>NC_087346.1:101402500-102027500 GCF_030014295.1 Loxodonta africana | reverse complement strand
ACATAAATTGGAAAGTTGTAGGGCATGGTGATTAATCAGCTTTCGTATGAGGTAATTATATATGACGTGATTTCCAGTGGAAATGCTTCTGAAACTTAGGTAGAAGGTTAAGGCTGAAAATATAGACTTAGAAATCAGCATAGAGGTAATATTAAAGTTAAGGGAGCTCTTTTATTTTCTCCCAGGTAAAACAGGGAACTAAGCAAGATACAAGGAGCACTGGTGGCACAACAATAAAGCGCTTGGCTGCTAACCAAAAGGTCAGCAATTCAAACCCATCCAGATGCTCCGCAGGAGAAAGACCTTGTGATCTGCTTCCATAAAGATTATATACAGCCTAGAAAACCCTATGGAACAGTTCCACTCGGTCACATGGTGTGACTGAGTTGATTTTCAACTCAGTGACACCTAAGAACAAGCAAAGTACTGTCCTTTGCCCTGCCCTCCAATCTTGTTCATAGGGTAGAGTCCTATTTAAGGACATGTTTTCAACAATTCATTGATGATTGTATGCTTGGTGTCTGCAAAGTGTGTATTGTGAAAGAAATAAAATGGCTCACCCCATTTTCATTAGATAAATGAAAACAGAAGATTGAGATTACAAAAGCTCTTATTAACTCATATCTGACCAAATGCCCTAAAGCAATAAATCTTGGGGCATTTGTCAAGTCGGAGCTTTCCTCAAAAACAGATAGAACATCTAAAGCTGGAGCTGCCTGAGTTTGTATAACCCACTTAAGGATTCTGCTTAAGAAAGTTGCAACATTATACAACTTAGAGACTTAGTTATTTTGTGAGGTGTCTGTGGAAAGATTGTTTTAAAGGTTATTTGATTTCCTGGGAGGAACAAAAAATAAATTAGTATGTTAGGCATTGCAACAGACTCGTTAAATACCGGCTCACATCTCCATCAGTAAAGCTAAATTCTTTGAGAAATGGAATTGCTTCTTTTGAACAAAGATACCAGGTAAATCACTTGTACAGAAGCCACAGACATGGGAGCATGTAGCCTCCGAGGATGGTGGCAGCCAAGTACTAATTGAAGGTCATGCTTTACATGCTCAATATAGAAAGGACAATCCTGTCCAGATTAGTGTACTCAACCATTCCCACACCCACAAATGCTAATCATTGACAGTGTATTCAGCTTTTAAAACAAAGGTCTAAGTGACTATAAAGGAAAAGGCTGGTAGATTTAACCATATAATATTTACACTTTTATGCTGCAAAGTATGCATGAGAAAAGTTAAAAGGCAAACAAAAAAATATTTGCGACGTATAACAAGTGGTTAATTTCCTAACTGTATAAAAAGTGCATAACAATGAGGCCATTTTCCACACATCTGAGAGAGAGAGAACATGTATTTCTGGTCAAGATACAGGGAATCTTACACATTTTTTGGTGAGAATATAAATTGCTCTCGTGCTTTTGGAAAGTAATCTAGCAATGTATACACCTATTCCTCACTTACCAACTCTCTCGTTATCTGACGTTTCGCATTGATGACAATAGTAAATCTACTGTTCGACTATTTTGTGCATTAACAATGCACATCTGGCAATAACAAATACTGAGGCGCGAGATGAGCGCCACACTGACACTGACTGTGATGGTTAAGTTTTGTGTCAGCTTGACAGGGCCATGATTCTCGGTGGTTTGGCAGTTATGTAATGATGCAGTCATCCTCATTTTGTGATCCGATGTGGTCATCCTCCACTTTTGCATAATGCTGATTTTCACGTAATGACCTGGTCTTTGGGACTTAACTATACCGATAATTGAGGAGTGGGTATTAAAAAAAAAAAAAAAAAAGTTGCCATGGAGTCAATTCCGACTCATAGAGACCCTATAGGACAGAGTAGAACTGCCCCATACTGTCTCCAAGGAGTGCCTGGTGGATTTGAACTGCTGACCTTTTGGTTTAGCAGCCATAATTCTTAACCACTATACCACCAGGGTTTCCAGTAGTGGGTATGTTACATTTTAAATACACACTGACCCAGCAATCCCAGTCTTTGAAAATTAAACTGTTGAAATAAAGGCACCAGTGCCTAAGGATATGGAGCCCCTGGGTACTGCAAACGGTTAATGCAATTGGCTGCTAACTGAAAGACTGGAGATGCAAATCCACACAGAGGTGCCTTGGAAGAAAGGTCTAGCAGTCAACTTCTGAAAAATCAGCTGTTGAAAACCCTGTGAAGCACACTTCTACTCTGACACACATGGTGGCACCACGAGTCAGAACTGACTCAATGGCAACTGGCTTTGGTTTGCCTGAGGATATACGAACCAGATATTTATGTGGTCTCTCCAGCTTGTTGACTTCAGTGTACCTGAGTTCAAATGGCCGCTTAAGATTTCAAAAGTATGTGTGTCCATAGACTGCCAGGTGGAAGCTGCGTCACCTTTGCTTAGTCTTGGAAATCACAAAACATCACTTTCCCTGTAGTCACACCCCACCCAAATCGAGGAGAGAACATAGACTCCTGTCTCTATGGAGGAGTGTCAACATCACATCATAAGAAGAGCATAGAGTGTGATGGTCTATACTGGTATGGCCATCTTTGGAAATAGAATCTGCCACATACTTTTTTAGGATGTCTGGTGTATTTTGCCAAATAGCCACTCCAGATATTATACACTCAGGAAAATTATTTTCCCTGATACTGCCAAACAAGGGTATTATCATTCTTTTCATCTTTGCTAATATTCCAAACAAGATGGAATCTCTTTGTTTTTGTTATTACTGAAATTGAAAATACTTGTACATGTATATTGGCCATTTTTACTTCTTTTTTTGTGAGCTACCTGTTCATATGCTTTGCAGAGGCAATAAGACAGTCATTTTCTGAAATCTTAGAGTCTTAGAGAACAATTAGTTCAAATCCTCCTCCTTTTACTCGTGGGAAAACTGAGTCACAAAAAGCCCTATGTTCAAAGTTTCACAAACACAATGCAAAGCTTAATTAGCCCATCACCTCTTTGAATGGACACTAAACCTATTTGATATATGTGACAATGAGTTAAAATAATTTGCCATTTGGAACTGTGGTAAGGGGAAAATAACGTTCTGGAAGAAATCTTTTAAAAAGGAACCCTGTCTCTCTAAAGAGAACCCTGCATTTATCTCTTAGAAAATATTTCCGTACTACTTCAAAGTGCATACCCAACAAATGAGTATATGATTAACACTGTGTTGGGCACTGAATATAACCCAGCCAAATCCACTGCCATTGAGTCAATGCTGATGTATAGCGACCCTATGAGACAGAGTAGAACTGCCCCACAGGGTTTCCAGGGCTGTAATCTTTACAGAAGCAGTAAGCCCAAGATGCAGAATCTTTCTCCCGCCAACTGGCTGGTGGATTTGAACCACTGACTTTTCAGTTAGCAGCTGGGCACTTAACCACTGCACCACCAGGCTCCTTACTAGATATAAAGTGGTTTGTAAAACCGACACTCTGCCCTTGTGGCGCTTTTCCTCTGCTGGTGGAAATGGACATTAAACAAATAATCACAAAAATAAATATATAAATGCAAATTGCCCTACTCATCATGAAAGAGAAGCTTAGGGTGCATTTGAGCACCAGACTAGCCTACTTAGCTAAACCTGAAAGATGAGTAGGAGATATGTAGGCAAATATTAAAAACCTAACACTGTTGAGTTGATTCAGGCTCATAGCAAGCAACCCTATAGGACAGAGTAGAACCTCCCCATAGGGTGTCTGAGGAGCGCCTGGTGAATTCAAACTTCTGACTTTTTGGTTAGTAGCCAAGCTCTTAACCACTGCACCACCAGGGGTCCCAACCCTGAAAGCACTCTAACTTTTTGAGTACTTAGGCTCTTGTAACGATGGATTGAATTGTGTTTCCCCCAAATATGTGTTGAAGTACTAGACTCTAGGTGCCCTGGTGGCGCAGTGGTTAAGTATTTGGCCCCTAAACAAGAGGCTGGCAGTTTGAATCCACGAGCCACTCCTTGGAAGCCCTATGGGGCAGTTCTACTCTGTCCTATAGGGTTGCTATGAGTCGGACTTGACTCAATGGCAATGGGTTTTTGTTGTCGTTCTGTTTTTTAATATTTGTGGATAGAGGCAAATATTAAGGGAGAGATATTCAATGAGGCAGCAAAAGGACAAAGGAAAGAAGGAACTGACAAGTGTGTTTGAAGTACTGGAAAAAAACCAGTGTGACCGGAAGGAAGTGAGCCCAAGATGCAGCTGGAGAAGCAACAAAGCCAGACCAAGTGAAAAGATTCCAGACCTTATCTGATCTATAATGTTGAAAGATCCCTCTGGCTACTGTGCCCAGAAAGAATTCAAGGTAGATAAGTGTGTGAATGGAGTCCCGGATTGTGCAGACAGTTAATATGCTTAGCTGCTAACCAAAAGGTTGGGGGTTTGAGTCTGTCCAGAGGCAGCTTGGAAGAAAGTAGTAGGCGATCTGCTTCCAAAAAATCAGCCATTGAAAATCCTGTGGTGCACAGTTCTACTCTGACACACATGGGGTCATCACGAGTCATAGTTGACTCAATGGCAACTAGTTTTTAAGCATGTGAATGGTTAACAGTCATCTAGACAAAAATGATAGTATCTTGGACTAGGGTGCTGATGATGGATATGCAAAGATGCAAACAAATCCAAGATATACATTTTAAGGTAGAAATTATAGGACTTCTATTTTACGTTTCAGTACTATCTTTAATTCATTATGTAGCCCAGGATACTGGAGTGTTGAGCCTTAATTTGAATTGTATCCTCTTCTGGATTAATTCCTAATGTGTCAAGGTGACTTCAGTGTGGTCACATGGTGCTGAGCCTTCCACTTCTCTGAGTGAAGTGTGGTTTCCTACATGATGCTCCAGCAGGCAAGGGAGGAAAAGATGACTTCTAGCATGCAGTCCAGTTCTTCCTTGGCTTCTAATCATTCCCAGAAGCAGAGGAGAAATAACATGATGAAGGCCTAGAACTGTCAACAGCATAGAACCTCAGTGGGTTTGGAGCGGGTTAGAGTGAAGTGGGAAAGACTTTCAGGATTTCTGTTTTCCAGAACTTCATATTTTCTATGCTGCAATCTCCTGAGGAAGAAATTCTTTGTAAGAAAATTGCCTTCTATGAGGAAAAGGCAGAGGTGTCTTTGGGCTAGGTTCCTTATTAAATTGATTCTGATTTCGCAAACGTACTGAGAACCTACCATGTGAATCTACTGTGTTGGGCTGACATTTTCCCATTTACCTCTCATCATTGACTTGTGATACAGGTGTCATCGTGCTCAATTTACAGATGTGGAACATGACTGTGTGTCAGGGGGAAAAGATCCCCGACGTAAATTTAATTAAAAGAGATTTTTATTAAGCCAAGACAACTGTTCGAATGAGGGAGCTGCCACTGTTCAGTGGGTGCAAGAGACTAGAGAGCAGCTAATACATTGTTACAGACGGAAGTGAAGTTGAGAAAAATTCTGATTGGTTATTCATCAATACATCATTTTCAAAGGTAGGATCTTTACAGTGATTGGGTTATGAGGGGTATGTGGGCACTCTGGATTGGTGGCTTATAGTCAGTCTTAAGGCACCTTGGGAACAAATCATAGAGTTGAGCTGTTTGTGTTAAAGCTTTTTGGAAACAAGTTAACAACGTTCTAATTGGTGCTTAATGAGGTAAGATAGTTACTACTTAGTGATATGGGTGCTTTGTTGATTAGTTACTGCTAATCGTAAGGGATTCACAGAGGGGTCACAGGATATTCTTTTCTGAAAATGTAGAGGTTATATAAAAGCTCCTTGGAAACCAAGAAACACATTGTTCTTGACATGCAGAACTGCTCCAACCAATTTAGTTTTCTGGTTCTACGAGTTTTCTACACAAAACAGATTTCTAGGCCTAGACCCCACCTTAGCCCCTCTTTACTCTGGTTAAGTACCTCATGTAAGTTTTGGGGTCTCTATATCAACTGTGATGGTTAATGTTATATGTCAGCTTTGTTAGGCCATGATTCCCAGTATTGTGTAATCATCCTCCATTTTGTGATCTGATGTAATTATCCTCCATTTTGTTATATTATGTAATTATCCTCCGTTTTATGTGTTGTAGATTCTAACTCCTATTTATTAATGAGGCAGGATTAGTGTGGAGTGTATCTTGAGTCACACCCTTCGTAGAGGGTGTGACTCAAGTCATACCCTTACTCAAGTATCTGATGTAAGGGAAGTTTTCTTGAGGGTGTATATGTAGCCTGTATCCTATATATATGGATGCTCTGGCAAAGCTCTCTCTTCCTCTGGATCCTGCATCTGGTTCATCATCACCTGACCTCTGATTCTTGGGACTTGAGCCAGCAGCCTGCCATCTGACCTGCTGGTTTTGGGTTCATCAGCCTCTGCAACCCCGTGAGTCAGGAGAAGCCTCCAGGCTGACACCTGACCCATGGATTTGGGACTTGCCAGCCTCCACAGTCATTTCCTTGAGATAAATCTCTCTCTCTCTCTCTCTACATGCTTCACTGGTTTTGCTTCTCTAGAGAGCACAACCTAAGACAGTAACCTTATTGTAAAAAGTCAACATCTATTGTCCGTCTTCATCTAAGAATGATAAAGAGAGCCATCAACACCCCCTTCCCAGCAAGTTTATCTGAACAGTGGCCTTGAGCATATCAGCCATCTAAATGTGTTTAAGCAGAACAAACCTGGAGCAAATTCAGGTCATTTTTGCACCAAAAAAAAAAAAAAAGTTTCTAAATCTAAAAATAGGATAGATGTTGTCAGGTTAAATCAACCTTTGTAAAAGCAAGATCAGCCACCATCAGAGTCAGTTGGCACACAGCTTCAGGATTTCCTGGGACGCTCCCCCTCCGCCTCCAAGTTTCCTGTTTATTAAGAACATCAGGACCAAAATAAAAAGCTTTACCTTTGAATCACCTCAACACCTACAGACTTCTGAGATAAAAATGCTTTAAAAAAGGACAGATGGACATCTACTCTGCTGATGTTTATACGTGAAATGAAGAAAGTCATGAGAAATTATTAAACTTATGACCCTATTTCAGGACTTTTCAAAAGAAATTAAATCCCAGATACTTAATTTCATTCATTCTTTTTTTAATTACTGTTATTCCTTCATCTAATATGATCCAGATACATTCTGGGCACCGAGAATACAGAACTATAAGGCATAATATTCATAATATTTTAAATTCATAATTATTAAATGTGTTTGCCCCTTCCTTATCTCAGAGGAATTTGAAATGGTTTCTGTTAAAGGTCATCATTCCTAACCTAAATTTGGTGAAGATGTGGACAATAAATGTCCTGATAGAGAAATGCCCAAGACCTGCTGTAGCACAGGGTAAGAGGACAGGGTACCTCACACAGACTGGGCCTGGGGGAGTAGGATGCCCCCAACAGGGGCTTCCTGGAGGAATAAATATCAAAAAGCATGAACAGTTTTTCTCAGTATGTGTGGTTCACATTTTGCCCTGTTTGCCCCTTTCCTTGCTTGTCTTATCCTAGAGGACCAATCAGAATTTTAAGCAGGGCATAGGGGGCTGGAGTCCCTGGGTGGCACAAACAGTTAAGTGCTCAATTACTAACTGAAAGCTTGTAGGTTTCAACCCACCCAGAGGCACCTCGGAAGAAACACCTGGCAATCTCTTTCTGAAAGGTCACAGCCTGGAAAACCCTATGGAGCACAGTTCTACTCTGCAACACATGGGGTCTCCATGAGCTGGAATTGACTCAAGAGCAACTGGTTTGATTTTGGCTGGACTAGGTCACATATTTGCCCTTCTCTTTAGCCCACTGTATGCCTGCTCTTGAAAAGATTCCTAGGTTGTGTCTTCTGCTTTGGCCCATTCCTCTACATCTCATAAATAAACTTGATGATAAGCACAATAGGTCTAGTTAGCTATGTTGTGCCCTCCAGAGTCCCATTAGTGCAGCTGTGGTTAAGTCAGTCTGCATATCCGCCATGGTTTGATATTCTGGTGCTCTGTCAGCATGATGGGTGGGCCTGCATCGTGGCAGCAGCAAGTTATAGTACTTGCCATTTCTTGCGTGTATCAGGTTGACATATGGAAAAGGGTGACTATAGCCCAAAGTGCTCACAAAAAGCTGCAACTCGTTTTCCTGCCCTTTATGGCTCTTCTCCAAGGTGGCTGCTTATTATAGGGCTTTCGTGCTTTCTGGGTCCATTAAACGTGTCCTTTCTCTTAAGTGTGTGGGTTTCTGTTTTTGCAACCAAAGAGCCTTAGCTAAAACAAATACTCAAAGCACAACTTTAGGGTCTTTTTGTTGTTGCTGTGTGCTGTTGAGTTGATTTGAACTCATAGTGACCCTATAGGATAGAGTAGAACTGCACCTATAGGGTTTCCTAGGCTGTAATCTTTATGGGAGCAGATTACCAGGTCTTTTCTCCTGTGGAGCCACTGGCGGGTTCAAACTGCCAACCTTTTGGTTAGCAGCAGAGTGCATAACCATTATGCCACCAGGGTTCTTTTTATTTGACCAGTAATCAATGGCTTAATTCTCTGAGGTAAATTTCTTTTTACGAAGTTCTTTTTAATTGAGTCTTTCAGAAATGTTCTATGCTTGGCTCAGTTAATGCTGAGTAACTGAAAGAATGAGTGAATAAAAGTAACCAAGGCAAATTATCCCTTTCAGTTCCTCTGCCCCTAATGAAAGTTCCTTGAGGAACTTTCATTTCCAGTTGGAAACTAGCATTTCTCTTGTTCATTCTGTAAGTGAATACTTAACTAGCAGTTGCCATATACCGGGTTTATGGATGCTAGGAATATAAAGATAAGTAAGAAATGGACCTTGCCCTTCAGGAGCTCACAGTTTAGTGAGAGAGACTGTCAAATAAACCACTGATTACAATATAGTAAATATCCATCCCTATTTCCATTTAAGGTGCTATAGAAACACACAGGCACAGCACCTGATCAGCCTTTGGGTGAGGGGAAGTAGTCCAGGAAGGCTTCTTGTAGGAGGTGCCACGAGTGGGAGTTAGCCAGAGGAAGACACTGAATAGGGTGTTCTAAGCACGTGGCCTAACATAAGCAAAAAATATGGAGGTGAAAGACAGCGCAGTTCTTTTTGGCCAAAATATAAAGAAAGTTTTGTTCCTAAAATTATCTTTTGGAGTAGAAGAGTTGCCTTATATTCAAGTCTTTAAAAATCTGTTCTGTTACAGAGCACTCTCTCAATTATTGTATTTTGAACCATGAAGAATCATTTAGGAAAGATACAACAGCCCGAACTACATCTGTCACTGCTAGCTTGTAGGCTTATAGAGAGGTCACTTGACAAGGGAAGCAAAGAAATTCAATATAAATTTAGTAATTATTTGGGGGAAGGATGACTTCACAATTGCAAGTCTTGGATATCACTGCAAATAAGCCTTTTAAAGATGACTTTAAAATGAAATACAATTAGTGGTTACTTTGTGGAGTTCATGAGTATACACCCACAGGATGAAAGGAAAAATAAAACCACCCTTATTTTAGGCAAGTGGGTATTGTGGCTTGCGATAAAATTTCCAGTGATAGCATCATGTACAGGTGAAAAAAATATTTCCAGCTTCAATAGAGTGAAGCTATTTCTACTTCCTTCTCTCCTTTTCCAAAGCCCCCAAATAATAAAGAGAACAAGAAACAGAAATGCAAACTCCATCTTTGATGAAGCTACGAGGCCTGTGTAACCCTGACCTAGACTTTATTTAGACCAAAAAATGGCAGAGGAATGGTAAGGAAGCAGGCAGGTCAAACCTAATTTCCTGAAGGTACAGGCACACACACAAAGAACCTCTGAAAAGCCTAGAAATAAAGGGATCATAGGACAGGTGGCAAAGTGGGAGACTGAGAATGAGGATTTTAGGAGAAAGTCTGTCTAAGGATCAGTTAGACCCCAACCTCAGTTCCCCACCTCTGTCTCTTCCACCCCCACATAAAAACAGAAATATATTCTTTGGAGGAGCTAAACTGGAGAGTCACCTGACTCAGAGATGAGGCACAGAGTTAGGTAAGAGTGAGGTGCCCCAGGGAAAACAGGAGGGTTAAGTAAGTGTGTATATGTCAACAGTGAATGCCTACATCCCAGGTAAGAGATTAGGGAATCCACCTCTGCAGACAGTGAACCACCCCAGAGAAAACCTTACAGATACTGGCATTTGAGGGTCCCCAATTTTGAGGACCAGTATCCATTCTCTCCTAATCCTTTTTGGTAATAGGACTCCCCCAAGTTTTGGCAAAGAACACAGCTACCAGATAGACATTACATTTCCCAGGCTCCCCTATAACTCGGTGCCACTAACCAGATTCTTGGTCAGTTATGGGAGCAGCTTCTGCTTCACTTTCTTAAAAGAAATTTGTTTGTCCTTTTCTTTCTCTTGCTCCCTTCAAGGGTAGGATATGGATGTAGTGCCGGTGAACCAGCCTCAATCATGTGGGTAAGGACAAGACCTAGGGGATAATGGAGCAACAAAATAGAATAGAAGGAGCAGCAGCACCTACCTGTCCTGCGCCATCCATTAATCCATTAATCTAGTGAGTGTTAAAAGAGAAAGAGATGAAAGTTGAAGAGGTGAAAGAAAGTAGATGTCAGATCTGTGGTTGAACAATAACATGATCATGGTCGTTATCAGAAATCAGCTCCTGATTATGCAAATAATTTGATGATAGACAGCAAAGGTAATAACAAGAGTCCACAATGAGAGTCATTGCCTTCAAGCGGGTAACAAGGAGACTATCCTGTGACTGTTGTGAATATTTGTAAAATTACGGTCAAGTATGGAAAAATTTGAGTCAACTGAATGTCAATATAGCCATGAAATACAAAGAGCTATGAAAGGAGATCCTTCTATGTAATTGGCGTTGAATGTAACCCAATTCTGAGCTTTTGACCATAAAAAAAGAGAAAGAAATGAACTCCTAACTTGTTCGAGCCACTGTATTTTGGGGCCTCTTTATTGCAGCAACTTAGCCTATAACCTAACAAATACATTATAAAAAACTCACCTTTTGCCCAGTTACTCCATACTGAAGCCTACCAGTTTCTAAGCCCCGTTCATGTGCTAGCTTACAGTCAGCTTTTTAGTGCTTCATTATTCACTATGATTGGACAACCAAGAATCACCAGACATTTTATTAAAGCATCCAGAATGAAAGGTAGAAACCAGAGTGAAGAAACAGGAAAAGGGAGCTCAAAGGAACCAGCAGTGATGCAGGGAACAGAAGAAAACTTCAAAGAGAATATAATTCAATCCTCCAATAAGAAAGATACTGCATACATGAAAAAAGAATAGGAGGCTATAAAAAGAAACATTTAGAGAATAAGAGCTTGTGGAAATTAAACGTATAAAAAGCAGATAATTCAGTAGAAACGTTGGAAGAGGAAGTTGAGGAAATTTCCCAGAAAGTAAAACAAAAGACAAAGGGATGGGCAATAGAAGAGAAAAAATATTCTCCTGCAGAATAGTTCAATAAGTCTAACATATTACTGATATGTTTTATTAAGAGTGAAAAAGGGAAAATAGTAAAGAGGGATTATCAAAGAAATTATTGAAATGTGATCACATTAAATGTGATCTTTAAAGAACATAATATTTGTAAATTAATATATTATTTAATTAAATATACAGGGATAATTAATATAGTATTTTAAGAACGTATTTAACTATTTCACCCAAATCCTTAAAATATGTATTTACATTGACCAAAGATTCTTCCAAAGACTTTTTTGACCAAGAGACAGGAGGATGGTCTAATTGGGAAAATGGGAGTATATTGGAGATTCAGAACCACCTTATATCTGGTTACATTTGATTTATTCTAGAAACCTTAGAAAGTTCTGAAGGCAGAAACATAGAATGTGAAAGAGAGGGTAGTCCTGCCTCCCAGCAAAATTCACATAGTCATAATACCTCAGAAGTAGGAAAGGGGTTCATATACTGGCAAATGATGGTATAGGCCTGATAATGAATGACTCCCAGAATTCCGGCATGAGCACTTGAATGGCTTACGATGCCATTTTCTGAAATAATTATAAGATATTACATGTTTAGAAAAGAACATGATGAGTTTAGTTTTAGACATACTGAGGTTTTGAGGTGTCTATGGGACATCCAAGTAGAAGTTCAGGCTAAAGATCAGTGGGGAAAAAAGACTTTTATTGGCTTTAGTGTTGTTTTAGCTTAGTGCTAAAATTCAACTGGTATACATCAGTGTAGCTGTATTGTGCCAAAATACTGAAATACTCTGTACCCATTGGTGAAGATCACTTCCCCAAAACTCTCAAGTGCTCCCTCACCCTCACTGCTGTAGGTTTTTCTTAGGGCTCCCACCTCACAGTCTAGGAATTGAAGGGTTAATACTTGGCACAGAACTGGACCTTCAGGACCCTGCCACAGCACTGTAGCTGTCCTGTCTACTTCAAATCATTAAATTTTCTTATGTAACTCCTGTTCGCAGTCATGAAGGCTGAACACAATTCTCACATATCCAAGCCCTTAGTCTGTCACGGTCTTCTACAGATCTGGTCCCAGACTGCCCTTCCAACCAAACTGAGCACCACTGCTCTCCAAGTTCCCCTGCTTCAGGCAATCTGGACTTCTCACTGCTCCTCACTCCCTACGTGGTCTAACCTTCAATTCTTTGTGCTTATTACTCAGAAAGACCTTTCCCTCATTTCTGCATGTTCCATGTTTTAGTCATCCTTCAAGGACAGCTCACTCTTCCCTTTCAACAGAAAGTCTCCTCCATCTAGAAGGGATAATTCCCACTTGGAAATAATCATCCCCCTCTCATAGAACCTATCACTTCCTTTCTTATATCAGAGGTGTCTTAGTACTTCCTATAAAAGAGTAAATTCCCAGCAAGGAGGACTTAAGTGTGGGTTTTCTTTTTATCTTCCACATTGTCGGATTCACTGAGGCTTTCTCATAGTGGATAGGCAGTAAACAATTGTTGGACCAAGGAAAAGTATCAATCTCAATCAAAGACTCCACCAGTTACCTTTGGTATATAGTTGCTAGCAGTTCCATAACTTCTTCAGAATGTCCGTATAGAAAAATGGCATACTCAAATGAAAATCTACCTTGGTTTGATAACTATAATATTTTGTTACATGTAACAACAACAAAAAAAAAAACAAGGACAAGAAGAAGAACAACAAAAAGCAGAAATGTTTGCAGATTTTCTGAACTGAAACATTTGGGACTTGCAGCTGTGTTTTGGTCGTATCTCCTTAGTGGAAAATGGCAACAGTAACGTTCTGATTTCTACACTGACTTTAATTTAATTAATCTTGCAGAAATGCCAGAGCAGAGCTTTCTTGTCAGGAATGTCACACTGTTTGCTCTACTGCAGCAAATCAAGCTCCTACGGTAACACCAGCGGCATAGAATGAGTCATGGCTTTGGCTGGGACACAGAGTGTTTCCTGAAGGCAGACACAAGAACAGAATACCTAATGGTACCCTGGCATCTGTAGTCTCTGTCAAACACCACTCTTCAATTGCCCTTGGTGGAAGTGAAGTAAAAATCAAACTTTCAATGTTTCTTTGAGGTAGCAAATGATTTCCACTTAAGGTCATTGGTATTTAGACAAATTTTATTTTCTCTATCTAATTGCTTTCTCTTTCTCTCTGCTTATAAATAAGATTCAGGCAAAATATAAGCTATGCCTTAGTCTGTCTTACCGAGAAGCAATGTTTGGCATTTGCCGTAGAGGTTAAGAGGTATGAAGCACTGGCTGAGGCCTGCAGGCTGCCTAAGGCTGTGATTACCAGCCCCAGTCTAGTGGCCTGAGCACCCGGCCACGTCTCACCCTTTGCAATGTAGTTCTCCTCAAATCTTTATTTTGTCAGGAACAGGGGAAATGAAACGTCCATGAGCTGCCATTTCCCAGCCCTCTGAAACTAAAAAATGTTGAATGGAACCAAAGTATCTAATGTCTTCCCTCTCATCTCCTCTCTCTTCCGTTGACATCTTCTAATGAAAAGATTATTTCTCTTCACTTGAGGTCCTATGTGGAAGGTGAATATAAATGAAGTTAATTGAGGTATAACTTCAGATCAGGAAAGAAGGCACGCACAGGGGCACAGAGTATAGTTATGTTTTTTACACAGTGTTTCTTCAGAGCAACTGTCAGAGGCAGAATCCTGGGTGGGATACTCCATTGGCCGTTTCTCCTTACTGGAATTGGAACCATGTCAAAAACCAACCCAACGGTAGCTGTGTCTAACCTGACTCTGACTGTAGAAGTTTTTACCATAACAAACTGAATGCCCTACTGAATTCACCAAATGGGTCATATGTAGCCCATATTGCCATGTCTCTGACTGGGATAATTTACCAGATGGAAGGATCTCATCTATTTGTTTGGGGAGCTTTAGGCATCAGTCACCCCAGAAGGTAAGTGTGCCAAGTGTCAAGGACAGGCCCTGTACTTGCCCTCTGAAATTAGGCAACGGGGAAAAAATAGGCAACCAGTGTCACCCTTAATGACATCTAAATATGGCATACAGCTTCTTGTCTCTGTGGCAGCAATTGTCTACAGTGGTGTATCCCCCAGGTACTCTGTTATTGTAAAGTACTGTCTTAGTTTCCTAGTGCTGCTGTAACAGAAATACTGCAAGTGGGTGGCTTTAAAGAAAAGGAATTTATTTTCTTACCAGTCAGGAGGCTAGCAGTCCAAACACAGAGTGTGGCTCTAGAGGGAGATCCTTCTTTGTCTATTTCTGGTAGCTGTCAGCAATCCTTGGAGTTCCTGGAGATTCATCTCCCTCTGTCATTGCCAGATAGCATTTGTCTTCCCCCTGGGTCTGCACACATGGTGCTGTGTTTACTCTGCTCTTTAAATAACTCAGAAGTGATCAGGTTTAGAATCCACCCTACACAGGTATGAGTTCAACTGACTGATTACATTACATAGGATTATATTATGGAAGGTGATCACACTATACCCACAGGTATACCACCACTTACCATTGAGTCGATTTTGACTCAAGTTGACCCCAGGTGTATCAGAACTGTGCTCCATAGGGTTTTCGATGGAAGATTTTTTTAAAGTAGATCTCCAGGCCTTCTGAGGCACCTCTGGTATACTCAAGTGAACACCCTTTTGGCTAGCAGCCGAGCACGTTAACCATTTTCACCATACAGAAATTCTATCCACAGGTATACCAAAAATAAATGCATTGCCATTGATTTGATTCCAACTCATAGCGATCCACAGATATAAACCCAGTGCCGTCGAGTCGATTCTGACTCATAGCGACCCTATAGGACAGAGTAGAACTGCCCCATAGAGTTTCCAAGGAGCGCCTGGCAGATTTGAACTGCTGACCCTTTTGTTAGCAGCCATAGCTCCACAGGTATAGGGGTTAGTATTTCAACACGTATTTGGGGAAACACAATTCAATCCATAACGAGAGCCTAAGTACTCGAAAAGTTAGAGTGCTTTCAGGGTTGGTCCTCTAGTAAGTTACTTGCTTACCTGCGTTTTAATAAGCTTGTCTCTAAGGCAAGGGAACTATACCATAATCCAAGCTTTGTGCCCTTGTGACTATCATCTGCCTTGAGGGTTGTGGGAAAAAGTAAGGGTAACTAATTGTGTCCTCTCTGCCTCATAAACTAAGGGCTGGTGCCCAGCTGTAGACAGCATCTTTTGAAGCCCTGAAGTCTCTGTTGCTAGATCTATCCTACGCAATGAAGCAGTATTCTGACCCCCTTTTCTCACCCTGACTTTATTTCCTATGTTATGAGTAGTTGATAGTATATTAACCGCTTTTCCAACCGTGGGATTTTGGCAGTTGTTGAGCGGCAGCTGATGGTAACTCAGGCCTCTAGAGAAAAGCCAGTTTTGGCTTTCAGACTTAGATGAGAGATTTCAACTCCTATCTTCTTTCCCCATGTTTGGAAGCCTTCCAATTAATAACAGGGAAAGAAAACGTGCCTGGAGAGTCTTGCTGTGAAGCTTGGGGAAGATTTTGCATGGGATAGTTCATACTTACGACATACCACAGTATTTTATCAAGATAAATAACATGGAAGAGCAGATTTCTGCAAGGCTGAGGGTTCTATATTATATACCTCCCCTCCTCCAAAAAAAAAAAAAAAAAAAAACGCAGCAGCACCAGAATGTGGAATTAATCTCTCAGTAAGCAGAACTGTGTGGTCCCGTTAGAGAATACTCAGCTTATTGTCCTGATACAGGCTCTTGCAGACAAACCAGGAGCATTATTTGTTTCCGACAGGAAAGTTGGAAGTATTGCGAAGGATGGCACGGTGCAATTTGTTTTCAGAGAGCTTCCTTCATTCAAATTATTAGGAAATATTTCTCAAAATAACTCTTGTCCTAAGTCAGAACTGGCATCTTACTAGGAAAAATGCACATTGCAGGGATATAGAATTGCTCATACCTGGAAGGTTCTGTGTTTTAACCTTTTAGCAGGTCATCTGCTCACTTTCCCTGAGCTATCGCTACTTTGCTCCCACCACGATGAAGTTGGTCACATAGGGGGTACAAGGAAGCAGAGGACGCGAACCTTGACCTCATAGAGCTTACAGTCTGCCTGGGGAGAGCGCATGGATTTAAACTAAGACACAATCAAGGATAAAGGCATTATTTAGAGGCACTAAATTTTACTAAAATACCAGACGTCTACCTTGGCAGTTGTCTTTCAGAAACTGTTAACATTTCCACAACGGCTTCTTGGGTCATTTTGGAGAGAGGAGGATGCCTCTTTGAATGTGTGTATTTGCCTTTTAGGCCAGGGCTCTGTACCATACCTGCGGACTTCAGCACCATTACTAGGATATAGGTTGGCTCTACCCATCCTAGAAAAAAAGCAGAATGCCATATCTCGTGGTTCTTTGAACTCTAATTTTAAATTATATATGTGCCTGTTATTTCCTGTGTATCCTATATATTGCAAAGATTACCTGTTTATGTGTTCGTGTGACTGGAATTGTAGGCAACTTGAAGTCAGGGTTAACATAATTGTCTTATTATCCAGAATACAACCACATGCTAATGAGATTTAATATGTTCTGGCATTGGGGTGAAATGAGATAAACTCTTTATTTGCATCTTCTGAGTAAATCCGAATTACTTGGAAAATATCTAAAGCTGTGTAAATATCTCCCTCGTTACCTACTTCCTAACATTCTTTTTTCCTCCTTATTTTCTTTTTTCTCCCATTTTCCCTTTTGCTCCCATATATTTTAGCCAAACCATAGACAAGCCCATAAAATAAGCAATAGTACCTGAGAGGAATGTAACCTTAGAACAATGAATTATATGAGATTGAAAGCAAAGATGAGAAGGCAGGAAGGAACAGAAAATCAGGAAGAAAGGAAACGAGGAATCTAGGATGGAAATGGGGAGAGTGCAGACCCATTGTGGGGGAATGAAACCAATATTGTAGAAGACTTTATGTACAAACTTTTTCATGTCCATCTTTCACAAGCTTGTGAAGTGATTAAAAAGACCATGGCTTGGGTCATCAAAGTGGCTATTGCTCTATGAAAGGATGCCTCAAAAACTAATGGAGGGGAATAGAGTATCCCTTGACAGTCTGAGTCTTCTGGTTTGAGCATCTGTCTGAGCGGTGGATGGAAGTCAGACTCAGAGTTGAGATACCTGGTTTCTTCACTCACTTGACATCTGACTTTGTTCATCTAGCTTAACTTCTCTAGTCTGACATGGAGAGCACGTAGGCAGTCTTCACCATCACTCCCCACTCCTTGAAACTGTTATGTGAAAGTCACTCTAAAAATATCAAGTGATGTGACTCAGCAGAAATGAATCTGTGCATGCAGATTTGACTTCCCTTAACCCAAGCAAGAATTTTATATTAAAGGTAAAACATATACAAAAGGTAAAGCCTAGTAATTTTTTTTAATTATGAGTTTTTGAGTTATGCCAAAAAAACCAAGCTCAGCAGCCACTAAGGCTCAATCAAGTTTAACAGGCTTTCTTCTTTCTTTAATTAAAGAAGTAGAAGGTTTTGTCAAACTCTGAGATAAAGTTGTGGTACTTGAGAAGCACAATGATCAAAGCCAAAGGAGAGATCTCAGCAGTGTGAATATAAGTTCTGGTTCTGGCAGTGTTGGAGAGCTTGTTTAATCGCCTTGGCAGCCCTGAGCTTGTTTTTCATGAAATGCTTTCTCATCTCCATTCAGCTCAAGTGACTGCCGCATATGCAATGGCTTGTGTAGATAAATATTTGTTGACTGTTATATCTAAATGCTTAAATTACTGGGAAGTGTGGTAATTTTTCTTGATCAGTGTTTCTCAAATATTTTTACTTGATCCAGAGCAAGAAATATATTTTATATCAGAGCATATGTGTGTATAAGGTTGTGTATATGCACACCCACATGCTCACATGTACACACACATACAAATTGGAAACAAAAGTTTCACTCCCAAACCTGTGATGAACTGTTTTTTATTACACTCTCTTCTCTTCTTTTTTTACTCTGTTTAATTCTTAGAAGAATGCTCGTCATGACTCACTAACTTCTGTCTTAAAAACCCACTGCTGTCAAGTCGATTCCGACTCATAGCGACCCTATAGCACAGAATAGAACTGCCCCATACGGTTTCCAAGGAGCAGCTGGTGGATTCCAACTGCTGACCTTTTACTTAGCAGCCATAACTCTTAACTGCCTCGCCATCAGGGCCCCAAATTACTTGCTCAACCTTTTAAATTGGCTATGACCCACTGTTTGAAGAACGCTGGTTTTAAGGATCTTCTTACCCGAAAGAACATTCTCACTTCCCAGGGCTTCACGTGACCAGGAAAGACAGGCCACCTTCTTTTCAGCATCTCCAGTAGGCACACACACCATCATCACCACTGTCGCCTCTACCACGAAACTCTTTGGACCCTCAGGTAGAAGAGCCTGCTGTAGGGGAGTTTTTTGCCTAGCGAGGTTCCAATATTTTCTCATATGAAGCCAGAATCCTGAAAACTTTGTGTTTTGAAACAACTTACTGTACTAAATTTTTTAGTGTTATCTAAACTCAGGAACTTAAGAATTTCTGGGATATGTCAGTGCCAGCTTAATGCTGGACACACAATAAGACTGCAGTAAATACTCATTGATTGATCATAGGCCCAGAAACACACTGAACACAATTTAAACAGTGCCCTTGCATTGGTAGCACTGATCTGTTCTAGATACAATCACACTGGGTCTCCATAGACAGGCTATGTCCATCTGCTTTTCTTGGTGTGCTTTCAACTGCCTTATAAGCATGCGAAAGCTGGACAATGAATAAAGACTGAAGAAGAGTCGATGCCTTTGAATTGTGGTGTTGGCAAAGAATATTGAATATACTGTGGACTGCCAGAAGAACAAACAAATCTGTCTTGGAAGAAGTACAGCCAGAATGCTCCTTGGAAGCAAGGATGGTGAGACTTTGTCTCACATACTTTGGACGTGTTATCAGGAGGGATCATTTCTTCATTTATTTAATAAGCAGACAAGCACTTTGCCTAATAAGTCCAAGAAACATTGGGATCACTTTGATCCTCATCCACTTCCCACTGGCGTCATCTAGAATACCTGATAAATTCGTCAAGAATTGCATGCTCACGTAGTAAAACTAGTGACTTCTGCCCTACATCTTTAGGAACTCTTGTATAGTCAGGCGTGGTTTGAGAAGTTGACCCTAAACCAAGCCAATATTGCACCTGTCCCTAAGTTTAAAAAAAAAAAAATAAAGTATTAGATAAATCACTTTCTGAATCTATAACCAAATAATTATCTTCATTAACTTTTGTTGAGTCTCAGTATTAACAATTACTGCAATTTGTCTCAATTTCCAGCCGCCTAACTACTTTTTTTTTTAACTACTTAGCTTTTTTACAATTAAGAGAGTTATAGCCAAAAAAATTATTAAGTGTCCGGTATTCAACAATCTTCAACAATGGTTATATTCTTCAGGGATCCTGTCTGGTTTATCAGTTCCATTCAACTCTCAATTTAATGACTGTACTAACATAAAAACACAAAGACTATGAAATTGTCAACAGTTCAAGACTGAAAGAGTACCAAATTGAGACACTGAATCTTTTTAGAATCAGTCTACTTGTTTTTAAAGGAAATAACAACACAGGAATAATATCAAAGAGGCTACAAAGTTGGAAACATGCTAATTGAACCCAGTGAGCAAGAAGTAGCAACTACTCTCAACATATTAGTAAGACATTTGTGTGCCAGAAGATGGGAAATGCATCCCACTAAAATTCAGGGGGCTTCCATCTCAGTGAAATTTCTAGAGGTCAAGTGATGCTGGGCATGGCAAGGTATACCTTCTAAGGTAAAGGATAAGTTATTGAACCTGGCTCCTGCCACAGCTAAAAGGAGGCACAACTCCTCTTTGGATTTTGGAGGCAACAAATTCCTTATTTGGTTGTGCTACTTTAGCGCATTTACTGAGTAACCCAAAAAAGGTGCTTGTTTTGGGTGGGACCCAGCACAAGAGAAGGTTCTGCAACAGGTCCAGGCTTCTGCGCAACCTGCTCTGCCACTTGGGCCGTGTAATCTGGCAGATCCAATAATGTTTGAAGTGGCAGGGGCAGATAGAGATGCTGTTTGGAGCCTTTAGTAGGCTCCTATAGGTGAATCACAGCACACACCTTTAGGATTCTTCAGCACAGCCCTGCCAAACTCTGAGGATAACTACTCTCCTTTTAAGAAACAGCTTTTGGCTTGCTACTAGGCTTTAGGTAGATCCACCCAGAAGTGGTGGTGGTGTTGTCGTTAGGTGCTGTGAAGTCAGTTCCAACTCATAGCGACCCTATGCACAACAGAACGAAACACTGCCCTGTCCTGTGTCATCCTTACAATCGTTATGCTTGAGCCCGTTGTTGCAGCCACTGTGTCAATCCACCTCGTTGAGGGTCTTCCTCTTTTCTGCTGACCCTATACTCTGCCAAACATGATGTCCTTCTCTAGGGACCCTCCTGACAACATGTCCAAAGTATGTAAGACACAGTCTTGCCATCCTTGCTTCTAAGGAGCATTCTGGGTGTACTTCTTCCAAGACAGATTTATTCGTTCTTCTGGCAGTCCATGGTATATTCAATATTCTTCACCAACACCACAATTCAAAGGCATCAATTCTTCTTCGGTCTTCCTTATTCATTGTCCTACTTTCACATGCATATCATACGATTGAAAATACCATGGCTTGGATCAGGCGCACCTTAGTCTTCAAGGTGACATCTTTGCTTTTCAACACTTTGAAGAGGTCCTTTGCAGCAGATTTACCCAGAAGTAGACAGGTATAATGTCCATTTTGGAACAGCCCTGAAGGACAGTGGTAAGGGGATATCTTCCCAGTGGGCAGAACTTCAAACAATGCAACTGGCTATTCATATTGCTGGGATGGAGAATGGCCAGAGGTATGAGTCTGTATTGATTCATGGACTGTGGCAAATGGTTTGACTGGATAGTCAGATGGAAGGAACATGACTGTAAAGTTGGTGAGAGGAAGGTCTGGGGAAGAGGTTTGTGGATAGACCTCTCTGAATGGTCCAAGCATACGAAAATATTTCTCTCAGGTATGAATCCTCACCAAAGGATGATCTCAGGAGGATTTTAATAACCAAGAGGATAAGGTGACCTGTTCTGTGAACACCAGTTAACCTCTTTCCTCAACTACTCCTGCCATTGACAAGTGGGCTCATGAACAAAGTGTCCCTGGTGGCAAGGGTGGAGGTCTTGCATGGGCTCAGCAACATGGTCTTCCACTCACTAATGCCAACCTGGCTACAGTCACTGCCGAGTGCCCAATCTGCCAGCAGCAGAGACCAACACTGAGTCCCCAGTATGGCAGCATTCCCTGGGACACTCAGTCAGATACCAGGTGGCAGGTTGATTACATTGGACCACATCTATCATCGAAGGGGCAGTGCTTTGTTCTTACTGGAAAGTATTTCCTTGCACACAATGTTTCTGTCAAAACTACCCTCTGTGGACTTACAGAATGCCTTATCCACCATCATGGTATTCCACACAGTTTCACTTCTGATCAGGGCACTCACTTCACATCAAGGGTCTCATGCTCATGGATTTTTCTGATCTTCCTACGTTCCCCATCATCCTGAAGCAGCTGGCTTGATAGGACAGTGGAATGGCCTTTTGAAGACTCCGTTACATGCCAGCTAGCTACTTATTAGGGCTGGGACAGTGTCCTTCTAGGGCTGGGACAGTGTCCTCCAGGATGCAGGATATGTTCTAAATCAGTGTCCAATATATGGTGCTCCTTTTCTGGTAGCCAGGACTCACAGGTCTCAAAATCAAGGGATGGAAATGGGAGTGCCTTCATTCATTCATAGTCTTAGTGATGCATTAGCAAAATTTTGCTTCCTGTCCCCTTGGCCAGAAACCCTGGTGGCATAGTGGTTAAGTGCTACGGCTGCTAACCAAAAAAGGCTGGCAGTTTGAATCCACCAGGTGCTCCTTGGAAACTCTATGGGGCAGTTCTACTCTGTCCTATAGGGTCACTAGGAATCAATTCGACGGCAACGGGTTTGGTTTTTTTTTTTTTGGTCCGCTTTTTGATCTTAGGCTCTACTTGTTTAGAAGTCTTGTTGCCAAAGTAGGGAATGCTTCCACCAGGAGACACAACAGTGATCCCATTGAACTGGGAGTTGAGACTGTCACCCAGCCTCTCAATCAACAAGCAAAGAAAGGGGTATTTTTCAGTCAACTGACTGGAGTGATTGATCCTTATTACCAACGGAAAATTGAACTTTTATTATACAATGGAAGTAATGGAGAGTACATCTGGAATACAGGAGATCCCTTAGCCTGTCCATTAGTACTACCATATCCTGTGATTAAAGGCAATGGAAAACTACAACAACCCAATTCAAGATTGCTAATGGCCTAGACCATTCAGGAATGAAGGGTCAAAGAACCAACCATACTTCCAGTCAAAGAACCATGATCAACTGAGATGCTTGCTGAGGGCAAAAGAAATATGGAATGGGTAGTAGAAGCAGATAGCTATAAAGATCAGCTATAACCACATGACCAGTTGCGGAGACAAGGACTATAATAGTTATGAGTATTTATTCCAAATTTTTTGGTATATATATTAACCAAATATTTTTTTGTTTTGTTCCCTCTCTTACCCTCTTATCATCTAACATAAAATGTGTTAATAACAGTTCACTTTGTATTTTAGTATTTAATTTACAGGATAGCAAAGGAGAAGGGTGAACATCACCCAAGGACTTTGCATCCTTTTCTGGGGAAAGGGTTAACGTGTTTTCAGTTGCTCATGGGTGTATTAGCCTCCCCTTGTGGTAACAAAGTAACAGAAACTGGATTGCTTGTAAGAACAGAAATTTATTGTCTTACAGTTCTGCAGGCTAAAAGTCCAAAGTCAGGGTGTCAGCCATGTTGATTGCTTCTGAGGGGTTTAAGAGAATATGTTCATGCATCTCCTAGCTTCTGGTGATGGCTGGAGGTCCTTGAAGTTCCAGTCTCTGCCTCCATCTTCACATGGCCCTCTTTCCTCTAGATGTGTCCTTGTCTTTTCTCTTTTATAAGGACACCACTCATATTGGATTAAGATCCACTCTGCTCCATTTATGACCTCATGTTAACTGATAATATCTTCAAAGACCCTATTTCCAAACTAGTTCATATTCACAGGTACTGGAGATTAGGACTTCAACATATCTTTCTGGGAGACACAATTCAGTCCATAACAGTGGGATATTTGTATCATGTTAGGTGAAATTATGACTTTGTTATTTTCATTATTTGGAGGTTAAGCATGGTTTAAGGAGATGTGTATGGGTTCCAAGTTGACAAAAGGTTGTCTTTTTATTGTGTAGCAGGAGCTCACCCTGCCAGTATCTTCTACTGTTGGCTGTTGATTCTCTACGCCCTCTGAAATTCAAGTGGTAGGAACTCACAGTGAAAGGAACCATCACCCACACGTCTCCTAGTGTGTGGGAGAAATGTGGCCAAACACTGAGGCTTCACATTGAAATCATACCTGTCTCTGTTACTATTTCTAGATATTCTTTGCTTTCTCCTGTGAATTGTTGTGAAACATACGTAAAAGGGGGTTCTGAAAAATCAATGGGAAAAAACTAGAAAAATTAAAATTGATGTGGTTTTAAGAGATAGAGGGACCAAAAACAGACAAATAATTGTCATTTTAATTGATAGGTCCTTTCCTAGACCTATGTAAGTAACAAACCTATTTCTGTAAGTTTTGTTCAGGCCTACACCTGAATACATATTGCAACATATGCATTCCTAAAAATCAATGAAATGAAAACCACAGGACTTATGGGAAAAATGGAATAGGAGCACAGCACTCAAAAATTCATCAGTGACGCATTAAAAAAAGGATACAAAAAAAAAACACACCTAATAAAAAATGTAGCACAGTTCCACACATGTTAAATAGTTACGGAATACATGGACACTACAATAATGTGGTGCTTTACCTTGAAAAAGACTAAAAGTTTGCTTTTGGACTGAGGCATTGGAAGGGTTGCAGCTTGTGATTATTGTGATGTATTGAAATGAGGTTATTGGAAAGGGAACAGAAAGCTGTATGTAACATCGCGTGTGGATGGATATATCTTGTAACACATGCAGTGATCTGAGGTAAACCTGTTGCTATTGAGGTGATCCCAACTCACAGCAAACCTACAGGACAGGGTAGAACTGTCCCATAGGGTTTCCAAAGCTGGAATCTTAAGGGAAGCACACCTTTCTCCCGTGGAGCAGCTGGTGGGTTCAAACTGCAAGCCTTTCAGGCCATCAGGGCTCCTACTGCAGACACCCGAAAAACGAAAACCAAACCCATTGCTGTCGAGAAAATTCTGACTCATAGAGACTCCACTGGGGTCTAAATATGCCTTTATAAAATTTGAAAAATTCTGATTTCTGAAACTCATGTGGCCCTAAGGAGATAGGGAACAGTTGTTAGTTGCCATCAAGTTGGCTCCAATTCATGGTGACCCCCTGTACAACAGAATGAAATGTTGCCCAGGTCTGTACCGTATTCACAATCGTTGATATGGTTGAGTCCATTATTTGCAGCCACTCTGGGTTTTGAGTGCCTTCTACCCTAGGGGGCTCATCTTCCAGCACTATATCAGACAATATCCTATTGTGGTCCATAGGGTTTTCAGTGGCTAATTTTTAGAAGTAGATCACCAGGCCTTTCTTCCTAGTTGGCCTTAGTCCGGACACTCTGCTGAAACCTGTCCACCATGGGTGACCCTACTGGTATTTGAAATACCAGTGGCATAGCTTCAAGCATCAGAACAACAAGCAAGCCACGGTATAATAAACTGACAGGTGGTAGTAGGGAGCAGTAGATCCTTATTATTGTCTGCTTTGTGTGAGGCATCATACTGGGTGCTGGAGATTCAGAGATAAGTAAGGCACATTCCCTGTACCCAGAGAACTTACAATCAAGGAGGAGCTATCACGCACTTTGCAGTATTTTAATAGCTGTATGTACAATGTGAAGCCCTGGTGACACAGTGGTTAAGAGCTTAGGCTGCTAACCAAAAAGTCAGCAGTTCTAATCTAATAGCTGCTCCTTGGAAACCCTGTGGGGCAGTTATACTCTGTCTTACAGGGTCACTAAGAGTTGGAATCAACTTGAGGGCAAAGGGGTTTTGTTTTGTTTGTTTATGTACAATGCACAAATGTACTACAGAGAAAAGAGTTACTCTTTCTGGTTGGAATGTTCAAGGAAGACTACCTGGAAAACATGACATCTGGACTGAGTTTGGGGCAGGGAACATGGTAAGGATTTCCCTAGGTAAAGGGAGAAAGGCATTCCAGGTAGAAGAAGAATTTGTTTAAAAGTATGATGACATGTTGTTGTTAGGTGCTGGCAAGTTGGTTCTGACTCATAGCAACCTTATTTATAACAGAATGAAACGTTGCCCTGTCCTGCACCATCCCCACAGTCGTTGCTATGTTTCAGCCCATTGTTGCAGCCACTGTGTCAGTCCATCTCATCGAGGTCTTCCTCTTTTTCACTTATCCTCTGCTCTACCAAGCATGATGTCCTTCTCCAGGGACTGGTCCCTCCTGATAACATGAGCAGAATACATGAGGCTAAGTCACCATTCTTGCTTCTAAGAAGCATTCTGGCTGTACTTCTTCCAAGACAGATTTGTTCATTCTTCTGGCAATCCGTGGTAAATTCAGTATTCCTCGTCAACACCATAAAGGCATAGAGTTACAAAACAGCAGGTCCATGGTAATGTCTTTTATGTCAGACAACTATAACGTGGTGTATGAATATGAGCCAAGAGCAAAGGAGCCCAGAAGAAGGTGTGATTAATTATCACTAGGGTTGGGGACTTGGAAAAAGCTTTAAGGACATAAGCCTTGAAGAATAAATAGAATTTCATCATATTGAAAAGGAAGAAAATTACCTTTTTAGCTGTGGACACAAAGGACATTCAAGCTTCAGATCCTGTTTTAGAGTTCTACCACACATTTTGAATCAGACAATCATATGATCTAGTAAGCCACAAATAACAACTTGAAGAGGAATGGCATTGCATTTATCATCAGAAAGAACATTTCAAGATCTATCCTGAAGTACAGTGCTGTCAGTGATAGGATAATATTCATGCACCTACAAGGAAGACCAGTTAATATGACTATTATTCAAATTTGTGCACTAACCACTAAGGCCAAAGATGAAGAAATTGAGTATTTCTACCAACTTCTAAAGTCTAAAATTGATTGAACATGCAATCAGGATGCACTGATAATTACTGGTGATTGGAATGCAAAAGTTAGAAACAACGAAGAAGGATCAGTAGTTAGAAAATATGGCCTTGGTGATAGAAACAATGCCTGAGATCACGAGATAAGAATTTTGCAAGACAGTGACTGCTTCATTGCAAATATCTTTTTTCACCAACATAAACGGTGACTATACATATGGACCTCACCAGATGGAATACACAGGAATCAAATCGACTACATCAGTAGAAAGAGACAATGGAAAAACTCAACATCATCAGTCAGAACAAGACCAGGGGCCAACTACGGAGCAGACCATCAATTGCTCATGTACAAGGTCAAGTTGAAACTGAAGAAAATTAGAACAAGTCCACAAGGGCCAAAATATGGCCGTGAGTATATCCCACCTGAATTTAGAGACCATCTCAAGAATAGATTTGACACGTTAAACACTAATGACTGAACCAGACAAGTTGTGGAGTGACATCAAGGACATCATACATGAAGAAAACAAGAAGTCATTAAAAAGAAAGAAAAGACCAAAACGGATGTCAGAGGAGACTCTGAAACTTGCTCTTGAATGTTGAGTAACTAAATAGAAAGGAAGAAATGATGAAGTCAAGTAGCTGAAGTAAAAGGAAGTAATGAAATAAAAGAATTGAACAGAATATTTCAAAGGGTGGCTTGAGAAGACAAAGTAAAGCATTATAATGACATGTGAAAGAGTTGGAGATGGAAAACCAAAAGGGAAGAACACATTCGGCATTTCTCAAGCTGAAAGAACTGAAAAAAAAAATTCAAGCCTTGAGTTGCAACAGTGAAGAATTCCACAGGGAAAATAGTAAATGACACAGGAAGCCTCTAAAGAAGATGGAAGGAATACAGCGTTACTATACCAAAAAGAATTGGTCAGTGTTCAACCATTCCAGGAGGGTAGCATATGATCAGGAAACAATGGTACTGAAGAAAGAAGTCCAAGCAGCACTGAAGGCACTGCCAAAGAACAAGGCTCCAGGAATTGATGGAATACCAATTGAGATGTTTCAACAAATGAATGCAGCGCTGGAAGTGCTCACTTGTCTATGCCAAGAAATTTGGAAGACAGCTACCTGGCCAGCTGACTGGAAGAGATCTATATTTATACCTACTCCCAAAAAGGTGATCCAAGAGAATGTGGAAATTATTGATCAATATCAATAATATCACGTGCAAGTAAAATTCTGCTGAAGATCATTCAAAAGTGGCTGCAGCAGAACATCAACAGGGAAGTGCCAGAAATTCAAGCTGGATTCAGAAGAGGACATGGAATGAAGGGTATCATTGCTGATGTCAGATGGATCCTGGCTGAAAGCAGAGAATACTAGAAAGCAGTTTAACTATGTTTTATTGGCTATGCAAAAGCATTTGACTGTGTAAATCATAACAAATTATGGATAACATTGCAGAGAACGGGAATTCCAGAACACTTAATTACGCTCATGAAGAACCTGTGCATAGACCAAGAGACAGTGGTTCGAACAGAACAAGGGATTACTGCGTGGTTAAAACTAGGAAAGTATGCATCAGAATTGTATCCTTTCACCATACCTATTCAATCTCTATGCTGAGCAAATAATCCGAGAAGCTGGACTATATGAAGAAGAATGGGCATCAGGACTGGAAGAAGACTCATTAACAACCTGCATTATGCAGATGACACAACCTTGCTTGCTGAAAGTGAAGAGGACTTGAAGCACTTACTAATGAAGATCAAAGAACACAACATTCAGCTTGGATTACACCTCAACATAAAGAAAATAAAAATCCTCACAACTGGACCAATAAGCAACATCTTGATAAACAGAGAAAAGATTGAAGTTGTCAAGGATTTCATTTTACTTGTATCCACAATCAACACCCATGGAAGCAGCAGTCGAGAAATCAAAAGACTCATTGCACTGGGCAAATCTGCTGCAAAAGATCTCTTTAAAGTGTTGAAAAGCAAAGATGTCACCTTGAAGAATAAATGCTCCTAACCCAAGCCATGGTGTTTTTAATTGCCTCCTATGCACGTGAAAGCTGGACGATGAATAAGGAAGACCGAAGAATTGATGCCTTTGAATTGTGGTGTTGGGGAAGAATTGTGAATATACCATGGACTGTTAAAAGAACAAACAAATCTGCCTTGGAAGAAGTACAGCCAGAATGTTCCTTAGAAGCAAGGATGGTGAGACTATGTCTCACACATTTTGGACATCTTATCAGGAAGAATGAGTCCCTGGAGAAGGACATCATGCTTGGTAAAATAGAGGGTCAGCAAAAAAGAGGAAGACTCTCAACAAGATGGATTGACACAGTGGCTGCAACAATGGGCTCAAGCATAACAAGGATTGTGAGAATGGCACAGGACCGGGCAGTGTTTTGTTTGTTGTACATAGATAGGGTCGCTATGAGTCAGAATCAACTCGATGGCACCTAACAACAACAGCACCATACATACCGTAGCCAGCACACCCCAATGTCCAGGGCCTGGCATTCTCCAACATGGGCTGGCCACTATGATCCCTGCCCAAGGTTCCTGCCATAGGACCCCTCTGGAAGTAGAATCTGAGTCCTAAATCTTGTTATCGCATGGTACCAAAGTGTTACTGGGTGGAAACCCCAGGTTCTTACTCGGCATGTCTCGTGTTGGCCAATAAATGAAAGACTGAGATGGGAAAACCGGAAAGACACCTTTATTTTGTTGTGCAGGGAAACGGAATCAATTGGAGCTGCTGCTGCCAAGACTGCTTGCCAAGGGCCGGCAGGCAGGTGACTTTTAAAGGGGTTTACAAGTAGGGCATTCATACAAGTTGCCTCAGCAACATTCTTAATCATACTTGGACAGGCGCAATGGGGTTTACATATAACCTCCAAGCAAAAACAAGATTCAAATGCAAAGTCGGAGTCGGGGGAGCCCAGCAAAGGAAAGGATTTTTCAAGACAACACTGTAGGGGAGGAATGCAGCACTGTGGGGGCTCTGTCTCACTCCTCCCATTTCTTTTTGGACATCATTCAAGACCAGTCTCCATTTTGAACTATAGCCTGGCTCAAAATTGTTTGGCATATTTTTGGGAAGGGGCAAATACTGGACCTAGGCCTTTCATTGTGGCTGCTAACCTCTTGTTGGTTTATAACTATTTATTAAATATTGAAAGAAGAGTGGCTTTTATGCCCTGTTTATGTGAGTGTCTCCCTAAAAGATTCTCTCCTTTTTTTTCTTTTTTCTGGATTGTCTTAGGTATTGTCTTTATACCTCAGGGCCCAGTTGATGTGTCCTTATGAGTCCTTGTGAATCCAGCTCCAGCTGGGTCATATTCTTTATGCTCAAGGACTGGAAATAATGGCTCCAGTATTATCTCCTGAATCATTTTTTTTTGATCGAAGATGGGTGATAATAATACCTGGACTTAGTTGAGCCCTTACATGGTGGCCATGGCAGGCTCTTTAAACTCATCTGGTTCTTCACCAGGATCTTAAGTAAAAGCAATGTCAACCACATTGCTGAAGTGAGCAGACTCAACCTTCATCAACATTTTAGCCCAAGGCCTTCTTTTGCCCTTTTAGGTGTGTAAGACAATAGAAGATGAATTTTATTATGCCTAATAGTCAGAATCAACTCGATGGCACTGGGTTTGGTTTTTTTTTTTTTTGAACACTATCAGGATGCAGACTAAGAACATTACTATCCCTTGCATTAGTGATCTAGCCCATGTACTTATTTCTGATGGTAACCAAATAAATCTGGTGTTTGCAAGGGTGTTACAGTGTGTAACCAAGTAGCTTGCTGCCTAATTCTGTGTATATCCTGTTCTATGTCTACTGTGTTATTTATCCAAATGCAACAAGAGGTATTTGCTACAGCACAGGCTATACTTTCTTGGGCTAATAAAAAAAAAAAATCTAAGGCTAATGTGTTATCTCATGTCACCTCGGCTAATGAGGTCAGAGATTACTGTCGTGTTTTTATCTCCTTAGGAACTTCGTCTGTTACTTGTCCTGTAATGATAAGTTTGTTAGAGATTTCTCCAAATCATCTATACCATAACTAGGAATTAAAGCCCACAGCCATACCCTTAGTGTTGGACCAATGGGTTTCTTTTTGACTCTGGTTTTTACGGTGTGTAACAATTTAACATTTACATTTTCAATATTTACTAGCATCATTACTATGAATACCTAAAGCTAATCTTAAAATTCTCAGTGTGTTGCCCATGCATTCACCGGGAACCTAAACAAGAGATTGTCCACGTAAACTCACTGTCAGTTCGAAAAAGGCTAGAGGAAACAGAAGGTATAGAAAAATTCACATGTGACAACTAGATTTTTATTAGAGAGTACAAGATTAATGAGATGATAGAGGATGGATCTCTCCTGTTGGAGGTCTTCAGTTAATCTGTTTAAAACATACTAAGTGTTCTTCTCCAGCGCAAGCTGCGCCTCCTTGGTTTACCTATTAACAGTCATGGGTCATTGTCTCAGAAGCAAAAGTGTCACAAAATTGTTTTTGGGAGAGAAGAACTTCTAATTCAAGAGTTACAATATCTAAACCTATTAGTTAAATAATTTACGAGAAAGGAAAATGGTTTCTTATATCCAGAAGGTAGGACCTTAAAACCTCAGCAACATTCCCACATGCAACCCATAGATTCCTTTTGTTTACTCAGTCTTATGTAGTTAATTTCTGTTCCACATGATTCTAGATCAGCCACAGTCTGTGAACCCATCAGCTTCTGCATAGGAGCTCTGGAAATTTTATTCAGTCTAGTCACAACCGTTTTTGAAAGTCCAGTATAGTCCATCTTTTTGTTGCGATATATTGGTTAAACATTTTCAGCAAATCAGAAAAGTAAAAGCTTATCTGCAGATGACAAAACTTAATATCACCAAGATTAACTTATAAAAATAATACCCTTATCATGAAAGGCCAGATAAAAATTAATTACAGGTATAACATAAAGGCCAAATAAAATCAATTTTAAAAAAAAAACTTTAGATAAAAATATCTCTAAATATAACCATTAATCATATTTTTAAAAAGTTTCAGATATATTACCAAATAACCTTAGATTCCTTATGTCCTCAACAGTCAGTTTCTCCCACTTCTTGGGACACTTCTAAGGCCTTACCTAGGTACTTAACAAACAACCCAGGTGTTTCATATCTCTGACAGAGCCATCGTTTGGGTCCCAGGAGAGATCCGCTTTCAGAGCTGTTCCAAGGTCTCCAGGAGAAATCTCCTGGTGGCGCCAAACATTGGGGCCATTCTGTTTTCCGGTCCACCTCAGGAATCGAGGAGATGGCCCCTGGCTGGCTTGCCAGAAATGTTACCAGGTGGAAACCCCAGGTTCTTATTCAACATGGCTCCTATTGGCCAATAAATGAGAGACCGAGGTAGGAGAACAGGAAAGACACATTTATTTCATTGCACAAGGAAGTGGAGTCGGTCAGAGCTGCTGCTGCCAAGACTCCTCTCCAAGTGAGGGCAGGCAAGTTACTTTTAAAGGGGTTCACAAGTAGGGAGTTCATACAATTTAAGCCAGCAACATTCTTAATCATATTACACAGGTGCAGTGGGGTTTACCTATAACCTCCAAGCAAAAGCAGGATTCAAATGCAAAGCTGGGGGAATAGGGTGGAGCCCAACAAAGGAAATGATTTTTCAATACAACACTGTAGGGGAGGAAGCAAGGTAAAAAATACAGCACTATGGGGGCTCTGTCTCAAAATAGCACAGCCCTTGTGACATGCTGCCAGCTCATTAGTCATAATTGAAATGTACTGGAATTATGGGGTCCATTAAAAATGTGATAGCCACAGAGTACTTGTGCATCACAATGTACTTCTAGTAATATTTTTTAATTTATCAATGTCTTCTCAAAAATATTCAGATGTTCCAGAGCTAAGAAAAGAGTTGCAAAATTCCCCTTAAATTAGTAAAATTATAGGATTCAGACAATTGCTATATGAAAACCCTGGTGGCGTAGTGGGTAAGTCCTACAGCTATTAACCAAAAGGTTGGCAGTTCAAATCCACTAGGCACTCCTTGGAAACTCTATGGGACAGTTCTACTCTGTCCTGTAGGATCATCGTGAACCAGAATCAACTCAACGACAACTGGTTTGGTTTTACAGGTTTTGGTGTCCGAATATATGTCGTTTATTTGCATGTCTGAAATCAGCATTTGACCTAAAACATTAGTTTTATTTAACCAGGGAGGCCCAAAATGTTTCAGTCAACTCACTAATGTTTACTGTGCAGTGTGCTTCAGAGTTTAGGATGTGAAAGAGAGAGAGAGAGTGTGTGTGTGTGAATATATGGTACCTAAAGTTGTAAGGAGCACTGGTGGTATAGTGGTTCAAGTGCTTGGCTGCTAACTGAAAGGTTGGTGGTTCGAAGCCACCAGCTGTTCCATGGGAGAAAGATGTCTCAATCTGCTTTTGTAAAGATTACAACCTTGGAAACCCAATGGGGCAGTTCTACTCTGTTGTATAAGGTCGCTATGAATAGGAATCAACTTGGTGACAACGGGTTTCAACCAGTTATCCTTGAGTCGATTGTAACTCATGGCAACTCTGTATCAGAGTAGAACTGTGCTCCATAGGGTTCCCAATGGCTGATTTTTTCAGAAGTAGATCACCAGGCCTTTCTTCTGAGTTACCCTGAGGTGAACTCCAACTTCCAGTCTTTTGGTTAGCAGCCGAATGTGTAAACAATTTGCACCATGTACCTAAAGAAACTAAAAGATATTTGAAAGAAGTAATGAAGGCAGTGTTTCCCAGAGTATGTTCAGAGGAATGCTAGTTATGACAGATGCCCTAGAAAGCAAGTTTCCATAATCAAACAAATTTGGGAAGCACTGCATATTTATTCTCTGCCTCTTTTGGAGAACGATATTGATATCAGCATATTTAGACACTGAAAGGTCTCATTGTAAAAATATATACATACTTAATTTTATTTTAGGCGGATTCTCAAATGTACCAGCCTTGAATAAGAACGTGATAATGACTTATAGGGAAACCCTGGTGGCCTAGTGGTTAAGTGCTACGGCTGCTAACCAGGCTGCTAACCAAAGGATCGGCAGTTTAAATCCACCAGGCGCTCCTTGAAAACTCTATGCGGCAGTTGTACTCTGTCCTATAGGGTTGCTATGAGTTGGAATTGAGGGCACTGGGTTTGTTTTTTGGTTAATGACTTATATAGGAGCCCTGGTGGCATAGTGGTTAAAGCACTTGGCTGTTAACTGAAAGGTCAGCGGTTTGAACCCACCAGCCACACTGCAGGAGAAAGATGTGGCAGTCTTCTCCCATAAAGGTTATAGCCTTGGAAACTTTATCGGACAGTTCTATTCTGTCCTACAGGGTCACTATAAGTTGGAATCGACCTGTCGGCAGTGGGTTTTTAATGGCTCATAGAGCATGTTCTGAGAAACCCCAGACCAAGATATTTATGATATTTAAAATGAGCTATTATAGGGAATTTCTGCTTCTCATTTGGAAGCGTACCATATAAATCCAATGCAGAGGTATTGTATGCATATATTACTTTAGGTTTAGAAATGAAAATGTAAGAATTTCATCCTTATGACAAGTAGAAAATAAATCAGATTTACTCAGTGATTTTTAATTTTTAGAATCTTCTGTGTAAACTAGTAATTATGATGATACAGCCATCAAATGGTATGTAATTATGTCCATAAAATAATGGATAATGAGGACTTTTTTTAATGAAAAAAAAAACCCTTAAGTAATTACTGAATGATGAAAAGAATTCATTTCAATACTTATAAAAATTGTTGTCATCCCTAAAGCAGTATATATGCATGTATATAGGTTCTTCCATGTGAAAAATTATAACAGAAGAATGCTAAAATATTAAGAAAATGTGGCACCCACTGCCTCCCCTTCTGTAAATTCAGTCTCACTGCTTAAGATGGCAAATTTAAAAAAGAGGCTGGTAAACAGATGTTCCTTTCATAGCTAGCAGGAGATGATGGGATCAGGATTTGGGCCAAGTTCCTTTGTCTCTGGAGCCCACACACTTAACCCCTAACTAGAGCTGCATTCGGTTAAAAACAAATTTGATAACAGTGACATTGCTTCCTTCCCCACGACCTCTTCCTTCCTTCTTCTCAGTGCCCAAAACACCCCACAAAAGCAAATTTTGTGTTGTGAAATTCTAAAATGCAGTCTTGAATACTCTAGTGTTGGAGAATACTTTCCTAAACTATACCCCTTTTTATATGGCAGTTGTATCTTGGCATATTTCGCATTAACGCTGTAGAAGTGCTCCATTTTACTACACTGTTAAAATTGCTTTGGTCTTCTAGGCTCCATCTGTACAACAAAAATACTCACATTGAGCCACAGTTGGTGTAACATCAAGAAAACAACTGCTACTCATGACCATCTAATTAATTCAGTTGATTGCGTGGAGACAGACTGCTAATGCAGCCCCCCAAATCATAAATTGATCATAGAATAGTTTACTTAGTGAATATTTATAGATACATGCTCAAATTTTCCTAATGGTTATTGTGGCATAGGATAGCAAGTACATCATGAAATTTAGGTACTCGTTTTTTTGATGTGAGAGACCTTATATGAACTTTGAGAATAAAATTGAGGGATCAACTAAATGTAAGAGTAAACACCCTTCTGTGATTTATGAAATTTCATTCCCTATTAAAAAAAATTTTTTTTTTCTATTAATGCCATTTAATCAAGTCTTGCTGTCTAACTGTAAGGTGGACCTAAATGTAGTTGAGTCCTTTTATAAAGTTAGTCCTAGAAAATTAACCCATTGCCATGAGCAGTCAATAACAGTGATAAGAAAACCTAAACTTTTAAGTTTTATTTAAAATTTAAAGATGTTTCTGGTGGGAAATTTGTTTTTAATTTTGAAAATGAAGAAGAGGAAAATATTTTTTCAAAACTGAGGTATCACCAAAAATTAAGACTTTGGAGCAAACTTTCAAGAAAGCTTCAGTGTCCTGGGTCCTCCTTTGGAAAGGGATTCTTTTTTTTTTTTTTTGTAGTTGTAGTTGTACTTTAGATGAAGGTTTACAGAACAAGCTAGTTTCTTTTTAAACAGTTAGTATACATATTGTTTTATGACATTGTTTAATAACTCCACAACATGTCAACACTCTTCCTTCTCAACCTTGGGATCCATATTACTAGCTTTCCTGTTCCCCCGCCTTCTAGTCCCTGCCCCTGGGCTGGAGTGCCCCTTTACTTTCATTTTGTTTCATGGGCCTGTCCAGTTTTGGGCTGAAGGTGAACCTCAGGAATAACGTCATTATTGAGCTGAAAGGGTATCTGGGGGCCATACTCTCAGGGTTTCTTCAGTCTCTGTCATGCCAGCAAGCCTGGTCTTTTTGAGTTAGAATTTTGCCCTACATTTTTCTCCAGCTCTGTCTGGGACCCTCTTTTGTGATCCCTGTCAGAGCAGTCAGTGGTGGTAGCTAGGCACCATCTAGTTGTAGTGGACTCAGTCTGGTGGAGGCCGTGGTAGATGTGGCCCATTAGTCCTTTGGACTGATCTTTCCCTTGTATCTTTAATTTTCTTCATTCTTCCTTGCTCCTGAAGGGGTGAGACCACTGGACTATCCTAGATGGCTGCTCACAGGCTTTTTAGACCCCAGACACTATTCACCAAAGTAGAATGTAGTACATTTTCTTTATAAACTATGTTATGCCAGTTGAGCTAGATGTTCCCTGAGACCATGGTCCCCACAGCCCTCAACCCAGCAATTCAGTCCCTCAGGGAGTTTAGGTGTGTCTCTGGAACTTCCATGACCTTGCCTTGTTCAAGTCGTGTGGGCTTCCCCAGTATTGTGTACTGTCTTACCCTTCACCAGAGTTACCACTTATCTATTGTCTATTTAGTGTTTTTCCATCCCTACCCCTCTTCTCCCTCAAACCATCAAAGATTGTTTCTTTTTGTGTATAAACATTTTCATGAGTATTTACAGTAATGGTCTCATACAATATTTGTCTTTTTGTGATTGACTTATTTCACTCAGCATAATGTCCTCCAGATTCATCCATGTTATGACATGCTTCGCAGATTCATCATTGTTTTTTATCGTTGCGTAATACTCCACTGTGTGTATGTGCCACAGTTTGATTATCCTTTCATCCGTTGATGGGCATGTAGGTTGTTTCCATCTTTTTGCTGTTGTGAACGATGCTGCAGTGAACGTGGGTGTGCATATGTCTATTCGTGTGACAACTCTAATTTCTGTAGGACATATTCCTAGGAGTGAAATTGCTGGATCATATGGTATTACAGGAAACCCTGGTGGTGTGGTGGTTAAGTGCTACGGCTGCTAACCAAGAGGTCAGCAGTTTGAATCTGCCAGGTACTCCTTGGAAACTCTGTGGGGCAGTTCTACTCTGTCCTATAGTGTCGCTATCAGTCGGAATCTACTCGAAGGCAGCAGGTTTGGTTTTTTAGGTTTTTATTGTATTACTATTTCTAGTTTTCTAAGGAAGCGCCTTATTGTTTTCCAAAATGGTTGTATCATTTTGCATTCCCACCAGCAGTGCATAACAGTTCCCATCCCCCCGCAGCTCTCCAACATTAGTTATTTCCTGTTTTTTTGATTCATGCTAGTAATGCTGGGGTGAGATGGTACCTCATTGTGGGTTTTTTTATTTGTATTTCTTTAATGGCTAGTGATCTCAAGCATTTCCTCATGTGTCTGTTGGCCGCTTGAAAGTCTTCTTTGGTGAGGTGCCTGTTCATTTCCTTTGCCCATGTTTTAATTGGATTATTTATCCTTTTGTCATAGAGGTCCTGGATTTTCTTGTAGATTTTGGAAATTAGACCTTTGACTGATTTGTAAAAGCTAAAGCTTTTTCACAGTCTCTAGGTTCTCCTTTTACTCTTTTGGCGAAGTCTTTTGATGAGCCTAGGTGTTTAATTTTTAGAAGATCCCACTTATCTAGGTTATCTCCCAGAGTTTGTGTGTTGTTGGTTGTGATTTGTATCTTGTTAATGCCGAATATTAGGGCCTCTAGAGTTGATCCTATTTTTTCTTCTATGAACTTCATGGTTTTTGGCTTTATATTTAGGTCTTTGATCCATTTTGAGCTACTTTTTGTATATGGTGTGAGGTATGGGCCCTGTTTTTTTTTTTGCAGGTGGACATCCAGTTTGGCCAGCACCATTTGTTAAAAAGACTGTCTTTCCCCCAGTTGATGGACTTTGGGCCCTTGTTGAAGATCAGGTGACCATAGGTGGATGGACTTATATCTGGGTTCTCAATTCTGTTCCATTGGTCAGTGTACCTGTCATTGTACCCGTACCAGGCTGTTTTGTTTGTTTGTTTTGGGTTTTTTAATAATTTTTATTGTGCTTTAACTGAAAATTTACAAATCAAGTCAGTCTCTCACACAAAAACCCATATTCACCTTGCTACACACACCCAACTACTCTCCCTCTAATGAGACAGCCTGCTTTCTCCCACCACTCTATCTTTTCATGTCCTTTTCGCCAGCTTCTAATCCCCTCCACCCTCTCATCTCCACTCCAGGCAGGAGATGCCAACATAGTCTCAAGTGTCCACCTGATCCAAGAAGCTCACTCCTTACCAGCATCCCTCTCCAACCCATTGTCCAGTCCAATCCATGTCTGAAGAGTTGGCTTTGGGAATGGTTCCTGTTCTGGGCCAACAGAAGGTCTGGGGGCCATGACCACCGGGGTCCTTCCAGTCTCAGTCAGACCATTATATCTGGTCTTTTTATGAGAATTTGGGGTCTGCATGTCACTGCTCTCCTGCTCCCTCAGGGGTTCTCTGTTGTGTTCCCTGTCAGGACACTCATCGGTTGTAGCCGGGTACCATCTAGTTCTTCTGGTCTCAGGATGATGTAGTCTCTGGTTCATGTGGCCCTTTCTGTCTCTTGGGCTCATAATAGCCTTGTGTCCTTGGTGTTCTTCATTTTCCTTTGATCTGGGTGGGTTGAGACCAATTGATGCATCTTAGACGGCTGCTTGCTAGCGTTTAAGACCCCAGACGCCACTCTTCAAAGTGGGATGCAGAATGTTTCCTTAATAGATTTTATTATGCCAATTGACTTAGATGTCCCCTGAAACCATGGTCCCCAGACTTCTGCCCCTGCTACACTGGCCTTCGGAGCATTCAGTTTATTCAGGAAACTTCTTTGCTTTTGGTTTAGTCCAATTGTGCTGACCTCCCCTGTATTGTGTGCTGTCTTTCCCTTCACCTAAAGTAGTTCTTATCTACTATCTAATTAGTGAATGCCCCCTCCCACCCTCTTTCCCTCCTCCCTCTCGTAACCACAAAAGAATGTTTTCTTCTCAGTTTAAACTATTTCTCAAGGGCTTATAATAGTGGTGTTATACAATATTTGTCGTTTTGCAACTGACTAATTTCACTCAGCATAATGCCTTCCAGGTTCCTCCATGTTATGAAATGTTTCACAGATTCCTCACTGTTCTTTATCGATGCGTAGTGTTCCATTGTGTGAATATACCATAATTTATTTATCCATTCATCCAATGATGGGCACCTTGGTTTCTTCCACCTTTTTGCTATTGTAAACAGTGCTGCAATAAACATGGGTGTGCATATATCTGTTCGTGTAAAGGCTCTTATTTTATTTCCCTAGGATATATTCCGAGGAGTGGGATTGCTGGATTGTATGGTAGTTCTATTTCTAGCTTTTTAAGGAAGTGCCAAATTGATTTCCAAAGTGGTTGTACCATTTTATATTCCCACCAGCAGTGTATAAGTGTTCCAATCTCTCCACAGCCCCTCCACCATTTATTATTTTGTGTTTTTTTTTTTTTTTTGATTAATGACCAGGCTGTTTTGATTACCATAGCTGTTTAGGAGGCTCTGAGGTCAGGTAGTGTGAGTATTCCTACTTTATTCTTCTTCAGTAGTGCTTTACTTATCCAGGGCTTCTTCCCTTTCCATATAAAGTTAATGATAAGTTTTTCCATCTCTTTAAAGAATGTTGTTGGTATTTGGATCAACATTGCAATGTATTTTTAAATTGCTTTGGGTTGAATTGTCATTTTCACAATCTTGTGTCTACCTATCTATGAGCATGGTATGTTTTCCCATTTATGCAGATCTCTTTTGGTTTCTTGCAGTAGTGTTTTGTAGTTTTCTTTGTATAGGTGCTTTACATCCCTGTTTAGAATTATTCCTAAGTATTTTATTTTTTAGGGGATATTATAAATGGTATTGTTTTCCTGATTTCCTTTTCATTGTTCTCTTTATTGGTGTATAGGAATCCAACTGATTTTTGTGTGTTTACCTTGTATCCTGCTGCTCTGCTGAATCTTTCTATTAGTTCCAGTAGTTTTCTCATGGAGTCATTTGGGTTTTCTATGTATAGTATCATATCATCCTCAAATAAGGACAGTTTAATTTCTTCATAACCAATTCGGATGCCCTTTATTTCTTTTTCTTGCCTTATTGATCTAGCTAGAACTTCCAGCACAATGTTATAGAGGAGTGGTGATAAAGGGCATCCTTGTCTTGTTCCTGTTCTCAAGGGGAATGTTTTCAGCCTCCCTCCATTGAGAATGATGTTGGCCTTTGGTTTTGCATAGATGGTCTTTATTATGTTAAGAAATTTCACTTCTATACCTATTTTATTAAGAGTTTTTATCAGGAATGGGTGTTGGACTTTGTCGAATGCCTTTTCTGCACCAATTAAGATGATTCTGTGATTCTTTTCTTTCCTTTTATTTTTGTGGTGGATTATGTTGATTGATTTTTTAATGTTGAACCATCCTTGCATACTTGGTATGAATCCTACTTGGTTGTGGTATATTAGTTCTTTGATACACTGCTGAATTTTGTTGGGTAGAATTTTGTTGAGAATTTTTGCATCTGTATTCATAAGAGATATTGATCTGTAATTTTCTTTTTTTGTGGTGTCTTTGCCTAGTTTTGGTACCCGGATTATGCTGGCTTCATAGAATGAATTCGGCAGTATCAGTTCCTTTTCTAAGTTCTGAAATAGTTTGAGTAGTAATGGCATAAGCTCTGCTCTGAATGTTTGGTAGAATTCTCCAGTGAAGCCATCTGGGCCAGGGCTTTTTTTAATTGGGAGTTTTTTTTTTTATCACCTTTCAATCTCTTGTTATGGGTCTGTTCAGATTTTCAACATCATTTTGTGTTAGTTTGGGTAGGTATGTGTTTCTAGAAATTTGTCCATTTGCTCTAGGTTTTGAAATTTGATGAAGTAGTTTTTCATAATACTCTGTTATGATCCTTTTTATTTCAGTTGGGTCTGTTGTTATGTCCCCATTTCATGTCTTATTTGGGCTATTTGCATCCTCTTGTGTTTTTATTTTGTCAGTTTGGCCAGTGGTTTATCGATTTTGTTGATTCTTTCAAAGAACCAACTTTTGGTTTTGTTGATTCTTTCTATTGTTTTCCTATTCTCTATTTCATTTATTTCTGCTCTGATCTTTATTTTTTCCTTTCTTCTGGTGGCTGTGGGCTTCTTTTCCTGTTCTTTCTATTTGTTCAAGTTGTGTAGCTAATGTTTTGACTTTGTCCATTTCTTCTTTTTTGATGTGTGCATCTATTGCTATAAATTGACCTCTGAGCACTGCCTTTGCTGTGTCCCAAAGATTTTGGTATGGTGTGTTTGCATTCTCATTCAATTCCAGGAATTTTTTTATTCCCTCTCTGATTTCTTCTGTTACCAGTGGTTTTTAAGCAGAGTGTTATTCAGTTTCCATGTAATTCATTTTTTTTCCTTGCTCTTCCTGTTAATTTCTGCTTTGATGGTGTTGTGGTCAGAGAAGATACTTTGTATTATCTCACTGTTTTGGATTTTGTTGAGGGTTGCTCTGTGACCTAAGATGTGGTCTATTCTGGAGAACATTCCATGTGTGTTGGAAAAGAATGTCTAGTTTGCAGCCATTGGGTAGAGTGTTTTGTCTATGTCTATGAGATGAAGTTGGCTGATTGTGCCTTTGAACTTTTCAGTATCTTTGTTAAGTTTGTTTTTGGGAGTTCTGTCCTTTACCAAGAGTGGTGTGTTAAAGTCTCCTACTATTACTGTGGAACTGTGAACTTCTCCTTTCAATGCTGTTAGGGCTTGTTTTATGTGTTTTGGAGCCCTGGGTGCATAGATGTTTATTATGGTTAAGTCTTAGAGGTGGATTGTCCCTTGTAATCATTATATAGCACCCTGTTTGTCTTTTATGGTGGATTTTGTTTCAAAGTCTATTTTATCTGAGATTAGTATTGCCACTCCTATTCTTTTTTGGTAGTTATTTGCTTGATATATTTTTTTTCCTCCTTTGATTTTTGATACATTTTGATTTTGATTTAATACATCTGTGTTACTAAGGTGTGTCTTTTGTAGACAACATATTGATGGGTCCTGTTTTTTCTGTCTCTTTATGGGTTTTTGGTTAGGCCATTTACATTCAGTGTGATTGTTGATAGGTGTGAGTTTATTGCTGTCATTTTATGATGCTCTTTTTTTGTGGTGCTGATGTTTTCTTTGTTCCTCTTACTCTCTGCTGAATTCCTTTTGTTTGTGGATCTCTTTTTCATTTCTTTTGTCTTTGTAGATTTTGTTTTTATTGAGAGTTTATGTTTTTCTTTATTTTGATGAGTAGATCCATTACCTTTCTTCGTGGTTACCTTGAAATTTACCCCTATTTTCCTAGGGTTGAGCCAGTCTATTATTATTTGGTATTGCCTTGCCTTCTGGAGAGGGATTCTTATGTTTAGGACTTAAAATCTTTTTTATTCATGGTACGGAGTATCATTGGTTGTTGCATGGAGAATTCAGGTAAGTTTTACTGTTCTTTAGCTTCCTGATAATCACTAAGGCATTGCTGAAGCAGCGTTCCTCTGTAATTTATGGAAAGTGCTGTATCTGACGTTTGGACTTTGACACATCTTTCAGGATAATATATGTGTACTCATTGCAGAGACATATCTACAGAAGATAGTGCGTATGGCAATTAGTTTTAAATCGCTGGATGATCTCTCACAGCTGGTGATGAAAACTTCGATGGCCAGTAGAAACTGCTCATTGGCGGCCCTCCCCTCCCCCCAGGCCGCACCCAGGGCACTTGACATACATCCATACCTTAGATACGCCTCTTTTAACTCGTGCCAAGTTATTGCTCATATAATATACAGTCCTGTGCAGCACAAAGTGTTAGACCAGCAGTGTCACATGCAATCTTAAAATAGACCAGCTTATATAAATGGGTAGCCTGAAGAAAGCTGTTTTGTGCTTGCAGAAGCCCACCCAGTTCCATGTCCCAGCATCCTCCCCAAGGCTTTTTCCTTCCCTCCTGTGTGTATTCAACTTCTTCCAGGTTCTGCTCATTTCCTATTTCCCCCAACAATATGGCCGATGCAGCAAATATTTTATATGGTGGCTGGGACCATTCTGAGCACTGAGGTAATACGAGGGAACTAATCAACCTCCTTAGCTTAGCGCATGACCAAGTCACGCATTAGCTAAATACACAAGTAATTTGTCCAAGAATCTGTGATTTAACTTGTATTTAATTATAGTTAACTCCCTTGGCTCCTGCTCAACTAAGACTAAGAATTTAGGGTTAGGTATTTCTGCAGTGGGAAAAAGGCAATTAGTATAAAGGAAGAATTTTACCTTGGAAATAAGTGAAAAATAGCACAAATCACTATTTCACCATTTGCTATGATGCTGCCAAACCTAGAAATCTGGTGTCATTTACATACTTTTGTCTCTGCAGTCACACAGAAAGTTTTAACTTATTTTATCAGTCAGTGCAAAAGACCAGTTATAGCAACATAAAGATATCTGTGGTATCTTAATAGAATTTTTTTAAGTGGGCAAATTAACTTATTTTACGTAAGTTCTTTCAACACTTGTTTTTAACAGTCATTGATTGTCATTAAAAACTCCTGCTTATAACTTTTAAAAATCATCCCCTAGAAATTTTACTCATGGGAACTGATAGTAGATGTCATGAAAATCTCTGGCCTCTCTTCACTCCTAAACAAGTAACCATTCAAAACAAACCCTCCAAGTTTCTGTTTCCATGACTTTTAAATGATGTTATCTCAGTTGTATTGCATGCTTCCTTGACTTTTGAAAAAATACACAGTGAAAATAATTTGACTTTTTTGAGGCCTACATGCCTAGTAGGAGCCCTGGTGGGACAGTGGTTAAGCACTTGGCTGCTAGCAGAAAGGTAAGTGGTTTGAACCCACCAGCAGCTCCGCGAGAGAAAAGACCTGGAATCTGCTCCTGTAAAGATTACAGCTTAGGAGTCTTTATTCTATGGGGCAGTTCTACTCTGTTCTATAGAGTCACTGTAAGTTGAAGGCACCCAACAACATGCCTGGCACAATGCAGTATGTATAGGAGGCATTTGATGTGTTATCAGCACCCTTTCCTTTTCAGTACCATATAATACAGCATTGTCTCAGGGGACTGCTGAAGTTTGAAGGTCTGTTTGCACCTATACTAACAATCCCAGATGTTTACTTTTTGTAACGGGCAGTTATTCTGTCTGCTTCCTCACAACCTTACTCCACTGCTTAGGGAGGAGTGGTATGAACCACTTCTTCCTCACTTCAATTTTTATTTTTTCATCAATTCTCAGTAAGGGCAGAACTGAAGACAGCCAGAAGAAATGAGATGACTAGCTTGTTACATCATCAACCTCATTTTTTATGGAGATCCCTCAGGCACCCACCTGCTCATCTGGGAGTTGGTGCTTCTATGTTTTGTGCAGGTATTTTTCCATGCACATTGTCAGCTTTCATCTTTCCTTCTCCCTAACAGCTCCTGACTCCAACTTCAAAAGTATGTTTCCCACCACATAGGCAAGTTATTTAATCTCTCTGCCTCAAGTTCCTCATCTGTAAAATGGGAGTGTTAGTAGTGTCTACCTCATAGGGTTGTGGTGAGGATTAACTTGAGTTAATATTCATAAAGTTCTTGGCACGTACACCACAAAACCAGTTACCATCGAGTTGATTCCAACTCATGGCACCCCCATGTTTTGCAGAGTGGAACTGCACTCCATAGAGTTTTCATGGTTGTAATCTTTTGGAAGCAAATCACCAGGCCTTTCTTCTGAAGTGCCTCTGGGTAGAGGTGAACTGCCAACCTTTTGGTTAATAGCCAAGAACTTACCCATTTGTGCCACCCAGGGACTCCTTGGTAGATTGAAAAAAGAAGAAGAAGGAAAAACCTGTTGCCATTGAGTCAATTCCTACTCATGTATTACAGAGTAGCACTGCTCCATAGGGTTTTCTGGGCTGTAATTTTTACAGAAGCAGAACACCAGGCCTTTCTTCTGTAGCACCAGTAGGTGGGTTCAAATGGCCTATCTTTAGGTTAGTAGAAAAGCACAAATCGTTTGCACCACCCAGGGACCTTCTCTTGGTACATACTTACCCATTGCCATCAGGTTGATTCTGACTCATAGCGACCCTATAGGACAGAGTAGAACTGCCCCATAGGGTTTCCGAGGAGTGGCTGATGGATTCGAACTGTTGACCTTTTGGTTAGCAGCCAAGCCCTTAACCATTATATCACCAAGGCTCCTGGGACATGGTAAAGGTTAAATAATTTTTAAAAAGGAGCAGGGTGTATCTGGCCCATTGGATAAGTGACTCTTCAAGCTTCTTGAAGAAAAAGAAAAGATCCAAGAAGATGCTTCTTGCACTAGAGGGTGATTATATACCCTTTTCCAAGGTAGGAGTGGAATGATCTGAAGGAATTTATATCTGAAGCAGCAGAAGTGAAAGGTATTGCCTAAAATCTAAAGAAAATGCTGGCAGTGAGCCTAGATCCTGACTAGATGAAGCAATATATGGCAGGGTGTTCATAGCAACTCCTTTGGAGCTTTTCGATGTAGATTTTAAAAGGAGACAAGAGAAATAAACTGGCAATATATGGGCATGGAGGGAATTGGGGCCAAAGCTTATGCCAAGAGTTAGCGGTTATCTTCTGTATTTAATAAAGGCTAAACAAAAGGATTCTCAAAGAGGATATATATTTTTATGTTTTGTTTTTTTTAACACCTGTCTGACTTGCGTCTTTTTCTCAGTTTCTTCCGTGAAGAAGGGCATTGGCCGCCTGCTTTGTTAAAGAAAGCAGGCGCCACCTTTGTGCAGCATGTGCAAGGCAGGGGGGCTGGGGGGCCTGTGCTGACCACCATGAGGCATGGAACTTCTTTGTTTTTCTACCCAGACATTTCTTTGGAGCCTGGGGACAGAAGACTCACTGTGCCCTTGGTTTGTATTCTGCCTGACGGGACATGGGTGGCATCGGTGCTGGCCCTGGCGTCCCCAGCTCGGGGCTTGGTCGCTCATTCTGGCTAATAGCTGCCCTTTGCCCCGGCTGCCTTGGTCTGAGGCAACTCAGCTGTAATTTGCTCTTAGGCTGTAAGGTGCAGCCCTGTCAAACTGCAGCGTATGTTTATCTTGTAATTCGCAGACAAGAAGAAGGGAGGCAAATTTCAGCCTTTTAAGAAGTTGTTTGGCAAAAGGAAAAAGAAAGGCACTTCATTGCCCCGGGAGGAATCAGTGGGGAAGAAGAGTTACTCTCAGCAGAGTGTCACCAATGGGACCTTCTCTTCGGATGAGGAAACCCTAGAGGACAATCTAAGGTAATAACTTACACTTTCCTTCCAGATCTTTAGCGGAGTCCCAGGGCGGGGAATCGGATCCCAAAGTAGAGAGGTGCTGTTTTTGGTTTTCCATTGGCAGGAGAGGAATCACAAATGTGTTGCATCTCTAAAAGGTGGAAGACCTGGGACATGCTAGTGGCAATTGGTGCATTTTGTGTGGAGGGTCACCTTGGGGAGTTAGTAGGAGTCTGACCTCATTTTCCGGAAGAGCAGAGGGATCCAAATGCCAGCAGCAGACTGGCTTGGCTCCACAAGTTTCCTGGGATTGAAGACTGCTTCCCCATGTCCCATTGCTTGGCAAAGAGGAAAGGCAGTCACAGACTAGCTTTTACAGCCTGTGTCGAGGAAGCAGAGTGCTCAAGCACAAGGTGGTGTCCCATCGCTGGTATCAAAATTCTTAGGGCCCAGTTCATACTCCTGGCCATCTCTAACAACTTCTGGAACCTGTCTGTGGTGGAGCTTCTCATGTTGGCCCCTTGTTTCTATGCTTTTTCTTTTTTTCCTTCTTAGAGCTTAGGCACTAAATCTGGCTGTATGTGTTAAGAACTCAGAAAGGCAGGGTCAGGAGGTACTTTCTTAACTGAGCGCTGGGAATTGAAGTCTGCATCAGAGATGGCTAAGCTTTGATGCTGACAACTTAAAAATCAGCTCCTCTGAGAAGGCTTTTCCTGCTACTGCATCTGATTTCTGTGCCCTTGCCTGTGTTCCCATAGGGCTGTGTGCCTGGTTCTGGCAAAGGACTTGTCACTTCCGTTGGAAATTAGCGATTTACTTATCTGTCTCTCTCACTAGACTGTCAGTCCCGTGCACTGAGAGGCCAGGTTTCATTCAGCCTTGTATTAGGCGTTCAAAAAATGTTCCCTATGGATGAGTAGCCCTGTATAAGTTACCTTCATCCATGCTGAAAGAAGAGATGATACAACCTGTGGTATCCATGCTGTGTTTCCAGGACAAAGACAAAAACATTCCCCAATGTGTGTGTCAGGAAGTAAATTCTAATAGACATCACTGGTGTGCCACAATTACAAAATCCTCAGGCAAGCAGCACACGTTAAGCTTCACAGTGCTCACTGACAACGGTTTGTTAGTCCTAACCAATACTGACCCTTTTCTAGACAGGCCTCTATTTGTTTCCCGTTGTCTTTATCCTTTAGGGTAAGAGCGAGATCAGATTTAACTGAAGGGAAGAGTTTAACTGAAAGGAGAACACAGCCAGCACTGAACAAACCAGCTTTAGAAATGTCTGTACTAACATATCGTTGCGTGTTGTCCAGTATGAATCAGTTTCGATTTCACTTCAGTTTCTTCAATTGTAAAGTAGGACTATGAACAGTATCCGAATGAGGTACAGCTACTAAAAAGTGACCAAGTAGCAGTTTAATCCACCGCCCGTCTCTCAGTTTGTCGTACCGTGGTGGCTTGCATGTTGCTGTGATGCTGGAAGCTATGCCACCTGTATTTCAGAAACCAGCAGGGTCACCCATGGTGGACAGGCTTTATTGGAGCTTCCAGATTAAGACAGATTTGGAAAAACTGCCTGTGCATGTTCTTGTCAAGTCGCTTCCGACTCATAGCGACCCTATAGAACTGAGTAGAACTGCCCCATAGAGTTTCCAAGGAGCCCCTGGTAGATTTGAATTGCCGACCTTTTGATCAGCAGCTGTAGCACTTAGCCACTACACCACCAGGGTTTCCAGGAAAGACTAGGTACATAAAATATTGTCCAAGGCTTTGACTCACTTACGTTAGATGCATCATCAAGAGGGACCAATCACTGGAGAAGGAAATCATGTTTGATAAAGTAGAGGATGGCCAGCAAAGGGGAGGGAAACCCTCCATGAGGTGGATTGACACAATGGCCACAACAGTGGACTCAAACGTAGCAACAATTGTGAAGATGGCACGGAACCAGGCGATGTTTTGTTCTGTTATGCATAAGGTCACCATGAGTTGGAGGTGATTCTACAGCAACTAACAACAACAGCAGCATTTTAATGCAAAATTAGATCAAGTCTGGAAAGGACAGTCGTGTGAAAACACAACCCATCCTTTTTATATTAGGTTGTGCTTTTGCCAAGTCCCTGATTTCTTCTTGAATCATGTCGGACTCACAGAGGAGCAAGGACCCCGGTGGTTCTTTTTTCATTTAAGACCTATTCCGTTTATATCTTGGGGTTTCTTTAAGGTTTTAAGTTTTACAAAGCCTTGGAAAGTTCTATATTGGAGCAAACACTGCATTTCTAGAAAATATCGTAATGTCACCTGTTCTCATTTTTGACCTTTGTTTATAAACCTACGTTTATGAGACATACACTGTATTTGAATTATACAACATTTGTCTTTATAACAAACTTAGCTCATAAAGAAGATTAGAAGAATAAGCTTTGGACTATGAGTTTAAAAATGTTTTCTTAAACATTTTAAACTTTAAGATAGAAATATTTTAAAGTAGAAACAATTTGAAAATGTGTATTTCCATTTTTTCCTTGGAAATTGACAACTGCAAAATGATTCCACCCACAAAGTAAATATTGCATGCATTGCTTACAGTTTAGTGGAACTACTAATGATTAGCCCTGCCTCCAGATGGGAGACAATGAAAAATGTTTTTTCCAAAAATTCTTATTTTCACTTTATTGTTCAGTTAATAAACATGTTACTTTACGTTGTGTAATTATTCAAAAATTTTCCATACATTTTATTTACTATCTCCAAAATGGGCAGTTCTCACTAACATACAAAACTCAAAATTCCAGTAATATGGCCTTGGGCAGAGGATTAAAGGAGGCAGATGTCAGCCTAACATGAAGAAGAGTTTCCTAATAACTAGAAACCTGATGCCATAGAGTCAATTCCAACTCATAGCGACCTCATAGGACAGAGTAGAACTGCCCCACAATGTTTCCAAGGCTGTAAATCTTTTATGGAAGCAGACTGCCACATCCTTCTCCTGTGGAGCAGCCAGTAGGTTCAAACTGCCGACCTTTGGGTAAGCAGCCAAGTGCTTTAACCTCTGCGCCATCAGGGCTCCTTTTCTAATAACTAGAGCTGCCTAAAAATTTGAAGGCTGAGTGTGCGCCAGAAGGGTTCAGGGCTGATGAAGGTGGGATTTCCACACTGGATGGAAATTTAAAGGAGGTGAACTTTAACATGCTGTTGAACTCCAAGAATCTGTGATTCTAGAAATGTCTCCATGGCCAAAAATAGCTCCTTATTGATCTGCTCCTTCTGCCTGAAATTTTCCATTCCCTTTGGGCTTTTAAAGCATTCAGTTTTTTCTCTAGGTTAGAAGCCTTTCCTCTCCCCTAGGATGCTTCTTTTAAATCACAAATGCCACTGGGGAAATAAAAGCAATAAAATAATCAGTTTTTAGCAATTTAATGTGACTTCTCTTATTAATTAAATACAACGAATAATGTGTTTCCTTAGTGTTTTAAGGTGGGGAGGGTCATCTCAGTCAGGTTTAGGAAATTCTGGACCAAAACAAATTAAATAGGATTCTTTACTATAGGACTTTTCAGTTTAAAAAGTACTTTTTTCTATATTTCTAAGAAGGATGTAATATGGGGCATTTCCAAGATCCCTTTGACCACAGGCCGTTTTTCATAATTGCATGTCCAGTGACGTGTATTAAACCTACCACTTATTGAACTTGGAAACCCTGATGGCACAGTGGTTAAGAGCTATGGCTGCTAACCAAAAGGTCGGCAGTTCAAATCCCCCAGGCATTCCTTGGAAACCCTATGGGGCAATTCTGCTCTGTCCTGTAGGGTCACTATGAGTCAGAATCAACTTGGCGGTTGGTTTTGATTTTGGTTTTGTTGAACTTCATGCAACATGTTTTGCATGGGTCAACTTATTTAATATTTCCCACGCTCAGTTCAGGGGTCCCCAAGACCAAACTCAGGTTCAGGAATTTACTAGCAGGACTCATAGAACTCACAAAAGCCATTAGACTCATGGTTATGGTTTATTACACTGAAAGGATAGAGGTGAAAATCAGCAAAAGGAAGAGGCACATAGCCAGGGTTCAGGAGACACCAGGCATTGTCCTCTCCTAGTGTTGTCATGTGGACAATGAGGATGTGTGGCAACACATATAGAGTATTGTCAGTCAGGGAAGCTCACCTGAGCTTCGGTGCTCGGGGGGTTTGTTTTGTAATAATTTATTTGTTGTTATTGTCAAAAATATACACAGCGAAGCATTCAATTTCTACATGTACAATTCAGTGGCACTGATGACATTCTTCAAGTTGTGCAACCATTCACACCCTCTTTTTCCAAATTATTCCTCTACCATTAACATAAACTCACAGCCCCCTAAGCTTCCTCTCTAACCTTTCGAGTTGCTGTTGTCAATTTGATCCTGTATAGATAGTTCTTTAAAGGAGCACAATGCTCAAAGCATGTATTCTTTACTAATTAAGCTAAATTATTGTTTGATTTGAAGACGACTTCAGGGGGTGTCTTTGGTTTAAGGTTTAAAGATTTTCTCAGGTCAATAGTTTTGGGAGTTCATCCAGCTTCAATGAATCCAGAAAGTCTGGATTCTGTGAGACTTTGCAATTCTATTCCACATTTTTTCCCCTGGATCTTTGATCAAAACAATCAGTGATGGTAGCTGGGATGCCCAGGGCTTTTATTGGAGGTCAGTCACACAGACATGACGGACAGCCCACATAACTGACCTTAGTCTCTAGCCTCTCCAGAGGTAAAGCTTAGTCTCTAGCCCCTCCATGTGCCCCAGGGTTCGCACCATAAACACATTGTTGGCACAGACTGTCTGGTAGCCCAAGGCTCCCAGGTGAACAAAGATATTCTTGCCACAAAGGAAATTCTGCCTTAGTTATCTGATGCTGCTGTAACAAAAATATGGAAGCAGACTGCCACTTCTTTTTCCCATGGAGCAGATGGCAGATTTGAACTACCAACCTTTAGGTTAGCAGCTGAGGGCTTCACCACAGTGCCACCAGGGCTGCTTTAACAAAGACAGCCCATTCCCAAATGGGATTATAACCACAGGCATAGAGGTTAGGATTTACAACACATTTTGAGGAGACACAAGTCAATCAATAATATTCCACACTTTGGCCTCCCAAAATTCACGATCTTGCCACATGCAAAACACAATCATCCCATCACATTACCCCAAAAATCTTAAAACAACTCCAAGTCCAAGAAGATGATCCATCTTCTGAATCATCTAAATCAAATACGGGTGAAACTTTTGGTGTGTTCCATCCTGGGGTAAAATTCCCCTTCATCTGTGAACCTGTGAAATCTAGAATACAAGTTATCTGCTTCCCAAGTACCATGATGGAACAGGTAGACATTTCCATTATAAATGGGAGAAATTGAAGGAAAAGAAGGAATAACAGGCACCAGGGAAGTCCAAAACCCAGCAGAACAATTTACGTTAGCTCCCAAGGCTTGAAAATAATCCTGTTCTCTGAAACCATCAGGACAATGGCCCTATCCTCCAGATTCTGGGTGTTGGCCATGCCCTCTGGATTCTAGGTGGAGGCTTCTTGGCCCTAGGCTTCAACTCTGCCTTCCAGGCCCACTAGGATGGCAACTCTGCTCCCTTGGCTTTGGATGGCCCCATTCTCCTAGTCCAACTGAGTTTTACCCCCTCAGCCCTGACAGGCCACGTTCTTCTATCTCTTGGTCATGGGAGCCCCGCCACCTCCGCTTTGAGCAGTGGCCCCATGTCCCTGCCACACTTTAGGCAGCCCCATACTCTGGAGCCAAGCTGGCGAAGATCCAACTCTTTGAAACCTAGGAGGCCATGGCTCTACCCATTGACACCCCAGAGGCTGTGGCTCCAACCTTTGATACCAAGGCAGCTCTGCTTCCCATGCTCCTTCCACAGTTCTGCTGATCTCGGAGCTGCTTCAGGGATAGTTCTTTTTTTTTTTTCTTGGATGACAACAGATGTATCTCCTTTGGCCTGTTTCCTTCCTGTAGAATTTCAAGAATCAAACAGCGTTCTCTCCTTTGGTTCTTTCTCTGTCCCCTTTAGTTTAAGCTGGTGAGTTTTCTGCTGTGGTAGTTAGTTAGATTCATCAGTCACAGGCTTAATCTCTTTAAGATTGTGTAAACACTTCTTGGTAACTAAGAAAAGTGTCGTTAGTTTGACAACAGAATTTTCCAAATCTTTTAAGTTCTGTTTTCGTTTTTCACAGTTCATTTTTAAGTCCATCTTTTTCCTCCTACATTTTACTATAAGCAGCAAGGAGAAACTATGTGGCCCCTTTAAGACTGTGCTTAGAAATCTCTTCAGCCAGATATCCAAGTTCTTCACTTACAAGTTCTACCTTCCACCAAACATTTAGTTCAGACAAATTCTTTACCACCGCATAAAAAGCATCACCCTTTGGTCATCTAGTGCTGCTATAACAGAAATACCACAGTGGATGGCTTTAACAAAGAGAAATTTATTCTCTCACAGTTCAGTAGGCCAGAAGTTCAAATTCAGGGCTCCAGCTCCAGGGGAAGGCTTTCTCTCTTTGTCAGCTCTGGAGGAAGGTCCTTGTGACGCATCAGTCTTCCCTTGGTCTGGGAGCATCTCAGCACACAAACATCAGGTGCAAAGGATGCGCTCTGCTACCGGCACTGCTTTCCTGGTGGTATAAGGTCCCCCTGTGTCTCTGCTCACTTCTCTCTTTTATATCTCAAAAGTGATTGGCTTAATACACTATCTAATCTTATAGACCTCATCAATATAACTGCCACTAATCCATCTTATTACATCATGGTGATGGGATTTACAACACATACGGAAATCACATCACACGATAAAATGGTATACAATCATACAAGGGAATCATGACCTAGCCAAGTTGGCAAATATTTTGGGGGTTCACAATTCAATCCAGGACATGCTTCCTCCATTGTCTAATCATATATTCATCATTTTCTTTTAAAGCCTCACCAAAAGCATATTTAAAATCCATATGTCTAGCAACATTATGCTACTAATGCCATATGTATTCTCTAAAATGATGGAGACTTTCTCTGTAGCTCTCCTCACTTCCTTCTGAGCCTTCACCAGAATTGCCTTTGACATCTGTAATTCTACCAACATTTTCTTCAAGGCAATCTAGGCTTTCACTATTCTGAAAAAAACACTCAAACGCATTGCTGTCTAGTTGGTGATTCCGACTCATAGCAACCCTGTGGGACAGGGTAGACTGTCCCACAGTGTTTTCAAAGAGCAGCTGGTGAATTCAAACTGCCAACCTTTTGGTTAACAGCTGAACACTTAACCACTGCACCACCAGGGCTCTGCTTTTAATATTAAGCACCTTAAAATTCTTCCAGCCTCTATCCATTACCCAATTCCAAAACAACTTCCACATTTTTGATATCCATTAGAGCAGCACCCCCACTTCTGGATACCAAATTCTGTCTTAGTTATCTAGTGCTGCTATAACAGAAATACCACAAATGGGTGTCTTTAACAAACAGAAATTTATTTTCTCAAAGTTCAGGAGGCTAGAAGTCCGAATTCAGGATTCTGGCTCTAGGGGAAGGGTTTCTCTCTCTGTGGGCTGTGGAGGAAGGTCTTTGTCTCTTCTGAGCTCCTGCTCCTGTGCAGTTTTCATGTGGCTTGGCATATCTCTTCCCCCATCTCTGCTTCTTTTGCTTGCTTGTTTAATCTCTTTTATATCCCAAAAGAGATTAGTTTAAGACATACCGTACACTAATCCTGTCTCATTATTTTAACAAAGACAACCCCTTTCCAAATTGGATTATAACCACAAGCATAGAAGTTAGGATGCACAAAAGTTTTTTTGGTCAAGGTTAATCCTTTGCTGCATACTGTAACTCTCTGAGATTTGCATTGTTATCCCCATTTCAAGGATGAAAAACTGAGACTAGAGAGTGACCTGCCTGAGGTCATGTAGGCAGTAAGTCACTGAGCCACTGTTCAAACAAGGAAGAATATATTCTTAACATCTACTACTCTACCTCTCAAGCGGCTTGCAATGTTTCTACAGAGCTTGTCACATGACACTGCGTTGCCCTACTGGTCCTGGGTTATCAGGCTTAGGTGTCTTCCTGACTCCAGCTGCCTGCCTCATGCCTTGCTTCATACTGGGGCCCTCTTGTCCTGTTTCCAGTTTCTTCCTAACGCCAGGCATTTGCTTTATCAGGCACAGTTGCAACACTTTATAGTAAATGGCAACTCTAGACACAGTGAGAACTGAAGGAACTCCAGAAGGGTGAGCTCACCCAGGAGCTGGAGCAGTCAGGAAAAGTGCTTAGGAACAGGACAGCTGACCAGGCTCCAGATAATGAGAAGGGTTTGGAGTGACTGAAACAATATCCCTTATGAATATAGGTGTAAAGGAGGCTGCTTCCCCAGGTTTCATTGCTTGGCAAAGAGAAAAGATAGAGAAAATTTTACATCATGGCAACTCCATGTGTGCAGAGTAGAACTGCTCCATAGGGTTTTCAACGGCTGATGTTTTTGGAAGCAGATCACCAGGCCTGTCTTTCAAGGTGCCTTTGGGTGGATTTGAACCACTAACCTTTTGGCTAATAGTTGAGTGTTTGATAGTTTGTGCCACCCAGCCACCAGTAAAATGCTAGCAAACTGAAATCCAACAACATGTAAAAAGGATTATACATTATGACCAAGTGGGATCTATCCCAGGAATGCAAGATTGGTTTAACCTATGAAAATCAGTCAATACAATACATTGTATTAATAGATTAAATGACAAAAACTACATCATCATCTCACTGGATGCAGAACAAGCGTTTGACAGAATCCAATACCCGTCCCTGATAAAAGCAACAAACTAGGAATAGAAACAAACTTCCTCAGCTTGATAAAGGGAATCTACAAAAAAAAAAAAACCACAGCCAACATCACACTTAACGATAAAAGACTGAATGTGTCACCCTAACAATCAGGAACAAGACAAAGGTAACTTTTCTTACCCCTTCTATTTAGCATTACACTGTAGGTTCTATCTAGGAAAATTAGTCAAGGAAAAGAAATAAAAGGCACCCATCTTAGAAAGGAAGAAGTAAAACTATCACTATTTGCAGATGGATAATCATATATGGAGCCCTGGTGCCACAGCAGTTAAGAGCTCGGCTGCCAACCAAAAGCTTAGCAGTTGGAATTCACTAGTTGCTCTTGGACACCCTATGGGGCAGCTCTACTCTGTTCTGTAGGGTCACTATGAGTCAGAATCAACTCAATGGCAACAGGTTTGGTTTGGTCTGGTTTTTTTTTTTTTTTTTGGTTTTGAACCTTTTATGTAGAAAACCCTAGGAAATGCACGCACACACACACACACACAAAAAACTATTGAAACTATTAAACAAGGTTCAGCAAGGTTGTAGAATACAAGACGAATATAAGAAAAATCAATTGTATTTCTAGCATGAACAATCTGAAAATGAAATTAGGGAAACAATTACATTTATAATCTCATCAAAAAATAATAAAATATTTAGGAATAAATTTAACAAAAGAAATGCAAAATTTATACATTGAACACTACAAAATACCATTGAAACTGAAAAGATCTAAGTAAATGCAAAGAAATTACATGTTCATGGATTAGAAAACTTAATATTTTTTTGTTGTTGTTGTTCTACATTTTTCTCCAGCTCTGTCCAGGACCCTCTATTGTGATCCCTGTCAGAGCCATTGGTGGTGGTAGCTGGCACCATCTAGTTGTGCTGGACTCAAGTCTTTCCCTTGCGTCTTTGATTCTCTTCATTCTCCCTTGCTCCAGACGGAGTGGGACCAGTGGAGTATCTTAGATGGCGGCTCACAGGCTTTTAAGACCGCAGACACTACTCACGAAAGTAGAATGTAGAACATTTTCTTTATAAACTATGTAATGCCAATTGAGCTAAATGTTCCCCGAGACCATGGTCCCCACAGCCCTCAGCCCAGCAATTCGGTCCCTCAGGGAGTTTGGTTGTGTCTGTGGAGCTTCCATGACCTTGCCTTGTACAAGTTGTGCTGGCTTACCCAGTATTGTGTACTGTCTTACCATTCACCACAGTTACCACTTAGCTATTGTCTATTTACTGTTTTTCCTTCCCACTTCTCCTTTCCCTTGTAACCACCAAAGATTCTTTTTTTGTGTAAACCTTTTCATGAGTTTTTATAGTAGTGGTCTCATACAATATCTGTCCTTTTGTGGTTGACTTATTTCACTCAGCTTAATGCCCTCTAGATTCACCCAAGTTGTGAGCTGCTTCACAGATTCAACATTGTTCTTTATTTTTGTGTAGTACTCCATTGTGTGTATATACCATAGTTTGTTTATCCATTCATCTGTTGATGGGCATCTAGGTTGTTTCCATCTTTTTGCTATTGTGAACAATGCTGCAGTGAACATGGATGTGCATATGTCTATTCATGTGACGGCTCTTATTCCTCTAGAATATATTCCTAGGAGTGGGATTGTTGGATCATATGGTATTTTTAATTCTAGCTTTCTAATACGTGCCATATCATTTTCCAAAATTGATATACCATTTTGCATTCCCACCAGCAGTGCATAAGAGTTCTAATCTCCCTGCAGTCTCTCCAACATTTGTTATTTTCTGGTCTTTTTTTGTGTGTGTCTGCCAGTATTGTCGGGGTGAGATGGTATCTCACTGTGGTTTTGATTTGCATTTCTCTAGTGGTTAGTAATCTCGAGCATTTCCTCATGTACCTGGTAGCTGCTTAAATGTCTTCTGTGGTGAAGTGTCTGTTCATATCCTTTGTCCATTTTTTAATTGGATTATTTGTCTTTTTGTACTAGCCATTGCCATTGCCTTCAAGTTGACTCTGACTCATAGCGACCCTATAGGATAGAGTAGAACAGCCTCATAGAGTTTCCAAGGAGTACCTGGTGGATTCGAACTGCGTACCTTTTGGTTAGCAGCCATAGCACTTAACCACTACACCATCAGGGTTTCCTTTTGTTGTAGAGGTGTTGGATTTTCCTGTAGATTTTAGGGATTAGGGCTTTGTTGGATTTGTCATAGCCAAAATTTTTTTCCCAGTCTAGGTTCTTTTTTTCACTCTTTTGGTGAAGTCTTTTGATGAGCATAAGTGTTTCATTTTTAGAAGGGCTCAGTTATCTAGCTTATCTTCTGGTGTTTATGTAGTGTTAGTTATGATTTTTGTCCTATTAATGCCATGTATTATAGCCTCTAGCATCAACCCTATTTTTTTCTTCTTTCATCTTTACAGTTTTTGGTTTTATATTTAGGTCTTTGGTCCATTTTGAATTAGTTTTTGTGCATGATGTGAGGTATGGGTTCTGTTTCTTTCTCTCTCTCTCTTTTTTTTTTTTTGGTAGATGAACATCCAGTTTTGCCAATACCATTTGTTATAAAGACTGTCTTTCTCCATTTGATGTACTTTGGGACTTTGTTGAAGATCAGGTTGACTGCAGGTGGATGGATTTACACCTGGGTTCTCAGCTCTATTCCATTGTTCTATGTATCTGTTGTTGTACTAGTACCAGGCTGTTTTGACCACTGTAGTTGTATAGTAGGTTCTGAGGTCATAGTGCAAGTCCTCCTACTTTATTCTTCTTCTTTAAAAGCACTGTACTTATCAGGGGCTTCTTTCCTTTCCATATAAAGTTAATGATTAGTTTTTCCATCTCTTTAAAGAATGCAGTTGGTATTTGGATTGGGATTGCATTGTATTTGTAGATTGCTTTGGGTAGAAATGACATTTTCACAATGTTGAGCCTACCTGTCCGTGAGCATGGTATGTGTTTCCATTTATATAGTTCTGTTTCGGTTTCTTGCAGTAGCATTTTGTGGTTTTGTTTGTATAGGTCTTTTACATCCCTGGTTAGATTTATTCCTAAGTATTTTATTTTTTTAGGGGTTTTATAAATGGTGGAAACCCTGGTAGCATAGTGGTTAAGAGCTACGGCTGCTAACCAAAAGGTCAGCGGTTCAAATCCACCAGGCGCTCCTTGGAAACCGTATGAGGCAGTTCTACTCTGTCCTATAGGGTCGCTATGAGTTGGAATTGACTCAACGGCAATGGGTTTTTGGGTTTATTATAAATGGTATTGTTTTCCTGATATCTTTTTCACAGTTCTCTTTATTGGTGTATAGGAATCCAACTGATTTTTGTATGTTTATCTTCCATCCTGTGACTCTGCTGAATCCTTCTATTAGTTCCAGTAGTTTTCTCATGGAGTCTTTTGGGTTTTCTATGTATAGTATCATATCATCTACAAATAGGGACAGTTTTGCTTCTTCCTTACCCAGTTGGATGCCCTTTATTTCTTTTAGAATATATAAAGAATTCTTAAAACTCAATAATAAGAAGGCAAAAAAAATTTTTTTAATGAGCAAAGGATTTGAATAGACATTTCTCTAAAGAAGATATACAAATGGCCAGTAAACTCATAAAAACATCCTTGCTCAACATTGTTAGCAATTAGGGAAATGAAAATCAAAACGACAATGAGATACCATACCACTTCATACTCAGTAGGAAGGCTGTAATCAAAAAGACAGATAATAATAAGTGTTGGTGAGAATGTGGGGAAATTGGGACCGTCATATATTGCTGGTGGGAAGGTGAAATGGTGCAGCTGCTTTGGAAAACAGTTGGCAGTTCCTCAGGATGTTAAACATGGAGTTGATATATGATCCAACAATTCTACTTATGGGTGCTTACTCAAGAGAAATGAAAATATACATCCATACAAAACTTGTACACAAATACTCATAGCAACATTATTCATAACTGCCAAAAACTAAAAACAACCCAAATATTCATCAGTTGAAGAATGGATAGATAAAATGTGGCAGATCCATACAATGGAATATAATTTGAGAATAAAAATGATTCCATTTATATGAAATGTCCAGAAAAGGCAAATCCATAGAGATAGAAAGAAGATTAGTGGCTGCCAGGGGCTGAGGGGAGGGGAGCACTGGGGAGCGACTGCCAATGGGTCTAGTGTTGCTTGGGGTGATGAAACTGTTTTAAATTTAGATCCTGGTGAAGGTTACACAACTCTGCGAATATACTAAAACCACTGAAATATACAACTTAAAAGAGTCAGTTTTAGGACATGTGAATTATATCAATAAAGATGTTTTTAAAAAAGGAATGAATGTGTTACTGATGATGTCAGACCTGGCTGAGGCTATAAATTTTTGTTGTCAGGCAAGAGTAGGGGATTGTTTTCCTCCCCTAAAATCTCAAAATGGGGAGGAGGAATTGGGGTGGAACAGAGGAGAGGATAATTTTGAAGTAGGACAGCGCTGCAGGGGAGAGCAGATAGCTGAGAAGGACGAAGAGCTGTGGTGTGGTAAGGCCATTGAGCCCTGTGGTGGGAAAGGGCCATCTTGATGGGAGCAAGGAGACCGGAAAGAGATACCGGTCACATTTGAAGTTGCCTGCTTCAAATATTTGCCTGTGGGTGACCTCACTGGCTCCGTTCCCTCTCTCCAAAAAAGCTAATATAAAATCTACTCTTTACTTACATGGTACCCTTGTTCAGTACACGTGTGGCGTGCGCGCACACACACATACAAACACGCGTGTGGCGCATGCACACACACACACACCCCCACCAGTGTTAAAGGTTTAAGGTAACTTCTAGTCCTAATCCAGTACCTTCACTTTACAGATGGAGAAACTGAGGCTCAGAGATCACAGTGCTATTAGTGTTCCAGACATGACTAGAAACTAAGCCCGCTGATTTGGCACATGGTCATCCCTTTGTCTAGAACAACTCTATCTCCCATCTTCACCTCCTTCATCTAGCTAAATCCTAGCCATCCATCCTTCAATTTTCTGCAGAAATGTCTATTCCTCAGGGGAGAGGTTTTCTCTGGCCCCCCTGCCATTGTGCTGGCACCTTCCTTTTCCTTTCCACAAGGGTAAGCCTGTATGGATTGCCATTCATTATATTTCCAGCCCCTAACACTGTGCTAAGAGTCCTTGGGTGGCCATATGGTTAGGCCCTCTATTAACCAAAAGGTTGGAGGTTCAAACCCACCCAGAAGTGCCTCCAAAATAGGCCTGACAATCTTCTTCCAAAAGTTCACAGCCATAAAAACGCTATGGAGTAGTACCACTTTGCACACATGGGGGTCGCTATTAGTCAGAACTGACTTGACAGCAACTGGTTTTCAGAACCATGCTTGGTACATGGCAGGCATTCAGTAATTATTCATTTAATAAATGAATACATGAATATTACTCTTTTTACCACACTGCTTTTCCCACTGTACAAGTCAATCCTCATCTAATTCATCCTCCTGTCTCCCACTATGGTGAAGAGCATCACTGTCCCTGTGACGCCTTGGAAATTGAACTTACATGATTGGCATGATTGGTGTAATGAGACAGCATATCACCAGTGAAATTACAACGAAGCTCAGGTTCTCTGATGACCACAGTGTGGCTAGAACACTTGACCTGTCTGCTTTTCAGAAAATGAAGTTAGAAAAGACCCATTTTACGTGATCATTTATCCTCCTTCTGTAGGAACCTGGAATGTGCTAAAATTGAACAGGGAATAGAAAAGAGGTACAGAAACCATTCAATGAATAAAAATTAGGGGCTAAGGAGGAGAATGAATGAAGCCGAGCTAAGTCTAGGAGAAAAGAAGCTTGCTGAGTCCCTTTTAGCAATGAGAAGAGATGCACTGTGTGGTGAGAACAACAGGTTAGGGGTCAGAGTCCTCTTGTGAATCCAGGTGCTTTCACTCACAAGCTGCATGACCTTAACCAAGCCAGCCCTTTCATCTGCTAAATGGATAAACTATCTCCCAGGATTATTATAAGCACAGAAAGTGTACGTGACATCACACTTTTGCTCTAAGTCACTTTACAGATGCAGGTTAATATTGTTACTGAGATAAAGAGGATGTTGATGTTTACTTTTCTATCTCCAGAGCATAAATCAAGTGGAACTTGATTAAAATGACAGCTAGGAGGAGTCCCTGGGTGGCACAGATGGTTAAGCACTGGACCACTAGCCAAAAGGTTGGCAGTTTGAACCCACTCAGAGGCGCCTCAGAAGACAAGCCTGGTGACTTGCTTCCGAACGCCTTGAAAACCCTATGGAGCACAGTTCTACCCTGTACACATAGGGCCGCCATGAATCAGAATCGACGTGAACACAGCAACCACCAACAACAATAATTAGAAAGTAAAGTCTCCTGCAAACCATAGATGGCTAGAGGGATTTATGAAAAGATCTTTCTCCAGAAGAGGGCAAGTGAGGAGTGGAATAGATAGCATGGAAGCTGTGTCCCCTTCCCTACAGAGGTTTAGAGACAGGTTAGTTGCTTGTCTTATGTGATGTAGATGGAAAAGTGAGTCTAGAGGCTGTCGTAGATGATCCTTTGACTTCAAGTTTTAAGATTCTGTGTTTTAGGATTCCAAACTTTCTTTTCCTCAAATTTTATATGGCATGTCCTGCTTCTGCTGTAATTGACAGGTAATGTAGTCCTCTGTAGCCTGTTGGGTGCCGTAAATTTTCATAGAACACCAAGTCTAAGATGCCACACAAAATGTAATCTGATTCCAGTCTCTTCCAGCAACTCTAGTTTGTTTGATGAGGATAAGTAATTTCTTTTCAGCGTTTCATTTGAATGAGACTCACGGATCTGTTCAGGAAGAAAACTGCTGATCAATTGCAATTACCCCTGTTGTCGTGGAAACAAGCTGAAATGTGACTATAATTATATTTCCTTATTTCTGAAGTGAATCCCTAATCATTACCATAGTAATTACCCAATATGTATGGTCCCAAATTACATGATGCTCGTCCAAAAAAGACAAAGGAGAAGGAGTAGAAGGGCTGGCCTTAGGCATGTGTTAACTGTGAAGCTGCATAAAGCCTTCTCCTTTTTTGGAGGGGGAACATTTCCACTCCACTCCAAGGTTAGATGATGTCAGCGGTTCATAGAATATGCCCAGAGCTTAAGCAGCGGTTAGAAGGCCATATTAGGTAGGATGATTTCAGTTGTAACAAAAACCCAATCACTAGTGTCTTCAATTGTAATTACATGTAGTATCTGAAAGTCTGGAGGATTAGTTAATGAAACAGCCTGGCAACATCATCCAGATCCAGTCTGATTCCCTTTCTTCTCTGGCATCCTCAGGGAGTGGGCTCTTGTCCTCAGGCTTATCCTCTCATAGTCATAAGATGGCTGCCACAGTTCCAGGTGTCAAAGTGACAAAGACCAGGAACAGAAAAGGAGCCATCCCTGTCTCGTGTCATTTGTTGTAAATGAGGAAAACGTTGCCAGAAACACCCCACCCTCCCCCAGCAAACTTGCCCTCACTTTTTCTTGTTCCTTCACACCAGACCCTGCTGCAGATAGTAGTTCCAGACAGAACAGAACTTAGAATGGAGGTGGCTCCTCTCAACTCCTCCCGCTGTCCTTGGCATGAGGGGCGCAGTGGTGAGGGATACAGTAGGAGGACTGAGGGCTAAGTTTTCTGTGCTTTCCTTCTCTGTCTACACTGACGTTCTAGTGCCCTCAGCTCCAGACTGGGGACCATCGTGTACTCTATCTGATCTCTACGAGCCTCTAGATAAGTATGGGCATAGGGGCACCAGACCTGGGCTTGGGCATCCTGGTAGCATGGAGTGTGGCTCATTTGCTCTCAGGCAGCAGCACATGCCACCAGGAAAGAAACATAGCCCTTGAGGAGCAGTAGAATCAAAGCACCAGAGAGCTGAATAAATGTTATTCATCCAAATGGGCTAGGCTGAAAAGGAAAATCAAGACACAGATCTGAAAGCCTAGTGTGGTGGATGTTTTTGAGAATTTAGCTGTTAGTACCCGATCCTTCTTCCCAAAAGCAACTAAATTTCATTTGCCTCACTGTGTGTACCTCTGACAGGACGTAGTTCCTGCTTTCCACTACAGAAGCCCAAAGGGCTTTGCAGCCTGGCATGAGCATGTGGCGTAGCATCACCAATCAAACTTCCTGTGCTAGGGCTTCAACTTGGCAAGTGGATCAAGGATGTTAGGAGCAAAACTTATAAATGGGCTCTTCCTGTGGCGTGACTGCTGCTGTGGTTCAAGTACCTAGGCCTCTAAACCCAAACCAAAAACCAAACCCATTGCTTTCAAGTCAATTCCAGCTCATAGTGATCCTATAGGACAGCGTAGAGCTACCCCATAGGGCTTCCAAGGAGTGAATGGTGGATTTGAACTGCCGTCCTTTTGGTTAGCAGCCGTAGCTCTTAACCACTGTGCCACCAGGGCTCCAGGCCTCTCTTATTTCTTGTCCTTTCCAAAGCCTGAACTCTAGTTTCCTTTTTCTCATGAGCCACCAGTATACTTCTAGTACACTCTTTCTTGCTTGGGTTAGACAAAGTCAGTTTCTGTTGCGTGCACCTAAGAACTGTGGCTGATACAGATGGAAACCACAGAAACCGGGTGAGAGAGAACCAATTGCCATTGAGTTACTTCCAACTCATGGCGAACCCATGTGTGTAGAGTGGAACTGTGCGCCATAGCACTTGCTTTTCTTTCTTTCTTTTCTTTTTTTTACTCATTTTTGGTGAAAATATACACAGCCAAATGTATACTTATTCAACGATTTCTACACGTACAACTCAGTGACATTGGTTATAGTCTTCATGTCGTGGCACCATTTTCTCTGCCTGTTCTCAAATTATTTCACCACCATTAGACTCACTGCCCCCTAAACTCCTAGAGTTGCTGTTGTAAATTTGATCTCATGTATATAATTCTTTAAAAGAGCGCAATGCTCAAGGCAAATATTTTTTACTGATCGAGCTTAGCTGTTGTTTGGTTTAAAGATGAGTTTAGGAGATTCCACAGGGTTTTCAGTCTACTTTTTGGAAGTAGATCAACAGGCCTTTCTTCCGAGGCACCTCTGGTGGACTCAAACCTCCAACATTTTCATTAGCAGCTAAACACACTAGTCGTATGTACCACCCAAGGACTTTAGGTAAAAGAGAGGAGATTTGAAATAAAAAGTGAGAAGTAAAGCCCAGAATAATTCCCCAATTCGATTTGAAAAGAAGGCTAGAAAGAAACCTTTAAAGATGCTGAAGGTCCTGCTGATTTGCCCAGTCGCTGGTCTCCCAGGCTTTCCATCCACAGTGGTTTCTTATACAGGCATGCCCTACCTGAAGGATGTCCGTGATCTGAAGACATTCCCCCACCTCCCATATAGATGTTTATATCATGCTTCCCATTTGCTCATTGACCTCTCTGTAGGAAACACATTCATAAACTAACTCACTCTACAGCATCCACTGAATGAATTTACTCACAAATTTTATTGTATAAAACATTTCGGGAGAAACAAATAGATGTGATCTCTGCCTTCATGCAACTTATAGGACCGTGACAGAGAAAAGATGATACCATTATCATTATCATGATTTTGTCTGATCATATCGTGATCATTTTTACAATATGCAAAACACTTTTACTTTCCCTCTCATTTAAGGCACAATTATAGTAACCATAACATAAAACAGCAAGAAAATGTACAAAGGGTGTTCAGAAGGAAGGAAGCTCCCTTTATTCTAGGGAAGCAAGAAAGACGGTATAGGGTTGATAAGATTTGAGCTGGAATTTGAAGGGTGGGTAAGACCTGAACTGAGAGATTGGCATTGGGCAGTCATGGAGGGGAAGAACCTAAACAAAGATAGAGCCCAGTGAGGGTATTTGGGGAGCAGTGAGCGGCTGGGTTTGCCTCAAAGGGTACTTAAGGGGAAAGCAGCATTCGATAGATAGTAATGGTAGCTATGTAAGCACTTACACAGTTGTAAGTTCTTTGTATGTCCTAACTCATTTACTCCTGACAACAGCTCTATGGGACAAAACCAAACCCATTGCTGTAAAGTCGTTCTGACTCATAGCGACCCTACAGGACAGAATAGAACTGTCCCATAGGGTCTCCAAGGCTATAATCTGTATGGAAGCAGACTGCCACACATTTCTCCTGTGGAGTGGCTGGTGGATTCGAACCGCCAACCTTCTGGTTAGCAGCCAAGTGCTTTACCCACTGCACCACCAGGGCTCCATTCTATTGGATAGGTCCCATTATAATCCCATTTACAGATAAGGAAACTGACTTGTACAAGGTCACACAGCAGTAATTGGTAGAACCAGGTTTCAGAGCTAGGCACTCTGGCTTGAGTTCCAGCACTATATCCCTACACTATATGACGAATTCACAGAGCTAGAGTATTTTAGCGGTTAAGAGCTCGGCTGCTTACGAAAAGCTCAGCAGTTCAAATCCACCAGCCACTCCTTGGAAACTCTATGGGGCAGTTCTACTCTGTCCTATAGGGTCACTATGAGTTGGCAATAGGTTTTTAGTATCATGAAGAGCCTTACAAGTGCCAAGCAACCATTGCAGCTTCATCTGATAGGATTTTGGCAAAAGGGAGCCACTGCAAGTTTCTGAGCTTTTAAATTAACTGCTTTAGGATTAATGTAGAGTTTGAGAGAAGCAGTAATTGGAGAGGACTGAAGCTGGAGATCATTTACAGATGTCAATTATATTACAATAGCCTGGAGGCAAAACCAGACAACAATGACAATCATATACTCATTGGCCCTTCAACTGCCCTCAGAGGTTCCTTCACTTATTTCTGAGGGCTTTTCATTCATGTTGTCTTAGGCATTCAAGAACAAGTCCTGGGAATGGAATCTGGAGTTTCAGGAGCCATTGAGGCTGGATGACCCCTCAAAACTATTACCCTGAGGAAATCTTTAAACCTTGAACTGAAACTATCCCCCTGAAGTCATCTTTGAATGAAATAATAGTTTGCTCTGGTTAGAAAACAATGTCTGCATTAGCCACTATACTCTTAAAGAATTATCTATATGTGATCAAATTAACTGCAACTTCAAAGGATAAATGCGAAGTTTAGTCAGGCAGTGAGTTTGTATTAATGATGGTGAAATAGTTTGGAAAAGGTTATCGAGAAATGTGGCATAGCTCGAAGAGTGTCATCAATGTTACTGAATTGTTCATATAGAAATTGTTGAACTGGTGTGTGTTTTGTTGTATATGTTTCCGCACACACACACACACACACACACAGAGAAATCCTCTAAGCTTCAACTGCCTTCCCAGGTTGAGGGTGATAAAGCACCTTGTCAGTGGAAAAACAAAAGCCCTTCATACTACGCTTGCAATGTTTCTGTAAGTCTGAAATTGTTTAAAATAATAATAATGAAAGCTTCTCTGAGTAACGGTTTAAAAATGTGAACTTCATATTGCTGTTGGCATGGCTATTAGCATAACAATTTATATATTGCCACAGAATGGGATAACCCATCCATGCCTCAGTTGAGTTTCCTGAAGTCTTTCACACTTAAGCACAGAAATGAACCCTTCAAAACAGTCCGCACTTTGGTCTGTATGCTGCTGAAGTGAGCCCAAGAGTACTGTAGTATTTTTTCTAAAGTAGCCTCTGCCCCAGATAAGTAAAAAAAAGTAAAGCATTACTGAAAAAGAAGAACAAAGTGGGAGGCCTTACACTACCTGACTTTAGAACCTATTATACCACCACAGTAGTCAAAACAGCCTGGTACTGGTACAACAACAGATACATAGACCAATAGAACAGGATTGAGAATCCAGACATAAATCCATCACATATGAGCTGCTGATACTTGACAAAAGCCCAAAGTCAGTTAAATGGGGAAAAGACAGTCTTTTTAACAAATGGTGCTGGCATAACTGGATATCCATCTGCAGAAAAATGAAACAAGATCCATACCTCGCACCATGCACAAAAACTAATTCAAAATAGATCAAAGACCTAAATATAAAACCTAAAACGATAAAGATCATGGAAGAAAAAAATAGGGACAAGGCTAGGAGCCCTAATACATGGCATAAACACTATACAAAATATTACTAACAATGCACAAACACCAGAAGAGAAACTAGATAACTGGGAGCTCCTAAAAATCAAGCACTTATGCTCATCCAAAGACTTCACCAAAAGAGTAAAAAGATTACCTACAGACTGGGAAAAAGTTTTTAGCTATGACATTTCCGACCAGCATCTGATCTCTAAAAGCTAAATGATACTGCAAAAACTCAAGAACAAAAAGACAAATAACCCAATTAAAAAACAGGCAAAGAATATGAACAGGCACTTCACTAAAGAAGACATTCAGGTAGCTAACAGATACATGAGGAAATGCTCACGATCATTAGCCATTAAAAAAAAAAAAAAAATTTTTTTTGCCATTAGAGAGATGCAAATCAAAACTACGATGAGATTCCATCTCACTCCAACAAGGCTGGCATTAATCCAGAAAACACAAAGTAATACACGTAGGAGAGTTTGTGGAGAGATTGGAACACTTATACACTGCTGATGGGAATGTAAAATGGTACAACCACTTTGGAAATCGATTTGGCGCTTCCTTAAAAAGCTGGAAATAGAACTACCACCGGACCCAGCAATCCCACTGCTTGGAATATATCATAGAGAGATAAGAGCCTTTACACGAACAGATATATACACACTCGTGTTCATTGCAGCAGTGTTTACAATAGCAAAAAGATGGAAGTAACCAAGGTCCCCATCAACGGATGAATGGATAAATAAATTATGGTGTATTCATGCAGTGGAATACTACGCATTGATAAAGAACAATGATGAATCCGTGAAACATTTCATAACATGGAGGAATCTGGAAGGCATTATGCTAAGTGAAATTAGTTGCCAAAGGACAAATATTGTATGAGACCACTATTGTAAGAACTCAAGAAATAGTTTAAACAGAGAAGAAAATATTCTTTGGTGGTTACGAGAGTAGGGAGGAAGGAGGGAAAGGGGTATTTGCTAATTAGATCATAGATAAGAACTATTTTAGGTGAAGGGAAAGACAACACACAATACAGGAGGTCAGCACAACTGGACTAAACCAAAAGCAAAGAAATTTCCTGAATAAAACAAATGCTTTGAAGGCCAGCATAGCAGGGAAAGGGTTTGGGGACCATGGTTTTGACACTTTAAAGAGGTCTGCTGCAGCAGATTTTCCCAATGCAATGCATCTTTTGATTTCTTGACTGCCGTTTCCATGGATGTTGACTGTGGATCCAAGTAAAATGAAATCCTTGACAACTGCAGTGTTTTCTCCGTTTATCATGATGTTGCTTATTGGTCCAGTCATGAGGATTTTTGTTTTCTTTATGTTGAGGTGTAATCCATACTGAAGCCTGTAGCCTTTGATCTTCATTAGTAAGTGCTTCAAGTCCTCTTCACCTTCAGCAAGCAAGGGTGTGTCATCTGCATAACGCGGTTGTTAATGAGCCTTTCTCCAGTCCTGATGCTGCATTCTTGCTCAGCATACAGATTGAATAAATATGGTGAAAGTAACAACCCTGATGCACAGCTTTCCTGACTTTAAACCACATACGACTGCCTCTTGATCTACGTACAGGTTCCTCATGAGCACAATTAAGTGTTCTAGAATTCCCATTCTTCGCAATGTTATCCATAATTTGTTATGGTCCACACAGTTGAATGCCTCTGCATAGTCAATAAAACACAGGTAAACATCTTTCTGGTATTCTCTGCGTTCAGCCAGGATCCATCTGGCATCAGCAATGATATCCCTGGTTCCACGTCCTCTTCTGAATCGGGGCTTGAGTTTCCGGCAGTTCCTCATCGATATACTGCTGCAGCCTCTTTTGAATGATCTTCAGCAAAATTTTACTTGCATGTGATATTAATGATATTGTACAATAATTTCTGCATTCTGTTGGATCACCTTTCTTGGGACTAGGCATAAATATGGATCTCTTCCAGTCAGCTGGCCAGGTGGCTGTCTTCCAAATTTCTTGGCATACATGAGCGAGCACTTCCAGCACTGCATCTGTTCATTGAAACATCTCAGTTGATATTCCATGAGTTCCTAGAGCCTTGTTTTTTGCCAATGCCTTCTGTGCTACTTGGACTTCTTTCAGTACAGTCGATTCCTGATCATGTGCTACCTCCTGAAAAGGTTGAACGTTGACCAATTCTTTTTGGTTTAGGGACTCTGTGTATTCCTTCCATCTTCTCCTGATGCTTCCTGCATCGTTTAATATTTTCCCCATAATATCCTTCAGTATTGCAACTCAAGGCCTGAATTTTTTATTCAGTTCTTTCAGCTTGAGAAATGCTGAGTGTGTTTTTCCCTTTTGGCTTTCTAACTTCAGGTCTTTGCACATTTTATTATAATACTTTACTTTTCTTCTCGGGCCACCCTTTGAAATTTTCTGCTCAGCTCTTCTACTTCGTCAGTTCTTCCTTTCACTTTAGCTACTCGACATTCAAGTGCAATTTTTAGAGTCTCTTTTGACATCTGTTTTGGTCTGTTCTTTCTTTCTTGTCTTTTCAATGACCTCTTGCTTTCTTCATGGATGATGCCCTTGATGTCATTCCACAACTCGTCTGGTCTTTGGTCATTAGTGTTCAGCAGGTCAAATCTATTCTTGAGATGGTCTCTAAATTCAGGTGGGATATACTCAAGGTCATACTTTGGCTCCCGTTAACTTGTTCTAATTTTCTTCAGTTTCAACTTGACCTTGCATATGAGCAATTGATGGTCTGTTCCTCAGTTGGCCCCTGGCCTTGTTCTGACTGATGATATTGAGGTTTTCCATTGTCTCTCTCTACAGATGTAGTCAATTTGATTCCTATGTATTCCATCTGATGAGGTCCACGTGTATAGTCACTGTTTATGTTGGTGAAAAAAGGTATTTGCAATTAAGAAGTTGTTGGTCTTGCAAAATTCTACCATGCGATCTTCGGCATTGTTTCTATCACCCGGGCCATGTTGTTGAGCTACCAATCCTTCTTCTTTGCTTTGAGATTTCACATTCCAATCACCAGTAATTATCAATGCATCTTGATTCCATGTTTGATCAATTTTGTACTGCAGAAGTTGGTAAAAGGTTCAATTCTTCATCTTTGGCTTTAGTGGTTGGTGTATAAATTTGAATAATGGCTGTATTAACTGCTCTTTCTTATAGGTGTATGGATATTATCCTCTCACTGACAGCATTGTACTTCAGGATAGATCTTGAAATGTTCTTTTTGACCATGAATGTAATGCCATTCCTCTTCAAGTTGTCATCCCTGACATAGTAGACCGTGTGATTGTTCCATTCAAAATGGCCAATATCAGTCCATTTCACTTCACTAATACCTAGGATATCGATGTTTATGTGTTCCATTTCATTTTTGACGATTTTCAATTTTCCTAGATTCATACTTCGTACGTTCTAGGTTCCTATTATTAATGGGTATTTGCAGCTGTTTCTTCTCATTTGAGTCGTGCCACATCAGCACATAAAGGTCCCAAAAGCTTGACTCCATCTATGTCATTAAGGTCGACTCTACTTTGAGCTGGCAACTCTTCACCAGTCGGATTTTGAGTGCCTTCCAACCTGAGGACCTCATCTCCCAGCACTGTTATCAGACAGTTTTCTGATGCTGTTCCTAAGGTTTTCACTGGCTAATTCTTTTCAGAAGTAGACCGCTGGGCCCTTCTTCCTAGTCTGTCCTAGTCTGGAAGCTCAGATGAAACCTGTCCTCCATGGGTGACCCTGCTGGTTTTTGAACACCGATGGCATAGCTTCCTGCATCACAGCAACACACAAGCCCCCACAGTACAACAAACTGATAGACGCATGGGGGATTATAATATTATAGATAATAATATTAATATGCCACTGCTATTATTTTTTTTTATTATTATAATTTACACTACTACTATTATTATTACTGCTCCTTTTCTCTTATTTTTCAATCTGATCATCTGGGAGTAGGGACAGGTGGACTTCAAATCCTGGCTGGATGTTCCATCCAATAAGGAACATTTGGAAAAAATAATGGCAGAGGGTGATAAACTTCATGACTCAGTCAAGATTGGCTTATAAACAGGCCACCGACCCAACCATACCCTGTTTCATTCATGGGTAACAATATTCTGAGACCTTCCACCATTCTGAAATACTTTAGCTGGCTGGTATGGGATTGCAGCAGATCCGAGTTCAGTTTCTCACTCTACTACTTCTATCTGAGTGAGTTTCATCTCTAACAAGAGGGTAGTAATACCCACCTCATAGGGAGGTAATGAGGATTAAATGAGACAGTGAAAGTAAAGCTCTCAGCTTTATTTTTGTCATAGTCAGTGTTGGTTTTTATTATTATTGCCTAAGCCCACACAGCCAGGAGGTGCAAATCTAAGTCTTTTGTTTCTAAACCACATACTCTTTTTACCATACTGCCTGTAATTTACAGGAGCCCTGGTGCCACAGTATTTAAGATCTTGGCTGCTAATCAAAAGGGTCAAAAGGTCAGCAGTTCGAATCCACCAGCTGCTCCTTGGAAACCCTATGGGACAGTTCTGCTCTGTCCTGTAGGGTCGCTATAAGTCGAAATCAACTCGAAGGCAATGAGTTTGGCTTTTTGGTTTGCCTGAAATTTGGCAAATTAGGTGATATAATTTGGTAATTGCTCATTCTAACTATTCTAGACTCAGACAGATAACAAGTACAGCTGCCCTGGGACCCTGCCTACTGTACTTTTGTAACTCAGTTCAGAGGCGACTTTCCCCCAGTGCTGGCTGTTCTCGTGCATTTGGTCACTGATAAAACCTCCAGTTGGTGCCGTTTTCTGGACAGGGCAAAGGGAGAAGTAGTACTCCCCTACTCCTGGGAATGCTGCCGCTGTGCCTGGCATTGTGGAAATGTACCTGGCTTGCCTTGTGGAGGGTGTTTAATTCTGCCTGCCACCTGTGAAGAGTCCACAGCCTCAAGGTGTATCCTTTCTCAGAGATGAGTTACCTTCCAAGATCTTGACCTCACCATCCAGTACAAGCCCAGACGTCCTTAAAGTTCAACCTCAACCAACAAATGTTGGGTTTCCAGTACAAGAAGGTACAAGGAGCCTTGGTGGCACAGTGGTTAAGAGCTATGGCTGCTAGCCAAAAGGTTGGCAGTTTGAATCCACCAGCCACTCCTTGGAAACCCTATGGGGCAGTCCTACTCTGTCCTATAGGGTCACTGTGAGTCAGAATCGACTTGATGGCAGCAGGTCCGGTTTTTGGTTTTGAGTGGTACAAAAGGTTGGCAATCTGAGTCCACCCAGAGGCACCTTGAAAGAAAGCTCTGTTGATCTACTTCTGAAGGATCAACCATGGAAAACCCTATGAAGCACAGTTCTACTCTGACCCACATGGCACCGCCATGAATCAGAATGGACTCAAGAGCAATGCATGAAACCCATCAGAATTGCCCTAACACAAATTTTCTCCCCCTTTCTCTGAAACCTAAAGCATTTGTAGTCAGTATCAGCCATTCTAGTCCTCTTCTACTCTTTGTTTTAGATGTGTATATCAATCTTTCAATTTGATTGTAATCTAAGAGAAACTCTTGCCTCTTGTTTCTAGATCTACGTGTTACTTAATAAATACTGGTTGAGCAGACTTACTGGGGTAAAACTGATAGCTCCAACTCATCTGGGGAAAGGTTCCTTCAATTAAAAATTTCTGTATTACCTTCAGTCCTAGATCCTCCACAAATAAATAACTGTCTTTGAGTTCTCTCAGTGATGGCTCAGAGCCAGGCTACGTGAGGATATGCTGTCTTATTCCTGCGGGACCCTTCATCTACCCAACTCCTTGGCTGAGTCCCAGCAGAAAAGGATAATGCTGGGAGGACTTTCTAATGAGACAGGAAATGTGGGTAGAGCGCCACAAGTCAGGAAGAACAGGAAACTGAATTGCCGAAAGAAATTTTATCATCCTAATAAAATGAAGCACATGATTTGCATTCCAGGTCCTTCAACTATACTATGGGAACCCGGGCATTTTCCCATGACAGTATTTTTATCCCTGATGGGGGAGCAGAAAGTGAGCAGACAGTTCAAGCAATGTCACAGGACAACATCCTGGGCAAAGTCAAAACTCTTCAGGTAAGAAGACAGCTTGAAATTGGAAGATCATAGCCTTTAGGAGGGGCCCAGCTATGGAGGGAAGTGGGAAGAAGCCCTCATTTGATCTTGAGTAGAGAATTGGGAGGTCCAGGGGTCACTGCTGGTGAGAATTTTTGCTTTCTTGAATCTGCCTCAGTTTTCTGCAAGCTTTCTGTCCACCATTGTACCCACCTGCATCACACACCCTCTCCTTTTATCTGAAATCATTTTCTCTTTTTTGACTGGACATATGAGAACAAGTACCCAGGAGAAGCTGCAGGACATCGATGAGAGGAAGAAGTTCCTAACCATTAAATGTTGACTGTATTTCCTGAATGCAGAGTTCATGTCAACAACATTCACTTTCCAAGCTTCCATAATTGGATAGTGAATGGTACAACTCTTAGTTCTCCTGTTGTTTTTGTAACCCTGGCTCCTCCTGAGCCACCTTGTTTTAGAGGAATATTACAAAGCTCTTAAACTTCCCTCGTTGTTCACCTTGCAGAGTGGGGCAGTTTTCTTATGTAAGATGAACACAACTGGTAACTCCTTAATAATAATGAGGATATAATATAATATAATAAGTTCAAATCTGCCAGGCGCTCCTTGGAAACTCTATGGGGCAGTTCTACTCTGTCCTACAGGGTTGCTATGAGTCAGAATCGACTCAATGGCAGTGGATGGGTTTTTATAATAATTCTTCACTAAATGTGATTGGAATAACAGAGAATCCAAGAAAAGAAAGAGGGGCAGAAATGCTTCGGATCTGACTGTGTAGTTTTGCCTAATTGCTTGGCAGAATTCACTCACCCTAAAGAAGTACCTAAGCAAGTGTGTCTCTGAGATAGGTAAGCTAAGAGTCTATCCAAATTATGGATAGAGGGCCCCAGTTTGCTGATGTCCATCTGCCTGTAAGTCCATAATGACGAATGGATAAATGAGTGAATGAACAGGCAAAAAAAGAAAAAAAAAAAAAAAAAAAAGGAGCAGCTGGCCTGAGTAGCTCCTGATATGATGAAACATTGTAGTCAGAGAACAATTTCCATTTTCTTGGAGTGTTCTTGTTTCTTCTGAGCATTAGCTGTGTATACTGTGAGCTGTGTCTGGGCACATATTCTGTACGCACTCAGCTGAATATAGCATATGGCAAATGGGGAAATTGCCCAAACCACCCAAGCTTGCCTAGATCTTTCTATCTCCTGTAGCCCTATCCAAGGCCAGAGTTCTGCCCTCAGAGCCAACATAGGCTTCCTTCACATCCCAGTATCTCCTAAGAGGGCGCCTTTCTTGGTTCTAGCTGCCTGTGCTGTTATACTTTTTACAGACTCAGAAGAAAAAAACAAGCTATCACTTCTCATAGGTGGGAGAAGAGAGAAGGATGGTGGTGGACAAAGAAAACCTTGACAACTTCCTCCTTACCTTTCCTTCCTGAAGTCTTTTGAGTTCCGGGAATATCATTCCTAAGAAGTTCTGAACCCATAATAACTTCTTTCTGTGAGGAACGACTTAAAAGATTTCAGCCCTGTGACACAGCTGTATTTATGAGGGCTTTCTTGGAGCTCTTTAAAGGCTAGATAATACTCTGTTGTCTTCAGTGATATCTGCTCTGTGACAGACCATATGCTACTGCCACTCCAGGAAGTGGATATGGGGTTTTGAAAACATATAATTCTGCAATGTTGAAAATACAGAAGCAATAAAAATATGTGAGTGCCTGTTATTTCTATTAACAGTAAGGCACGGTTTTGAACAATCTGATGTCAGAATTAATGAAATGTAAAACTTGCCTAACTTCCCTGAAGCAACAATTCTATTAACACAGGAAGAGAAACTTGAGAAAAGAAGCATAACTATCCAGTTTGAATTCTCTCACTCTGGCAATATCGATTCATGTGAGGTTGGCCTATTTTTGGCATTTTACTGCATGAATTCACAAGCCTCCTTCCAGCTCTATAGTTATAATAGTTATATATTTTTAAAATATAAAAGTCTTGGCTTTTTGAGGTGGGCAGTGGGGCCCATGACCATAGAAAATGTGATTTTTGGAGTGACCTAAGATGTAACTGTATCACCCCCAAAAGACTGTGCTTTATTTTTCAGTCGACTAAGCAGTATGTTCCTGGTAAGTCGTAGAAACAGCAGTAACTTTGTTCACTTGCATGAATGCTTTGCATTTTTCCATGCCAAGGTTATGCTGGTACTGATGCTTAGTAAGCAGCATAAAAGACCGCCCCCTTGTAGACTCCAGCATGGAATGAGGGTGGTTAGTCGCATCAGAGGCATGTATGTTTTTTATGTCTGGAATTGTCTTTGTGTATACGTGTGTGTTTATTGAGAGAGAGAGACAGAGAGAATGGATAACACCTATTTGACATTAAATGATCCTTCCAAGATTAGCCACCATTATTACAACATTCTTCTGAAATGAAATTTCTACTGGAATACCATTAAAAAAAAAAAAAGGAACAATTTTTCTCTGTGCCTGAAGAAACGTCCCAGCCCTGGTAATTCACAAAGGCCTGTGTAATCATGCGTGTGGAAAGGTTGCCCTCTAGTGTCTACACACGGTCAACCTCGCCTAAAACGTCGCATCCAAGGTTAGAGTCTCTCTCCTGAATGGAGAATGACTGAATACAGTATAAATAAACTGGAATAAAGTGAATTTTTCTGAATAAAGTGAACCTTCCGCATTCCAGTATTTCTGTGGCAAATGATTGAACCTTTTAAAATTAATATTTTATTTTATTCGTGGTGAAAATATACATGGCAAAAGCATCTCCCGTTCACCTATTTCTAGATGCAATGATCAGTGTGACACTGGTTACATCCAATCAAACTTTTTAAAGGAAAAATTACATGCTGTCTTTTTTTCTGAGTATGAAAACAAAACATGTTCATGATGAGGAGCCCTGGTGGTGCTGTGGTTAAAGCAGTCTGCTGTGAACCAGAAGGTTGGCGGAGGTTCGAAACTGCCAGCTTCTCTGAGGGAGAAAGATGTGGCAGTCTGCTTCCATAAAGATTACAGCCCTGGAAACCCTACGGGGCAGTTCTGCTCTGTCCTAGAGGGTCCCTAGGAGTTGGAATCAACTTGATGGCAGTGAGCTTGGCTTCTTTTATTTATTGTTTTTCAAAACAAAATTTAATGTATGGGACAGAGACAAAAACAACCATGGCGTCCCTTTTGAGGACTCTGTACATAACAAGTTGGTTGCCCCACAGCCAGTAGGATGAAGGTCATCTGAAGGCAAGAGGTAACACCAGACCTCTGCGGCCACCTGGGCATGTGGCTTTGGAGAAGGTTTTTTAACCTCTCCAAACCTCATCCTCCCCATCTAAAAAATATAAAAAAAGGTGGGTGCATATGATAATTGAAGGGCCCCTGCAGTTATTTAGATCTGCCACCTATACAAAATCATTTTTCACCTGGTGTAGTGCAGAGTAGGAGCCCTGGTGGTGGTCAACGATTAAACACTTGGCTGCTAACTGAAAGGTTGGTGGTTCGAACCCACCCAGTGGCTCCATGAGAGAAAGACCTGATGATCTGCTCACATAAAGATTACAGCCAAGAGTAGCCTATGGGGCAGCTCTGCTCTGTCCCCTGGGGTCACTATGAGTCAGAATTGACTCAAGGGCACCCAGCAACAACACTGCAGAGTAGATCTGTAAACTTTGCACTTTGTTGTATTTGCACTAAAAAACCCATTGCCATCAAGTTGATTCCGACTCATAGCGACCCTACAGGACAAAGTAGAACTGCCCCGTAGAGTTTCCAAGGAGCGCCTGACAGATTCGAACTGCCGACCTTTTGGTTAGCAGCCGTAGGACTTAACCAGGGTTTCCGTATTTGCACTAGAATGACCTTATTACTTACAGCTGCCCAGAATCATGTCACGGAGGGGGCCGGTTGATTTGAGATCCCATTTGCAGCTGGAAGGTATGTGCAGCTGATAAGACGACTCAGGGCTATCATAGTCTAGGCCTGCAGAGCATTTTTAGAATAATGCCACACCTTTGTCAGGAAATGCTTAGTCTATTTATGTCATGGGCTGTTTGGCTTAGGCGGGAAAACCTCCATCCTCAGCTGCATTTTACTTTAAGATGCCAAAGTCCTCCTTTTGAGGATTTTGACACCTAACGCAACTGTCAAGGACGCAAAGAATAAACATCTGCTCTTAGCAACATCTTCATAGAGCAAACCAAAAAAACTCATTGCCATTGAGTAGATTGCAATTCGTAACCACCCTATAGGGCAGAGTAGAACTGCCCCAAAGAGTTTCCAAAGCTGTAAGCCTTTACAGGAGCAGACTGCCACATCTTGCTCCCCCAGAGAAGCTCATGGATTTGAATCGCTGAATTTTTGGTTAGCAGCCAAGTGCTTAACCACTGTGCCACCAGAGCGGATGTCTTTAAATCAGTATGCTAGTTCTTTTTCTTTTTGTTAAACTCCTTTTACCTATGAGAGCATCTAGAGTTTGCTCAAGAAGACAGTGACAATTTTTCTTGTGCTTGTAAGGTCTTATAGACGTGGTTTGAAGAATGACTATTAGAAAATCTGAGAAAAACTAACCCCTCGCGGTGTGAGAGCTGTGGAATATGATATGCTTTGAATTCCCACGCCATAAAAAAAAAAAAAAAAAAAAAAAACCTTATAAATATGGATGTACATTCCTATAACATCACTCTCCAGGCATTCCATATTACAACAAAATGGCCCAATTTGAACGAATAAAATATAGTTCCCTTCAGCTCACATTCCGATCTCAACAGTAACTCCATTCATAGCCGCAAGCCACGTGGACTGTCAGGATGGGCAGGAGTCTGCACTCTCCGCTCTGACTGTGATTGCAGCGTGTACAAAGACACAGCCCGTGGGTGCTGAAAACCACCGTGCTGCAGGGGTTGTTTATCTCTGAAAACTCAAGGGCGAGCTCATCTTCACAGACTGGTCTTCACTGATTGCTTTTGTCACAGTTCCTTCTATGACTATGCCTGAATTGGGCAGGATTCAAGTAACAAAAAAGCATCCCCCCCTTTTTTTTTCTTTTTCCCATTTTTTTCCATTCTACATTTAGCCAGTATTCAGTTCACATAGCTACCTGAGATTGCCAAACAGGCTTTAGCAGTAACCTTTTAATTGTCAGTAAATAGCACAAAATGTCCCAACAGCCCAGTCTCCTTCCTGTCCCCTGAAGGAAGTGTTTGGAGCAGGAACTGAAGGAGTGGGAGAACCTGTGGGCGAGAGCCTCTTGTCCTCAGGCTCCTGAGGGTCAGTGTTCTCAGCCTTGTTGGACTAAGTCCTGCCCTTGTCTTGGTCCCTCTCTCATCCCTGACAGCCACAGGGTGTCTGGGAGGACTGCCCTTTGTCTGGGTAGGTAGTCTGCATTCCTAAACCTCGGCCATCATTTCTTTGATGACCTGGGTCCTCCCCTCCGCCATTTCAGTGCCTCCTTCTAAGCTCCCTAACCGCTAGTTTGGATTTCTTTTCCCTGGGGAAATTTTAAATCAGCTCCTTTTAAGATTCACATTTTGGTTCTAAAAGGCAGCGGCAGCATTGTTTCTTTTGCCAGGATGAACGTTTCTGAAATAAATCAACCCTTATATATAACACACATTCTCATTCTGTCTCTTCTTCTCTCCCTCCCCCCGCCGCCTCCAGCTGGTTTTAACTGCCATCTAGTCTACAGCCCTTCCTGGCCCCTTCACTGTCTTCTTCCCCTCTGCCCCCTGCCCCTTCTTCTTAATTTGCCTCTTTAGCACTGTACTTCTTTTCTTAATGTTACTCTTCTGCATTTCCCAGGTCTGTTTCATATACCTTATTTTTCCTGTTCTTATTCCATCTATTCCCTTTTCCATTTTCTCTCTCTCTCTTTTTTTTTCCCATTGGCAACCATCTTTGGAGTTTTTTTTTTTTTTTTTTCTTGTGGAATGTGATGACATTTTGCCATATTCCTTTGTGTCTCTGAAGCATTAGTGTGGATCAACGTCAAAGTTGTAAAAAGGGTCCTAATGAAGTCCATTCTGTTTTGTGATGGTGGCAGAAATCCTACTTCAATGGTGTTAGAGAGTTAGGGCAGCTTCTCCTTGGGAGCTTACTGAAGAATTATTCTTCCCAGGTACAAGCAGAAGACATACCCTCATGTCACTCATTCTAGGCCACTGGGAAATGGCAGACCCCAACGACAGAAAGTCTGCAGTCTAAGGGATGTTACATCCTTTCAGCTCTTGGCCAACACTCAGAGAAGGAATCAACAGACCAAGGCTGAGCTGGGCATCCCCATGGGAACTCCTGTTAAGGTTTTCACCAGAGACACAGGAATTGGTCCCACCTCTTCTGCCCAGTGTCCTATTCCTCCCCTACAAATGTGTTATCTCAGGGCAGCAGAGTAAGATGGGCCTGTAGCTTTGTGACTCCGTGTCCTCTTGTCTGACTCCATCAGCTGTTCTAATTGTGCTTGCTTATTGATCTGCGTAGAGTAGATACTAACTGCTGCTTCCTGCCTGACTTGTTTTTAGCAGACACCCTTGTCCAGCCTTCTTCCTGCATCCTGTCAGGCTGCTTAGACTGTACTCCACTGGCTGAACACAGGCTTTGATGTGTGCTCCTTCCCTGATGCAGGAGGGAGCCTTGCCAAGCATGCACCTGACTTGGCATGCTGTGGGGCCCACGGTGCCAGGAGGGAGTCTAGGGTTCATCTCCCTGTGTCTGGGCAGTCTCACTGTCCACCATGCAAGACTAAGGGGGATTTGGGCAACAGTGGGTGGATTTGGCTCCACTGAGTTTAAAGGGAGAGGGGGCATTTCTCTCAAGGGATTTCCCTGCTCAGGAACTACATAAGAAATTTAAGATGCTGCATCATCTCTTTATTTCTGCCTGAGTAAGAAGGAAGTGGAGTGGCTGGGTGACATAAGCAGTTAAGTGCTCAGCTATTAACCGAAGGGTTGGTGGATTGAACCTACTCAGAGGTGCTTTGGAAGAAAGCCCTGGCAATCTGCTTCTGAAAGGTCACAGCCATGAAAACCCTATGGAGCGTAGTTCTGCTGTGTGACACCTGGGGTTGCCATGAGTTAGAATCAGCTCACTGGCAACTGGTTTAAGAAGGAGGTACAGTGTCAAATTTATGAGGACCAGGGAGTACAATGAAAATAACACCGAATGTGCTTTTAGAAGACCTGGGTTCAGGTTCCTTACGGGGGCCACTCATTCTTTCCATAAACTTGAGCCAGTCACCTCTCCTCACTGAACCTTTGGGTTTTTTGTTTTTACAAAGTGAGGGGGTTGGATTAGGTGGTTGCTAAGGCTTTTTGCAACTCTTTGGAGTTAAATATTAACCAGATTAAAGATAAATACCAGAGGAAAAAAGTTTAAAGCATAAAGGACTGTGAAACCTAAGTACATGGATATAGAGCAGTGGTTTTCAACTGGGGGTGATTTTCCCCCCAGGGGATATTGGGCAGGGTCTGGAGACATTTCTGTTTGTCCCAACTTCTGAAAGGTGGGTTATTACTGGCATAAGTGGGTAGAGGCCAGGGATGCCGCGAAGCATGCTGCAATGCACAGGACAGCGCCCACAACAAAGAATTATCAGCTCCAAAGTGTCAGTTGTGCCCAAATTGAGAAATTCCGATCTAGATAAAAGCAGTAATCTGTATGATTGTGAATATATTCAAATCAGTACCCTCTCAAGTGGCCACAACCCCCTTTTTCTTCTTCAATGTCATTCATTTTCTCCACCACAGTCTGTCAAATAGTTTGCCCCGTCCTCTCCTTTACCGATTGTATTGACATACTTTTCTCCAGGGAATATTTCTCCTTGTCTAATCTGGCCTTTCTCTTATTCCAAGTAGTATTTATCTTCCTGATTTCTCCTCCCTGTTTCCTCCTCCTTTCACCCTATTCTTTTAGCTACCACCCCACCAGCAATCAATCTTTCCTTGGCTCTTTTCTCCTGCCTACTTCTCTGTCCTTCCCTGCTTGGTTCCTCTGTCCCCTATTTCACAGTGGGCAGCTGTAACAAGGCAAAGAGGAAGTCCTAATGTTGGGACAAGATCTTTCCTGTCCCTTCCATGATTCCAGCATTGCTCGTGGAAAGACGTGCTGGGTGCTGGGGCCGTCTTCACCTTGGCAGCGATACCCACTGGGACCAGAACATGATTTTCTTGGGCCCAAGAGAGATGAAGGCCTAAGAAAGAGAACGAGGGCTCTCTCTGGGATGGAGCCTTATGCTAGGGGCTGGTGAGGAAGGTTGTCAAGGTATGACTAGTCAAGGGGAATGTGTCCAAAAGGCATTGGAGTGTCTTCTTGTTGCAGCAGCCATAGGGTCTTGATTTACCCCAGTGGTTCCTGCATTTCATGTAACTGTTTCCTAGATAATTTTCTGTACTTTTAAAAGGCTTTTTATATAAATAAATCTACAGGTTAAACAAAAAAAAAATTTTGTAATAACATATATCCCAATATTGGGTTTAGAAACGTGGTCTCTGTACCCACTGGAAGATGTTGACGTCTCCATGTAAGAGGTGGCTGGGTGAAGAGCTCATGGCTCAAAGGAGGTGGAAAGAAAAAGAATGTGCAAAACAGATTAACTCATTACAGGACTGTGTTATTTATAGGCATGGTGGTTGGTCTAGAAATCATTTGTGCACAGGATATACTTCAGTGCCTACTAGATATGCTGGGGAACCTAGCTGTGGTTATTATTGTACTGCTTCACTGCCTCAGAATGTCTTTCCTTTGTTTCTTTCCAGCAACAGTTGGGCAAGAACATCAAATTTGGGCAGCCACCACCCAGTGCCATTCCCATGAAGAAGGCACACGGTGGAGAGGCTAGCTTAGAAGAGGATGTGTTCCTGACCAGTCCCATGGAAATTGTGACTCAGCAGGACATCGTCCTCTCAGACACCGAGAACAAAGTAAGTCTCCTCTGGGGAATGATCTGGTTTCTAATAAGTCAGGGAGGATATTGGACAGTAGACAGGACATCCAGTAGCCCTGGGGTCTGCAGTAGAGTGAATAAGGCAGGAGAAGCTTTTCTAATGAGTAGCCCAGGGCTGGCGGGCACTCCATGGGCAGAGTGCCCTCCACAAAGAGGATTCTTTGACAGTTGCCCTGATCTTCATTTGGGCCAACATGAGGGTGAAGGGGCAAGATGGGAGGAGACACGAGCCTTTGCACACGCTCTTCCCAGTGTCTTCCATTTTCCCTCACAACCCTGGCCCCACTCCCCAGTCTGCATCATCTCCTCGATGCCTTTGGCATGTGTCCCTAGCACTTGTTATATATCCACAGGCCATCTGTGTCCCTGTCCATGGAACTGTTTTCTCTCCATCTCTATAAACTTTGAGCTCCTTGAGGACAGCTGGATCTGACACATCTATGTCTCCGCATGACTTAGCCAGTGCCTACTAAGTAGCCCTGAGTAATTATTAGTTGAGTTCAACTAATTTAAAGAGAAATGAAAATAGAAAGAAGTAGGGGTTCAGTGATACAGAACATATCAAACAGGCCAGCTTGATGGCCACTTAGACTGGACAGAAAGTCAAATCTAAGCACTGTCCTATGTTATATAAAGACCCTTCTATGTGTGGTGCAGAGAAGGTAAGCAGACATTTTTGCTCTGGAAATGAAGATACGACCCTTTTGTAAAAATTGGCAATACAAGACAGAAAATATGCTGTTGTCATTAGGTACTGTGAAGTCAACTTTGACAAACGTGAGAGAGTAGAACTGCCCCCTAGAGTTTTCTTGGCTGTAATCTTCACTGAAGCAGATTGCCAGGTCTTTTTCCCATGAAACCATTGGATGGGTTTAAACCTCCAGCCTTTCAATTCACAGCTTAGTACTTAACCATTTGGGCTACCAGGGCTCCTTATAGAAAGTATACCCACTGCTGTCGAGTCGATTCTGACTCATAGTGACCCTATAGGACAGTAGAACTGCCTCATAGGGTTTCCAAGGAGCAGCTGGTGGATTCAAACTGCTGACCTTTTAGTTAGCAGCTCAATCCTTAACCATTGCACCACTAGGGTTCCTATAGAAAGTACAGTGGGCATTAAAAGAGGTATAGTTACTTGGTGTTCCAAGGCCATGCCTCAGTGACTGCAGTGTGAATCTCCATCCTGGTGCTTGGCTTTCCCTCATCTATGCTTTTGCCTCTTCCCTAGTCTTTCACCTTCTCAGCTCAGCCCTTTGCATGTAGCGTTGGCAGGGTTTTCTTTTCTTCTTACCTACTGGTTACAAGTGCGAGGTCCAGCAGGTGAAGGGGGTGAAGGCAGCTGGCAGACTGAAACCTCTGAGGTTGGAAACATTGTGTATAGCCCATCCCTCTTCTCTGGAAGGTGGTCATTGAGCAGATCCTCAAATTCTCTCAGGCAGAGGAGAAAAGACTCAAGGACTGAGCCTGGAGTTTGCCCAGGTGAGGAAGCTGTATTGCACTTGGGGAATAGGATAGTGCACTCTGGGTTTCAGGTAGCCCTTGTGGAGTTTGGACCTTAGCAAAGTCTCCACCATGACTCCTGCTGGCTCTTCAAAGCAGGCTGCACCCTGGTGTGGAGGTGGAAGGGTGGCTCTGCCCAGGCACCCACGGCGTTTGGTCATTTTCCCAGAACTTCCTGTTCCAACGTTTGACTTGAGTGCTCTCTTTACTCTTCCAGTCCAGTGGCACGCCAAGTTTTGTCAGTCCTTTGAATCTACGTGGAGCTGCAAGTGAGATGGAAGAGAAGGTAATATGATTTGAACGTACTTACTTAGTTTCCTTCCTTTAACTTCTGTTTTTCCTTTTGGTGGTGATCTACTGTCTCACTCTCCATTTATAAATACTGCATCCATACCTTACTTTAAATTCCTTCAAAAACAACCTTGTGGCGGAGGTAGATGTTGCAATGAAACTGCTGGAACTAAACTCTGCTCTGAAAAGTAGCCACACCCACAGCTTCCGTGTGTGTGGTGTCCTAGAGATCGGTATTTTCCTAAATGTATCACGTGCTTCAAGACACTGTTAAGCCATTGTTATGGATTGAATTGTGTTCCCTCAAAATATGTGTGTCAACTTGGCTAGTCCATGATTCCCAGTATTGCGTGATTGTCTACCATTTTGTCATCTGATGTGTTTTTCCCTAAAAAACCCATTGCTGTTGAGTTGATTCCAACTCATAATGACCCTATAAGACAGAGTAGAACTGCCTCATAGGGTTTACAGAGAGCAGCTGGTGAATTTGAACTGCTGGCCTTTTGGTTAGCAGCCTTAGCTCTTCCTTTGTACTGTAAATTCTACCTCTATGATGTTAATGAGGTGGGATTAAGAGCAGTCATGCTAATGAGGCAGGACAATCTGCAAGATTAGGTTGTGTCTTAAATCAGACTCTTTTGAAATATAAAAGAGAGAAGAGAGCAGGGAGACATAGGGACGTCATACTACCAAGAAAGCAGCGCCAGGAGCAGAGCATGTCCTTTGGACCCAGGATCTCTGTGCTGACAAACTCCTTGGCCAGGGGAAGATTGATGACAAGGACCTTCCAGAGCCGATGGAGAGAGAAAGCCTCCCCCTGGAGCTGGCACCCAGAATTCAAACTTCTAGCCTACTAGACTGAGAGAATAAATTTCTCTTTGTTAAAGCCATCCACTTGTGGTATTTCTGTTATAGCAGCTCTAGATAATTAAGACAGCCATTGAAAAAGGCATTCCAGAACATCTGAAGATACACAGGTCTCTAAGGAGGAGACTCCCCTTCTATTTAGAGATCTCATCCCCCCCCCCAAAAAAAAAAAACCTTTAGTATTTTTTACCTTTAGCATTTTTTTTTAACTTTTCTGTGTTCCTTCTAAATGGGGACTTTACCTGAGGAGTCTGGGGAACCCTGTGGAGGCTCTTCTGCACCTCTTCTGTAGAAGCTGATCTGTTTCTGTGAGAACTTTTGTTCTACACAGCCATCCAGATGTCCTTCTGACGTCTGGCAGATGGCACAGTGAGCAGTGTCTGCCCCCAAGTCTTCTGAAGCTGTGGCTCAAGACAGTGCCACTTGCTTTCTCATGAAACTAGAAATAGAACTACCCTATGATCCAGCAATACACCATGGAGGTGGGGCCAAGACAGCGGAATAATCAGATGCTCCCTGTGGTCCCTCTTACAGCAAAGACCCCAAAAAACAAGTGAATCGATTATATATGACAATCTAGGAGCCCTGATCATCAAACACAGAGTTGAGGAGTCAGACACAGCAGCAGAGGGAAGGAGAGACAGCTCAGAAGCAGCAAAGCAGTGTCGGTCATGAGATAGCCAGCACCCTGTGGGCTGGGTCACCCAGCTACATGTGGGCTGAGGTGAGCAGTAGTGCTCGGTATGTGTTTCACCACGTCAGTAGAGACCAGGCAGCAGAGAGTCTGCACAAGCCTCCGGAGCCGGGGGGAAGCTGCACTTGACCTGCAAAAGTTAAGTGCAAGCATCTAACCTACCGTGTGGGGTCAAAATAACGCCTCCCCCTCCTAGACTTTCACAACAAGGAAGTGCCACTCTCTCCTCACCCGCCCCCTACCCAGCTCTGCTCCAACATCGTTCCGGCAGTATTTGACAACTGCCATGTGCCCTAAGCCAGAACTAAGGGCTATCTGCGCCAAAACGAGTCTCACAGCTTTAGAAAAAAAAAAAAATCCCAAGCCCCCTAAGCTGGGAACTCAGGACAAACACTATCCCTTTGCCTAGGTACTGGCATAAGGGGTCCATGGACTTGTAACACCCTTCACCCCTGCCTAGACCTGTGTGGGCTGATTCAACAGTGTAGGCCCTCATTACCATAGAACAACAGGGCATATACCTGAAGCCTATTTTCAACTGCAGCAGCCAAGATTCCTGACATTTGACACAGCCCTGGCCATTAAAAGGGTCTTTATCCACCCACCTCAGGGGCTTGAGGGCTGGTGGCATTACCTATTCCGTCTAGCCACCCAAGACACAGGTCCAAGAATGAGTGGTGCCTCCCTGTCCTTATAGCCAACAGCATTGGGTGCTGAAAGTCTGGCTGCAAAACCCACCCACCTACTTGCTCTAGGGGACAAGGACATGCCTTTCACCCAGGTACTCAGGGGCAGCCATCAGCCCCCTGCCTTCCTCAGCACATAGCTTCCACTGCAACCAGATTGCTGTGCCTCTCCACACAGCCCTACCCATCTAGGACTGTAGGTGAACGTCTGCACCACACAGTGACCAATGACTAGGACACCTGAGCTGAATCCACACAAGAAAACTGAACAGACTCCTGGGCTCACACACCTAGTAGCTGCTCTAACCACCTGCTGACGTGAGAGCTTCAAAGACGCCAGTAACCAAAGTAGTTCACACGTCCAGCCTACTTGGGTATATCAAAACAAAGAAAAAAGCTAGGACACAGTAAGCAAACATACGATAAATAAATATAATAACTTATTGATGGCTCAGAGAGAACAGTCAATATCAAATCACATAAAGAAACAGGTCAAGATGGCTCCAGCAAGTGACCAAAACAAAGAACCAGGAAACCTTCCGGAGGAAGATAAGGTCTTGGAATTACTGGAGGTAGAATTCAAAAGAATTCAAAACAGCTCTTCAAGAGATCAGGAGGGAGATCAGGCAAAACTCAGATCAAGCCAAGGAACACACAGACAAAGCAATAGGGGAATTCAGGAGAACAATACAAGAACAGAACACCAAATGTAACAGGCTGCTAGAAACCATAGTGAGACAGCAACTAGAAATCCAAAAGATTAGCAATAAAATTTCAGAATTAGACAACCCAATAGAAGGCCGTAGGAGCAGAATTGAGGCAGTGGAAGTCAGAATTAGTGAGATTGAAGATAAATCCCTTGACACTAATTTATTTGAGGAAAAATCAGATAAAATAATTTAAAAGTGAAGAAACTCTAAGAATTATGTGGGACACTATCAGAAGGAAACACCTACAAGTGATCAAAGTACTAGAACAAGGGGGATAACAGAAAATACAGAGAGAATTGCTAAAAATTTGCTGGCAGAAAACTTCCCTGATATCAGTGAAGAGAAGATATCTATCCAAGAAGCTCCTCAAACCCCATGCAGGGTAGATCCCAAAAGAAAGTCACCAAGACATATTATAATCAAACTTGCCAAAATCAGAGATAAGAGAGAATCTTAGGAGTGGCTAGGAATAAACGAAAAGTCACCTACAAAGGACAGTAAATAAGACTAAGCTCTGACTACTTAGCAGAAACCATGCAGGCAAGAAGGCAATGGGATGACATATATAAAGCCTTGAAGGAAAAAAATTGCCAGCCAAGAATTATATATCCAGCAAAACTGTCTTTCAGATACAATGGCAAAATTAGGGTGTTTCCAGATGAACAGAAGTTAAGGGAGTTTGTAAAAACCAAACCAAAGTTATAAGAAATGTTAAAGGCTCTCCAGCTAGAGAACCAACAATATCAGATAATAGTCCAAGACTACCACACAGGACAGAACAACCAGATATCAACCCAGATAGGAAAGTTGCAAAAATAAGTCAAAGCTAAAAGACTGAAAATAGAGAAACAGAGATGTCAGTATGTAAATGATGAAAAAATTAAAACAAAAAAGAGGGACGAAATAGTGTAGTCCTAGATCTTCCATATGGACAGGAAGATAAGGCAATATCAGGAAATAAAAGATTGGTTTAAACTTAGAAAAATAGAAATAAATTTTAAGGTAACCACAAGGGAAACTAACAAATCTATCATCAAAATAAAAAAAGAAGAAAAACATAAAAACTCAGTGAACACAAAATCAGCAATAAGGAAAAAGATGAAATGAAGATACATAAAGAAAAATGACTCAGCACAGAAAATTAAATGGAACAAAGAAACTCTCAACACCACACAAAAAAAAAAAATGACAGCAGTAAACTCATACCTATCAATAATTACACTGAATGTAAATGGACTAAATGTACCGATAAATAGAGAGTGACAGAATTGATTTAAAAAACACAATCAGTCTATATGCTGCCTACAAGAGACACGCCTTAGACTCAAAGACACAAACAAAAACTCAAAGGATAGAAAAAATATATCAAGAAAACAACAACCAAAAAAGAGCAGGAGTGGCAATATTAATCTCTGACAAAATAGACTTTAAAGCAAAATCCACCACAAAGGATAAGGAAGGACACTATATAATGATTAAAGGGTCAATATACCAGGAGGACATAACCATAATAAATATATACACACCCAACAACAGGGCTCCAAAATACATAAAGCAAACTCTAACAACATTGAAAAGAGAAATAGACAGCTCCACAATAATTGTAGGAGACTTCAACACACCACTTACAGTGAAGGACAGAACATCTAGAAAGAAACTCAATAAAGACAAGGAAGATCTAAATCAGCCAACTTGACCTCCTAGACATATACAGAGTACTCTACATGACAGCAGCCAAGTATACATTCTTTTCCAACGCTCATGGAACATTCTCAAAATAGACCTCATATTAGGCCACAAAGCAAGCCTTAACAGAATAAAAAACACTGAAATATTACAAAGCATCTTTTCTGACCATGAAGCCATAAAAGTAGAAATCAGTAACAGGAATAACAGGAATTAAAAAAAAAAAAAAAAGGAATAGCAAGGGAAAAAATCAAGTTCATGGAAACTGAACAACACCTTGCTCAAAAACTACTGAGTTATAGAAGAAATCAAGGACGGAATAAAGAAATTCACAGAAGCAAATGAGAAAGAAAACACATCTTACCAGAACCTTTGGGACACAGCAAAAGCAGTGCTCAGAGGTCAATTTATAGAAATAAATACACACATCCAAAAAGAAGAAAGGGCCAAAATCAAAACATTAACCCTACAACTTGAACAAATAAAAAGAGAGCAACAAAAGAAGCCCTCAGGCACCGGAAGGAAGAAAATGATTAAGACTAGAGAAGAAATAAAGTAGAAAAACAGTTGAAAGAGTCAGCAAGACCAAAAGTTGGTTCTTTGAAAAGATCAACAAAATCAATAAACCGTTGGCCAAGCTGACAAAAGAAAAACACAAGAGGAAACAAATAACCTGAATAAGAAATGAAACGGGCAATATCACAATAAAAATAAAAAGAATCATAACAGAATACTGTGAAAATCTGTACTCCAACAAATTTAAAAACCTAGAGAAAATGGGCAGATTTCTAGACACATATTTTTTTTATTACCTACCTAAACTAACACAAATTGAAGTAGACAAACTAAATAACCCATAACAGAAGGAGAGATTGAAGAGGTAAAAAAAAAAAAAAAAAAAAACTCCCAACAACAGCAACAAAAACCCTGGACCTGATGGCTTCACTGGAGAATTCTATCAAACTTTCAGAGAACAGTTAACACCAGTACTACCAAAGGTATTTCAGAGCATAGAAAAGGAAGAGCATTGTATGAAGCCAGCATAACCCTGATACCAAAGCCAGGTAAAGACACCACAAAAAAAAAGAATAACAAACCAATACCCCTCATGACCATAGACTCAAAAATCCTCAACAAAATTCTAGCCAATAGAATTCAACAACATATCAAAAAAATAACTCATCATGACCAAGTGGACTTCATACCAGGTATGCCAGGATGGTTCAACATTAGAAAAACAATCAGTGTTATCCATCACATAAATAAAACAAAAGATAAGAACCACATGATCTTATCAGTCAATGCAGGAAAGGCATTTAAGGCATTTGAAAAGTCTAACACCCATTCCTGTTAATTAGAGAAAAAGAAAAAAAAAATTCCTGTTAAATACCCTTAGCAAAATAGGAATAGTATGTATAAAATAAACAAAAAAAAGCACAACAACAACAACCCATTGCCATCAAGTCAATTCCCATTCATAGCAACCCTATAGGACAGAGTAGAACTGCCCCATAGAGTTTCCAAGGAGCGCCTGGCGGATTTGAACTGCCGACCTTTTGGTTAGCAGCCGTAGCACTTAACCACTACACCATCAGGGTTTCCAGCATTTAACCATTTGCACCACCAGGTAAATGCCAATTAGGTATGTATAAATATAAATATGTGGGTGCAGGCACATATAGTCATTGAAGACTCAAATACGAATACTCCTCAGACATAACCAAACAGCTTCCAACATTGATTTTCTGGATTTGAAGGCTTAGGACTACAGTCTCATGGGACAACTCAGTCAATTGGCACAACATAGTTCACAAAAGTCATGATCTACATCGTGGTGAAGTGAGTAGAGTCTGGGGGTCTTAAAAGTTTGTGAGTGGCTATCTAAGACACAACTATGTGCCTCGACTTGCCAGGAGCAAAACAGTAAGAAGGTAACCAAAAGCTCAGAGTAGAAACAAGTCTACAGGAGCCACAACCTCATCTACCCAGAGAACAGAAGAACTAGATGGTACCTGGCTACCACCACTGACCCTTCTGACCAGGGCCACAATAGTTGGTCCCGGATCGAATGGGAGAAAAATTTGGAACAGAACTTAAATCCTTATTAGGAAAAAAAAAAAAAAAAAGCCATACACACTGCAACAGCAGAGAACAGAGGATACCCTGATACTATCATCCTGAGACAGTCTTTAAACCTAGAACCAAGCCTATCCCCAGAGATCACCTTCAAGCGAAATAGCAGAGTGCCATACAAAATAAGGGATATTACACGTAAGATCGGTTCCCTACTTAACAACAATCACTGTGAGACCAAAACGTCAGCAATTTCTCGAAAGCAAAGATGAGAAGATAAGGGGGCAGAGAAACTAGAGTACTGGAAATGAAACAAACAGAACACAGTTAAAGAGAATGTTGACACATTGTGATAAATGTAACTAATGTCACTGAACAATTTGTGTGGGAATTGTCAAATGGGAACCTAACTTGCTATGTAAACTTTCACCAAAAACTCAATAAAACATTATTAAAAAAAAAAAAAAAAAGACAGTGCCACTGCTCCAACAATAAAGAGGCCCAGCTGTGATAACTCAAATGAAACGTATTTAAATCTCAGCTTCAGGTACTTATCTCTGTCTTCAGTCTGTCACATTTGGCTTTAGCTCCTTTTATTCGTGCAGCTATGAAGGGATGGAAATGTTTAACTCACCTCTTTTCAAAAATAGGTCATAATTTGACACCAGTTGTAAAGATTGTCATAAATAAATGAGAGCTAGAAGGCCAAAGGCTGGAATTGTTTTTCCACATTTCTGGGCTTGTCATAAATCAATACTTACTGAGTGTCCATTTTGCTCCAGGAGCTAGCTTGGTCTTTTATCTTTTGTGCATAAATTTGGAAGGTAATTGCAAAATGCAAGCCCTTCAGCCAAACTCTACTGATTCTACTCTTATAGCATGAACACAAACAAATGAACCCTGCCGCCTGCTAATGCTGCCATGTGTCCTGCAGAGCTGCCAGCACAGGCAGGCAGGGCTGTGAACGCCCCCTGCCGCCCATTGGTGTTGTGTGGTGGTGTTGTGTGGCCAGGAGCCCTTCCCTCGCTACTTGCCTGTGAATTCATTCTCTATAGTTTCAGGCCTCTTGCCAGCTTATTCTCTGTGGCCGCTGGATTCAGGCTGAGCCATGGTCTCTCCAACTTTCTAAATCTGTACTCCTGAGGGTCTGAGGCTGCAGTTTTCTAATGATTGCATCTATACAACAGAACTGCAGGCTGAAGAATTGCTCTCGCCTACGTGCACATTTTTGCGCTTTGTTTATTCACTGGGGTCCTCCATCTTTTAGCTTCTCAGTGCACTCAGTGCTCTGTGGCTTTGGAGTGATTGTGCTAAAACATTTTTCTTATTAAAACTTTCATGTCCTAGTCACAGATGTCATACTTTATTTCTCCTTATTCTTTCAATAACTATTTGTTGAATACATACCAAGGAGTTGCTACTAGGGCATAAAAGGGACTGATACAAAGATGAAAAATACAAATGGTCTTCTTTTAAGGGATTAAAGCTCTGTCCAGGAGATGAGGCATGTACACACGGTGTCCACGGCAGTGGGAAAGGCTCTTCGAGTTCTAGAGTTCTTGGCATAGAGACGATCCTAGTCCAGGGATCAGCAAACCACTAAATATCTTAGACTTTGCAGGGCCACAGTGTCGCAGATACACAACTACTCAACTTGCATTGTAGCATAAAAGCAACCAAGGACAATGTACGTACCAGTAAAGCGTTACTTTACCAAAAAGATCAAGAGCAAGATGTGGTCCCCTGATCTAGTTTAAGGGGGCAGTGGTGGTTCAGTGGTAGAATTCCCACCTTTTTTTTATTATCAGGAGACCCAGATTGGATTCCCAGCCAACGCGCCTCATGTGCAGCCACCACCAGCCTGTCAGTGAAGGCTTGAATGTTGCTATGATGCTGAGCAGGGTTCAGTGGAGCTTCCAGGCTGACAGACTAGGAAGAAAGGCCTGGCAATGTCCTTTCTTAAATCAGCTAATGAGAACCCTGTCGAACACAACATGTTCAATCTGCAGTCCATCATGGAATGGCCCAGGACCAGGCAGCATTTTGTTCTGTTGTGCATGGGTTTTAAGGCAGCTAACAACAACACGACAATGATCTAGTCTAACCCCATATCATTCAGAGTAGGAAACTTAGGCCCTGAAAGGTTAAATAACCTTTACAAGTTACTACAAGTAGTCATTGGCAGAACAAGTATTGAAAGTCGGGTCCTTTAACTCTAAGACCAGAGCTCATTTCACTATACCTTACGATCCCTCTCTGCTCCTGACATTGTCTGGGCCAGACAGGGCATGGCACAGGCTAGAACAAGTACTATCACTCTAGGGCACCCTGCAAGTTGCCTTCTGATTCTGGCTGACTTTATCTTTCAACCTCCACTCTAGGTTGCTCCAGTTAAACCGTCTCGGCCAAAAAGGCATTTCTCTTCTGCTGGCACCATTGAAAGTGTCAACTTAGATGCCATCCCCCTGGCCATTGCTCGCCTGGACAACAGTGCCGCCAAGCACAAACTGGCCATTAAGCCAAAAAAACAAAGGGTGTCAAAGAAGCACAGGCGACTTGCACCGGTATGTACAGCCCTGCCCTCGCTGACCAGGCAGATGTCCATGCTCCTGGGCACTAGCTGTACCCCAGAGGGTTGGTATTGTGGTGGACCCATAGAAGGAACTAGGTCTCTCCCCACTGGGAACTTGTGTGTGGCAGTGTACAAGGGTAAGCAGGACATTGACTTTCTAGAGCCTTTTCTGATGTATTGCCCTATGGTAGGCTGGAGGACCACAGAGGGAGAGGCTGCCCTTTGAGGGGCTCTGAGTTTGATTTGCAAGAGAAAAGTGGCCCAGCTTTCCTCTGCTGTGCCTTAGCAAAATATCCTTCAATTATATTAGGCTGGACTTCTAAGTCATAAGTTTCAGGGGATGTTGATGAAGTCCAGATCTCAACTTCTCTCATCTTCTTAATGCTAGACTATTGATCTTCCTGGGTGGAGTAAACGGTTAACACGCTTGGCTACTAACCAAAAGGTTGGAGATTCGAGTCCACCCAGAGGAGCCTCAAAAGAAAGACCTGGTGATCTGCTTCCCCCCAAAAAATCAGCCATTGAAAACCTTATGGTGCACAGTTCTACTCTGACATACGTGGGGTCTTCATGAGGCTGAGTCAACTTGACTGCAATTGGTACTGAAACTTGTATTGGTTTTCCTGTGATTGTTGACTCATATTAAGACAAAGGCATTTGGGGATGATACATAAAAGGTTGTTGTTGTTAGGTGCTGTCGAGTCAATTCCGACTCATAGTGACCCCATGTGATAGAGCAGAGCTGCCCTATGTGGTCTCCTGGGCTGTAATCTTTACAGGAACAGATCGACAGTTCTTCCTCCTGTGGAGTCACTGAGTGGGTTCAAACTGCCAACCTTTTGGTTAGCAGCCAAGCACTTAGCCATTGTGCCACCAGGGCTCCTTCAAATAAAGGGGCTAAAGGATAAAACATAAAGTTCTTTCCTTCAGTCCTGCAATGTACAGTGTGACCTGTGCCTGAGTTTATCGATAGATATACTCATGAGCTCCTCCCCCTTCCTTTGAGATTAAAAGGGCATTGTGAATAGGGTCAGTAATGGTTGCTTGTGGAAAAAATAAAAGAACTAATTTTGCTTCCTTTATCAACATTAGGACGGACAAAATGAGCAAGGTGGCCTGGTGAACCAGCTGTCCCTGGACCAGAATGGACACCCCGGAGAAGACAAGCAAACTTGGCGTGAGGAGGAACCAGAGCCACTGGATCCCGAGGAAGAGAAAAGACGCCAGGAAGAATACTGGCGAGAACTTGAGGCCAAGTACAAACGGCAAAAGGCCGAGGCAGCAGAGAGGCAACGCCTAGAAGAGCAGAGGCTGCAGGCCCTGGAGAGGAGGCTTTGGGAAGAGAACCAAAGGCAGCAGCTCCTGGAGGAGGAAGGGGAGGAGGAAGAGAGGAGGGAGCAAGAACCTTGGCTAGAGATAGAGGCGGAGAACAGGCAGCAAGAAGAGGCCAGGCAGAGGTGGGAAGAGCTAGGTGGCCCAGACCTAGAGGGGAGGGAGCGAGAGGTAAAAGAACTCCTGGAGGCTGAAAAGCTGCAGTGCCTGAAGGAAGAGGCCAGGCGGCTAGAGGAGAAGTGCAGAAAGCAGGAGGAACTGGAGGCACAGAGACAGTGGGAAGCCGAGAGGCAGCAGCGGCAGCGAGAAGAAGAAAGGAGGCTGGAGGAGCTCAGAAGGCTGGAGGAACTGGAGGCACAGAGAAGGCAAGAGGAAGAGGAAAAACGGATGAAGGAGCTCAGAAGGCTTGAGGAGGAGCAGAGAAGGCAGGAGGCTGAGAAGCAGCGGCTTCAGGAGGAGGAAAGGAGGCTAGAGGAGCTCAGAAGGCTGGAGGAACTAAAGGCGCAGAGAAGGCGGGAGGAAGAAGAAAAACTGATGATGGAGCGCAGAAGGCTGGAGGAGCTGGAAGCGCAGAGAAGGCGGGAGGAAGAGGAAAGGAGGCTGGAATTGCTCAGACAACAGGAGGAGCTGAAAGAACAGAGAAGGCAGGAGGAAGAGGAGCAGAGACTACGGGAAGAAGAAGAAAAACAGCTGAAGGAGCTCAAAAGGCAGGAGGAACTGGAGGCACAGAGGAAACATGAGGAGATGGCAAAGCGGCTTCAGGAGGAGGAGGCGAGGAGACTGGAAGAGCTCAAAAAGCAGGAGGAAATGGAGTTGCAGAGGAGGCAGGAAGCCCGAAAGAAGTACCAGGAAGCCTTGCAGAGACGAGATGAAGAGAGAGGGCTGGAGCTAGAAGAAAAAACGGGCTTGCGGAGCCCACTTCAGAAAGATTTTGAAGAGAAACCAGGAGAACAAAAAAACTTGAAGCCCAAAAAGCAAAGAGAAAGCTCTGAGGAGCCAAGTATTGATGAGACTCAAAACCCAGGGGCCAAGCTGTCAAGAGAACAGCAGGGAAAGTGGGGGTATGTTCATGGGGATGGCCATTGCTTACTTCTGGGAAAGAAAGAAGACCCTAAACCAGAACCTCCTCAGAAAAAACCAGAACCTCCTCAGAAAAAAGAGGATCAAAGGGAAGAAATGCTGACTCCACCAGAGAAAAAAGAACCAGTCACTCCAGAAGCAGACCGGAAGATGGAGGAACTCAGGTGGCAGGAAGTGGATGAGAGGCAGACCATGCCCAGGCCCTACACATTCCAGGTGTCCTCAGGAGGAAAGCAAATCCTCTTCCCCAAAGTCAACCTGAGCCCAGTGACACCCGGGAAGGATGCAGGGCTTGCATCTGCTCCCCTTGAACCGAAGGCCCACAAAGCCAGCCCAGCCTCTCATGCTCTGCCCTCAGCTCTGAGCATCCCCCACACAGCCATCCTGGTCACCGGAGCACAGCTCTGCGGCCCGGCCGTTAACCTGAACCAGATTAAGGACACGGCATGCAAATCTCTCTTGGGCTTGTCCGAGGAAAAGAAGCACGTGGACCTCCCCACTGTGGAGAACGCACCCCAAGTACCCAGCGACCTCCGGACAGGCAGTGGAAAAGCCAAGCTTCCACAGGAGTCTTCAGGCAGTGTGACAGCACTAGCCGAATGGGCTTCCATTCGGTCCAGAATCCTGAAGAATGCAGAGAGCGACCAGCGTGCTGAGAGAGACCAGAGGTCGGGTGATGAGCACACTCCCAGGGGCCGAAGTGATTCCCGTGGAAACCTCCGGAAGGCCCTGCCAAGCAGTGCAAAGTTCTCTATTATGTCTGCCTGGCAGAAATTCTCTGATGGTGGCATGGAGACCTCTAAGCAAAATGCAGAAGGAGAAAGTATTCGAAAAAGGCCCGTGCCAGGACCCAGTGAAGAGACAGAGCCCCTGCCTCCAGCTGCCAGTCCTCATGAGCGCTGGAAGAGTCCAGAGAAACTGGGGATGCACCAGGAACTAGCGGACACCACAGAGGGATGCAAATTTGCCAAAGACCTTCCATCTTTCCTTGTTCCAAGCCTTCCTTCCCCTCCACAGAAAGTGGTGACCCACACAGAGTCTGTGAGTGTTTCAGAAAGCGAGACCACAAGTGGTGATGGGAAGCCAGACCACATGATGTTGGGTGGGGAGGAAAAACCCTCACCTTTTGGAATAAAATTGAGGAGGACCAACTACTCCTTGCGCTTCCACTCTGACCACCAGACAGAACAAAAGAAGAAGAAAAGGCACAGCAGCACAGGGGACGGTGCTGATGGGGATCCACCTGTCCTGGCGAGCAGTAGTGTCGAGAAAGAGACAGAGAGTGTGGCCCTCAAGCATGGCCTGCCTCTCACCCAAGAGAAGAAGCAGGCCCTGACCACCCGGAAGGACTCCGTGGAAAGCCCTTCCAGCCACTCACCTCCTGTGGGTCAGCCTGGGCCCCCGCCACCCAAAAGCCAGACCCTGGCTGCTGATCACGACAAGGTAGCAAATAAAATGCCATTGGCACAGAAACCAGCACTGGCTCCCAAGCCCACCAGCCAGACCCCACCATCATCCCCACTCACCAAACTAAGCAGGCCCTACTTGGTAGAGCTGCTGGCCCGCCGAGCAGCCAAGCCCGATCCGGAGCCCAACGAGAGGGCCAAGGAGATCAGTGACACCTGGCCACCCTTGCCACCATCCCCCGAGGAAAGGAATGGACAGAAGAGGGATGAGGCGGAAGAGGTGCTGGAGAGGAAACCTTCTTCCCCTGCTCTGCCTGCTGCTTGCCACGAGAAGCCTTCCCTAACACCTGAGGCTGGGAGAAGAGGTATGTAGCTATGGGTGGGGAAACCGTGCCATCTGTCCAGCTCGTTGTCTAAGTCACAGCAAAATCCAGAACTGCCCAAAGCCCGAAGTAGCCGGTGGAGCTAGTATTGGGAGTACTTTCCTTAATTAGATGCTAGTCTGCTATTCCTGAAGCTATGAGTCGGAATCGACTCGACAGCGCTGGGCTGGGTTGGGTCTGCTATTCCTGAAAGACACTCACCCATAAGCCATAGTGAGGCTCTTTGCTTCTCTATTCATTCTTTAGAATTTTGGAATTAGTGACTACCTGCTGCGGGTATGCAGTTCACACCTGTTAATGACACTTAGTTACACAAGTAGTAAGTTAAAGGTGCCAACACCTATACTGGTGTTTTGTTCACAGCCCAAAACCAAACCCGTTGCCAGTAGATATTGAAATATAGTCCTGATTAGTATACCAAAAACAAAAGCCATTGCAGTCGAGTTGATTCCAACTCACAGCGCCCCTATAGGACAGAGTAGCACTGCCCCCACAGAGTTCCCAAGGAGCACCTGGTAGATTTGAACTGCCGACCTTTTGGTTAGCAGCCATAGCACTTAACCACTATACCACCAGGGTTTCCCCTAATTGGTATATATGTCATTAATCATCATAAGGGAGACATGCAGTGGTGATAAAGACTGGAGGTGCCTAGACCAGCGGAAAGTTCTGGGTTCTCTTTCTAGATGGTAGCTGCACCAAGATGGGAGGTAAAGGGGTCTTAGACATCTCCACTGGGCCTCCCCTCCTCAAATGTTGTCATCTGGAAAATTGACGTGGTCTCGATCTTATGTAAAATGCTCTGTAAATGCAGTATCAGGTCTCCCACTCCCACCCCCACCCCACCTGCTTGCCACTCCACAGCCCTCCCATAAAGAGCTGTTCACCAGACTGTTACCTCTGGCTGACCCTGATGTTCTTCCTACAAAATGCTTTGGGCAGCTGAGTGATCACTTTGTACCCCCTGAGAGTCTTCATCTAATAACTTTTTCCTCTCCTTTTTGCATAGAGCAGGATGGTCAAGTATGGTTAATAGCCCAGGAATTTCCTTGCATTTCTCCAAGAAATTCTTTGAGATGTAATTATAGGAAGGGATTGTGTTCTCTTTCTGTTTAATCGTTTGAGTTTGGGGTGATTTTTGCAGAGAAAAGAGCTGTTTCCTGAGGAGTGTTGGTTTGGTTACTCACTTTACAAAAGATGCTATTGCCTTTTTTAAAATCTTCCCTTGTTTTTGCTTGGTTTTCTGAATGGGCTTGTTGATCAGCAGTTTCCAGACCATTTCTCCCCAAGGTTTTCTGTCTGTGCTCTTGGATGAGGGGCTCATTTTTAATTTTGACATTAGCTTTTGTGTCCTTAGCTTTCGTGGTATCCTCAAAGCCTCTCTACTTCTATCACTTCCCCTTACCTTCTCCTCAAAGAAGTAACTCTTCTGATCTGCTTTCACTTAAGAGAGCCCCTTTGCTTGTTATAATTTTCTGACAAAAACTACTTGCGGCCCCCTTTTTCTTTCCCAGTATCCAGATTCTGGGCTGTCAGGGTATGCTAACTGAATTTTTCGTTATTTAGCAGAAAGAAAGCCTGAGAGAGTAAGGACCACCTGCCTTATGGGGGCTGTTACCTCCAAAGATCCTTCACTGGAATTTTGCTCTCCGACTGCTCTAGACCAGGGCTAACCAACTTTGTCTGACTGAATACCCCGTCAGAATAAAAATGTTAAGCATGAACCTCCAATTAATTTGTTAATTGTATGCCTGTAGTGCCATCATTAGCTAATACCCCCTGGAGCACCATGTACATGTAGAATGAAGTTCATTGTTAACAACAACGGGTATAAATCCACATTGCAAATCATTGTGCTAACTTTTATTTTCTTTGGCTAACTTCTTGTCCAGTGGATTTCTTCTTAAAGTGGCAGGCACAGATCTTGGACAAGGCCTGAGACAAGAGTCAGTTCTTCCACTTTCTTATTAGTAGTGTATTAAATCTACAGTTCGTTTCCAGGAATTTATTATTTTTTTTTTTTTGGACTTTAGATGAAGGTTTACAGAGCAAACTAGTTTCTCATTAAGCAATTAATACACGTATTGTTTTGTGACATTGGTTGCCAACCCCATGATATGTCAACACTCACTTTCTTGACCCCGAGTTCCCCATTGCCAGCTTTCCTGTCCCCTCCTTTCTTCTAGTCCTTGCCCCTGAGCTGGTGTGCTCCCTTAGTCTCATTTTATTTCACGGACCTGTCTAAGCTTTGGCTGAAGGGTGAACCTCAGGAGTGACTTCATTACTGAGCTATGAGGGTATCCAGGAGGCCATACTCTTGGGGTTTCTCCAGCCTCTGTCAGACCGATAAGTCTGTTGTTTTTTTTTTTTTTAGTTAGAATTTTGTTTTATATTTTTGTCCAGCTCTGTCCAGGACCCTGTATTGTGATCCCTGTCAGAGCAGCCAGTGGTAGTAGCCGGGCACCATCTAGTTGTACCGGACTCAGTCTGGGGGAGGCTGTTGCAGTTGTGTTCCATTAGTCCTTTAGACTAATCTTTATCTCTTGTGTCTTTGGTTTTCTTTATTCTTCCCCGCTGCAGACGGGGTGAGACCAGTGGAGTATCTTAGATGGCCACTCTCAAGCTTTTAAGACCCCAGACGCTACCCACCAGAGTAGAGTGTAGAAAGTTTTCTTCATGAAGTATGTTATGCCAACTGAGCTAGATGGTCCCTAAGACCGTGGTCCCCACAGCCCTCAGTCCAGTAGTTAGGCCGCTCAGGGAGTTTGGATGTGTCTATGCAGCTTCCATGACCTTGCCTTGTGCAAGTGGTGCTGGCTTTTCCAGTATTGTGTACTGTCTTACCCTTCACCAAAGTTACAACTTTTTTTGTTGCCTATTTAGTGGTTTTCCATCCCCACCACTCCCCTCTCTGTATGTAAATCTTTTCATGAGTTTTTGTAGTAATGGTCTCGTACAATATTTGACCTTTTTTTTCACTCATCGTAATGCCCTCCAGATTCATCCATGTTGTGAGATGCTTCACAGATTCATCATTGTTCTTTATCATTCCGTAGTATTCCATTGTATGTATGTACAATAGTTTGTTTACCCATTCATCTGTTGATGGGCACCTAGGTTGTTTCTGTTTCCAGGAATTTCTTTAAGCCGTTTGTCCATTTTGTAAGGGATCACTTAGTTAAAAAGGAACAGGGTATTCCATAAACTCACTGTCTTAGTTATCTAGTGCTGCTATAACACAAATACTACAAGTGAGTGACTTTAACAAATGGAAATTTATTTTCTCAGTTTGTTGTTGTCGTTGGGTGCCATTGAGTTGGTTTCGACTCAGCGACCTTATGTACAACAGAATGAAACAGTGCCTGGTCCTGTGCCAACCTCACAATCGTTGCTATGATTGAGCCCATTGTCGCAGCCACTGTGTCAGTCCATCTCGTTGAGGGTCTTCCTCTTTTTCACTGACCCTCTACTTTACCAAGCATGATGTCCTTCCCCAGGGACTGATCCCTCCTGATAACATGTCCAAAGTATGTGAGAACGAGTCTCACCATCTTCGCTTCTAAGGAGCATTCTGGCTGGACTAGAAATCCAAATTCAGGTCCTTGTCTTTCTTCAATTTCTGCTCTGCAGTTCCTTGGAGATCTTCATGTAGCATGGCATCTGTCTTCCCCTGTTTGTGCTTGCTTGCTTAATCTACTTTTATATCTCAAAAGAGATTGGCTTGAAACACACCCTACATTAATACTGCCTGATTAACATAACAAAGAAGACCCAGTCCCAAATGGGATTAAACCATATATATAACCAAACCCATTGTTGCCAAGTTGATTCCGACTTGTAGTGACCATAAAGGATGGAGTAGAACTGCTCCGTAGGGTTTCCACGGAGCGGCTGGTGGATTCAAACTGCTGACCTTTTGGTTAGCAGCCGAGCTCTTAACCACTGTGCCACCAGGGCTCCAACCACAAGTATAGGGGTTAAGATTTACAACACAGATTTCTGGGTGACACAATTCAATCCATAACACTCACCTAATTGCCCAGTACCCGGTGCCCAGTGCCGTCGAGTCAATTCTGACTCATAGCAACCTAACTGCAGAACCTCGCAATATGCTAAAAGCACAAATCAAGTGAGGACACTATTTGCCAGTCCTCCTATGTCCACCTTGTAACACTCCCAGCTTCCCTCGGGATTCTTGAGACATACCATTTGTTAGGCATGGCCTTCTGATATATGAACTGAGTGGAGGTGCCAGTGCCACAATGTGTATTAAATATTAGAAAAGCTTTACCTTGTTTTTATTTTTAAATTAAAAAGTATATAAATCCTTGTTATTCTGTAGTCATGGTCTATAACGTCCCCGTGAATACTGAACGAGCAGGCACGTGAAGCAGCCTTGTTCAACATCAGCTATGACTTTTTTGCTACTCTGTGCATGCTTATGCCTGCAAATGCCTATAAAAGCCTGGGAGAGTTTTTAGCAAATGGGGAGGGTGGGCTTTGCTAATAGGAATCTGGGAGTGGTAAGTGTATTTTCTTTCTGCAGTGAATTACCTTGTGCATGCACTTGCCTGCACATGCACCCTTTCCTGGAAGCCTTTGTCTTTCCTGAGGCTGAGGCCAGTGAGGACCAGCACTTAGGGCATTAACTCAGAATCCACCCCAGTGGAAATTAAGACAGCAATAATAATCGCTCATGTGTTTGTACTGTAAACACTTTCAATACATCTCTTACCCCATTCTGATAGTCCTACCTACTTAGAGTGGGCAGAACAGATACTAAGTACCACTTTCTCCAAGAACTGATCTTTGAGACTAGTGACTTGATGTTATTAGCTGCCATCAGTCAGCACTGACTCATGGTGACTCCATGCACAGCGGCACAAAATGCTGCTCAGTCCTGCACCACCTGGTGATTGGTTGTGAGTCGGACCTTTGAGAGCCACAGAGTGTTCACTGACTGATTTTTAGAAGTAGATCACCAGGCCTTTCTTCTTAGTCTGTCTGGACGCTCTACTGAAACCTGTTTACCGTCTTCGCAACATGCAAGCCCACACTGACACATGGGTGGGAGCTGTACATGAGGGGAATTGGCCCAGCATCAAACCCAGGTCTCCCACAGTAAAAAAAAAAAAAAGTTGCTGTTGAGTCAATTCCAACTCATAGTGACCCTATAGGACAGAGTAGAACTGCCCCATATGGCTTCCAAGGAGCACCTGGTGGATTCAAACTGCCGATGTTTTGGTTAGCAGCCATAGCTCTTAACCACTACCCACTAAGGTCTTCGCATGGAAGACAAGAATTCTACCACTGAACCACCATTGCTTCCAAGAGTAGTGACTACCCATTGCCCTCAAGTCGATTCCGACTTACGGCAACCCTGACGGCAACCAACTCTATAGGACTGAATAGAACTGCCCCAAAGGGTTTCCAACGCTGTAATCTTAACTGAAGTGGACTGCCCCATCTTTCTCCTGTGGGATGGCTGGTGGGTTCGAACCACCGACCTTTTAGTTAGCAGCAGAGTCCTTAGCCACTGGGCCCATCAGGGCTCCATCCACAGATACAGGAGTTAGCAATTACAACACATATTTTTGAGTGACATAATTCGATCCTATGGAGGGAGGAGGGAGGAATATATCATAATCCAACAATCTTTTCCAAAGAAATTCTCTACTCTGGAATCTTCAGCCTCGACCCTGATTTTTCTAAGCCCTTGATGTGGCTGTTTCAGCCACCTCATCAGTCACAGCCTAGTAGGGGATCCAGCACCTCGCTTTGGAATGTGAGAATGTGTGCCACTGATTATTTCATTATAGACCTTTTGGGCATCCTTGGCGAAACCTCAGACAGGAGTCCCGTTTTAGCATACTATTTCATGTTTCTTGAGCCCCAGCTACAAGCCAGACCTGTTGGGCCTCTACATACATAATGTGAGCACCTCTTTTAAAGTCTTGTCCATACTTCCAGGATTCTCTGGTCAACCTACTGTTCTAAGGAAATAAAAATCGGGACAGGGGTTTCTTTTTTCAAAATATTTTAGTCAGTTTTACTTTAAAGGCATTTGACCTTTTGGTAAACATCAGTCAAAGCCTTTGGCAGGAAACTGGTTGCTCTAAAGGCCTCACCAGGCAAATTTAGTTTAAGTATTCAGTCCTGCATTTTGTTTTGCATAATCTGTTTAGACAGATCACTTAGAGCTTGGCAGTTTGATTTTTACGGATTTTACAAAGACTTGTTACCCAGCCTTGGGTAAAAAGCAAGAGCTCAAGTTAGTTCAAATGTGTGTTAAGCATCTCAGTTAAGCAGAATGCTTGGGGTGGTGAATTCTTTTTCATTTTCTGATTAACTAAAGATTAATCAAAAACTCCTTTCAATTTCAATTGTTTAAAAAAAATTCTGAAATGTGTCGGCGTTCTTTCCTATGTAAGATCTTAACTGAATCTTTATCTGCTGATTAGGGATATTGCAGTTCCCAAGGCTCATTAGTAATAGGAATTCTCTTTGTACAGCATTATAGAGTGAAAAAGTATAAAAAATTAAGCAGAATTTACCTTTATTTATTTTTGCTCGAATCCCTAATTTGAGCTTATTTTCTTGTCATTTGATCTTTCTCCTTATCCTGAAGTATAATACAAAGTGCAGCTGACAGAGAGCCCTGGTCAGTAAGGTTCTAGATAATCAGGATGTCAGCTTTTATTGGATTTGAAAAGAACCAGACTCTGGTGAGCCTTTTCCTTTGAGATAGTAAAGGATTCATTAGCAGAATGATGAATCTCTGAAAGCTTACAATTTTTACTTACGAGAAGAGAAGGGGGTCATTGTGTCCTATACATGATGACAGCTAACTTTTCCAGAGTGATTACTATATGCCAAGCATTGTTCTAAATGCCTGGGATCTCTTTTAATCTTCACACAGCCTGATGAGGCATGTGCCATTATCATCTCTAGTTTTTTCTTAATGTTATTTTTGGTGAAAATATACAAAACAGAACCTATACCAATTCAACAGTTTCTACATGTGTAGTTCGATGACATTCGTTACCATCTTTATATTCCCATCTCTCCTGGTGTTGCTTCACCACCATTAGCTTAGGCTCCAAAGACCCAAACCCACTGCCGTGGAGTAGATTCCGACTCATGGCAACCCTACAGGACTGAGTAGAGCTGCCCAATAGGGTTTCCAAGAATGTAAGTCTTTATGAAAGCCAACTGCCACATCTTTCTCCTGTGGACCGGCTGACGAGTGGGATCCACCAACCTTTCAGTTAGCAGCCGAGCGCTGTAACTACTGTGCCATCAGGGCTCCTTCTGCTTAAAGTCACTGCCCCCTAAACTTTTCATCTGTGCTTTAGAGTTAACTGTTATCAATTTGATCTCATACAGATAATTCTTTAAAAGGGCTCAGTGTTCAAGGCAAACATTCTTTACTAATTGGGCTAAACTGACTTCAGGAGATAGTTTCAATTCAGAGTTTAAGGATTATCTCCGGACGTTCCCCCAGTCTCAGTGGGTCAAGTAAGTCTGGTCTTCATAAGAATCGAAAACTCTGTTCCACATTTTTCTTGCTTTGGTATCATTTCCATTTGATAGATAATAAAACTAAAACTCAATAGTTAAGCCACTTTTCTAGGTCTCATAGTGGTCAAAGCCAGCTCTGTGAGTCAGAATTGACTCCACTGCAGTGGGTTTTAGTTCAACTCAATTTTGAGCGCCATTACTTAACCTTCAATACCAACCGCTTGTGAAGCAGTTTTTTTGTTTTCTTTTTTTATTATACTTTACATGAAGGTTTACAGAACAAACTCGTTTCTCATTAAACAGTTAGTACACATACTGTTTTATGACATTGGTTAGCAACCCCACGACATGTCGACACTCTCCTTTCTCAAACTTGGGTTCCCTATTACTGTCCCCTCCTGCATTCTAGTCCTTGCCCTTAGGCTTGTGTGCCCCTTTAGTCTTGTTTTGTTTTATGGGTCTGTCCAATCTTTGGCTGAAGGGTGAACCTTGGGAGTGACTTCATTTGTGAGCTGAAAGGGTGTCCGGGGGCCATACTCTCAGGGTTCCTCCAGTCTCTGTCAGGTCAGCAAGTCAGGTCTGAGTTGGAATTTCGCTCTACATTTTTGTAAAGTGTTTTTACCCTTGACTATGTAGGCAAGAAGTAAACCACAAGAAAAGCACAGTGTGGAAGTCACAAGTTACTAAGTGCCAGTGGCCTTGGGCACATCTCTTAATTGCTATTATTCCCACATCTATCAAACAAGGGCATTAGACCAAAATGGTAGGTCTTCTACCAGGTTCCTCAGAGCCCTGCTGCCCTCAGCAACCCCGTTAGGCAGAGCGGTGCCTTTTTTTCCTCCCTGATTCAATGGGGTTCTACATAGGATATTGCTTGGTAAGGGAGGGGTTCCACTGCTAAAAATAAATTTTAATAAGCAAATGAGTTTTAAAAAGAGCAAATCATATGACTGGGTTCCCCTTAAGCCTGAGATTTTATGACCCCAGAGATGTTATTTTTCCTTACAAAGTGGAGTAACTTCTTCCATTTCAGGCGGAGAGAAGTGCCTATTTTCCTGTTGATCCAAGATGTTTCCTCCCCCCCCCAACTCCGCCCCCATGACCAGTGAAGTCACTCAGGTGTCAGCACACAGTCTGTGTTAGGAAGGGACAGGTGACTATTTCTTGAACTAATACTAATTAAAATGTCACAAGTTTAGGCCTTTTATTTAGTTTTAAGGTGAGAGGCAGAGATAAGTGAGTGGTTAGTTTCACTGCAAGCCTGCTTTTGTCTTTTTCCCGCAGAAAAGCCGGTGCTTCAGAGCAGACACTCTTTAGATGGCTCCAAACTCGTGGAGAAAGTTGAAACCGCGCAGCCACTGTGGATTACATTAGCACTGCAAAAGCAGAAGGGGTATCGGGAGCAGCAAGCAACTCGAGAGGAGAGGAGGCAAGCCAGAGAAGCCAAACAGACAGGAAAACCCTCCAAAGAAAACGTGAGTTGCTTTGTCCTCAACTTTCTTTTTTCCTCCCTGAGCTTGGCTCTTTTAAGTCACAAGGAGAAAAAAATAAACGTTAGTGGGGGTGGTGGAGATTACTTAGAAAGGGTAGAGCAATAAATTGATCACTGCTAAACCAGGGAACTATTTTCAGTATGATCCAGTTTCATTATGCTCTTAGGTGAACTCGATTTGGCAGAATCCGTGATGTATTAGAGGGCAGTGGTGGTTCAGTGGTAGAATTCTTGCCTTCCATGTGGGAGACTTGGGTTTGATTCCTGGCCAATGCACCTCAAGCACAATCACCACCTGTGTGTCATTGGAGGCTTGCGTGTTGCTATGATGCTGAACATGGGTTTCAGTGGAGCTTACAGACTGAGATTAGGAAGAAAGGCCTGGCGATCTACTTCTGAAAATCAGCCAGTGAAAACCCAAAGGAGGACAACGATTCAATCTGCAGCTAATCATGGGGACGGTGCAGGATCCCCATTCCATCGTGCATGGGTTTGCCATGAGTCAGGGGCTGACTCAACATCAGCTAACAACAACATGCTGTATTTAAGAAGCAGTGATCCACACACACAACAGTTAGGTGAGAAATACAAAAGCGATTTTATTGGAACAGGAGTTGAGAAGAAATCAGGAGTCTTGCTCTGCCACCCTGATTTTTATAGTCTTAGGTGTGGCTCTTCTAGGAAAGTAGCAAGTTCCCTCTTTGGCACATTACACTGAGTTGCTTCATTATTGGGGGCAGGGGAAAGGGACAGGTGAGTACCCATTGTTCAAAATGCAATCCAACCCCACCTTGGTAGCAGAGGTGGACGGGGCTGGCAGGCAGAAACCCCAAGGCCTGCAAGACCACTCATTCTGTGTCCTTATTTGAGAACATGCTTCACCTGACTTTCTCTGCCCACCCAGGTCAGTGTTAGCCCGCAGCCTGAAAGTAGCAGTGTCAGCAGAGCTGGCACTCTGCCCAAGTCTACTGCTCAGCCAGCAGAAGAGAGGAAGCCCGAGACGGCAGTGGTGAGGCTCGAGCACAGAGAACAGCTGAAAAAGGCCAGCACTCTTCCTACATCTGTGACAGGTAGACAACAGGTCCATCTCTAGTTGACTGTAGTTACAGCTCCCCTTCTTAGACCATACTTTATTTTCTACTATTGAATATGTAGTATATGAATGGCAGCGGTGGTTCAGTTGGTAGAATTCTTGTCTTCCATGGCAGGAGATCTGGGTTCAATTCTCGGCCAGCGCACCTCATGTGTACCCTCCACCCATCTGTCAGTGGAGGCTTGCATGATGCTGAACAGGTTTCAACAGCACTTCCAGACTAAGATGGACTAGGAAGAAAGGCCTGGTAATCTACTTTCAAAATACAGCCAATGAAAACTCTATGGATCACAGCAGTCCAATCCATAACAGATTACAGGGATGGGGATGGCACAGAAGTGGGCAACACTTTATTCTGTCGTGCATGAGACCGACTTGACACCAGCTAACAAAAACAACTCTATCTAGCATACATTTTAGGCATTTCAAAACACGGGCTGTCATACCCCATTCATAAACTTTGACTCTGATAAAGCTCATCTCACAAAGACCACCAGGGACTCACCCACAGCCAATGGCGTAATGATCAAAGTTTAACAAGTGGCTCTTCCGGGGGTGCAGGGAGCTCTGATCTGTAGCATTTGCCATTTTCCATGGTGTAAATTCTTCCACCATGGCCAGTGTCAATGTGACTTTCCACTGGCTCGAAAAATTCCCAAGCACTTAACGACTGGCTCTCACAAGCTGATATGAGCCATCTCCAGCACCCACATCTGTAGTCCAACAAAGTTAGATTTATTAACTTACTACAGCAAGGGAGACCACATACCAGAGGAACCATCTAAACAAAGGAAGAGACAAGGTAATAATGGGATTTGGGGGAAGGATGGAGTTCAGGTAAAATTTAAATGGGACAGTGTCTTGATGTCCTTCTCCAGGGATTGGTCCCTCCTGATAACATGTCCAAAGTAAGCAAGACAGACACGACAAAGTCTCGCCATCCTCGCCTCTAAAAAGCATTCTGGCTGCACTTCCTCCAAGGCAGATTTGTTCATTCTTCTGGAAGTCCATGGTATATTCAGTGTGCTTCACCAACCATAATTCAAAGGCATGAATTCTTCTTTAGTCTTCCTTTTCATTGGGAAGCTTTTTCATGTATGAAGCAATTGAAAATACCCTGGAGAAGGACATCATACATGGTAAAACATCAAAAAAGAAAAGGAAGACCTTTGCAGTGGCTGCAACAATGGGGTCAAACATACCAATGATTGTTCTGTTATACATAGGGTCGCCATGAGTCGGAGCTGACCTGAAGGCACCTAATAACAACAACAACAACAGTGTTTTGATGGGCTTAAAGCAAAGCAGGGCTGTTTATGACGGGGTTTAGAAAAGAAAGTGATACGCATGCGAAGGAGTCATTAGATGAGACTGAAGGTCATGAGGCCTGATCTGAAAAGCTGACATCCTGTTTCCTTTGAAAGGACAAAGTTGAGATAAATATGTGGAATGTTGTATCTGAAAACCTGGCTCCTCACCTAGGTTGGAAATCGAAGCTACTTCTCTGTATCAATAAGTGACCCACAGGGCTCAGATCTTCCAGGTAGGAGTGAGATGTTCCATTCTCACTGATGTAATTTCAAACAGCAGAGTTGCTGACGAGCCGTGATTTTAGAGAACAAGGTTTCCCAACACTAGGTCCCTGATGTTAATTAACAACAGCAGCTTTTGTATGTTGGTAACACATAAGAGACCAATGCGCTTTTTTTTTTTCCTTTTCTATTAAGAGATAATCCAAGAATGCTCCCAACTATTTGCTTATTCCAAATCACTTGGAGTATAAATGAACCTAATAAGGTTCCTTCCAGGGCTTGATAGGTCACGTCTTCCACACTGGGCAGCACTGTTCCCCAGAGGAGGGCACCCAGCCCTGAGACCCCGGGTTTTCTATGCCTTGGTTACCTGCTAGCTGAGGTCTGGAAATGTAAGGACGTCTGATCATTAAAACTATGTTTACTATTTGATCACACACACACACACACACACACACACACACACACCCCTTTATATTTGAAGAGCACTTTTGTTGTTGTTATTTGCTAAGTGATCCTGACTCATGGCGACCCTATGTGTTGCAGAGTTGAATTGCTCTACAGGGTTTTCAAGACTGACCTTTTGGAAGCAGATTGCCAGGCCTCTGGGTGGGCTCGACCTGCCAACCTTTCAGCCATTAGTCTTTCAACTAGTGATCAAGCACAACCATTTGTACCACCCAAAAACCAAAAAACCAAACCCGTTGCTGTCGAGTCGATTCCGACTCATAGTGACCCGATACGACAGAGTAGAACTATCCCATAGAGTTTCCAAGAAGCACCTGGTGGATTCAAACTGGCAACCTTTTGGTTAGCAACCATAGCTCTTAACCACTACGCCGCCAGAGTTTCCTTGCACCACGCAGGGGCTCCTAAAAAAATAAAATAAAAATAGCATTTCCACACGTATTGTTTCATTTGATCTTATATACAAGGAATTAAGGGTTCAAAACATTATATAAGGTCCCTGCATGGCACAGTTTGTACTCAACTGCTAACCTAAAGGTTGGTGATTCAAACCCACCCAGTGGTATTGCTGAAGAAAAGGCCTGGCAATCTGCTTCTGTTAAGATTGTTGCAAGAAAAGCCTGGTGATCTACTTCTGAAAAATCAGCCACTAAAAACCTCATGGAGCACAGATCTACTCTGACACCCATGGCACTTGATGGCACTGGGATGGGAAACCACATCCCAAAGGCACTGAGATATTAACATAAAAACTGGGCAAGAACCATACTAGGCAGAGGAGAAGCAAATCCTCATCTCCCAGACCAGGGACTGGTGGAGTCCCACAGAGAACAACCCTTGGTGAAGACAAAGAGCTCATAAGAAAATTTTGCAAATGACCCAAGGAAATGGATTGTGCAACAAACACAATTTTTTTTAGGGGAGTCTGTATCCTAGGAACAATCTGAAATAAAGTATTCAAGGAAGTATGTTTAAGATGCTAAGGAGCTAATGAAAGGAATAGAGGCCATAAGACAGGAATAAGACGGTACGAAAAATGAAGAGGCAGGGTAGAAAACAAACTGAAATAATAGAAATGAAAAATATACAACTTAAATGGTGCAATCAGTGTCTGTATTATTATATATGTGGCTTTTCCCCCTTTATATTATATAATAAACATTCCCATGTTGCTACAAAAAAAAAAAACGATTGTTGTGATTGGGTGCCATTGAGTCGATTCTGACTCATAGCAACCCCATGTGACAGAGTAGAAATTACAGCCAAGAAAACCCTGTGGAGCAGCTCTTCTTTGTACCACATGGGGTTTCCACGAGCCAGAATTGACTCCGAGGCAATTAACACTAACAACAAAACATTGCGTGGGTGTCTCCGAGAGATAATTTCTTTAAAAATAATGTGAAAACTTCAAAGTCAGAGGATTCACATCTTTCTTTGCATGATTTATTGGACGTACTAACGGGTTAACGCAACCCAGAGTGGCTCCAGGTTAATAAAGCCACCCTGTGTTCTGAAGTATTTGTCTTCTCGGTCAGTATTTCCTGAGCACTGCTGATGTGTAGGCCATTGTCACAGGCACTGAAAATGACCCAAAGATCAGACACAAGTCCCCACCTTAATAAGCCTCTAAGGTGGTGGTTCAGTGGTAGAATTCTTGCCTTCCTTTTTTTTTTTATTAATGCGGAAGAGCCGGGTTCAGCCCCTGGCCAAAACACCTCAAGTGCAGCTACCACCTGGCTATGAGTAGAGGCTTGCCTGTTGCTGTGATGTTGAACACGTTTCAGCAGAGCTTCTAGACTAAGACAGACTAGAAGAAAGGCTTGGCGATCTACTTCTGAAAATCAGCCAGTGAAAACCCTGTGTGGGTTACAACAGTCCCATTTGCAAATGATCCTGGGGATGGCACAGGACTGGGAAGCATTTCGTTGCATTGTGCATGGAATCACCATGACAGCAGCTAACAACAATGAGGTCTAGTAAACAAAGTGATTTGTGCAAAGGAATTGTTAGAGAAGATTGAAAGTCACGAGAGCAAGCATAATCTGTGGGACTCAGAGGGTGGAGAACATCAGGGGTGCCTGGTGGAGGAGGTAGATTTGACTTCATCAGCTTGATAGGTTCAAACTGCTGGTTTGGTTGTTTTCTTTGTGGACTTGACTGGCTGTATGACTAAGGATCACAAAATCAACTGTTTATTTCTTATTGTTATACAGCCATAACTTCTCTGTACAGAGCATAAGCCTTCTAGAAATTCTCAGAAATTAGAATTGACCGTGCCGTGATCACTTTCATTCTGTTTGCAACAGTTTTTATCACATAGCTTTCTTTTCCTAAATCTGAAATGAGGACATTCTCACCAAAGGGCTGGGAAACTTCTCTGTGTTTGAGTTTTCCTTTCTGAATCAAATACTTCTGATAAATCCAGACATGGTTCTGACTTACTCCTTTCTCCTTTTCCTTCAAAACAAAATCCAGTGGAGATCTCGGATTCAGCTCCCCCCACGCCTGTGGTGAAAGAAGTCACGAAAAGGTTCTCCACGCCGGACGCTGCCCCTGTGTCAACAGAACCAGCCTGGCTGGCTTTGGCCAAAAGGAAAGCCAAGGCCTGGAGCGACTGCCCACAGATTATTAAGTAAAGAAGGACTCTTATCCCCATTCCTGTTGCCTGTTTTTGGCTTCTTTCTTGCCCTTTTCATTTATTTATTTTTTATATAAGGTTTAAAAAAAAAAAACCAAGCTAGGAAAAAGAAGCATGTCTCATAGGCTCCAAAATAATGTTTAGAAACTGAACCGGTGGTGTTCATTGTAAAGAGTGTATTTGCACAACCCTAGGTCTTAGTGCCTCGAGCTCCTCTTACTTCTAAAGAGAAAATTCCATCCAAGGGACACAAAACAAAATCTCCAAACTAAGCACTCCTGACAAGAGCCTGCTGTGCCCATTCCACGGTCCTTCCGCTCCCACACCCAAGTCGGAACACATGCTTTTGCCAATCTTTGTAATGGGGTTTTGATTCTCTGCTCCGATTTTTTAATTTTAATCCACAGTGTTTACCTTCCATCTGTTTGGTGGTTTCTACCCTTTTCTACAGTAATGGGATCACATATAGATGGAAACAAGAATGCCCATTGTTCCAAATACAGTGAGTATGGGGAATGGTGAGAAAGAGTCTGGCTCCCAGCTCTGCACCCATGTGTGGTTTTCTTAAATCTTCCACATCCCAAAGCTATACATGAAAGGCAAATCCATTCACACTTCTACAATGCTGTTGATCCAGTTATTCCAATTCCCTCCTTAAGGACATCTTAAGTACTTGGCCCAACTGGCTCCTAGGGAATATTTTTATTTTAATATCTCGAAGAAAGGAAATTCGCTATCAGCTGTAAATTCTCTTTCCGTCTCTGACAATACCTATCTAGTGCAGTGGTTCTTCAGGTGACCAGGTTTCACCCCAGGCCTGCTGAATCAGATCCTGTGGTGACCGGGCCAGGAACGTATATTCTGGCAAAAACTCTTCAGGTGAAGTCCGCCCTCTCTCAGAGGTTGAGAATTACTGATTCTAAGGTTTTCTAGTTTTTCCATTTCTGCAGGGGAGGCTCTTTTCAGCCAAAGAAGCAAATGTGAGACGTGGAAGATAATAAAACAACCCCAAACCTGCCATTTATGACAAGATAAGAGGGGCTATTGACATTACTTGTCTCTGAAAATGCCCATAAGTCTTCAGGGAGTGTTAACAGGAAGCCAAGATTGGAGCCTTTGTACAAAGGACTTCCTGCAGGAAGCTTTTGCTTTATCGTAATTGAGTTTTTCGTATTTAGAGCCAGATGTTCAGTAGCATGTGTAATTTAGAGCACTCACCTTGCTCCTTTTAATAAATATCTCAGAGTTTTAAGTGGCCTTGTTACTCTGCATACAAAAAAGGGACTTGGCAGCTTAAAAGTCACATATATTCACTTTTTATCTCCCTAAATTGACTTTACATGACACATAGACATACCAGCAAACCCACATTTTTGCTGGTGCTTTCCATTTCACGATGTTGGCATATTCCTCTTTTCTTAGATTCTGACTCCAAAATATGTGTGCAAGTCCTTTGCTGGCAGCAGGGGGAATTCCATTCTCCCTTCCTCTCCTACCAAAACAACTTTTTTTATTATCCATTCAATACTTTCCTTTGTGCCTACTCAATATGCAATGTATAGTTATTCTGTCATATACCCTGAAGGAAGGATGACAGCAAAGTTAGTATTTACCATATAGAAAACATTTTCTTTCTGGGAACAATAGCTCAGCCTTGCTGTAGCAGCTGGCAAATGTGGTCAAGCTGGTACTATACTCTTGCAAGTTGGACTTAATATTATATATACTGGACCTTCAGACTGTTAAGAGTCAATGTAACTTTAACTTTTGTTTATTGCTATGGGAAAAAATTAGTATTCCACTGCACGCTTTCCACACGAATGCTCATTTCTAAATCTTGTATGTAGGCATTTGTTAGTTTCAGTGGTTTCCTGGCTAACATAATACTTTTTAATGGGACTCCTTCCATCTAGAGCCATGAAATTATAGTACTACAGCAATTCTTCTGAACTGACTTTTTCTTTCATCCTATAAGCTTGGGGTAATATCACAGTAATGGCAGAAAGGGGTAAGGGACTCAAATCATTAATAAAGAATGACAACAGTCAACTCCGTGCCTGCATACAAAGTAGGAGAAATACCTCAGTTAAAAGTTTTACATCAGAGTCTTTAAAAGATGAGCATACTGAGGAAAGGACAGTCGCAGTAGTTTCAACAATTTATAAAGGGTACCCATCTAACATTTCTTGTAAAAATCACTCCAAATTTGCACTAAATACCAATGAAGTGTTATTTTGCTTTAGTTCTGTTGCAGTCTTCCCTGCTCAACAACCTGGGGAAATTCTGTAAAAACATATATAAAAATTCATGACAGTTTTTTTTTTTTTTAATGAATGATTGCTATATTAAACACAAGCTTAACTCTTTTTTTTAAAATTTAAACATACATACACTTCTCCCAGCAAGGTTATAGATGATTAACCTCTGTTCATAGACTTATATATAAAACTAGAGGGTTTTTTGTTTACTTTTTTAATTTTTCAAGTGCAATTGTTTCTTACACAAACATTAATTACTATTAAATTATAATTTTAGCCAGTTATCAGCAAACGTATAGTACGTCTTGTCTCTTCCTGTGACGTTTAGTTTGCTTATTTTAAAGCAGAAACATTAGCGTTACAAGTGTCTTGCAATATTTTTTACCAACAATAAAATTAAGTAGAGACTAAAAATGAAAATAGTGTGATTTTAATATTATTTTGAGATTTTGGTTGTATAAAGTTTTAATGTAAAATGTCCATTATTGAAGGGAAAATGTCTTTCAATAAAAAATACCCACAAGATCTTCAGCACTGGTGGAGTTTCCTTTTCATGTTAAACTTTCTACTAATTTCAATGACTCTCTACTAGAAGTCTCATTATATTTATGTAGCTTTTGTTGAATGAGGAAAATTGCCAGACATTTACATGGTACTCTGTTATATTTTTCACTGGGTTGTTTGTTTCTTTTTTGGAGAAAAGCAACCATCTAGGACAAATAAAATTTTTACCTTGGTCCTAAATTAGAATTGGGAGTCCCTGAGTGGCACAAGTGGTTAAGTGCTTGACTATGACAGAAAGATTGGTGGCTCAAACCCACCCATAGGTACCTAGGAAGAAAAACCTGGCAATCTACTTCCAAAAGGTCACAGCCTTGAAAACCCTATGGAGCACAGTTCTACTCTGCAACATGTGTGGTCACCATGAGTTGGAACCAACTCTGCAACTGGTTTTTTTTTTTTTTTTAATTGGAATTGCATGGTCTGAATCTCAGACAAAATGATCCTAAAGCCCTTCTTACGCAAAGGGTGGGCCGTGGACTGCTACTGAATGTTTTGGTCAAAGATTCTATAGAAGAATCCTGATCAAAAGGTGAAAATGCAGACCAAGATTTCAAATTCTCATGGAGTCCAAACTTCCTAGAGCTATTGAGACTAGATGAACCCCTGAAACTATTGCCCTGAGTTAACATGTAAACCCTAAACCAAATATCCCCTGAAGCCTTCTTAAAATCAAATAGTTCAGCTAACTAGTAAAGAATGTCTGCCTTGTGCATTGTGCTCTTTTAAGATTTATTTATATGAAATCAAATTGACAACAGCAACTCAAAAGATTACACAGGAATCTTAGGGGTCAGTGAGTTTATATTAATGAGGGAGGAACGATTTGGAAAAGGAGGTGAGAATGGTTGCACAGCTGAAGAAGGTAATCAGTGTCACTGAGTTGTCCATGTAGAAAATAAAGGCAGGGCTACCTTTGGAGATACTAGGAAAAAAAAGTGTAGAAGATAAGCTAGGTAACTGGGATCTTCTAAAAATTAAACACTTATCAAAAGACTACCAAAAGAGTAAAGAGAACCTACAGACTAGGAAAAAATTGTTGACTATGACAAATCTGACAAAGGTCTAATCTTTAAAATCTACAGGAAAATCCAACACCTCTACAACAAAAAGGCAAATAATCCAATTAAAAAATGGGCAAAGGAAATAAACAGACACTTCACCAAAGAAGACATTCAAGCGGTAACAAACACAGGAGGAAATGCTCCAGATCACTAGCCGTGAGAGAAATGTAAACCAAAACCACTATGAGATACCATCTCACCCTGATATTACTGGCACTAATAAAAAAAAAAAACAGAAAATAACAAATGCTGAAGAGGTTGCATGGAGATTGGAACTCTTATGCACTGCTGGTGGGAATGCAAAATGATACAACCATTTTGGAAAATGATATGGTGCTTCATTAGAAAGCTAGAAATACCATATGATTCAGCAATTCCACTTGTAGAAATAAGAGCCATTGCATGAATAGACATACGCACACCCATGTTCACTGCAGCATTGTTCACTGCAGCATTGTTCACAATAGCAAAAAGATGGAAACAACCTAGATGCCCATCAACAGATGAATGGATAAACTGTGGTACATACACACAATGGAGTATTATACAACGATAAAGAACAATGATAAATCTGCAAAGCACCTCAACACGATGAATGAATCTGGAGGACATCATGCTGAGTGAAATAATTCCAGAAGGACAAATATGGTATGAGACCACTACTATCTCATGAAAAGGTTTACACACAAAAAGAAACAATCTTCCATGGTTACGAAGGAGAGGAGGAGTGGGGATGGAAAAACACTAAATAGATAATAATGTGCTAACTTTGCTGAAGGACAAGACACTACACGAAACTGGGGAAGCCAGCAAATGTATACTAGGCAAGGTCAAGGACGCTCTATAGACTCGTCCAAACTCCCTGAAGGACCAATTTACTGGGCTGAGGACTGTGGAGACCATGGTCTCGGAACATCTAGCTCAACTGGCATAACATAGTTTATAAAGAATATGTTCTACATTTTACTTTGATGAGTAGCATCTGGGGTCTTAAAAGCCTGTGAGGGGCCATCTAGGATACTCCACTAATTTCACCTCTTCCAGAGCAAGGGAGAATGAAGAAAACTAAAGATGTAAGGCAAAGATTAGTCCAAAGGATTAATGGACCACATCTACCACAGCCTCCACCAGACTGAGTCCAGTACAACTAGATGGTGCTTCACTACCACCACTAACTGCTCTGACAGGGATCACAACAGAGGGTCCCAGAGAGAGCTGGAGAAAAACGTAGAACAAAATTCTAACTCACAAAAAAAGACCAGACTTACTGGCCTGACAGAAACTGGAGAAACCCCAAGAGTATGGCCCCCGGATACCCTTTTAACTCAGTAATGAAGTCACTCCTGAGGTTCACCCTTCAGCCAAAGATTAGACAGGCCCATAAAACAAAATGAGACTAAAGGGGCACACCAGCTCAGGGGCACAGACTAGAAGGCAGGAGGGGATAGGAATGCTGGCAATGGGGAACCCAAGGTCGAGAAGGGAGAGTGTTGACGTGTCGTGGGGTTGTTAACCAATGTCATAAAACAATATGTGTACTAACTTGTTTAATGAGAAGCTAGTTTGTTCTGTAAACCTTCATCTAAAGTACTATTAAAAAAAAAAAAAAGTGTGGGTCATGGAACAGCAGCAACTGTGTCAACTGAGAACATGTTACAAATGCAGAGTTTAGGACCCCATCCAAGGCCTGCTGAATCTCACTGAATTCCTAGAGAGAAGTGAGGCCTCAGGTGCCAAAAAACTCAGTAACCAAGATAAATTTTAATGTGATATTTAAAAAATTGAAAATTTATGCAAAAAATTCTCATGGTGAACAAAATATCAAAATCTGAAAGACTGAGTCAGTATTACTGGTTTTTTCTTTTGCCTCAGGCTCCAATGTCCCTCAGCGAAGCCCTGTTCCTGATCATCGTTCTCATCCTCTCTCCCCAGACTCAAATGGGTACTTACTTGAACAGGAGCTCCAGGTGATCCATAGGCACATGGAAGTTTCCAAAAGCACTGATCTAAAATAGTTAAAAAATCTGGCCAAAGATATGCCATTGTTTTTTGACTACCCAGGACATGAATCCCCTTTCTGTGTTTGGGGAATTCCCAAACTCATGGGTCTTGGTGGGAGGCAGCACCCACCTCCCCCCACAGATGAAATGCCTGATAAGTACTTTCCTAGGCTCCCTCTAGGGCAAGGGACCTAAGTTCCACTTGGAAGAGATTCTGAATTGGGAACAACTGATCAAAAGACATGGAGTCCCTGAGTGGAGCAAATGGCTAAGGGCTCAGCCACTAACTAAAAGATTGGTGGTTCAAGTTCATGAAGGGACCCCTCCAAAGAAAGGCCTGGTGATCTTCTTCCACAAAAAGAACCAGCCATTGAAAACCCTATGGAGCCCAATTCTACTTGACATGTGTGGTCACCATGAGTCAGACAGAACCAACGTGACAGCAACTGGTTTGCTTTTGGTTCTTGGCAGGCAAACTGAGGAAGACTGGCAGCAGCAGCAGCTGCAGCACCATCACCTTGCTGGAGCAGCAGCAGCAGTGATGCCGGTGGCAGGGAACAGTGTCCAATGTTCACAGTGTCATCCGTAAGTTGAGCATTTAAAGCTTCAAGTACAGCTATTTCTTCAGCAGGCCAAAATGCTATGATCACCATACCACTCATTGTTCCTGGCTACAAATCTCTAGCCCTCTTCACAAATCTGTGAGCTACTCAATATTCCTTTTAAAAATTCCTGTCTGCTTAAAATAGCCTGACTTAGCTTCTATGACTAGCAACCAAGAACTCTGGCATGCTGGACTGAAGGATAGGTGGACACACTAAAGGATACCACAATTGACTGTAGAGATAGAAGTGAGGAGGAAGATTGGCAACAAACTGCATTTTTGTTACTTTAAGCCCTTAGCACAGTCTCTGGGATTTTCAACTCATAGCAGTCCCATGTGACAGAGCAGAATTGCCCAGTTTTCTTGGCTGTAACCTTTATGGGGGCAGATCACCAGTTCTTTCTCCTGCAGAGCTGCTGGATGGATTCAAACCGCCAACCTTTTGGTTAGCAGCCAAACACTTAACCAGTGCGCTACCAGGGCTCCTCACTAGTGGACTAAATTCATAAGCATCATGAGCTATAATATGTAACTTTAAGGAAAATTAAGACATTCATTTTTCATGTATCCAGCCTTTTAAGTGATTTGAAAAACAAAGGCACAATCTGTTTCTGTTATCTTTTGCTGCATTAATATACTACTCCATACTGAGTACTAGTGCAGAATTTAGTGGCTGAAAACCACCACCATTTTATTATTTCTCACGATCCTGTTGGTCGGGAATTAAATGTCTCGCACCACAAGGAAGAGGCCTTGAACAGCTGGAGTTGGCTGGGATGGCTCAACCAGGACCACATGTATGGGGCCTTGCTGTCACTGTTAATTGGGTTGCTCAGTTCTCAGTGTACACAGGGCTTCTTTCTCACCACATGGCATCTCCAACAGGCAGCCAGATTTCTTATATGACAGCCAGGACTCCCAAGATCACAAGAGCAAAAGTTGCCAGAACTTCTTGGGGCTTACTCAGGCTCAGGCTTGGCACAGTGTCACCTCCACTGCATCCTACCGGTTAAAGCAAATCACAGGCCAAACCCATATGTAACAGAAGGGGGCTACGTAAGGGCACAACGACCAGGAGGTATAGTTCACTGGGGGCCACCAGTGTACCAGACTACCTCGTCCTCTAATATCAAAGAGTATATAATCTTATGAGGGAGACTTAATAGCAGGCAAATGCAAGCATGAACAAAGTGCTACAGGACGAATGAAGCAGCAAATAAACATTCAGAGAAATCATTACACTTTATAGTTTTGTTTTTTCTTTCCTGGTTTTTGTCGTGTTCCTTACTCCCAAGCCACTGAACCATAGAAGATGTTACCAAACTCTAACAACTGAGAAATATTGTTACACTTGCCATCAAGGGTCAGATATTAAAAGTTGAGAAAAGGTACATTAAAAGTTGAGAAAAGGTATATTAAAAGAAGTTGAGAAAAGGTGTATCAACTTGAAATTTGTATGTGAAATTTATATTACTCATACAGTATAAATATTTTATTCTATGCTGGTATCTTGTTCACTTAAAAATACTAAATGAGGAACCTAATTCAATAAATAGATCCTTTGAAAATCTTTTGTCATGAGTCTCAGTGTACATGAGTAAATGGTATGTCACATCACAGACTAAGCTTTTAATCCATTAAGTATATTCTGATCTTTTTTGTGTGTGTGTGCTTTAAGTCAGAGTTTACAAGTCAGTCTCTCATACAAAAATTTATATACACCTTTTCCCAGTTGCTCTCCCCCTAATGAGACAGCACACTCCTTCTCTCCACTCTGTGTCCATTCAGCCAGCTTCTGACCCCCTCTGCTCTCTCATCTCCCCTCCAGACAGAGCTGCCTACATAGCCTCATGTGCCTACTTGATCTGAGAAGCTCACTCTTACCAGTATCATTTTCTATCCCATAGTCCAATCCCTGTCTGAAGAGTTGACTTTGGGAATGGTTCCTGTATTGGGGGGAAGGTCTGGGGACCATGACCTCCGGGGTCCTTCTACTCTCAGTCAGACCATTAAGTCTGGTCTTTTTATGAGAATTTGGGGTCTGCATCCCACTGCCCTCCTGCTCTCTCAGGGGTTCTCTGTTGTGTTCCCTGTCAGAGCAGTCATCAGCTGTAGCTGGGCACCATCTAGTTCTTCTGGTTTCAGGTTAACACAGTCTCTTGGGCTCATAATTACCTTGTCTTTGGTGTTCATTCTCCTTTGCTCCAGGTGGGTTGAGACCAGTTGATGCATCTTAGATGGCCGCTTGCTAGTGTTTAAGACTCCAGATGCCACTCTCCAAAGTGGGATGCAGAATGTTCTCTTAATAGATTTTTTTATGCCAATTGGCTTAGATATCCCATGAAACCATGGTCCCCAAGCCCCCGCCCCCTACACTGGCCTTCAAAACATTGTTTATTCAGGAAACTTCTTTGCTTTTGGTTTAGTCCAGTTGTGCTGACCTCACCTATATTGTGTTGTCTTCCCCTTCACCTAAAAGTTATCTACTATGTAATTAATGAAAACCCCTCTCCCTCCCTCCCCACTATCGTAACCATCAAAGAATATTTTCTTCTCTGTTTAAACTATTTCTCGAGTTTTTATAATAGTGGTCTCATATTTGTCCTTTTGCAAATGACTAATTTCACTCAGCATAAGGCCTTCCAGATTTCTCCATGTTATGAATGTTTCACCGATTCACCGCTGTTCATTATCAACGCGTAGTATTCCATTGTGTGAATATACCATAATTTATTTATCCATTCATCCATTGATGGGCACCTTGGTTGCTTCCATCTTTTTACTATTGTAAATACTGCTGCAACGAACATGGGTGTGCATGTATTTGTATAAAGCCTCTCATTTCTCTAGTATATATTTCAAGGAGTGGGATTGCTGGATCGTACGGTAGTTCTATTTCTAGTTTTTAAGAAAGTACCAATCAATTTCCAAAGTGGTTGTACCATTTTACATTCCCACCAGCACTGTATAAGTGCTCCAGTCTCTCCATAACCTCTCCAACATTTATTATTTTGTGTTTTCTGGATTAATGCCAGCCTTGTTGGAGATGGAATCTCATTGTAGTTTTGATTTGCATCTCTCTAATGGCTAATGATCGTGAGCATTTCCTCATGTATCTGTTAGCTACCTGAATGTCTTCTTTAGTGAAGTGCCTATTCATATCCTTTGCCCATTTTTTAATTGGGTTGTCTTTCTGTAGTTGAGTTTTTGCAGTATTATGTAGATTTTAGAGATCAGATGCTGATCAGAAATGTCATAGCTAAAAACTTTTTCCCAGTTTGCAGCTAATCTTTTCACTCTTTTAGTGAAGTCTTTGGATGAGCATAGATGTTTGATTTTTAGGAGCTCCCAGTTATCTAGTTTCTCTTCTGCATTGTTAGTAATGTTTTGTATACTGTTTATGCCATGTATTAGGGCTCCTAGCATTGTCCCTATTTTTCTTTTTCCATAATCTTTATCGTTTTAGATTTTATATTTAGGTCTTTGACCCATTTTGAATTAGTTTTTGTACAATGAGTGAGGTATGGGTCTTGTTTCATTTTTTTGTAGATGGATATCCAGTTATGCCAGCACCATTTGTTAAACAGACTGTCTTTTCCCCATTAACTGACTTTGGGCCTTTGTCAAATATCAGCTGCTCGTATGTGGATGGATTTATGTCTGGATTCTTGATTCTGTTCCATTGGTCTATGTATCTGTGGTACCAGTACCAGGCTGTTTTGACTACTGTGGAGGTATAATAGGTTCTAAAATCAGGAAGAGTGAAGCCTCCCACTTTGCTCTTCTTTTTCAGTGACGCTTTACTTATCCAGGGCCTCTTTCCCTTCCATATGAAGTTGCTGGTTTGTTTCTCCACCTTATTAAAAATTGTTATTGGAATTTGGATCGGAATTGCATTGTACGTATAGATCACTTTTGGTAGAATAGACATTTTTATAATGTTAAGTCTTCCTATCCATAAGCAAGGTATGTTTTTCTACTTACGTAGGTCTCTCTTGGTTTCCTGAAGTAGCGTCTTGTAGTTTCCTTTGTATAGGTCTTTTACATCTCCAGTAAGATTTATTCCTAAGTATTTTATCTTCTTGGGGGCTACTATAAATGGCATTGATTTGGCGATTTCCTCTTCAACGTTCTTTTTGTTGGTGTAGAGGAATCTAATTGATTTTTGTATGTTTATCTTGAATCCTGATATTCTGCCGAACTCTTCTATTAGTTCCAGTAGTTTTCTTGAAGGTTTTCTGTGTATAAGGTCATATCATCTGCAAATAGAGATACTTTGAATTCTTCCTTACCAATCTGGATGCCCTTTATTTCTTTATCTAGCCTAACTGCTCTGAATAGGACCTCCAGCACAATGTTGAATAAGAGTGGTGATAAGGGGCATCCTTGTTTGTTCCCAATCTCAAGGGGAATGCTTTCAGACTCTCTCCATTTAGGATGATGTTGGCTGTTGGCTTTGTATAAGTGCCCTTTATTATGCTGAGGAATTTTCCTTCTATTCCTATTTTGCTGAGAGTTTTTATCATGAAAAGGTGTTGAACTTTGTCAAATACCTTTTCTGCATCAATTTTAGAAGGATCTTTTAAAAGAACATTTGATGACTGTCTATTTCTCTCTTTCAGTTAGGAAATTAGAATATCTGTAGCCTAATTTAAAAAAATGCTACTAAATATATTGATGTATTTAGTTCTCTAAATAACTCCTCTTAACAGCTTTTGTGGCTCCTAGAGGAAGTAAAATATGGTTGTTCTCCAATCAACATTTCTTAACAAAAATAAAATCTTTAATATAAAATAAGACTATCTACATAGCTCTAAAATTATAAAATAAATAATATTTTCAAACATTTCAGATATATGTAAGGACTACACCTGATTATTTTTTATTGCCACCCAATAAATCCAGACAATAAACATAATTATTTCTACACCCAATAATAAGTACTGATTCCCAGACCACAGGAGAAGAGAAGACTTCTCCAGGAAGTTCATACACACTTTGCAATTGTCCACTCTTTGATTCCAAGATCCACAGTTTCCCATCAGTAGATGCTGCTGCCAACAATGTTTCATCACTACAGTTGTGGTTCTGGAAAGCAAATGGTGTTGCATATACCCTTGAAGTAGCTTCAAATTTCCATTGGAGGTGTCCTTTCATGTTACAACAGTAGACAAAGCAATCGTGGGAACCAAAAAATATCTCTTGCTCTGATACTGAGGTACATGGGGATGAAAAGATTGGTCCATTGGTAGAGAATTGCCAAACCTGAAGAGGGCAATAAAAGCAAAGACAATTCATTCATCTAATTGCAACAATTCCCCCTTGGATTAAAGCTTTAAGAGGCTCTTAATGGAAATGTTAAAAGATGAAGACTATTACAATAGTAACTACATACAGAGTGTAGAATAGGGAGCAGACAGAACGTTCCTTAAAAGCAAGGATGGCACGACTTCATCTCAGTATTTTGGACATGTTATCAGGAAGGAACAGTCCCTGGAGAAGGACATCATGCTTGGTAAAGTAGAGGGTCAGCAAAAAAGAGGAAGACCCTCAATGAGATGGACTGACATTAGTAGCTGCAACAATGGGCTTAAGTATAACAATGACTGTGAGGACGATGCAGGATCAGGCAGTGTTTCGTTCTGTTGTACATAAGTCACTATGAGTCAGAATCGACTCGACAGCACCTAACAACAACACAACAAAAATAACAACTTTTTATGAAAAGCAGCATCCTTATATTAGACTTCTGTCCAGTGGCAGAACCCATGACAAAACGCTGTGCAATGTTATTATTACCTGATTCATTGCTATGTAATATTACAAAGTAAGCTGATTTTGCACCCCACTCAAGTTAGTAAGTTCCGGACACAATGAGCTCAAAGATAAAACTGCATTGTGTTTGATATACCTTATTAAAAACTATCTTACTTTATTCTCTTGATGTGCAGAGAAGTTAATGGACCAAAAGGAAGAGCTTATGTACAATATTTAATTAGAGCTTTAAACAAGGCTATGAGTTGCGTGTCTGCCCTGGAGATATATACTGTTTGTTTATTTCGAAGTTATTATGGACAAACCTGTCAGCCAAATTTTTATAAAACTGACACAAGAAAGAAAAAGGAAGAAAAGACACAAATGTAAGGTAGTATTTACAAATGCATAGTAACAGCAGCATAATGAAATGCAAAAACAAAACAATGGGCATATTCACAAGCAGGATTTATAATCTCAGTTCTGTCCCTGACCTGGACAATACCATTCTAACCTTTCTATGGCATTTGTGTCTTCTTATTTCTCAGACATGTAATGGTGAGAATATATTCAAATTACTTTGTAAATAAAAATACTAAGAGACTATAAGATTTCATCACATAGAAATTATCACACAGAGCAAAAGAACTGCTAAAGCTATGAGGGGTGAATGCAGAATAAAAAGCATCTAGGTCAACTGAAGCAACACTGATCATAAATGGACTAACTTATGTTGGTGCTAGCACTTTCAAATCCATAAAATAACCCCCAAAATCAAGTGTATAGCTGAAGCTGGGCCATGTAAGTGATAGTCACTTGTGGGTATTTAAAGAAGTAAAGATTATGCCCCCACCCCAACTGAAGAGCTAAAATAACCCAAGAGGAAGGTACACTGTCAGCTATAAAGTTGAGGAATGAAAGCAAAATCATGAAATTTTGGTTGCACAACAGATTTTGGTTTTCATATTAAAAAGCAAGGGTTTCTTTAAACTTTCATAACCTTAACACAAGTTAAATTAAAATTGAATAAAAACTGGTAATATGTTGAAAATTGCGGGGAGGGGTGGGTGGCAAAAGAAGTATAACGTTGTTCGGGTAAAAATCTTTTAAACCTACTAAAGCATTTTAAAATAAACTTATGGCTTAACAATCAAAAGAGAATAATAGTTTTCAAAACGAAGAGTTGAATAATGATGTTTCAAATTCTACTTTAGTTGTCACCCACTACTATGCCTTTGAAAAAGATATGTAAAACTAGAAATTTTTACCTGGTCTCCAAAATGAGTAAAGCAGAGCAAATTCCCATCTACACAGCCAATACAAATATACTGCAGGCAACACCGTGGGGAAGAGAAGAGGGGTTTTCCACAGAAATGTTTCCAAACTTGATCCCCAGTGGCCTGTCAAGGGCGAAAAGCAATTCACAGCATTTAAAATCATTCTATTAATCAATCATACTTTATAAAACAAACTCATACACCTCCCAAAGGCAGAGCTATAAACATCAGAAAATGCTATAATGGCATGCTGACATTGTAACGAAGCTAATACACATATAAATCAAGCTAGTACACATTTTTTTAGTACACATACACACACCTATAAAATTAATCAGTGCTATTAATAAGATATAGGATAAAAACTTGCAATAAAACAAGTGAAGAGATAAGTAGTGCACAAGATCTGTCCTTATGATGAACGCGAAGTTCTTAATATGAACTGTTTTTTAAAGCTCTGCCATTTAAAAAATAGATAAAAGATATGCACAGACATTCAAATTTTCTCAAGTCTCTAAATTTCATGTCAGTCATTTTTAACGAATTCTGGTCAGTCATATCTAGTATATATCTGACAGTAACCAGTACCAACTGCCATCAAGTTGATCCCAACTAATGGCGACCCCATGTATGTCAGAGAAGAACTGTGTTCCACAGGTTTTTCGATGGCTGCTTTTTGGGAAGTAGATCACCAGGACTTTTTTCCAAGAAATGTCCTCTGGGTGGATTTGAGCTGCCAAGCTTTTGGTCAGCAGCTGAACACATTAACTGTTTGCATGACCCAGGGACTCCATATCTAACTGAAAACTACCTCAAATGTTCAGGATTCAAACAAAAAATAAAAGAATATTAAAGAAAAGATAGGTAATAAAATTGATACATATTATTTTATGCCTACCGGATTTACTGCCAGTAAAAGTCCTCCCAGTGTAGCAAAATATAAGTGATGTGGAGTCAGGCTCAAACACGGGGAAGAAAAAACAGTTCCTCCACATTTTAACTTCCAAACACATATCTTTTTCTGCAAAAGAGAAAGCAAATGAATTATTTTTCACTGATAGTTAACAATTCCATATATTCTATTTAATATATCTTTTAATTTTTAGTATAAAAGCAATACATGCCCACCATGGAGAATCAGTATAAGGAAGACCAGAGATAATCACTGTTAAAAATTTTAGCATTGTCTCTTCTGATATTTTGGTACATATACATGCAATTTAACATGGCTGAGATCATTCTGAATACACACATGGTATCCTGTTTTGCTCACTTGTTTCGCAAAATTTTTAAGTATAATTTTAATGAATATTATTATTTCATCAGAACATAATTTCTCTCCTTTACTGACCACGGTTTAGACCTCATTTCATTGTGTTATAAACAACCTGGAAATAGGCATCTTGGTGCCCATATTTGTCTATGTTTCTGCTTATTCTGTCAGAATACATTCTTAGAAGAATTTTACTAGATCAAAGGACATGAAATTTTTACCTAATGCCTAAGTGTTTTTCTTAGAAGCTCCAACAGTTATAACTTGTAGCCACTCTCCATCAGCATGGCTGAAGCATTCCACAATCTTTTCTAATCTAATGCCATTTGTTTTTCTCAGTTTTTCATTCCTTTGATTATTAAAAGTATAAAATACTTAAATATATTTACTAGCCCTTTATTCTTTGGGGACCTGTATGTTTTAAGTCCCTTGTTTTCCTATATGGAGCTTGATATTTTTCTTATTTATCTGTATTTGCTCCTTAGTTTTTATTTATACATATGAGTTTTAGCTTTTTGTCACATTAGTTTCAAACATTTTTCCCAACTTGTTTCTTTTAATTTCATAATCATTGTCATATAATTTTTTTTTAATTTTTATGCAATCAGGTCTTATTGATATATATATATATTTTTTTTTTTTCTATTGTCAAGACAGTAACTCTACACTCTTAACATTTCAAAACTCTGAGTAGGAAATTTGGTAAGGAAGTTAAAAATTTCTTAAGACATGAAGACTACTTCTTCTTCCCAGAGCACCCTCAACTTGGGTGACAGTTAACACCTGCTCTCAGACTGAACAGCACCTGACCGTGTCACGCTCTGCTCTCCTCTGCTTACAGTGCAGGAAACTAAAGAGGTGAATTCTTACATAAATATCCAAACCATATGCATGCTGGTCATGAGAACCGATGTAAAGGAGTCCTGTGGTTGGGTCCATGGTTGCAGAGCTTTTAACGGCATCCTGAGTGGCAAATACCCAGTGTTTTTCTCCACTATTACTTCTCAGAACATAAACTAACCCATTATAACAGCCTGTAGGGAAATTAAACATAAAAGATGATATTTAGATACGTCATTGAGAAACAATTTTTTTTTTTTTTTAATTCTACTTCAGGTGAAGGTTTACGGAGCAAAACTAGCTTCTCATTAAAAAATTAATATACATATTGTTTTGTGACACTGGTTGCCAACCCCACAACATGTCAACATTCTCCCATTCTAAACCTTGGGTTTCCTATTACCAACTTTCCTGTCCCCTCCTGCCTTCTCATTCTTGTCCTCGGGCTGGTGTGCCCATTGAGTCTCGTTTTGTTTTATGAGCCTGTCTAATCTTTGGCTGAAGGGTGAACCTCAGGAGTGACTTCATTGCTGAGCTAAAAGGGTGTCCAGGGGCCATACTCTGTGGTTTCTCCAGTCTCTGTCAAACCAGTAAATTTGGTCTTATTTTTTTCGTGTGTGAGTTAGAATTTTCTTCTACATTTTTCTCCAGCTCTGTCTAAGACCCTCTATTGTGACCCCTGTCAGAGCAGTCAGTAGTGGTAGCCAAGCACCATCCAGTTGTGCTGGACTCAGTCTGGTGGAGGCTGTGGTGCTTGTGGTCCATTAGTCCTTTGGGCTAATCTTGAAAAACGATTCTCTAACCTATATCATGACAATCGATATTTGATGCTCTGCAGGCATACATGGGCTCTATGTTCAGCTCATCTGACTTAAATTTCAGCAATGTAAAGCAGAAACTGAACAATAATTACTTGTGAAAAATACCTATTTAGTTGGCATGGTACACCTTATTTTTGAAAAGTACTCCAAACTGCTTCAATACCAAGAAAACAATGAAGCATGCTGCAGTGGAGAGAAGCCTGACAGACCTGGATTCAAATCTCATCTTAGCCATCACTACCAAGTGTCACTGAGCCTCAGTTTATTCTTCTGCAGAATGCAGACACATCTACTACAACAATTACTGTGGGAATTAAGATGATGTGGATAAATGCCAAGTGCACAGGTGTTGAAGAAACGCTAACTTATTAACAACAGCTAACATCTACTGAGCTCCAAAGACTGTGCTCTTAACAACTACAGTAAACTCCCTTTCTCAAATCACTGCTATGGGTGAGAAGACAGGGTAGGAGTCCCTGACCTTGGGTTAGCCAAAATAACCTCGTTAGAAGGAGTAGTGGCCAAAATCTAAAACGTGGAGATTACTCACATTCCCTGCAGTTCATGTAAAGTAGTGCAAGTGGAGCTTGGGGGAAGCTACTAGAGCCACTAGACTCTGCCTGTGGTCCCTGCCACTGCTGCTCACTTGAGGCCCAATTTCCAGGATACTTTCTGTGCTGTCTTTTTTCTGGCAGTTACTGCTTAGTAGCAAGACAGTAGTACCATGCTGAGTGATGGGGAAGAGAAAGGTCCTACATCCCAGGACTCAGGTAGGTAATACATTTCTTTCAGTTCATTTCAATTAAAAAATTCTACTGGTAAAAGCAAAACAGAAGAAAATCTTTGTGACCCTGGGTTATGCAAAGATCTCAATATGATACCAAAAGTACAATCCATAAAAGAAAAAAAACGATCAACTGGACTTAATCAAAATTAAGAACTTATCTTCAAAAGATAGTACGTTAAGAAAATGGGAAGATAGGTCACAGACCATGAGAAAACATAAGCAAAACACAATTGATGAAGAGCTTGTATCCAGAATACAACTCTCAGCACTCAATAATAAAACAACACAATTAAAAAAAGGGCAAAAGATCTGAACAGTTAATGAAAGAAGATATATATATATATATGGATGACAAATCTCACAGGAAAAGGTGCTCAATATCATTAGTCACTAGGAAATGCAAATTAAAACCACAATGAAAATGCCACTCTATACCTATTTGAATGGCTAAAATAAATTTTAAAATGACAATACCAGGTGCTGGCAAGGATGTGGAACATGACTGAATGCATTTGTCAAAACACACAGAACTGTATACTATATATAAATTATACCCTAAATTTTTTTTTTAAGTATTGAGTGACCACCATGTGCCACAGGCCTTGAGCCTCGGCACTTGGGAAACAAATAGGAATAATCACTACCTTGCTCTCAGTGAGTTGACTCATGGATGGGAATCCCCAAGTACCTACAGATCATTCACATGTACAACTGAAAATTTCCTGCAGTGTTAATTTTCAAAATTAGATGTTCCAAAAGAAAGAATCAAACTCAGATTCAAGTCCATCTCAGTTAGGATAGCACAAGCAGGAAAATGTAACTCTAAGCACTTACTTTGAAGAGCTTTGAAGAACAGATTTGATGAACATATAAAATGAAATCTAATATAGTTGGGCAAGCGATCAAGAGAGTGGTAGTCAGGGAGAGACATTACATCCCACTTCCCCATATTCCTAGTAAATATCACCTATACCTTAACGAAATGGAGCAGCAGCTAGTAATACCTGTTGAGCACTTAAGTCTGAGCCTAGCACTGTGCTGAAAGATTTATGAGCAGTTATCTCATTTAATTCTCCCAAAAGCCCTATGATGATGGCAATGGATTTAAAATATGTCCACAATTCTTCAATACTCCTCCTCTCAAGAAAGAGGTAGAGTCTTATTCCCCTTCCTTATGAGTGTGGGCTGAATTCAGTGACTGGCTTCTAACAAACAGTATGTGACTTTGGTGACTAGGTCATAAAAGACAATGCAGCTTCCTCCTCATTCATTCTCTCTTGGCTCACTCTGAGGAAGGTTAGCTGCACATTGTGAGGAGATTCAAGCAGCTTAAAGGGAGGAGCCCATGTGACAAGGAGCTGAAACCTCTTGCTAAGAACCAGGAAAGAACTGAAGCCTTCTGCTAATAGCCCTGTGAGTGAGCCATCCTGGAAGCAGCTTTGCCAGCCCAAAGTGAAGCTTTTAAATGACTATGCTTACATGAGAGATCATGAGCCACAAGTATCAGCTAAGCTGCTCCAAAATTCCTTACCCACAGAAACTGTAAAATAAACTGTGATCTAAGCCATTAAGTTTTTTGGGTTAATTTTTTATGCAGCAATATGATACTGATATTACTCCTATTTTACCATCAAGGAAACTGAATAAAGTTCTAAGTGGTTCAGCAGCTTGCCTAAGGTCACAGTGCTGGTAACAGTCACAGAGTTAGGCTCAGATCCAGTGACCTCAAGGCCCACAATGTTAAATCAACATGTTATACTGACTATGAAAACCCAGACCCAGTGCTGTCGAATATGAGGTTAACCATTATTCTTTGACAGCAACCAAACCCACCACACATTGGTGTTTTTATTTAACTTGGTCCTAGCATCATTATCTACCATGTGTCAATTTGTCATACTGTGGTGGCTTACGTTTTGCTGTGATACTGGAAGCTTTGCCACCAGTATTTCAAATACCAGCAGGGTCACCCCTGGGGAACAGGTTTCAGCGGAGCTTCCAGACTTCCAGAATAAGACCGCATAGGAAGAAAGACCTGGCAGTCTACTTCTGAAAAAACTGGCCAATGAAAACCGTATGAATAGCAGCAGAACACTGTCTGATATACTGCTAGAAGATGAGTCCCTCAGGTTGGATTAAAAAAAAAAAAGGTTGGAAGGCACTCAAAATACAACTGGGTAAGAGCTGTAATGGATTTCATTTTACTTGGATCCACAATCAATGCCCATGGAAGCAGCGGTCAAGAAGTCAAACGATGCACTGCACTGGGCAAATCTGCTGCAAAAGACCTTTTTCAAGTGTTAAAAAGCAAAGATGTCACTTTGAGAACTAAGGTGCACCTGACCCAAGCCATGGTGTTTTCAATCACCTCATTCGCATGTGAAAGCTGGACAATGAATAAGGAAGACTAACGAAGAACTGATGCCTTTAAATTATGATGCTGGCGAAGAATACTGAACCAAAGACTGCCAAAAAAATGAACAAATCTGTCTTGGAAGAAATACAGCCAGAATGCTCCGTAGAAGCCAAGGATGGTGAGACTACATCTCACATACTTTGACTATGTTATCAGGAGGGACCAGTCCCTGGAGAAGGACATCATGCTTGGTAAAGCAGAGGTCAGTGAAAAAGAGGAAGACCCTCAATGAGATGGACTGACATAGTGGCTGAACAGTGGGCTCAACCATAACAACGATTATGAGGATGGCGCAGGACAGGGCAGTGTTTCATTCTGTTGTACACAGGGTCGCTGTGAGCCGAACCAACTCGATGTCACCTAACAACAGCAGCAGCATCATTATTATACGGTAATTAGGTTTAATTCTACAAACCTCAAATTCAGAAACTTACCCACTACAATAAAGTTTCCACAATTAGAAACACATGCTGAGGATTCAATTCGATCTCCCAAAATCTGTTCCCATTTCACCTTCCCAGAATAAAGGTCAACTGCCTTCATTCTATGAGAATGGGAGCCAATGTACACAGTCGCAGATGACTTATCAATAGCTGGTACTATAACCAGGGGTGAAGCATCTACACATTTGCCTGTGTCTGACCTCCACCTCACTCGTAACTCCAGCTTCTCAGCCCCTAATACAGGTTTCTCCTCTTCAGAAACTTTTGCAACACAGGATGGCTTCTCTGGCTTCTCAGTAATAGGTGGGGGATTTACGCTTTTCACATTCTGAATATTATTCTGTGAAATTAAATCAGAAGAACAGGCTGAAGGGCAATGTCCTGGCTTAGTTAAAAATCCAGTAGTATTCAGAGACAAAATCTGACTCCCTCTGTTCAGGGCAATAAAAGCACTTGTTACGTTGTCACAATTTAAAGGCATGACAGATTTCTGATGTAAAGATTTTCCACTGGTTTCCTCTTGGCTAATGTCGCTGAATTTTCTTTTTATGCCATAACTCTTGCTGAACGGTAGGTCTTCATCTGGAAACACTGTTTGAAGGATGTGATTGTAAATCTCTAAAATGGAACTGCTGAGAATAATTTCCAGAAGCCCAGGTACTGATACGCCAACCAGACTCTCAACCTCATTGAGGAGCCGTATGGACTTTAAGGAATCTCCACCGCTAGGTAAGAACAATGATTCTTCAGGAATAGTCAAAGGGTCTTCTGGAAGACTCAGAATAGACTACAGATGAGAGAAGGGAGAAACATGGTCAAGTAGAGGCCTAAAGACTTCAACATGTACAGGTAACATACAGAGACAGTAGTACCCACTTCAAGTATATGAACATAAGACATATAAAATATTTTTAATAATTATAATAAAATTTCAAACTATTATTGTTTTTGATACCAAAGATCATCATTATGCTAAAAATTTTGCCACAAACTTACTCTATAACTGCAAAATATATCTCCCTTCAAAGCAGTCTTCCTACCCATAAAAGAGAATGGAGTTATAACACATCAGATTTACTAATTATACGGCCCACAAGCTACTGACAGATGGTATTTATGTAATATGGGAGTAATATTGATCTTCATCTGCTTCACATAAATCAAAATTACTTCCAAAGAATCTAAAAAAGATGTGGACGAGACCTTTATCTAAATGTCCTCTATTTTCAGAGAAGGCTAAACAATTACATCCTCTTTTCAGAACTCTTTGGAAAAGAAGAACTCACATTAAAAAAATATATATATAGCCTCTGGTAGTAATAGTATATATATGTGCATTTAAAATAATAAATTATCTTGAAAATAGAAGAATTCTGTATGCCCATATGTTGGGATAAGATACACTATATAAATAGGTCAAAAATTTAGTTCAATTTATTTCTGACTGTAAAAGCTGACTTTTTACCACAAAAATCAGTCTAGTCAGTTTATGAAAACTAGGCTTTTTTTTTTTTTTTTTACAATGGCGGGAAAACAAGACTTGCAGAATGCTAGAAGCTGAAGGCAGAGATAGCATTCATGGATACTTCAGTTATTACTCTTTCTCCTATCCAAATGAAAGACATGGCCTTGCCAATGAGGAGTCGGATACAAGAACAGGAAAACCAAAACCAAACCCAAACCCACTGCCGTCCAGATGATTCTGGCTAATACTGACCCTATAGGGCAGAGCAGAACTGCCCACAGGGTTCCCAAAGCTGTAAATCTTTACAGAGACAGACTGCCACATCCTTCTCCCATGGACCGGCTGGTGGGTTTGAATTGCTGACCTTTCAGTTAGCAGCTGAGTGCTTTAACCAGTGCACCACCAGGGCTCCTTTGGAAAGTCCAGTGGTTGTAAAAATTCATTGAAGCAGAAGCATGTATGTTATTGCTGAAAGTGCTTGTGGAATAATGGTGTAGGCTGTAAGTATAACGGATTGTGATATAGCAAGATTTGGCTACTTTCTCAGCTCTGGCAAGACTGTCATTGCACTTCACTGCCCCTCTTAGGGAAAACCTATGCCAAAACAGGCATTGTCTGCTTGTACCTTTTATGACTACCTCACTTCCGGTAAATGTCTTTATTGGGAACTTAATCTCAAAATAGACAACCTAATGCCTATCTTAATACAAACTGAATAAATGATGCTATCCCACCTACACCTGGGCACAATAAAATTCTCAGAAAAATGTATCAAACTTATATGGGATGCTTCTGTTCCCTGAAGATACCAAATGATTTCTTTACAACAACAAATCAGTGTCTTAAAAATTGTACCTTCCACAAATGCTGTAATTTCTCCCAAAGTTGTTCTTTTCCATTTAGCTTACAATCAGACTTCAAATTCATGTAGTTTAAATAAATCTTGTTTAACTCTAAAACATCAATTTTGCCTTAATATAAAAGAGAAATGACTAACTTCAGCTCAAAGCCTTTATATCTTCACTAGTAACAAGAATACACACATTTTTCATTTTAAAGATTAGATTTACTATAGAATAAAGAGTTTGTCATAGATAATTCTAAAGAAAGCAGACCCACACTACCAAAAATGCAGCAAATAATAAATAAGCAAAAAGAGAGGGAGCAGCTAACGTTACTTTATTAAAAAGCTAAAGAAACAGCACTGTTAAATGAGCAATTACTGCACTTTGAAGTAAATACTAAATAAAGATGAAAACAAGAAGGCGATACAATATAATTAAGAGCATAAATTTTGAAGTCAAATAGTCCTAGAGAGAATTTCAACTCTATTATTACCTAGCAATGTGATTTTAGGGAAGTTATTCAATCTTGTTAAGCCTGATTTTCCTCATCTAGAAATGAAAATAATACCACCTACTCACAGAACTTTCTGAAGACCCCAAATCAAACTAATCCCACTGCCGCTGAGTCAATTCCAATTCATAGTGACCCTGTAAGACAGAGTAGAACTACCCCATAGGGGTTCCAAGGCTGTAAATCTTTACAGAAGCTGACTGCCACATCCTTCTCCGGAGGAGTGGCTGGTGGGTTCAAACTGCTGACCTTTTGGTTAGCAGCCCACCACTTTAACCACAGTACTACCAGAACTCCTTTCTGAAGATAAAATGAGTTAATTATATAAAGCATTTAACAGTGGGTCTACCACAATAAATGTTTTAGTATCATTTACTAATAAGGATTTAAGTGGCAATTAAATAATATTCTATGAGTATAATTAGTATTATTTGGCAATGAAACGTATCTGCTTTAAATTATTTTACCATGAGATGTAAACGGTAGAGCGTCAATCAATACAAGCTCATCTGGGATTGCATGACTTGGAAGATGTTTCTGAAGTTCTTTAAAGATGTAATCCTTTACTAAATCTTCTTGGGACACTATGAACAGAATTAATTTTTCCTGATTATACCATGTAACTGCACAGGACTCCACTTGCTGAAGTTCTTCAGCAACCTATGAGAGAGATTATCCCAATGGGCCAATAAGGACATTTGAAAACAAACTTCTTAAATGCTCGATCTTATCATATCTGAAATCAATACAGGCAAATTAAATTTTGGAATATACAAAGCATTTAAATAAAAGTTTGCTACAATTATTAGCATAGCCAGTACCCAGTGCCTTCATATATACAGGGTTCTTAATATTTTTCAAAAACAATAGCTCCTAAAACAAAATAAACCAATTTATTTTCACATTACAAAAGTCCATTCTGTCACTCATTTAAAACACAATCATCTCTTCCTGCTGGGAATAAGGGCACACTGAATTATCCAAACTTTTCTTGTAATTTATTACTACTACAAAAATTTAGGGTTTAAATAATACTGATAAAGAACCTTGGCACAGAAAATCGGTGGTCACTGCCTCTAATACCTATATATATTAATGGACATTTAATATGTAAATAGTTCTACCTGTTGCACAAGCTCAATATTAAGACGTTTGCCATGACGTTTGATCTGACTGTCCTTTCGTCCCAAGAAAAATATCTCTCCGTCTTTCACAGTCACAAAGTCTCCTGTGGCTCGCATTGTGCCGAGTGGTACTGTCATTTCATCATCAAGAAAACACACTCGGTTTCTGCCACCTTCACAATATAAACACATCAGTGTAATAAAAAATTCATGAAAATATATTTTAAAAACCATCAAATCAAGAACATCTCCAAAAGTTCAGATTTCTGACAGAAGACATCAAAATTATGTTTTAAAATACGAATATTTATATTAAAAAGGGGGGCAAGCTGTTAAATGTTATCTGATAAAATCTGGTATAAAAGTTGCAGTAAGTAAAGAGATAAAACAAAATCTATTTGTAGAAATACAAATATGCTTCTTAGAAAATTCTGAAATAGATTAAACAGAATTTTGGCTATAAGTATAAAGGTCCACGTTGTAACTTCTAAATTACTTCTGTATCTTCCCTTTGAGTATTTGACATTGTTATCTGAAATAATTATAATTATAGTAACTTATGCTTCATGACTATGAGGATGAGGCTAAAAATTATCACCCCTGAAGAGAATACCGGGCACAAGCGGAATCAGGAAAAGAATAGAATTAACACATCAGACATTTTTTTCTTGGGGGAAAAAAAAAATCTCCACTCAAATGTAAAACAACCTAAAAATACTTGGCCATTGCCTTCTTGAACTGTGAAACCATTAGTGTCTCTGACTTCAACTACTGTTCCAAGCAGTGGAAATCCCAGTTGTACAGGCAATTCACATCTATGAAAAACACAACCCAAACCAGATTTAAAATTTTTCATTTAAATAGAATATTTTTCAATGTACTTAAATCACATTGTACCAAATAAAGACAAATAAAAAGTTTTTGTTATGCTATATTTGAAGATTTCCAAGAGGAAGAGGTTAGATGGAAAGGTTATCATATATGCTATTTATTCACTGCTCTTTAAGTCACAAGAAGCTCTAGCAGGATTTGTAGCACCCAGACACCAGTTACAGGAAGAAAGGTTCTAGATTTCTAGCTTAAAATACTAGACAAAACGGTGTTTCTACAATCATGACACTATCATAGTTTTCAGGTCCTGGAAAGATATACTTTCTCTCAACTCTATTCAGTGTAATTAAAATCCTTACTTTAAAGTAGAGTTAAGAATCTCCTGTGGAATCCTGTAAAACGTTGCCCAACTTGACACCTCTGTGATACCATAGATATTAAATATTTGTGTTTTATTGCCTTCTCCTCTCCAGTTTTTGAGAACAGTCAATGATGGAAATGCTTCGCCACCAAGGGCTAACACTCGAAGAGAAGTACTGGCTGATAAAACAGTTGACTTGATAAGATGAGAACCAAATCTTTTAAGCAATGTGGGTGTTGCCTGTAGAAACATTAAAAATAATTTATTTCTTTCCCTTCACTTCTTTAAAAAGGTCAACACTGTAATTAGAAGTTCAAAGCTCAGCACTTGGAACCAACATGGAAATTAAAGTACAATTTGATAAGTTTTATCAAATGGCAAATCATATTAGCAAAGCTACTGGGGCAGCTGCAGTATCTTCTGCTTTAGAAAAACTTTAGCAAAAATATTAGCTATGTTCATTCTATAGTTAAATAAAAGGGTTTAACCACATAAAGGACAAAATCCAGAAAATCAATTCATATTTCCTTTCCCATTAGCTCTACAAAGAAAAAGTATATGAAAGGGTTAAAAATGAGGCTAAGGGGGGAAAACATGAATAAAGATTTCAAAAACAGCTTTACTAAGGTATAAAAGACATATAATAAATTGCACATATTTAAGCTGTACAATTTGATAAATTTTTGTATGTGTGTGCACCAGTGAAACCATCACTGCAATCAAAATAATGTACATATCCTTCACTCCCTAAAATTACTTTTCGTGCCCTCTTTTTAATTCTTCCTTCAAAGGGACTTTTCTCCAGATAACTACTGACCAATTTTCTATCACCACAGACAAGTTTACATTTTCTAGAATTTTTACCAGTGGAATCATACAACATGTACTCTGTTTTGCTCTGGCTTCTTTCATTCAACGGAATTTTCACCGACTCACCCGTGTTGTTGCATGTATCAATACTTCATTCCTTTGTATTGCTAAGTGGTATTCCATTGTATGGATCAAGGCTAGCTTCATGTACATGCAGCTGGTACAGCTGCATGGGGCTTGGCGCTCAGAAGGGTTTTAACCTTGTTTTAGTGCTCTGTTGTCGCCATTTTGAAATTCTTAATAAATTCTAAACAAGGTATTCACCATTTTCATGTTGTACTCAGCCTCAGAAATTGTGTAGCTGGTCCTGGCATAGATATACCATAACTTATTAACCTGTTGATGAAGATACGGGTTGTTTCCAGTTTTTGGCTATTGTAAATAAAGCTTCCATCAACATCCAAGTATATGCTTTCATTTCTCTTGGATAAATACCCATCAGTGGAATGGCTGGATCATATGGTAGGTATACATTTTTTAAAGTTTTATTGAGGTAGCACGTACAAATCCTAACATTCATCCATTATATATAATTCAGTGGAATTATAGAGTTGTGCAACCATCATCACAAACCAGTTTTAGAACATTTTACCAAAAAGTTTCCACATGACCACCGAGTTAATCCCCACTCCTGTCCCAACCCCTAGGCAACTACTAATCTGCTTTCTGTCTCTTAAATTTGTCTATTTTTGGTATTTCATATAAATAGAATCATACAATATGTAGTTCTTCCCATTTGGTTTCTTTCAATTTGCATGGTTTTTAGGCTCTTACATGTTACAGCACGTATCAGGAGTTCCTTCTTCTTTGTTGCCTAATAGTGTTCTATTATATGTACGTACATTTTGTTTATCCATTCAGGAAGTTGATGGTAATTGTATTGTTTCCACTTTTTCGCTATGATGAACAGTTTTGCTAAGAACATATTAGCATACATGTCTTTGGACACAGATTTTCATTTCTCTTGGGTAGATTCTGAGGCATGTATTTATTACATCATATGGTGGCACGGAAGCCCCAGTAGTGCTAAGTTGTTAGAAACTACAGCTGGTAACCAAAAGGTTGGCAGTTTGAATCCACCAGCTGCTCCCTGGAAACTCAGGGGGGCAGTTCTACTCTGTCCTATAGGGAATCAACTTGATGGCAACGAGTTCTTTTTTTTTTTTTTTTAAGTGGTGGTACAAAGAGTTAAGCTACTTGGCTGCTAACAGAAAAGACTAGAGGTTCCAGTCCACCCCAAAGGCATCTCAGGAGAAAGCCCTGACGATCTACTTCTGAAAAATCCACCACAGAAAACCCTATGTTGCACAGTTCTACCCTGAACTGGGATCATGGAATATACCATATTTTTAAGCAGATGACGCTCATGTTCTATGTTTGTCAACTGCTCCCTCCCCCCACAAGGTATTTTCATAAGTGTGCTATACAACTTTTTTTTACAGCAACATATAAAAAAAAACTGGCATAGTGGCGCTTATGAAAATACTTCACGCGGGAGGGAGCAGTTGGCAAACATAGAAGGCATGCATCATTCTGTGTAAAAAAATATGGTAATCCTTTTTATATGTTTCAGGATTTAGTTTGCTAATATTTTGTTAAGGATGTTTGCATCTATTCTCATGAGAGATCTTGGGTATAGCTTTTTTCTTCTTCTAATATCTCTGTCTAGATTTGGTATCAGGGTCATTAACAGCTTCATAGACTATTTTAGGATATCTTCCCTCCTTTTCTATTTCTTGAGTTTGGAAAGTATTGATATCATTTCTTCTTTTAATACATGATAGCATTTGCCAAGGAAGTCATCTGGCCTTGGACTTCTTGGGACAATTATTAAATTTCTATATTTGTTAGGTATATTCAGATTTTCCATTTCTGGCATGGTGGGGGGCTGTTTGACCTCCTCTAACTTCAGGAGCGGAGAGAGAATCACCATTAGCATCAATAGCCCAAGGCTGAATGCTGTGAGGTGAAGGTCAGAAATACTTCCATCTTCCAACCCTTTTTACCAATTCTGGCACCAGCTGCCCCTCCCATGGCACTCTCTACTTCTCTGCTGGCAAAACTGACCAATCCGCTCATTAGGGTTCCATATACCTTATTTGTATGGTCCTATCCCAAGGTTGCCATGCACCTTATCTGCATTATTAGCAAACTGTCTAACCCTCTTGGAGGGTCACAAGCACTTTATCTGCATAGTTCCACTCAATCACCTGGTGGGAGTTATAAGACTATGGTGAAAAGGGCCATATAAAAGCAATCTATCACACCATGATTTCCAGTTCATTTTGGTAATTTGTGTCTTTTAGGAATCTGTCCATTCATTGTAAATTGTCTAAAATGTTGGCAGAAAGTTGTTAATAGTATTATAATGCTTTTAATTTCTGTAGAGTCAGTAGTGATGTCCCCTATTTCATGCCTGATTTTAATTTGTGTCTTCTCTTTAAAAAAAAAAAATTTTTTTTTCTTTTTCATGATCAGGTTAGCCAAAGGTTTGTCAATTTTGCCGATTTTTCAAAGAAGCAACTTTTGTTTTATTTTCTTTATTTTATGTGTGTGTTTGTTTCATTAAATGCTACTTCAATCACTATTACTCCCTTTCTTCTGCTTGTTTTGGGCTTGTCTTCTTTTTCTAGTTTCATAAAAGCTTAAATTATTAATGTGAGACTTCTTTCTCATGTATTTAATACTACAAGTTCTTAAGTACTACTTTAACTGCATCCTATAAATATTGATAAATTCTATTTTTCTTTTTTAATCTATGGGCTATTCAGACATGCGTTGGTTAATTTCCACATATTTAGGGATTTCAAGATATTTTCCGTTATGGATTGAATTGTGTCCCCCCAAAAAATGTCTGTCAACTTGGTTAGTCCAGGATTCCCAATACTGTGTGACTGTTCACCATTATGTCATCTGATATGATTTTCCTATGTGTTGTAAATCCTGCCTCTATGATGCTAATGAGGCAGGATTAGAGGCAGTTATGTTAATGAGGCAGGACTCAAAATCTACAAGATTAGGTTGTATCTTGAGTCAATCTCTTTTGAGATATAAAAGAGAGAAGTGAGCAGAGAGACAGGGGGATCTCATACCGCCAAGAAACAAGAGCCAGAAGAATAGCACGTCCTTTGGACCCAGGGTCTCTGCGCTGAGAAGCTCCTCGACTGGGAAAGATTGATGACAAGGACCTTCCCCAAGAGAAAAGAGACAGAAAGCCTTCCCTTGGACGTGGCACCCAGAATTCGGCCTTCGAAACAACTACACTGTTAGAGAATAAATTTCTTTTTGTTAAGGCCATCCAATTGTGATAGTTCTGTTATATCAACACTAGATAACTAAAACATCTTCCTATTTTTTATTCTAATTCTGTTATGGCTGAAACACATATTCTGTATGATTTCATTTCAGTTATTTTAAATTTATTAAGACTGGTTTTATGGCCTAGCATATATGATCTATTCTAGGAAACGTACCACATTGGCTTGAAAAGAAAGTGTATTCTACGTTCACTGGATAGAGTTTCTAAACATGTCATTTGGTTGATAGTGTTGTACAGGTCTTCTGTATCGTTGCTGATTTCTATTTAGCTGTTCAACCAATCACTGAAAATGGGGTATTATTCTCCAACTATTATTCTGAACTGTCGATTTCTCCATTCAATTCTATCCATTTTTGCTTAATGTGTTTGGAAGCTCTTATTTTTACGTGTGTATGTTTATAGGGGATAGTGGAGATTCAATGGTAGAACTCTCACTTTCCATGATAAACTGTATTTTCGTTTTTTCCATTCAAAATATTTTCTAACTTCCCCAGTGATTTCTTTTTTAATCTGTGGGCTATTTAGACATGTGTTGTTTAATTTCCAAATATTTAGGGATTTCCAGATATTTTCTGTTATGGATTGAATTCCATGAGGGAGACCTGGGTTGGATTCCCAGTCAATGTACCTCAGATGGAGCCACAACCCATCTATCAGTGTAGGCTTGCACATTGCTATGATGCTGAACAGGTTTCAGTGGAGCTTCTAGACTAAGATGGACAGTGAAGAAAGGCCTGGCAATCTGCTCTAAAAAAAATCAGGCAATGAAAACCATATGGATCACAATGATCTGATCCTGTTGTGCATGGAGTTGCCATGAGGTTGTTGGGGTGGAGGGGTGGGGATTCAATAGCATCTAACAGCATACATTTATAATTGTTATATTTTCTTGATGTACTGAGTTTATCATTACAAAATGTCCCTATCTCTAGTAATATTTTTTGTCTTAAAGTCTATTTGGTCTGATATTAATATAATCACTCCAGTTCTCTTATGGTTATTGTTTGCACAGCATATCTTTCCCCACTGCTTTGTTTTCAAACTATTCGTGTTTCTGTATCTCAGGTGTATCTTTCATAGATAGTATACAGCTGGGTCTCATTTTTTATTCAGTCTGACAATCTCTATAGTTTTATTTGGGGTATTTAGACCTTTCACACTGAATATAATTACTGATATGGTTAAATTTGCATTTGCTATTTGATTTCTATGTCTCCTGTCTTTTCAGTTCCTCTTTGACTGACTTTTTTGTGTTAAATATCTTTAGTGTACTATTTTAATCACTCAGTTAATTATTTTTAACTATTATTTTAATTTTTTTGTAGTAGTTGCTGTTGGGATTAAAATGTATTTTTTAACTTAGCAAGTACTTCAGGTTAATATTAACTTAATTTCTGACAAAATATAGAAACTTTATTCTAATGTTTGTGTTATGGTCCCCTCCTTTGTCCTCTGGTCATATATATTACATCTGTATACATTATAAATCCTATAATACACGGTTATATAATATTATGCCTTTTACAGAAGAGAAGAAATGAAAAAACTATATAGTTATTTTATATTAACTCACTTAGCATTTCTGTTACTCTTCATTTCTCCCTGTGGATTAAGTCACCATCTCGAGTCACTTCCTTGAAGCCTGAAGTATTTCTCGTAAAGCAAGTCTTCTAACAATTATCTCATTCTTTGTGCAATGAGAATGTCTTTGTTTCACCTTCATTTTTTTTAAGGATAGTTTTACTGGATATAGAATTCTTGGTTGACAGGTGTTTGGTTTTTTCCCTTTCGGCTCTTTGAATATGTCATTGCACTGCCTTCTAGTTTCCACTGTTTAAGATGAGAAGTCGCTGTTGATTGCATTGATGCTTCCTTCTATGTCATGAGTTGTTTCTATCCGGATGTTTTCAAGTTTTTTTCTTTGTCTTTAGCTTTTAATAGTTTGACTAATGTGTCCAGATATGGGTCTCTTTGTGTTTTCCTACTTGGAGCTGAATGAGCTTCCTTGGTTTGTAAATTCATGGTTTTCATTAAATTTGGGGAGTTTTCAGTCATTGTTTCTTTAAATGGAAACCCTGGTGGCGTAGTGGTTAAGTGCTACGGCTGTTAACCAAAAGGTCGGCAGTTCGAAACTGCCAGGAGCTCCTTGGAAACTCTATGGGGCAGTTCTACTCCATCCTATAGGGTCGCTATGAGTCGGAATCGACTTGATGGCAGTGTGTTTGGTTTGGTTTTGGTGTCTTTAAATATTTTTTCCATCCCTTTCTCTCTCTTCTCCTTTTGGATCTTATTATACATATGGCACACATGATGCTGTCCTACAGGCCTCTGAAGCTCTAATCATTTTTCTTTAATCTTTTTCTGTCTGTTCTTCACACTGATTTAGTCTTTCCACAGGTCCACTGAATCTGATTCTTGAATCTGATGTTGAACCCACCTAGTTAATTCTTCATTTATTATACTTTTCAACTCCAGAATCCTCATTTAGTTGATTTTTTATAATACCTATCTCCTTCTTGAGAATCTCTACTTGTTAAACATAATGTTTTACTTCCCTTTAATTTTTTAAATTCAGTTTTAGTTCTTTGGATATAGCTGTTTTGAAGTCTTTGTCTGCTGAATCCAACCTCTGAGGAATACTCAGAGATACATTCTACTGATAGCTTTTTCTTCCCCCGGCGTATAGGTCACAATTTCCTACTTCTTTGCATATTTTGTAATTTTTAGTTAAAACTGGACATGTTAAGTAATGCACTGTAGCAACTCTGGACTCTGACAGTTTTTCCCTGAAGCTTGTTATTGTTACTGGTTTTTGTTTGCTTGTTCATTTCTTTGTTTAGTAACTTGTCTGGGCTAAATCTGTAAAATCTTTCTTTTATGTGATATGTGGCCACTGATATTCCCACTCAGCTTTTTTTTTTTTTTTTAATACATATTCTTCCGTTTATTTTTAAGTCTAATTCCTAGGGATCACCCCTGTATCTGCATAGCTTAGTGGTCAGCCAATAAGTAGACATATTTTCCATGCAGATGGATCTGTGTGTGGATAGGAGAGTAAATTCACAGTTCAGGCCATTTGCAGACCTGCTCCAGCTTTTATTTTCCAACAGGCTCTTTTGTGCCTCTAATGTATATGCACGCAGCATCCAGGTCAGACAGGAATGTGCTTACCCCAACCAAACCACCTCAGGCTATTAGAGCTGTTGGCCCTCCTGGCTCATTCACCTTCAAGACCATCATTTCCACTAGCAATGTTGCTGAGCACTGGTCCATTACCTACCATTCTAAATGAGTGAGCCCTCTTTAATCAGCAGACCCTGGCATAACCTCTATATTGACTGAGCTTGGGTTAGGGAAGGGAGAGAATAGCCCCAGGCCAGAATATCACAGATTTCTACTATTTTTACATAAAATTCAGCAGTTTTTAAAAATATAAGTACTTTTCAGATTCATATATGCCTTTGGTTGATTCCTAAAGTGTTGAAATGGTTGTTCTGTCAATTTTCTGCAGCTTTCCAGATGCTTTTAAGAGAGAAGATTTACCACTATCCTCACTTGGCCATAGCCAGAAGTCCTGTGTAAACATATTTTTAAATGGTTTCTTTCCAAAAAATCTACAAGCCCTAATGGATAACTTGATAATTCAGAAAGGTGATTTAAGGTCATGGCTTGTCAAAATATGAGTACGATGGCCCCACAGCCCACTATATACCTACTGTCCCAGAGTGTTACCGAAAGCACCTCTATTCGCTTTCAAAAGATTTTAGTTTGGGGTTGGAAAATACAAGGTTCACCCTCTTAATACCAAAAACCAAACCAAACCCATTGCTGTCAAATTGACTCCGCCTCACAGAGACCCTATAGGACAGAGCAGAACTTCCCCGTAGGGTTTCTAAGGAACAGCTGGTGGATTTGAACTACTGACCTTTTGGTTAGCAGCCATTGGTCTTAACACTGCACCACCAGGGGCTCCTATTTATAAGGTATCCTAAATCTGGTTCTTAGCTGTTCCATCTTATTACAAGGAAAATCTCGTCAACCTGAAAGCTGAAATGGTCCTGCTCTCTATTTTCACTAAGGCAAATCTGAAACGTTCTGGCAATTTATAATGTTAAGAATAATTTCACCTTTAAACTCTACAAATGGATGCATATCTAGGAATGTTCAGCAAGATAAAGCATAAAAATACCTTTCAGATATTCATAAAATGAAACAGTAAATTTAGTGGCAAAATGCAAGTCAAAATCCTTTACTACTGAACCACATTAGGCACAGAAAAACAAAACTTAGCAAATAACAGAAAAAAAGTAAAGTTTCTAAAAAAAAAAAATTCACGCAAAAACTAATAACACTATTATGCTGACATGCTGCCTGGCTACCAATCTAAGTTCTTCTCTAATTAAAAAATTTTGCCTTTAAAAGAAATCAAGTTAAAATAATATAACCTTGTTGTCTAGAGTATGCAAATATAAAATGCCCACATACATTTTAGGTTTGTAGGAAACCAAATATTGGGCCCTTCTCTCCCAAGAGGAAAAATTCCTGTTACTGCAAGAAATAAAATAAGCCCTTCATTTCCTCAAAAATTTCTTCTTATTTTGGGACATTCCTCCTCTCCCCTACAATAACTCAAGATTTTCTATTCTTTCTAACTTTCAAAACTTAGTAGCATATGTTCTTTTCGAGAGCTTTTAAGACCCCTGTTTCATATTAGACTAGATTTTGGTAGGGTTATTATTGTAAATAAAATTTGCACAGGGAGTTCTTTTAAAAAAGTATACAAAAAGGCAGAAATTCTTGATGACTTGTATATCATTTGATAAGAAATTTGATTTTGGAGGGAAAAGATGACTCCTAACAAAGCTAAAATTCACATACAATGGAAAGGATAAACTTCTGTCCTTCTCTTCCTTACCTAAGCCAAGTCAAACAAGATCTGCTGATGATAATCTTGCTAGATCATCATTAGTCCATTGCAAAGAACTATAAAAGTACAAAATATGCTCTAAAACACATAAAATCTTGAACGGTAAAAAAAAAAATTTTTTTTTTCATTTCCTCCTAAGACGTACCTGCAAAACAGTCACTCTGTGATGAGAAAAGAGAACAGCAGCTAATTTTGATGGGAGCACTCTGACAGAAGTTGGTACAACAAGCAGAGAGGCACCACTTGACAGAGCAACAAATATTTCCACAACAGAAGGATCAAAGGTCAGAGGTGAAGCCAGAAACAAAACATCTTCTTGTGTGATCTCAAAAAGCGTCCTAAAGGAAAAGAGAAATGTAGTCATGAAAAATGTCAACCATTTGATAAACACGCATCCTAAAGGAGACTGTTTATGACCACTGAGTTTCCGGGCACTACCCAGATTTTATTCAACTCTTTTAGATAAATCAAAATAGTGTTGTAAATTCTAGAACCCTTCTTTATAATTGTAAGGATTAAAAAGTCATTTAAAGCAATACCCACTTTTTACCATGACATAATTTGTCAACTGTATAGTTTTCTGATATGTCAACCTGGCAAGGGTGAACTACAATCTCCTGAATTCCTTTTCTAGTATATTTCCCATTGTTGTTATTGTCAGGTACCCACTGAGTCAATTTTCAACTCATAGTGACCTCACGTGACAGAGTAGAACTGCCACACAGGGTTTTCCAGGCTGTTATCTTCGTGGAAGCAGATCGCCGGGTCTTTCTCCCACGGAGCCAGTGGGTGGGTTGAAACCACCAACTTTTTGGTTAGCAGCCAAGCTTTTAACCACTGCGCTACCAGGGCTCCACCACAATGCTACAGGAGTGAAAAGCTTAATAATGTACCAATACTTTAACGGTTCCTCATCACCTACTGGATTAAGTTCAAACTTCTTAACAGGGCACACCCCCTACCCTGCTCGGGCCACATCTCCTACCATCCCAGTCTTTCCTCAGCCCTGCCCTGACACACCCTAGCAAGGTAAACTCCTTCTTTCTCCCATACCTCTGCTGGTAGCTCTGCCAGGAATACTCATCCTCCCTTCTTACTAATAATTAAAGCAGAATTATTCATTCTGTATTTGGCTCCTGGCCTGGATCAAACAGGTAAAGCTGTAGTCTGCAGAAAACCAAAGTTCAGATACAGCTGAGACGAAAGAGACCTTCTATTTTTTTAGGACTATCAATTTAGGAACGAGAGTTATAAAGAAGAAATATTTTAAAATTCTTTTTTCCCTTTTAAAAAATACAAGTTCTGAAGAAAGATTCTAAAGAAGGAACTTACCGAAAATGCTGGATATTTGGTACTATACACACATGAGGCACTCTAACAATCTTAGGTATCCCTGTAGTCCCTGATGTGTGCAGAACATAAGCTAAGCAATGCTTTAGCCTCACATCTATGTATTCTTCTGAGTTTCCTTCACTGTTTCCAGAACTCTTGCTGTTTTTCATTTTTTCTTTTTCATATTTCTCTTTTCCATCACTTAGCATCAAATTCACTTCCACATTCCTCCAGTGAAGTCTGAAGAGTACTAGGTCATTATGTTCTACTGTAAACGTATTGTAGTTCAATAACGCATCATGGGAAGATTTGAACTTCTATTTTGAGATAGAAAGAAGTTTACAATATTAGTTTCTTACAAGACATTTAAAAATATATATATAGAATATGAGACATTCATTTATTCCTTCAACGAAGCTTTTTTTGGAGGGGGGGGTATCTGCTATGTATCCAGTGATAAAAAGATAAACAAGAAATCTCCTTACATTCAAACTTACCTTCAGATTAAACAGGCATATAAAAATGCAGAAATGCAATGTGGTCAGTGTGGTAATGAAGTATGCTCAAAATGTGAATGGGAACAGAGGAGGTTCAACTTTACTCCACCTGGAAGGTCAGAGATTGCTTCATAGGTAGTGTTCAGGATAAATTTCAAAGCAGAAGTAGCTAGTCTCCAAATAAAGAAAATGGGCACTTCGGGCAAAGGATACAGCCAGAGGGTCTGAGCTGAGGAAGCTAGTGGTGCGGAAAACGTTAACTATTCCATGAAGCTGCAGTTGCAAGAACTGCAGTGGAGATGGAAGAAAGAGAAGTGGGAGTTATGCTACTGGCAGCAGATGTTAAATCCTTAATAACTTGGTAAACCCAACGTTAAGATCTTAACTTTTAAGTTACAGGATCCAACTGAAGGTGGCAACAGCATAGACTAGATTCTACTCCATAGAGGATGGACTGATAAACAAGACTCTAATAAGCTAGTCATTTAATGGATCTTTTGCAATAATTCAGATACGATATCTCAGGTATGAGATAATCAGAACTAGTCTATTGCAACAGAAGTGGGCAGAAGGGTCCATGAACAAAGAATCAATAGCGCTTGGTGACTTTCTGGATATGAAGTGAGCCTAACAAGTTAAGTTTCTGGCTCAGGTGATTGGGTAGATGGAGGCAGATAAAAAGATGCTGAATTCAGTTTGTACACACTAAAAGTGAGGTTCCATTTGAATATATCTTTTTAGATTTATAAAAAGCACCTTAATGCAAAATAACCTGTTTTCACGTTTAAGAAATCAATACAATTATAAAACCAGCACAAAGGTCACAACCAGCAAGCTATAATATTTTCCATTTGTGTTTGTTTGTTGTGTACAGAGGCAGCTTGCAATATATATATTCCTACATATTCTTAAGACCTAGCTCAAAACCCTCCTAAATTAAAATTTTCCTGTTGCTACTAGATTACATTTACTTATCTTAGAGCAATATCACACTGTATAGACCTCACAAGATTCAGGAGTACTAAGCTTTTATGCAGTTGGAGGGCAAGAATCATGTCTTAGGCTCCTTTCATATATATCTATGTTCTCCCAACCACCTTGTTTCTCTCGTGGTTTCTCAACCTCGACACTACGGACATTTTGGACTGGAGAATTCTTTGTTGTTGTGTGTTGTAGGATGTTCAGCAGCATCCCTGGCCTTTCTACCTAATAGATACCAGCATCCCCATCCCCATCATGACAATCAAAAATAACTCTGGACATTGTCAAATGTCACCTGGGAGGCAAAATCACCTCTGATTGAGAACCAAAGAACCATTGCTCTAGTGGATGCTGGGCATACAGTAGATGCTCAGTAGGTATTTACTGACTGCTCTGTGTTAAATGAAGGAAGAGCACTTATACCATCATCAAAGTCATGGAATAGGAAGCAAGAGACTTTCTATGGGGGTTCGCTATGTGCCCAACTCCTTACTACACGTGGTCATGAAGAATACAGAAACTGACTGAATGGACACAAGAATCCCGGGGCGGAAAGGGGGAGTATGCTGTCACGTTACAGGGACTGTGACTCATGTCACATAACAACATGCATATAAAATTTTATATGAGAAATTAACTTGAGCTGTAAACTTTCATCTAAAGTGCAAGAAAAAAAATACCTTGATATTAACAATTAATTCTCACACTCAACTACCGCTTTTATAAACTTTCAACCAAGATTGTTAAGAAAAATGAATGTTACAATCTCATTTCAGTTTTGCTTACTTATCAACAACAAAAGGATTACCAATGAGGAGTAGAAGACAGAGGAAAAAGTGGCCAGATACTGATATATGTTCACTTTGAAAATATTTATTAATCAAATTAATACTTCAGTTGCCACTTTCTACTTTAGTATCCATGACTGTCAAGGAAGTCTCCCACATACCTCAAGCTTTTAATACTTATTACTATATATAAGCATACACACACACACACACACACATACACATACACATGTGGAATGCATTTAAATTATCCTCAAATGAAAACTGGTTCATATAGAAAATGGGTAAAAACAGGTTAATATGAATGTATCTCCCATAATGTTCATTTGTCTTCAGTAAAGCAATTAATTTGTAAACAAGAACTAAAGAACTAATAATGAAACACAGGCTTCATCTTGCTAAACATATAATACCAATTCTTGTCCTAAAGGAGCGTTTCTTGGCTAGACGTTTGGTTGAGAGCCACTTAAAAACTTAAAATAAATCTAGTTTTCCAGAGTCGTCTGGTCCAAGTGCCATCTTCTTTTTCAAAATCTAAGCGTGGTTACAATTCTACAATGTTGCTGAGTAATGAGCAGCCAAGCCTATTAACCATTTGCACCACCTGGGAACTCCAACTGCCATAAATATAAAAAGATAAAATGTTTCAAGTATTATAAAATCTTCCCAGTATAGGAAATACTTTGGGAAGAAAAAGGAAATTCAAAACAACGCACAATACATTACAAGGCTAGAAGATACTTTCATGCCATAGACCAGTCATTCTCAATGGAGTAAGGCAGGGTTAGTGCCCACAACAGTCAGGAAAACCCTCAACAAGATGGACTGACACAGTGACTGCAACAATGGGCTCAAACATAGCAATGATTGTGAGGATGGTGCGGGACCAGGCAGTGTTTTGTTCTGTTGTGCAGAGTCGCTGAGTTGGAACGCATTCAATGGCACCTAATGACAGTAACAACAGTGCCCCCAAGGGGCATTTGGCAATTCCTGGAGACATTTTTAGTTGTAATAATGGGGATGGGGGTGGGAGGGTAGAGTGGCGCTACTGGCATCTAATGGGCAGAGATCAGGGATGCTGCTAAAACATCATACAATCCACAAGACACTCCTCACAACAATTACCAGACCTAAAATGTCAATAGCACTGAGGTTGAGAACTTCTGCAAAGTTAGAAATCAGCAAGTAGGAAGAAAAAAAAAAACTTCAGTTGAAAGATAAAATGTAATACACATAACAGCAATTTAAATGCCTCAACTTACATCAACTTGTTTTTTTTCAACAAGGATATACTTCAGATTACATTTTTTCATAAAATAAGCTGATAATGCTGGTGGTGAATCTGGGTCAATAGGAGCATAAGCAGCAGGGACTTGGAGAATTCTAAAGAAATAAAGAAGAGTCAGTACAGAGTATGTGAAGCATTTCGCTTCATCAGAAATCCCGAATGTTTTGGTTAACACATCTTTGGTTATGTATATTGTTATTTTCTCTTGCTGTGAAAACTGAATATCCTGAGTTTTTACAACATAGAAATATAGAAATTCAAGATTTTTCAAAGTTAATCTATTATAGTATGATGTTGTTTTTAGCTGTCATCAGTCAGCCCTCAACTCTTGGTGACTCCATGCACAACAGGATACGACCCGAGCGATTCATAGGGTTTTCACTGGCTGATTTTCGGAAAGATATCGCCAGGCCTTTCTTCCTATTCCATCTTAGTCTGGAAACTCTGCTGAAACTTGTTCAGCATCACGGCATCAAGCCTCTACTGACATATGGGTGGTGGCTGCTCATGAAGTGCACTGGCTGGAAATCAAATGCAGGCCTCCTACACGGAAGGTGAGAATTCTACCACTGAGCCACCACTGCCTCCTTACAGTCTAGTATAGTTGGTTAACTTTCTACTACTAAAATAATATACAGGTAGCAAAGTCTAATTTCTTCATTTGTCCATGTAGGAAAACACAAAATAAGTTAAACACCCATGTGTAGCTTTCATTATTAGAATCTGCACCCTACAAAAAAAGTATTTCACCAAAAATAGAACACCATAAGAGGGGGAAGAAAAATTTAAATTGGTTTGTATGTGGCAATACTTGCACAAACAAGATCAAAGACCAGTTGGTCATTTTAATGAAAAATACTTCTGAGGTATACTTTGGGGACACTAGATTTTTCCACACAGTAAATTCTCAATAAAATTATTCTGTCAATGATTGAAGAAAAGTACATTTTTAAACATTACTTTGCTTTACGTTTACATAATTACTGTAATAAGACAGATTATGGGATGAATACCAACTTCTCAAATTAACTCTTTGATCATTTTTATTTACTGCAGAACTCTAGTACAGAAATCGCTACATAAGAATATATTCCGGAACAATTGAAACTACTGAACTTTCTAAGGATCTGTTTGGCTTAGTGTTTCTAATGTATTCATGTCTCAATTTAAATGGACAGCTAACCCAAACTATCATTCACTGAAAATCTGAGTGCCTAAAAATTCAGTGTAGGGTATTTCTGAAATACTCATTTTCTCTGACCTAATAAAAGAATTTTAAACATTTTTCCTTTGGTAAAAAAAAAAAAAAAAAGTTTTTATATTTTGGAGATTTTTAAATGTTCTGCTATTAGATGAAACCTTTAGTTTCTCCTAAATAACCTCAGATTAATTAACTTAAATGATTAAAAATAATGCTAGGGGAAATACAAACTCCTTTAACCTGCCCAAAATTGACCAAATAATGCAGAAAAATCCAATAGTAAAGAGAACAGTAACTTGCAATACATATAAAATAATATAAAATTTACAGCACTAAAAAAATTACCCTAAAATCCAAGAGGGTAAATTTATCCCAGGATGGCAGTAGAGACCAATCTCCTGAATTCCTTGAAAATCACAGTGTAATTGCAAAAAACCTGATAATTCTGAAGCATCATTAACCAGAGTCTTGTAGGTGCAATAAACTGGAGGTTGGTTGTTACATTCATCGAAGCACACAGCTATTTCGTCCGAATAAAGGGAAGCAGCCTGATGTACCAATTCCTGAAGAGTCATTTCGCTGAAGAGCTACACATCTTTGGTAGCAGAGAGCTGTACATATTACAGAACCATTAGAAAAAGAGGGAGTTTTAGGGATCTTGGGAGGGCATTATTATGACAAATTACAACTCACCACACACATCTATTTACCAATGATATTTTTCTACTTTTAAATGCCAGTTTTTCAGTGTTTGCGACAGGGAATAAAGGCAAAATCCATTCTTGTCTCAGGTTTTCATTTCTAATTGAATTATAAATACATTCTGTCCAGTACAGAATACTATACTCAATGAATGCCCCCAAACATTTGTGGAACTTTATAGGAAAAAAAGCAAAATCTGGTAAGCAGATTTTATATGCAATAGGATCATTAAGATATCAGCTACTTAATTTGCAATCACAGAGGATACTACTTAGTTACTACAGGCCTTAGAATGTCAAAAACTTATTACTTTTGGGACTCTTTATGTTACTGGCTATTTTTAAAACGGGTAAATCATCTAGAAACTTTATTTTCCCGTATCCACCTGTTCCTTAACTTACATTATGCAACTTCGTTTAATAATAATGCACGTTATAGCTCTTTATAACTTCCAAAACATTTTTCCATTTGCCCTTTATAAGCACTCCGGGCTTGGAAACCCCGGTGGCGTAGTGGTTAAGAGCTACGGCTGCTAACCAAGAGGTCGGCAGTCCAAACTCGCCAGGCGCTTCTTGGAAATTCTATGGGGCAGTTCTGCTCTGTCCTATGGGGTCGCTATGATTCGGAACCCACTCGACGGCAGTGGATATGGATAAGCACTCTAAGAGGTAGGCGGGTCAAGCTTATTTTTATTTGAATGAAGCGGCAGAGGGTCGGAGGCTGGGTGATGGGAGTTCACACGCATCGGGTTTAGCCTTTGCACCTGACCTCAGCCTCAAATCCGAGGCTTGAAGCTCAGCAAACTGTGAGAGGCCAGACTTCGCCCCCCTCACACGGAACCCCGCTGGACCCTGCCTCCTGCAGCGACTCACTCAGAAGACCTCTGAAGACGTTCACACCCGTCTGGATCTTTCCCCTGCAGCCCGAAGGGAACTTTCGTTTTTCCACGAACCGCAAAGAGAAGGAGGGATCCCACCAAACCCAGAAACCGTAAAATACTCTGCCGCACGGCCCGCCGGGAAGCTGAGCGACGCCGGCTAGTGCGTCAGTCGTCTGCGTCAACACACTGACGTCATCTCCGTCGACCTTTGCCCTACACCTGCCGGGGCTGAGGAACCAAAGTAGGAGCATAGCTGGCGGCTTCTCTTGCTGACTTCTCTGAACTCAGAGGTTCGCACTGGCCGCGGAGAGTCTTGGACTTGGGGGACTGACCAGCTTGAGGCCGTACCCTCTCATACTAGCCAGAAAACTCTGGGCAACATAATTAGTGAGCCGCATTCTCCCAGTTCATAAAGTGGAAATAAATTGCATAGGGTTGTTGTGAAGAAAGATGGAATCATCGTGAGATACGACAGCGACTGGTTTTTATCATTCGACATGTTCTGAGCACCTGCCCCAGACTGCTGGGGCTGTGACGGCAGGGTGAAGACTGGAAACGAAGTCCCTGGTAAAATTAAGCTGATATTTTAATTAGGATTTAAATGACAACTAAGAACATTTTTGCTTGTAATAGGAACCATGAAGAAAATGGAGCCCTAGTGGCGCAATGGTTAAGAGCTCGGCTGCTAACCAAAAGGTGGGCAGTTCGAATTCGCCAGCCGCTTCTTGGAAATCCTGTTGGGCAGTTCTACCCTGTCCTATAGGGTCGCTCTGAGTCGGAACCGACTCACGGCGCATAACATCAACAACATGAAGAAAATAAAGCAGGCCTGAGGGGGAGTTAGGTAAGCCAAACGCTTGAATGAGTTTGCTTCCAGGGGAGTTGTTATAGTTGGAGAGGCAGACATGTAAATTAATTATTAACGAGTGTCAAGGGCAGTAATCGTTGTTTTTAAGCTACTGTGCTGTAGCAGAAAGGGAATGACCAGCTTTATCTTTTTTTTAATCGTATACATTATATATATATGTACACTCATACATACACATATCCCCACACACACACACATATATCTGGAGGAACCGTGGTGGTGCAGTGGTTAAGCGTTTAGCGGCTAACCAAAAGGTTGGTAGTTCGAATTCACCAGCTGTCCCTTGGAAACCCCACAGGGTAGCTTCACTCTGTTCTATAGGGTAGCTATGAGTGGAAATCTACTAGAGGACAACCGGTTTTGTATATATTTAAGAGGGACTGCGAGTGTGGTCCAGCAGCAAGAACAATACTTGAAAAAGCATAGGATGCTCTTCAGCACGGAACTGCAACAGTAATGCAAGTAATAGAGAGCTCCACTTGCCAACTGATTTTACCACTAGGACGTACCACAGGCTACTCAAGCTAAGATGGCCTTTTTTTCGGGGGGGGGGGGCCCAAACCTGTATCTTGTCTTTGTTGCTGTATTTGGGAGTGACACATCCACCCATTAAGGAAACCTAGATGTTTTTCTCCCTCTTAACCTTTCCACATCCAGTTAGACACTATGAACGCCAGTCCACAATTCCTAAACCAGTGCCTAGCTGCTATGTAAGAATTACCTGGGGGGATTCCAAAAAACAGATGCCAGATTCCTAGACCCTATCCTCAGAAGTTTTGGATTAGTTCTCTATGCATTTTTAAAATGCTCTCATCTGCATCTCCACTAATGATACCTTTGTTCAAGTCTTACTTGGTCAACCTCCTGGGTTGTAAGGATTTCCTTAAGCTGTCCCAGCATTGCTTGGCTCCACCTGACTGAATTGCTGCCAGAGTCATCTGTTTCATTATTGCAGTATCATCTTTCAACTGTGATATTCTTGTGTGCTGTTGAGTTGGCCCTGTGTGACAGAATAGAACTGCCCAGTAGGTTTTTTTTTTGGCTGTGATCTTTATAGTCTGCTTCTATAAAGATTACAGCCTTGGAAACCCTATGGGCAGTTCCACTCTGTTTTATCTATAGAGTTGCTGTGAGTCAACTGACTTGACGGCAACAGGTTAATCTTTACAGAAGCAGATTGCCAGGTCTTCCTCACAGCGTAGCTGAGTGGATTCAAACCACCAACCTTTAGGCTAGCAGTAAAGTGCTTAACCTTTGCGCCATCAGGGCTCTTCACTGTAATATTAATGCTTTTTTTTTTTTTTTGAAGACTTTCCCTTGCAGCTTCTTTCCCTTAAGTTTTTTGTATTGTTTAATTTTTCCTCCCTTCAGTTGGTTTTAGGCTCTCTCACTCATGTTAGAGGCTTTCCTCGGCTGTCTGATGAACAGTCCTTGATTATCTGCTCATATTTAAAAGTGGAGTATTTAAGAGCTGATTGGAAGTTCTGATTCCATTGGACATGTTTGTGCTTGTTATCGCTTTTCCTTTTGTTATATGGTCGCTTTTTTTTATGAGTTGGAATCGACTCGACAGCAACAGGTTGAAGGTTTGTCTCTTTAGAAAGTCCTTTAATGTCATTTTCAGGGAGTCTAAAGAGGGAACAAATGTAAAAGTGTATGTTCAATACACCATATTTAGCTGGTAATCCAAAGTGATAAATCTAAAACACACACCTGATCAGTTGTATCATTCTGCTGCTAAAGAAGCTTTAGCGGCCTCCCTTTGCCGGCCTGACATTCAGACTCCTTAGCATACAGAAAAGGTACAGTAGTTCATTGTCTGGCCCATGACCCTTTCTAACCTGATCTCTCACAGCTGTGCCACTTGTCTCCCACCCCCAGCCCCAAACCGACACCTGGCACTGTAAGCTCTACCATAACAAGATGCTAGTAAATCGGCTGAGTCTATGAGGCTCTTCTGTCTCCACACCTGTGCTTTGACTGGGCCTCGAGCTGAAATAACTCTTCTCTGCCCGTATCTGCTTGATGAACATTTACTCCTCTTATGAAAACACAATGTAACCATCACCTCCTCAATCATGCCTTTCTTCAGGCGCTGCATGAGAACTTACCTGCCCTCCTTCAGCCCCCTGCAACCCTATCCCATGAACTCAGCATTCTGTTAGGAGGGGCAATCTGTAACGGGCCCTAAGGGTTACTGCAGGTTCTTGCTGGGTTGCCGAAAATGCCAAGTGCTGACTGCTCTTTATCTGGGGCATTTTTCAGGGTTGTGTTTGAGGTGATCAATCTTTAGAGCTAAGGTAATGTCCCCAGACAAAGAGTAAGCTTGTTTCCACTTATATACAAGTGGTGAATTCCACAAGCTCAGTGTTCCTCTCCAGTAATGCAAACCACTGTGTGTGGAGGGATCTATCTAGACCCTCCCCCGTCATCCCCCTGGAACTTGGGGTGGCGTTGGGGGGAGCACAGGGAACTAGTGAAAACATGAAGCTCTGGCTATTGTTTTTGCTATGAGTAATAATATCCATTGCCTTTGACCCAGAAATTTCATGTCTGTTGTCATAAAACAGTAACAGGCTAGCTTATTAGCTTGTGCCCATTGCCATCGAGTCAATTTTGACTCATAGCGACTCTATAGGACAGAGCAGAACTGTTCCATAGGGCTTCCAGGGAGCGGCTAATGAATTCAAACTGACCTTTTGGTTAGCAGCCAAGCTCTTAACCACTGTGCCGCCAGGGCTCCTATTAGCTGGTAAGTAGGGTGCAATCCCAGACCTCTCCCAGACCATGACATATACTTCTATCACAGCACCTGTAACAGCATTATTTCCAATTACCTTCACAGCAGGGACTCACATCTCACGCACCTGTTTCCCCAAGTATCTAGCTTGTCATGGGCAACTAAAAAAGTTTGAGACTGAGCATATTAGTTTTCTAATGCTACATAACAAATTGCCACAAACATTACAGCTTGAAACAACAGCCATTTATTAGCTCACAGTTCTGTAATTCTGAAGTCTGGCATGTGTGGCTGGGTTCTCTGCTCATGTTCTCACAAGGTGAAAATGTGTCAGCTGGGCTGCGTTCCTGTCTGGAGCTTGAGGTCTTTTAAGTTCATTTGGTTCTTGGTAGAATTCAGTTCTTTGAGGCTTTAGGACTGAGGCCCCCTTTCTTTTGCTGGCTGTCCTCAGCTCCTAGAGGCAGCCCATAGTTCCTTGTTCCGTGATTCTCTCCATACGCCCTCTCATATGTCAGATCTCTCTGACTTCAGAAGGGCCCCAGTGCATTTTAAGGACTCTCCTGATTTGTTCAGGGCCACCCAACTGATTTAGGACCTTGAGTTCACTTGCAAAATCCTTTTGCCATATGAAGTAACACAATCACAGAAGTGATAATCTCATCATACTCATAGGCTCTGTCCACACTCAAAGGGAGATTATACAAGGGCAAGAGTCATTGGGGGATCATCCTAGAACTCTGCCTATCATACTTCCAAGGAAGGAAGGGGTAAAATAAGTGCCTAAACCAAAGCAACGGCAGTGGAGAAAGAAGATAAAGGCAGTTCCACAGAACTTGAAGATGGTTACACCGTCTGCAAAATACGAGTGTTGGAACAGATCACTGCTTTTCAGACAAGGTTTTGTAGAGGGCTCAGGGATAGGGAGAGTGGCCAAGAGGGAGGCCAAATTGGTGGAAATCTCAACTCTTTTTCACCCATAGCAATTCATTTTATTTTTCAAGTTCAATTGGGGCATAAGATGTTATTACAGAAATTACTGAGTCTGTTAGAAGGAAAGAGAAAAGCATTTTCCAAAATGGCTTTCATTTTTCGAGAGAACTGCAAATGAGATAGACAATCCCAATTCTTACAGATTAGTCAGTATGTTATTGCTACATAACAAATTACCTCCAAATTTAGCAACTTAAAACAATAAACATTTATTATCTCACACTATCTATGGGTTAGAAACCCAGGAGCAATTTGTGTGGTTCTGGCTTGGGGTCTCTCATGAGGTTGCAGTCAAGTTGTTGGCAGGGAATATAATCATCTGAAGAGCTGACAAGGACTGGTGCATTCCATTTCCAAAATGGCTCATTTACATGGATGTTGGTGGGAGGCCTCAGTTCCTGACCACGTGAACATCTCTATAGGGCTACTTGAGTGTCCTCGCTACATGTCTGCTGGCTTCTAGAGTGAGTGATCTGAGACAGCCAGATGGAAACTAAAATACCTTTTATGACAACCTCATCATTTGCATTGGGCATATCTGCTGCAAAGAGCCTCTTTAAAGTGTTAAAAAGCAAAGATGTCACTTTGAGGACTAAGGTGCACCTGACCCAAGCCATGGTGTCTTCAATTGCCTCATATGCATGTGAAAGCTAGACAATTAATAAGGAAGACCAAAGAAGAATTGATGTATTTGAATTATGGTGTTGGCAAAGAATATTGAATATACCATGTGATGCCAGAAGAATGAACAAATCTGTCTTGGAAGAACAGCAAGACTGCTCCTTAGAAGCGAGGATGGTGAGACTTTTTCTCACTTTGGACGTGTTATCAGGAGTGAACCGTCCCTGGAGAAGGACATTATGCTTGGTAAAGTAGAGGGTCAGTGAAAAAGAGGAAGATCCTCAATGAAATGGATTGACACAGTGGCTCCAACAATGGGCTAAAACACAGAATGATTGTAAGGATGATGCAGGACTGGGCAGCGTTTCGTTCTGTTGTACACAGGATCGCTGTGAGTCAGAACCGACTAGACAGCACCTAACATTATTTCTGCCACATTCTGTCCACTAACAGTTGAGTCAACAAGTGCAGCTTACACTCAAGGGGAGAGAAATTAAGCTCCACCTCTTAAAGGGAGAGTATCAAAGAACTTGTGGCCATGTTTTAAAACCACCACAATCAGGCAACACACTTAAAATCTTTGGGAAAAAAAAAAAAGACATGAAACAAATAACTGTCTTGTCCCAATTGTGATATGTGTTATAAGAGCACATAATGGGGGGACCTTACTTTGGGAGAATCAAGGATCATGTCCCTGAAAGACACAATGACGATACTAACAACTGAGAGATAAGTAGGGAGTTAGATGAAGGGAAAAAGTAAAATGTGTAAATGAAATGAACGTGCAAAGGACCAGCAGGGTGCAGAGGGAGGCATTTGATACTTCCCCAGAATTACAATGTTAAGTGGATGGAACAGAGAAGAAAGAGGAAGGATGAGATGAAGACAGGATCTCACAAGCAGGCTACACTGATTTTGGATTTTTTCACAATAGCAATGGGAAGTTGGTGAAGTATTTGCAGGCTATTTTGACCATCTTTGGACATGTTTCAGGAGCGATCAGTCCCTGGAGAAGGACATCATGCTTGGTAAAGTAGAGGGTCAGCAAAAAAGAGGAAGACCCTCAACAACATGGATTGACACAGTGGCTGCAACAATGGGCACAAGCATAACAATGATCATGAGGATGGCCCAGGATCGGGCAGTGTTTTGTTCTGTTGCATATGAAGAACCTAAGAACAACAAATGGTGACAATCAGATTTAGAAGAATATGGAGACTGAATTTGAGTGGAGCAAGAGTAGAATGAGACTTGTTAAGAGGTGAGAGATGGTGACCGTCACTAGATTGGTGGTAATGAAGATGGAGAGCAAAAGAGACATCCAAGCATGTTCAGGGGGTAGAACTAACCAGACTTGGTGACTGACAGACATGGAATGTGGGAGTGAGAAGTTTCAAGGATGAGCCCTGGGTTTCTGGCCTGAGCAACTGGGTTGGGTAATGGTGTGGGGAATATAGGAGAGGATGTAGTCGGTGGGTTGTGTGGTTTACTCGGGAGCTTCCAACCAGTTCATTCCAGTTCAAACCCTTGCTGAGAATTTGCATTTCCACCCCGGATATACTGAATCAGAATCTACATTTTAACAACCAAGCTCTCCAAGTGATTCTATTGTATAATAAATTTTGAGAACCACTGCTCTACCAGTGGTTCTCAGAACTGGTCTCTAACTAGCAGCATTAGCATTGCCTGGGAACTCGTTAGAAATGCAAATTCTCAGCAGGGGTCGAACTGCAATCAACTGGTTCAAAGCCCTGGTTTATCCAAATGTTCAGATGCTCAGGTGCTGGCAAAGAGAAAATTGGTGGTTGGGTTCATTCCGGTGTGGTCTTTTGCCAGGTGACAATGAAAAAAACAGAGGGATGAGGGAGGTCAGGCTGTTTGCAAGACAGTGAGTCTATGACCATCCATCAGTATGTCAACAGTGAAGCCAAACCAGCAATTGTCAGTGATTGAAGAGGAGGAGTACAAAAGCCCACCATCTGGGTCTCTCTTGTGCATTTTCTCTTTTGCCACAGTGCAGGGAGGTCAGCATTATGCTAAATGCTGGATTCCAAAGTGATTAAAGCGTTGGTTCCTGGCATCCAACAACTTCCCAGCTATATGGGAAGCCAATTTCTGCACCAAAAAAATCCCAAAGATTTGCACTGTATATTGCAGCTTATCCTAAAATGTCACTCTAAGGGAACATGCAGGTTTTCCAGGTCTCATTTTTCATTTTGACCTCTTTTAGAAACACTATCCAACCCAGTTGCTCCTAGAGGAGCTGACCAGGCACTACTGGAAGCCCACAGAAAGAAGGCATTAGAGATTCAAGTAACACTCTAGAAACGCCCTAGAATCTAGGGCAAGACTTTGAGGGAATAATATCAATATGCTTGAATGGATTAAGTCTACCTATAAAAGCTGACTTTGCAATTCCAGGGTAGAACCAGATGTCTAAAAGTGGTACACTAAGAAGCAGTATGAGCTAACTATTTAAAACACAGAAATTAATAACAGAAAAAGATTTAAATGTGGATGCACTGGACAGCAGGACAGGAGGGGGGTGGTGACCTCTTGATTCCCAACATTTATACTACAGGCAGTCCCTGAATTATGAACAAGTTCTGTTCCTAAGTCTGTCTTTAAGTCAAATTTGTACATAAGTCGGAACGGTTAGGTACAGTCTGTATCTAATGTCAGTCAAATGTATGTCTTAGTATACAATATACTGTGCATAGTTGTATGCATAAAAAAACATTAAAGAAACACTTCCAGACACACTTAAACATCTTCAACATGATAATACAGTAATAATAATGTCTTGATGCATGCTGCGAAGTAGCACCTGTTTGTTATTATGAACCACTATATGTACTTTGAGTTTTTAATATAATAGGCTTTATGGACAGGTTCGTAACTATGAGTTTTATGTAACCTGGATGCTCCTAACCTGGCGACTACCCGTGTATGCACGTATTATTTTTATTTGGACAAGTATTCCCCCAACACACACACTTTGGTAAGTCTTCTCTTCTGTGACCCTCCCTATCCCCCCTACTGTTTCCATAGTACTTCCCACTATCATAATGCTTACTTAGCACTGCATTTCGAATTAACACCTGCTCCTCACTTATCACCTCTCTTACCTAACATTTCACTACAATATTTTACTACAATAGTAAAAAACCTACTATCCAACTCTTTTGAATACTAATGACCTTCTGCCCACATATCCTCACCCCACCAACAGCTCCTCCAGGGAAGAAGAAAGAGTGGCACCTCCCTTAGGGTATTTTAACTCCCATCTGGAGCCAGGGGGCACCAGACACTCTGGCTCCTCCTGGCTCATGCCTCCATTCCCTCCTCTGGGCTCACCCCACCCTCTTCCCCATGCTCACCTCGCATGTAAGCACCAGCTGGTGGGTGCTGCCAGAAGCAGGATGCAGGTGGTAGACCTTTACCATGTACACAGCACAGCCTAAGCTGGATTCAGCCTGCAGCATGAATCTGGATTCCGGGGAGCAGAGCGAGGGGCAAGCCTGTGAGCACCGCAGGCTGCAGGTACATAGGGGGCTGCAGCCGCCCAGCCAGGATGGATGGGGCCAGGGAGGAGGCAGGAAATTTCGAGTATTTCACATAACACCAATTTTGGCATAATGCCCTGGTCTTTGGAATTTAAGCACATCAATAAGCAAGGAGTGAGTGTACTTTGTTTCTTCTACTCAATCAGCAGTTTTGAGCTACAGAGGTCATCCTCAATATTGCCCAGTGCCTGGTTCCTAATAGGTGGTCAATAAAGGCCTGGATCAGAGAAATAAGATCCGACTAACTCATGCCAAATATGGGGCCTGGATGTTGTCACTGAACTGTCATCATACTGTACTAAAAGTCAGTATTAAAAAAAATATGCACACACATATTTAGACATACTCACATGTATTTGTCACCAAGGCATCACCAAAAACATCACAAAAACTAGGCTTAGTTTAGTTTGCGACAATATAGATCCTGTGAAAACACGTTTTTAATCCTCTCTGCAGTTTACAATATTCTATATAACTTTTAAAGCAATTAAACATTTTTTATTTGAGATTAAATTTGTCAAAAAATGTAATTTAATGGAGACTGCGGAAACTTGTGAAATAAAAGGCCATGATGGAGAAACATTAAGAAATCTGTAGAATCACCAAACTGTCACAATACTACTTTCCATTAGAAAAACATCTCGATAAAGCAAAAGAAAACCATGGAAAATACAAAAGTCAAATTAGAGATTTGGTTTAGTACTTTCCCTGAGTCTCTTGTTTTTAAAAATCAAATGTAAGAACAGCCAGTTCTAAACGTGACCCAAAAGTCTTGCCCACCTCCTTGGAGAATACATTTAAGATTACACGCCACATACTCTGAAATGGTCCCAGGGCTTTATTTAATGCCAGTTTGCTTATGCCACTGCCACAGGGTATTCTGACCTGCCACTACAGGTGGGCTTAAAGAGCTGTCAAGATTTTACCTTGGCCTACCGTAATGTAACACATCGAAACTATATACCAAATAAGGACAACAGATCTTCAATTCTTAATAAATACTTTCTAAATGGATTGGGGCACTATATACATCAAACTGTGGTAACTTAACAACACGGGAACAAACACTCATGCTTTTAAAAATTTACACAAATGGATGGTAGTGGCTAAGTCTTTTAAAAATTCTAAATCTCATGTTACAAGGAAAAAAACCCTCAAAAAGTAAGATATTTTCACCAGTTAAAAAATCTAATTCATTAGATCCCAATAAAACAAAGTTGAAAAAGTGGTTATAAGTTGATATTTGAATATGGATATTCTTATTCCAAAAAGCTAGCTATCCCCTTGATCCTTAAACAAAACAGTCCCTACAGTGTTTCTACTTCATCCTTTAATTGCAAATATATGTGTGTATACACATAGATGTGTATATGCTTGCAACTGATCAAGCAGTTCATTAAAGTATAATTAATCAAATTAAAGATGTAAGGTTTGTTGCAATCTATTTTTATTTCAGATGTACTAGGTTACTTTGCTGGGCTTATGCTATCAGAGCACTAAGTATTATGACTCACACTTTCTAGTCAAAGGTAGGAAAACTTTTCCCATACATTTTGACAGCCATTCTCAGGACATCAAGGAGAGCTGCAAAGCAGTGCCCAGCTGTGACTCCTCCATCATAATGGAATCTCAATTGCAGAGTAACAATCAACTTTTAAAAAGGTAATAATCATGCACTATCCTAAAATTTTTTTTTTATCCTAAAATTTAGGGGTGAAATAATGGCTCTAACTACCAAAAACATGACATTTACTCATTCCTATTAATTATTTCGTTTAATAAGATAAGCATCCCACTGCACCGTTGGGAAAACTGAGGCACAAAAAGGTTTGTTGGGCTTTTAAAAAAAGATTTGTTTAACGTTAGGGAAGCCAAGATCATAACTACAATCTGAACTCTAGAGGCTAGACCCTTATGGGGCATAATGGATTCACACTTTGTAACATTACATTTAACTCACCTGTCCTATTTATAGCACATCTACCTTGGTCCAACCTCTTGCAAACTCTTTAAAATATGGACTTGGATGCCTCTTAGCACCTGCTTTTTCTGACCAGGTGAAAAAGGCTAGCCAGTGCTTGTATTAAAAAAAAAGCATACTATATATTGCAATTAGTAGGTTCAATTATGAAAATATTCCATAACTGAATTTCAACAAATCTCAGAAACATTCCACAAAATTCTGTAAGAATTCTTGGGAAGGTACAGTACTTGGCATTCCTCTCTAAAACAGAAATTCTTTGTGTTACTGTTGAAGATCTGAAATTAAGTGTATATGCTCTCATAATTGGTAACATCACAGTTTTACTAGGCTAGTAAATAAAACTGAAAAGACCACCCAAGTTCCTAGATAACACCAAAATATTTACCTAGGATTATCAAAGAAATCATAGGGCTTTGGTACCCTTTTCAGAAAAATCCTAAAATGTACAAAGGTAAATATAAGTATGTGGTATTTTACATTGTACCGATTAATAGTAAATCAGTAAGGCATAACCACTATGACTTCTTGACCAACTTCATATCCTGAAACAACATATCTGCCCTTGCCAGCTACCATTCCAATTCAACTGGGTATTCTCCAGTTAGACAAGCTGTACAATGACCATTCTTTTCAAAACATTTCAGACCATTTCCATTTTCTTGAATAATATCTTGCTTTTCCATTTTCTGTTTTTTAAATTTTATTCTTTCTTCTACAGATGAAACCAGTCCTTCTACTGATAGATAAACAACACTGTTTGCTCCTATAAGGGGAAAGAGGGAAAAATAAAAAGGCCATGAGACTCCTTTAGAAGGTAGGAAGTACTTCAACAGAGAATAGTTACAAAAAAAAAAAAAAAAAAACTTAAGCCAGGATAAAATTTTCTCTTTTGACTTTTCTTTAAAAAGAAAAAAATAAAAATCAAAACTCAGGGCCTTTTTTTTTTTAATTAGAATTTAGGGGATAACAGTTTAAAATAGGAGTGGAAGCTTCTAGTCTAATATGGATTTAGAAAACTTCCAGAATAATTTCCTTCATTAAGAAAACAGATTTTGAAATCAGGAATATTTAGGTTCAAAATATTTGTAGATCTATTTTTTCATCTGTAAATGGGGAAAACACTGCATAAGGGTAGAATTTTTATAACATTATTATGATAATATAGATGTAGCATGTAATGTAGTTCCTGGCAATAAAGAGTGCTCACAATATGATACCCATTAGAGTGACATTCAGAATGTTAATAGGTAAGGCATAGGCATGATTAGTGAAAACAAATGCCAACCATAAACAACTGGTGCACACTGGCTGAATATCTTTGTGAGACCTTACCTGATTCGGAAAGGACGAAGTATTAACCAGAGTAACGTGGATCTCCAAGTCTCCTGGTAAGCCTACATAAGCATTTTACTTTTTGATTTGTATTCACATTCAAATTATTCTATTGGGATCTGTGGTAGAACTGTTTTTGTTTTTCTTGGCATCTGAACTTGGGGAGATTTTAACTGATGTAGTTCCCTCTACCTGGAAAGCCTTACTTCTCCAACCTGACCCCTGTGGAGTAAGTTCAAGAACCACCATTTCCTAGAAGTCTTTTCTTTTCCTTTGATCTCACCTTAGTCTTGCTCTCCAACACAGTTGTTGTCTACATATGGAGTGTGGCATCTACATAAGCCATGCACTCTTACTATTCAGAATAGTGCTCAAGATCTGGCCAACATATATGATATCTACTTTTAACAAATACTGAACACTACTCAATTAAAAGTGCAAAGACACACACTATGGATTTTCTTAAAGGATTAATGATAAAATTTAAAGAAACTTTAATACCTACCTAAATATTCTGCAAGATGACCAAATTCTGGTTTATTGGCAATAAGCTCTTCTTTTGTGGGAATGTTTATTCCCATGAAGCATGGGAATCTGATTGGTGGTGAAGCTACCCGAATGTGTACCTTGGAAAGAAATAATTTCATGCTTTCATTGTTTAATATTAATTGTAACAATAACTATGCAAAATTCTCTTTCATTGCTCAAATTCAACATAAAATTGTTTAAAGACTATTTAATAACATATGGACAATAAAAATTTGTTCCACTAAATAACAGACTAGAAAGAATCCTGAAAAATCAGCTGATATACATATAGAACTCCAGTGTTCAGTAAGAACTACTTACAGAATTAATTCATTACCAAAGAATCTTACTTGAGCAGCCTTGCTCTAGACTCCAAAGAATCCTGGGCAAAAATTTCAAAATGTCAGTCACTTGTGAAGGGTTCTCTGTATACAGCTGTCCACTGTTCCCATAACCTAATAATAAGGAATTTTCTTCCTTCCAATCTCCTACTTCTCATTTAAAGACTTTATTTCCCTAGGGCCATCTTCATTTTCTTTTGTTACATATGAATGGCACTTTTATTTACCTCTTATAAAAGCCTTTAAAATGAAAACTATGACCCAGCAGGTTATAACAAAAGCCTTAATACTATGACAGAGCTATTTGCCATATTTATTATTATTTTCTGCCCTCTGTCAGGTATATTTACATGGCTGTGATGGTAAAAAGAAGTTCTTGGGTGGCACAAACAGTTGAGTGCTTGACTACTAACCAAAAGATTGGTAGTTTGAGCCCACCCAGATGTGCCTCAGAAGAAAGGCCTGGCGATGTGCTTTGGAAAGGTTACAGCCTTGAAAACTTTTATGGAGCAGTTCTACTCTGCAACACATTGGGAGGGGTCATGATGAGTTGGAATCAACTTGACAGCAACTGGTTTTTTTTTTTTTTTTTAATGGTAAAAAGTGTGCACATTTACTTTTTACCTTTTATAATTGCAAAGATTTTCCTGTGTTAAATAGTCTTCGTAATTATAGCTTTTAATAGCTGCATCATATTTCATCATACTGTTGTATCAATTTACTATTCTCCTACTGGTAGATATTTAAGCCATTTTCAGGTTTTTTACTTTTTGTCTTTTACTTTTGTAATAGATAGTGAATTTACTTTATAACTCTTTATTTCTGTTACCTGGCTTCCACAGGATAAATTCCAAAGAGTAAGATTATCTTAATCAGAAAGAGGCAGGAAAATCATAATTATAATTATCTTTGAAACTTTCTACATATACTTTTCCATTCTGCTTTCCATTCCACTTTCTCCTACAATAGATTTTTACATTTGCTCAATTATTAGTTGCAAATGGCATCTCATTTCTGTTTCTGTAACTTGAATTACTGAAATATTTAGAATTAGAATAAGTTTTGAAATTTTAAAATATGATGTGTCAAATTTATCATACTGGGATTTCTTTTATGTCTTCAAATAAAGAAAGTAATTAAAAATCTATAGATTTATACATTCTATTTCGTGGTTTTTGTTAGTCTCTTAATTAATTTTATATATTTTTTAAGCTCTTATATTTAGTTTTTAAATTTACTAAGGATTAAATTTAGCATATAGTATAAAGGTGGCTATTACATATTTTTCAAATTACTACAGCTATTCCTAAACCAGTTAATTAGAAAAATGTGAATTTGTTATACTGAACTATCCATTTTGATTCACTGTATTGAATTACAATTTTTATGACAATATCACATTGTTAATTATTGGTGCTTCAGGATATCTTTTAATATTACTTACCTCTTTTGCACCAGATTCTTTGAGCAACTTTATTATGGGCGAGATAGTATTGCCTCTCACAATTGAATCATCTACAAGAACAATTCTTTTGCCTTTAAAATTTTCTGACAATACTCCAAATTTTTTTGCAACACCAAGTTGTCTTAACCTCATGTTTGGCTGAATGAAGGTTCTTCCTACATATCGGTTTTTACAAAGCACCTCCACATATGGAAGTCCACACTGATGGAGAAAAATGAAAAGGACAATGAGCAGCAGTATACAGAATACTCTCGGCTCTTATTCTCTGTGGGTTATACTGCAACTACAGTATGTATGTAGAATTTCAAAATGTTGTTACTCTAGTCTCCATCACCAGATTACTATTTCCTTTCACTATTTAAACTGTGGGGGGAAAAAGGCAAAAAGAAAAATCATTAAAATACGCTTGGTCAGTAAACAGATTCATTCTGCTAGAATTTGTAATGCTTCTCTCTTAAACAAGTATCGCTATTCTATCTTAGAAGAGAGTACTGAACGTATGAAGACGTGGCAAAAACTACATCACCTTCAGAAGATTTCACATATTTAAAAAATTATCAGCTACAAGAAATTAATTAAAACCAATAGGCAAAGGAGATGCTTTTCGAGGGTCAGGAAGTAATTTATTAATTTCTCAAGGTATTATCTGTCTAAAATGTATACATGTTATTTCTTTTACAAGCTAATAAACTAAACTACCCAAGGTAGTGAATGCTGTGTATTATACCCCAGGATCAAGCTACTGGTTATAAAAAAAGAAATTAAGCATACTACTGAGAACATAATTTTAAAAACAAACATAAGCAGTTTTATTATTACACTCAGCAGAGAACAAATATACCAGTGGCTTATGAGGGTACTTCAAAAAATAGATTTTAATAAGTAAATATTACCACTAAATTCTAGATATATTCACAATGTTATCTTTTTAAAGAGTAGAAGACCAAACTTCAAGTCTTTGAGTGGGCCTTTTTGTGGTTTTTATTAAAATAGTGGCATTGAATGAAAAGGCTGGAAAACAAATAATTCTTGTAAACGAATCAAAATGAACCCTCAAGCCCTCCTTTCTCCTTACAATAACTTGGTCAATTTCTCTTTACAGGCAAGGATTTCTTATTCCACTGAGGAGAGCAATTCACTGGATCATGTTAATTAAGAGAATACACCTTTTTTGCGTAACCAAGAGCAGCGGGCGTGGCCGATTCCGGAACAGTGCTGACCAAATCTGCATCCACAGGTGCTTCAATTGCCAGCTGCTGACCACAACGGTACCTCACCGTGTAAACCATTTGACCTGGTATGTTTGGAAAAAGAAATAGATTAGTTTTACTTAGTATAATATTGCTATTCTTAAAGCTAGTTTTACCAGAACTCTACAGATTGAAAACAAATAGGAACGGGGAATTCCCCCCCTTTTTTTCCTTCAATTTGACCTTAATACAGATCAAAAAATTCCTAATCCTTACCCCAGAAGAAAAACAAAAGTCAAGAAATGAATGAAAGAAAAAATTAGTGATGTTCTAACTTCAGTCCCATATCTATAACATATAATTATGTGCCTCTGTAGTGCCAGGTAAACCTATGGGCCAAGAATAGCCATGTTTCAATGAGATAAGACAGAGTCATATCAGCAATGTTGTTGTTGTTGTTAGGTGCCATCGAGTCGATTTCGACTCATAATAACCCTATGTACAACAGAATGAAACACTGCCGGGTCCTGAATCATCCTCACAATTGTTGTTATGCTTCACCCATTGTTGTAGCCACTGTGTTAATCCATCTTGTTGAGGGTCTTCCTCTTTTTTGCTACCCTCTACTTTACCAAGCATGATGTCCTTCCCCAGGGACCAGTCCCTCTTGATGACATGTCCAAAGTAAGTGAGAAAAAGTCTCGACATCCTCGTTTCCAAGGAGCATACTGGCTGTACTTCTTCCAAGACACATTTGTTCGTTCTTTCGGTAGTCCATGGTATATTCAATATTCTTTGCCAACACTATAATTCAAAGGCATCAATTCTTCGGTCTTGCTTATTTATTGTTCAGCTTTCACATGCATATGAGGTGACTGAAAACACTATGGCTTGGACCATGTGCACCTTAGTCCTCAAAGTGATATCTTTGCTTTTTAGCACTTAAAGAGATCGTTGCAGCAGATTTGCTCAATGCAATACGTCCGTCCTTTGATTTCTTGGCTGCTGCTTCCATGGGCATTGACTGTGGATCTAAGTAAAATGAAATCCTTGACAACTTCAATATTTTCTCTGTTTATCATGATGTTGCTTATTGGTCCAGTTGTGAGGATTTTTGTTTTCAACAATAGACAAAGAAATTTTCCTTACCTTCAAATATACTATCTGGTCTTGCAAAATAAACATATTCAAAGATACAAAAAGCCATTGGATTCCCTCCAGACCTTGATATAATATCGAGTGTTTGGACATTGTGTCTGGATATTTTCACAATTTCCCCAGGCAAGACTTCACGGTGATATCTTGGAAAATAATGTTAAAGAAAGAAGCCTTTAATAAAAAAGTCCATAAGGCTGATAACTACTGTAAAACATATACAGTCCCCTTCCTTATAGACAGAAAACAGTCTAGTTTAATATAAAGTCTAAAGATGGCCTTTTTCTTTAAAAAAGGGAATATGTCTCCAGCAGTAATTTCTGTAAATCTTTTTCTTACTCATAAATTCCAATTTATAATTTTTAAAAATAAAGTGCCTAAGTTTTACTGATTTTGAAAGAATAAAGGCTAACGGGAACATTTTATCCTGGCTTAAATTTTTCCACTGTAACTATTCCTTGTTGAGGAGACCCTTTCGTTCTAAAATGTTTCATAGCATTTTGAAAGAAAGATGCCAGTTTCAGAATTAGAAGGTACTACTGGATAAAAAAAAAATTTTTTTTTTAAACTGTATATTAAAGTTAAAATCAGTGCAACTGTGGAACACAATATACATGAGAAACGGCATTTATAAATGTTTTCTTGCTAACATTAGAAAAAAACTTGCATGGAAAAATCGCTATCAACGTGGAAAAAGCTAATATGCTAAATGTAAAACTTACATTGCACCAATAGATAAAAAGCTACAAGATTCTGAAGACACCACCCATCCTTCCGTTTCTGAGGGGTTTTTCCCTGTAAATCATAGGACAATCAATTCAGTTAATGTATCTAAGAATTTTTAAAACAGGTTATTTCAAGAAAACTCTTTAAATAGCAAACAGATGAAAAAGCTCACAGAACATCCATTTCTATGACTTTAAGAGCACATGGTTTTCATTTGGCTTGAGTCAAAGATAAAGTAGATAATCTCCCAACATTTCTTCTAACATGATGATTCCATTGCTTGAATAAGTCATCTGACAAGTCAAAACCAAAATCACTAAAATCACACTACAGAAATGAAAAGGCTGGTCAAAGGGTGCAAGCAGGCAATTCAGACAAGAATACATAGGAATGTCCAATAACTCCATGAAAAGCAGCTCACACCCTAAGAAACACAGAAATGTACTTTTTACCTACCCCCTCCTCTCCCATACACTTCATACCGAAGGGTTTCAGGGTGTGCCAGCAGTACAAGGACTCTGAAAAGCATTTTGAAGTTGCATTCCTTCTGAAGTTCATTACCTTTCTCGTTTATATCAGATACAGGAATAAGACGACCAATGCATAGAGGACGATTTCCGTAAGGATCTCGTACTGCATAAATAACATCTCTGTGCATGATAAGCAGGGAGTATGCTGTGGGTGCCTCCTCCATTAAGTTTTTAATCCTGAAATCAATTAAATAACTGAATGAATAACTTCAGTTATAAATACATGCAAGGCTAATTTCTCATTACTAGAGCTGCAAGTTTAGTCCAGTTTTTCAAGTACCTTGCTACCCAGTCTGGCGTGTCATCTTGCTCCTGAGGAGGGGTATATGCCAATAACTGAGTAATCATTTCACTGTCAGAACTTGTTGCCAGACCAACACCATGACGCAGAAGCTGTTTAGAAGGAGAAAGAGTTTAATCATTACAGGGGAAGCTCTACCCCACCCTTTACCCAATAGCCCACCATAATAATAAAAAAAAAAATTCAGGCCTTCTGTTGGTATTCAGTTATGAAAATCCTGCATCCCACTAAGGGTAAGTATATGCTAATAATTAAGAATCGCTGCTGGATGCAATGGGAAGTCCCTGAAAGCTTTCAAACAGGAAAAAAAAAAAAGTGCTTTAGAAGATACACAAAAAATCTTTTGAAGAGTAAGTTTGAAGGAATGTAGACCTGAAGTAGGGGTGGGGATGAAGGAGCTAGGATGATGTGGATTATGGTTCTAACTTTTTCTACCCTCAACAACCCTGACAAATAGGACAGATTCCCATAGGTAAGAGTGGTACGCTATAGTGGTGACTCTCAAGCTGGGTTTGGTGGTGGTGGTAGTGATGGTGGTTACCCATCCTCACTGATTATTTCTGATAGAGATAGGAGAGGTTGACTATGTGGACTAATTAAATGTAGATGAAGTAATAAATATTGGTTGGATGCACTCTACAATGGATTCGAGGTTCTGAACAAGACTGACTGACAAGGACATCACCATTGACATGCATGGGCTAATTAAACTGACTACAGAATGCAACAGAATATTTTCAGTAGGCAAAAAAAAAAAAAAAATTTTTTTTTTTTTTGGCAAAGCAGAGGTAAATTCTAGCATCCTTTCCCAGCTTACATTTAGTTTTCTGTAATTGTTTCCAAAATATTTTTTTCTCATACTTGTCATCTTCAAGGTTATATTCCATTTCTTCTTATGCTTTGAGCGTGGGGACAAAGTTAAAGGGGCAGCAACTCTAATTTCTCTGTGCTTCTGGTATCAACCATAAATCTTTTCCAAATCTCTAATGAATCAACTTGTGGCATAGAAAAATGCAGATTCTCAGACACATTCCTCCCACCCACCCCCAACACTCAGAGACTCTGGGGTAACATATTGAAATCTGTGATTGTAACAACTACTCCAGGTAATTCTGATGCATCTGTTCTTTGCAGTCAGACAACAGGTGGCAACAGCTAGAAAATGTTCTTAAACAAGATTTTCAGTAACTATCACAATCATGAAAAAAGCATTTCAAAAAAACTTACCTTTTTCCTTAACCGGGCAGCATTCACCAATTCGCCATTATGGGCCACCGCTATTTTCCCATGAAGCGTTTCAACAACAAAGGGCTGACAATTTTCTAATTCACAGTTTCCTGTAGTGGCATACCTCGTGTGTCCAATTCCAAGATTTGAAATATATAATTTCTTCAAACTGTCTTCAGTAAAGACATGATTTACAAGACCCATTCCCTTACAAAGTCAAAGTAAAAGCACATCTTAGAAAAAAACAGAGACTAAGCAATAAAAGCTAGCCCTTTGCTTAAAAAAGCAATCCCAAATTTCACTGTACCTCATAATCTCAAAAACGCCACTGTGATTGTGAGAACTGTGAAGCCCTTAGGTTTTATAAAATATTTAAGAACAGATGTTCTAAGCATAAAATTTATCAAATATTAACTAAAATAATTTGCATTTTAAAAATCAAAGCATCTTAACGTATTTAAATAAATTACCTGTTTGAGTACGTCAGTTCTAGACAGTACACTATCACTGGGAAATTCATCCTATTTCCATAAAGAGTATAAAGAATATATTTGAATGTATTTCTATTAGGATATACAGTTGGAAATGGCTCATCAAAAAAACATTACTTGTAATTCCAAATTATTTATTCAAACCCCCCACTTCCATATACAAGTTATCATCTAGCTATTGTTATCTTTATAATCAATTTTTTTAGATGCTCAAATATACCTTATGAGTTTTGAATGTTGGTACTGAACCTCCATCACTGGTCACAATACCAGCACTCTCCTGGCCCCTGTGAATATAAAAAGGTGCCAACTGTTAAATCTGTTCAACTGATAAGCTTGATTAAATATGCCTTTCTCAACTTGATTAAACATAACTTTCTCAGCAAGCATCCATGAACTTAGTCCGACAACATATTTGGTGCTAACAGTACTAGTACCGCTTCTCCTGACGACGATAAAGATGATTAGCAATAACAGCAGATGATCTTGTCCTACTGAGCTATTGATATAGTTCTAACTATATGCCAGGTGGAAACCCTGGTAAAGTAGCGAGTAAAAGCTATGCTGCTAACCAAAAGATTAGCAGTTAGAATCTACCAGGCGATCCTTGGAAACCCTATGGGCAGTTCTACTCTGTCCTATAGGGTCACTGAGTTGGAATCGACTCAACAGCAATGGTATGGTTTTTTTTTTTTTTTTTTGGTTATATGCCAGGCACTGTCCTAAGTACTTTACATGAATGGTCCAATTCGGCTTTCGTAACAGTCCAATGAACTAGGCGCTATTATCACCATCCCCCATTTTACAGATAACGACGCTAAAGGACCAGAAGTAACTTAGTAAGTAACTTGCCCAATGTCACCCAGAGAGCAGGTGGCACAGCCAGGATTACAACTCAGACAGTATGCTTCCATAAAAAACCCATTGCCATCGAGTGGATTCTGACTCATAGTAACCTTGTAAGACAGAGTAGAGCTGCCTTATAGGGTTTCCAAGGAGCACGTGGTGGATTTGAACTGCTGACCTTTTGGTTAACAGCCAAACTCTTAACCGCTATGCCACCAGGGTTTCCATATGACTTCTAAATAAGGTTTCATTGGGATGAATATGTGCATATAAATGAAAATCTCCAAATATAAAAGGAGGTAAAATGCTCAGTTCTGGCTTCTAGGAATTATGAACAAAACTTATTTTTGCTTCTCTGCTTTTCTCAAAATTTCTCCAACAAATATCTATCACCTTTTGTTATTAGAAAAAAATAAATACTGCTTTTAAAAACTCTAAGGTGACTTGGTACCTATCCTATTTCCCATGTCTGTATCTTGTTTCTTGCCTTAATGTTTTAGGTGATGATCAGAGAATAAAGGTAAAGGTAGGCTGGAGGAAGGGTAACACATGTGAGACAGAGAATCTGTACTACTGTGGAGTATAAACTCAAATTATAAAATAATGGTGCCAATTGCTCACAATTTTTTAATAATTCTGAACAAGTGCTATAAAGACTAGATGCTTATTAATCAATTTTTGTTCCAAATATGTATCAGGGTAGAAATGAAAATTAAACTCTACCAGATATGTAAATATGTATTAATAATTTTTAATGTATGTCTCAGTTATTTGGTAAAAATGATCTTTTTCAAAAATTACATATTATTATTGCTTAAGCATTTCAATAATAAAAACAACATTAAATGTATTAGCAAAGTAACATTTTTTCTTTAAAATCAAAATGAAAATGATTTACTTTATGCATGCATTAAATACTATGCTAAAAATAGATATGCATAATACTACACACTCTGAGAGTAAATAAATTATGACTTACGGCTTATTTAGTAAATTGATACGGTCCTTAAATTTACTGATGCTAGAAGACTTGGTGATTATGTCAGAGAAAAAAAAATATTAACATTAACTATAAGCACTAGGGCAGAGAGAGTCCCTGCCGATCATTTCCAAAACAATTTTGAAAAATCAACAGTCATTTAGTAAAACAGAGCAAATTGTAATAAGAAAAGAAATACACAAAAAATGGTTTCCTTTCCCTTTTGTCTCAAGGGTAATTTTTCCTTAAAGCAGATAGGAATAAGGTTAGGAAACATTCAGGTCCAAGCTGCTTTAATCACAAAGCCTGCTGATTTGGCAGTTTCTCAAGTTACTCCCCTCAGGCAGCTTGAACCAGTTAAACAAGATCCATTCAGGTCTTTGGAGCTTATTGACAACCAGCCGTCTGGTTTCCTAGGAAACAAAACCTTGGCTAGAAATAGTGAATCATTTCCAGGTCACTTTCAACATGGAGAGTGGAGCAGGAAAGCACTGGACTGAAGAGGAGGTTAAAGCTTTGCTGAGTGTCTGGGCAGAAAAAAACATACGAAAACAACTTTATGGAACACTAAGAAATAAAGGAATATTTATTTACATTGCTAAAAGGCTGCAAGCATTAGGCGTACACAGAGATTGGAAGCAGTGCCGGGCAAAGTACAAAAATCTCAAATATGAATACAGAACAGTTAAATACGCCCACAACTCTGGAAACAGCTCTAAAACTATGAAGTTCTTCCATGATTTGGATGCGATCCTGCAGCATGAACCTGCCCCACAATTAACAGAGGAGGATGCAAACAGCAGGTGCCTGGCAACGCTGATCCCAAATGCAGCCCCAGAGACCACAGAAGGTAAAATGAGAAAGTACTATTCTTTTGTGTTTAACTAGTGAACTGTAAGAGTACGGAACTTTTAAGTCCATACGATAAAGATAGCCTGAAACACCAGGGTAGAGGAAAAAAACTGATTTGCTATGCTATTTTGCACAGGGTAAAAATTAATTGGAAAAAAAAAAAGGTTACTACCATCACTTTTTAAATCTGTAAAATACAGAAAACTCACATTAATATGACATTAAACATGTCTGAAATGTTTCTGAAGTATCGATTTGGGTTCTGAAAATATTTTAAGTTTTCATTTTACAAGAGCGGCCAAAAAAAAAAAAAAATTCAGAATACAGCTCCCAGTAATATAGAATTTTCAGCTCTATTTTAATGTTCCCATTTTCCTTAATTTATAAATAAAATAATAAACACAAATAAACACTTCCTTATTACTGATTTGGAAAAAGCCACTTCATGTAGCAATGAAATAAAGCAAAATAAATAAATGATTTAAAGATCAAAACAAGGTGCCTGACCTGCTATGTTGTTAAACCCAAAACCATTTACAAAGAATTTGCTCTTGGTCTATGGAAGTACACTCATCACCAAGCAAAGGGGAGAAATCAACAGCAGAAATGAGATTTCTCTCAAAGCCAAAGTCTTGCAGATGCTATTTTTAAGAGCAGAGCTGTTCAGTTCAAGTATCTGTAGCACCTACTGTCTGTGTGCACCATGTGCAAGAAACTGAGCTACATGCACTCAGTAAAGCATAACCTCAAGAGAGGGAATCCATGAATAAATATAACCACTCAAGAGAAAAATGGTAAATAAAGGTACCAAGTGAGAAGGAGGTTAATTGGACAGATTAGATTACACCTGGGTTAACTTGGGTTAGCTGAACTTCATATTTAAAGCTCAATAAGAAATCATTTGGTAAAAAAAAAAAAATCACCCCACTTATATAGTCCCTTTATACTTCTGATCACTAAATTCTGTATTCTCAGAAGTTTTGCAGTCATTACCATGTTAAACAGCAATTACAATATTTTTACTCAGTTAATCACCCTGGATTCTTCATTATTTAAATGCTTTAAACACTGCTTGACTAATCATATCATTTAGCTTCAGAAGCTGGTCTCATGAAGATGTGGGTGCTAATATCCCCAATTCTTTAAGATCTTCTTCCGGTCCTTTCAGCCACCACCATGGTTCCAAACTTCTCAGTTTTGGTCCTAAGCACAAAGCCCATGTCTACAACTCACCACGTTTAAGGTACCTCAAACCCCCAATTCTAAAACTAAACTCTTTTTCTTTCCCCATAAAACTCGAGTCTCCTACAAATTGCTTCTACCTGAGTATCACTGTATTTTTGGTCATTCAAATAGAAAGTTTGAAGATAGCCTTGACCTTTGATCAATCACTAAATCCTTAAAAAAATCGACTTCTGACATGTTTCATAAATTTTCTCTCTGCTCCATTCTCATCATCCATAACTTCTTCTCTCACATGGAATATTAAGATAGACTCTTAACTGGTCTTTCTGGTTTTCAGCCTCTTCCCATTCATCTTCCGCAATGCTACTAGTTGTTGTTCTTTATTTTTTTTTAATTATAAAATTATAAGCACATTAACATTTAGCCTGCATTTTTAAAATATTTAAATTTTACCCAGGATTAATCATAATTTAGGATTAAATGTTATTCTTAATAGCTCCAGAATATTTAATGGGAGCATATACCAGAGTTTAGGTCTTTGTCACCTCTTGTACAAATGATGTTGCAATCAATACCTTCTGTCCAGATGTAACATTACTTTAGCATAGACTAACAGAAGTTCAATTACTGGGTCAAGGAGTATGTGATTAACTTTGAAACAGATTGCTAAAATAACGGCTTTGCTAATTTAATAAATAAATAACGATGTCTATGTGGTATATGCTATCAATAAATTTTTTATTTTGTATTTGCTTAATTACTAGTGATGTGAAACACTATATATTCCTTCACTTTTACAAATTGACTGTTCATGTCAATTGGGGTCTTAGAAATACGCATGATCTCCTTTGCCTTACAATTTTTGTGATTTTTATTTGACCTACAGAAATTATAAGTTTTTGATACAATAGTTCCTTTTCGAAAGCATAGAAAGCCCTCCTTTCTCCAGGTTCGATGCATTTATAAGGTCTTCTGGTTTTCCTATGGCGGAATCGACAGAATTTTTATTGGTGTATGGTAAACAGAAGAAGGGAAGAAAATCAATGTGCCTTTTTCCACTGCTGGCATCAACCTCATGCAAGTGGTAGGGACAGAGGCTCTGGTCCCCTCTGTTAGGCAGCAGGTAGCCTGAAGGTTGGCAAAGGACCCAAGTATGCCTCTGAGCAACTCTAGAGGCTCCATGTCCTGGTCACGGACATTACCCTGAAACTCTGAATACCCTTGGCCTACTGTGGCCAAAACATTTCTCTGGTGACCAAATTTCCACTCCATTTCCCTCCTCCTAATTTATGCAAACACATAAGTAGTAATGATTTAAGAGTTTGGGTTAAAATCGCCAGGACATAGGGAGATTTTGGGATTCACACCTGGTATGCTCAATTAAAAAAAAAAATTCCCTGTAGGGGTTGGGCAAAGAGCTTATCTTCTTCACCCCCACATGTATGTTCAGCTCCATGTTCCTTTCCATGAATATAAAACTAGGTTCTAAACCAGATAATAGAAGTACAGCAGACCCTGCTTTTCCTTATTGTTCTCATAATCAAACTCACGTGTTAAATGACCTGGGTATATCAGTATCTTCCTTACTTCTGTCTAAAAAGAATTCTTACATAACTTCAGGATTTTCTATTCCCAAAGAAAACAAATCCATGTTCCCAACGAAAGGTAAAACATTCCTTAACTGTAATTTGTTGCTGTTGTTGTTAGGTGCTGTCAGGTCGGTTCCGACTCACAGTGACCCCTATGTACAACAGAACGAAACACTGCCCAGTCCTGCGCCATCCTCACAATTGTTTTTATGCTTGAGCCCATTGTTGCAGCCACTGTGTCAGTCTACCTCTTTGAGGGTCTCCTTCTTTTCTGCTGACCCTGTACTATGGCAAGCATGATGTCCTTCTCCAGGGGCTGATCCCTTCTGACAGCATGTACAAAGTACATAAGATGCAGTCTTGCCATCCACCTTTCTAAGGAGCATTCTGGTTGTACTTCTTCCGAGACAGATTTGTTTGTTCTTTTGGAAGTCCCTAGTACATTCAATATTCTTTGCCAATACCACAATTCAAAGATGTCAATTCTTCAGTCTTCCTTATTCATTGTACAGCTTTCCCATGCATATGATGCAACTGAAAAAACCATGACTTGGGTCAGCCACACTTTATTTTACAAGGTGACATCTTTGCTTTTCAACACCTTATAAGGGGTCCTTTGCAGCAGATTTGCCCAAAGCAATGCGTCTTTTGATTTCTTGACTGCTTCCTCCATGGGAGTTGATTGTGGATCCAAGTAAAATGAAATCCCTGACAACTTGAATCTTTTTTCCGTTTATCATGATACAGCTTATTGGTCCGGTTGTGATGATTTTTGTATTCTTTATGTTGAAGTCCAATCCATGCTGAAGGCTGTAGTCTTTGATCTTCATTAGTAAGTGCTTCAAGTCCTCTTCACTTTCAGCAAGCAAGGTTGTGTCATCTGCATAATGCAGGTTGTTAATGCATCTTCCTCCAATCCTGATGCCCTGTTCTTCTTCATATAGTCTAGTTTCTGGGATTATTTCCTCAGTATACAGATTGAATAGGTATGGTGAAAGGATACAACCCTGACACACACCTTTCTTGACTTTAAATTACTCAGTATCTCCTTGTTCTGTCCGAACAACTACCTCTTGATCTATGTACAAGTGCCTTATGAACAAAATTAAAGTGTTCTGGAATTCCCATTCTTTGCAATGTTATCTATAATTTGTTATGATCCACACAGCTGAATGCCTTTGCATAGTCAATAAAACACAGGTAAACATCTGTCTGGTATTCTCTGCTTTCAGCCAGGATCCATCTGACATCAGCAATGATATCCCTGGTTCCACATGCTCTTGTGAAACCGGCCTGAATTTCAGACAGCTCCCTGTCAATATGCTGCTGCAGCCACTTTTGAATGATCTTCAGCAAAATTTTGCTTGCATGTGATATTAATGATACTGTTCAATAATTTCCACATTCTGCTGGATCACCTTTCTTGGGAATAGGCATAAATATGGATCTCTTCCAGTCAGTTGGCCAGGAAGCTGTCTTCCATATTTCTTGGCACAGACGAGTGAGCACCTCCAGCACTGCATCTGTTTGTTGAAACATCTCAATTGATATTCCATCAATTCCTGGAGCCTTGTTTTTCACCAATACCTTCAGTGCGGCTTGTACTTCTTCCTTCGGTACCATCGGTTTCTGATCATACGCTACCTCTTGAAATGGTTGAATGTCGGCTAATTCTTTTTGGTATAATGACTCTGTGTTTTCCTTCCATCTTCTTTTGATGGTTTCTGCATCATTTAATATTTTTCCCATAGAATCCTTCACTATTGCAACTCAAGGCTTGAATTTTTTCTTCGGTTCTTTCAGCTTGAGAAACATCGAGCATGTTCTTCCCCTTTGGTTTTCTATCTCCAGCTCTTTGCGCATATCATTATAATACCTCACTTTGCCTTCTCCAGCTGCCCTTTGAAATCTTCTGTTCAGTTCTTTTACTTCATCATTTCTTCCTTTGCTTTAGTTGCTCAACATTCAAAAGCAAGTTTCAGAGTCTCCTCTGACATCCATCTTAGTCTTTTCTTTCTTTCGTTTGACCTGTTATTTTCTTCATGTGTGATGTCCTTAAGGTCATTCCACAACTCGTCTGCTCTTCAGTCATTAATGTTCAATGTGTCAAATCTATTCTTGAGGTGGTCTCGAAATTCAGGTAGGATGTACTCAAGGTCGTATTTTGGCTCTCGTGGACTTGCTCTGATTTTCTTCAGTTTCAGCTTGAACTTGCGTATGAGCAATTGATGGTCTATTCCACGGTGGGCCCCTGGCCTTGTTCTGACTGATGATATTGAGCTTTTCCATCGTCTCTTTCCACAGATGTAGTCAATTTAGATTTCTGCAATTTCCATCTGGCGAGGTCCATGTGTATAGTCGCCATTTATGTTGGTGAAAAAAGGTATTTGCGCAGTGAGGAAGTTGTTGGTCTTGCAAAATTCTATCATTCAATCTCTGGCATTGTTTCTATCACCAAGGCCATATTTTCCAAGTACTGATCCTTCTTCGTTTCCAACTTTCACATTCCAATCACTAGTAATTATCAATGCATCCTGACTGCATGTTCGATGAATTTCAGACTGCAGAACCTGATAAAAATCTTCAGTTTCTTCATCTTTGGCCCTAGTGGTTGGTGAGTAAATTTGAATGATAGTCGTATTAACTGGTCTTCTTTGTAGGCGTATGGATGTTATCCTATCACTAACAGCATTGTACGTCAGGATAGATCTTGAAATGTTCTTTTTGGCGATGAATGCAACGCCATCCCTCTTCAAGTTGTCATTCCCAGCATAGTAGACCATATGATTGTCTGATTCAAAATGGCCAATACCACTCTATTTCAGCTCACTAATACCTAGGATATTGATGTTTATGTGTTCCATTTCATTTTTGACAATTTCCAATTTTCCTAGATTCATACTTTATACATTCCAGGTTCCGATTATAATGGATGTTTGCAGCTGTTTCTTCTCATTTTGAGTCTTGCCACATCAGCAAATGAAGGTCCCAAAAGCTTTACTCCATTAAGGTTGACTCTACTTTGAGGAGGCAGCTCTTTCCCAGTCACCTTTTGAGTGCCTTCCCAACTGGGGGACTCATCTTCTGGCATTGTATCAGACAGTGTTCCGCTGCTATTCATAAGGTTTTCATTGACTAATTCTTTTCAGAAGTAGACTGCCGGGTCCTTCTTCCTAGTACTAGTTGGAAGCTCAACTTAAACCTGTCCTCCATGGGTGACCCTGCTGGTATCTGAATACCAGTGGCATGGCTTCCAGCATTACAGCAACATGCAAGCCCCTACAGTGCAACAAACTGACAGACACGTGGGGGTAACTGTAATTTAGCCTCAAGTAATTATGAAACTTGATTTAATTTTTTTTAATTTTTATGTTGAGCTTAAAAGATATACAATTATGCCATTTGGAAACAGTGACACTTGTGTTTCCCATACATTTATTTTCCTAGTTTAATGTAGGAATCTCTAACAAACTTTTAAATGATAAACAGCATTCCTTTTCTTTTTCTTTAACGGGAATAACTAAATAAAAATGGCAAATCATAATTTCAAATGAATGTTTATGCCATAAAATCACACACAACATTTGATCATCTGATGTAAAATACAGTGGTATTTCTATTATTCAGTAAAACAAACCTGGAAAGTGTATACGGAGACAAGATGATTAATAAGATAAATAAATCTTTAATTCAGAAAATTACAAAGAGCAATCAAAATGCACTGAATTACATCCTGATTAGCATGCAAATTTGGTGTAGTTGTGACTCAAGTTTGTGTGCCAACTGTATTCACAATTCTAGCACATGTTGGGATCCTCTGAAGGATGTACTTTACTTTTTCCTCCATATTATCTTCATTCGATTACTTTAAAAAGTAGCCCATGCCTCATTTTATGCAAAACTATGTAAAAATACCCCGAGCATAAAATGAGTCAGTCAGGGAGAGAGTGACTTCTTCCATTTTTCAAAGTTAGCATGGTTCTTTTAAATAACTCTTCCTTTACTGCTTTCGGCTTAAATTCTGGAAACTTTAATATGTATCAATTAATTACTTATTAAACCCTAAACTATTTGACGTTTGCCAGTAAAACATCATTTTCTCACTAACTCTCTCACTGCAGAATCCCTCTTAAACATTGCTAGTGTAACATCATTTATCAAGTGCCTTCTTTGTTAAAGAAACCCAAGATATAAAAAGCACCATTTAAAAAAAAAAAAAAAAGTAATTTACTTTAAAAAACTAACCACAACCTTCTTTTCCTTGAAACGTGCGAAATTAACAAACAATTCTAGAAGATCAAAATAAATCCTGTTAATGGAAGCCCTGGTGGGATAGTGGTTAAGAGCTACAGCTGCTAACCAAAAGGTCGGCAGTTCAAATCCACCATGTGCTCCTTGGAAACCCTTTGGGACAGTTCTACTGTCCTTTAGTGTCACTATGAGTCGAAATCAACTTGACGGCAACAGGTGGGTACCACTTTGTTACGAAATGTGTCTATCACATACCTATAATCCTTCGTGAATATGATCAAATCCAGCTTGTCACTAGCATTACCAGTTATATTAACCTGATTTTTATTTTGTTTATTTCCTATATTCAAAAGGAACTCTGTTCTCTTTCCAGACAAAATGTCTGTTGCATTAGAAGATGAAGAAGACATCTCAGGAAATCCCTTACTTTTGGTTTCTCATGTGAGACCACTGGAACTAGGTACAGTATGATCATAATGGTAAAACTGATATAGTGTAGTACGGTAAAACTGATATAGTGTAGTACAGTAAAACTGATCCACTTTTAAACTGGAAAGCAAGGTTGGTTTTAAATCTGAGAAAAAGATGATTTTACCTGATAGAAACATTTAGAATTAATCTATTTTCCCCCTTTTTACCAACCTAAAAAAAAAATCACTTCTAAAACAAATGAGCTGTTTAACAAATGTAAGTTACTTGAAACATTAGTCCTCTACTTTCCAGCCTTTACTCTTTAAATATAATAAGAAATCTAATGGCTAAAATTACACATTGTTGTTAGCTGCCATTGAGTCAGGCCCAGATTCATGGTAACCCCACATACGATGAAATGAAATGCTGCCGATTCCTGGACCATCTCCATGATTGGTTGTGGACTGGACCACTATGATCCATAGGATTTTCATTGGCTGATTTTCAGAAGTAGATCACCAGGCCTTTCTTTCTAGTCTGTCTTAGTCTGGAAACTTGGATAAAACCACTTCAACCTCATAGCAACACACTAGGCATCACTGACAGATGGGTGGTGGCTGTGCATGAAGTATACTGCCAGGGAATCAAACCCAGGTCTCCCGCATGGGAGACAAGAGTTCTATCATTGAACCCCCAATGCCTCATTAATGCCAGCAATTATCAATTTGGATCTTGTTTCATAGTTCTTTTGTAAAAGACATATATTTGATTTGTCATGACCTTTTAAAACATTCTATTAGCAAACATTACAAAACTATATATTCAACTGTATATACCGATATACATCCCATGTATACAAAGAATGGGATGGAAGAGAGAAATCATAGAGAAGAAAGATGATCAAAATGTGACTAATTAAAAACACAACTTTATTTATCATGAATGTAATGATAATGAACAGATTCAGGTTCTGTAATTATTTTCCCCAAAGCTTAGCTATGATTTCTTATCCCATCTCCTATGGAGAAAATGACTTTCTTTAATAACCTTCCATCCAATTATTTATCTTAGACAATGCAGGCAACTCATATATGTCTCTTTTCCTCTCCACCTAATACAGGTAACTCTACATCAATATTGGAACCTCCTAATAATCCAACTTTTATTCCAACTGTAGCAAATGAAGGAGGAAAACACTGGACTGTGCCAGAAGTCAAGGCTCTAATAGGCATCTGGTCTGATAAAAGTATACAACAACAACTAGAGGGAACAGTGAGAAATAAAAGAATATTTGAACAAATTGCTACCAAGCTTCAGAAATTTGGAATAGAGAGAGACTGGAAGCAGTGTAGAACAAAGTACAAAAACCTAAAACATGAATACAAGATTGTAAGAACAGCTCAAGACCTAGGCATGACTAAGAGTATGAAATTTTTTACTGAGTTGGATGCTATTCTGAGACACAATAAAGCAGAAAAATCACAAGAAAAAGAATTCCGAAAAGGAGAACAAGTCACAGAATGTGCCGATGTAAAAATGGAAGAGGATCAGACAGGTAGGAAGTGAAGAGAAGTTATCCTAGCATCATGTTACATTACATAAAAATGTTCATTAGCACAAGAAGATGAGTATGGTCTAAGTTAAATAGGTCTTAGTAAATGTTATTAAACAAGCTAATTGCTAAATTAATCATTAAACAATGTATACGAGTAGTCCCCAGGTTACAAAAGAGACCAGTTCCTAACAGTGTCTTTAAGTTGAATTTGTAGGGAAATCCAAACAGGTGCATAAAGTTCTTATTTAGCCTTACTCTGGTGCAAGAAAAGGCTTGAAGCTTTTTCAGTAATTTAAAAACTACATGTGCAGCAAATGAAGGTGACTATGATAAAGAATTTGTTGTGAGTAGGAACTGGTTCAGTCATTTCTAAGAAAGGGCAACTTTACATATAATTAAAGTGCAAGCAAGTTGTCCATGAGTCAGACGTTCATAACTCAGGGAGTGCCTGTATTTGATCTTCTCCAGAACAGAGACAGTAGTACAAAGTTATACTAAGGGAGGAAATAAAATTAAATTCCCAGAATAAAGTTTAAAAACAAACATGTTAATGAAGCAAATATGCAACCTCAGATGGCAGAAACTAAAGCAAGTTTTCACACCAACTGTGGTAAAACTGTGAGTGAACAGAGAGAACGCGTTGAAAAGAAGTTAGAAAAATACAAAATCCATGAGAATGTTTTAGAAGTAGTAAATTCTTCTGGGACACCATAAAGCTATTCTTCAAAACAAATTTAATCCAATAGATTAAGGTATAATACATACACACAAACACACACAGCATAAAATAAACTGAATGAGTTCCAGGCCAGAGTCAGGAAATCTAACTTCTAACTCAGTCTCTATGCGACCTTGAACCAAGCAAATGTCTCCTGTAGACTTGACTCTGTAAAATGGGGGGAATGGACAAGATGGTCTTGAAGACATCTACTAACGAAAAAGTTCCTAGATTTTAATATGTGGCTTAAACGACACATTCCTAATTCTACGAGTATGAGAGACAGAGAGAGTGTGTATGTGTGTGAGAGAGAGAGAGTTTATGTCTAGGGGGAGGGAGGAGAGGAGAGGGGAAGTGAATGATGGAGAGTTAGGATTAGAAAATGGTGGAAGAAGTGCCAAAATGTTTTACTGATGGGCAAAAGAAGAAACTGACCTACTTGAGAACTATACCTCTGTCCATTAAAATTAGAATGTAAACGGAGGGAGATAAAGTAGTCCAATAGCAAGGGCACGATTATGTTCATACAGTAACTGAAGAGGCAGCTCAATCAGCAATGTGTCAGAGAACCTAGCTAGAGACTTTACACAGAGATATCTATAGTGACCATAAGACAAAAAAGATTTTTAAGGGTGGGGAAATTTAAATTATCAAAAAGCAAACAACCACGGTACATAGTATCAGGTTCACTTTAAAACAGAAAATAGTACATTGAAGAGTTTAAAATTCTGAAAGTGAATAAAACTGCAAACCACTTTATCTCCCATTATGTTCACAGTCGTTGCTGGAGATGTAGCTGAAGATGATTCAGTTAGTAACATGTCAGAAGACCTAAGAGATACAAGTTTAAGACAAAGTCCTGACACAGGTAAAACAATATTCTTTGTTTTTTGTGTGTGTTGTCACATTAAAAAAATGAGAATGTTATAACATGTGAATAGTGTTGGATAATATTCATATGTACAAAATATGGAAATGGAAAGTGTGAATTATTAATGAAAGTAATGTTCCCTATGGCTACTGTTCTCCAAGTATAGCAACATAAGCGTCACCTATGAACTGTTTTGAAATGTAAATTCTCAGGCTCCAACCAGAATCAGAAACCATGGAGTTGGGTCCCAGCAAGCTGTTCCAGCAGTCCTCCCAGTGATTCTGATGCATGCTCAAGTGAGCACCACTGCCCTATGGTATAGAATGCTAGGGGTGAAGCTGATGGAAGTCTAATGTTTCCCATCTGATAGTTCATCTGTTTTATACAAAGCCATGGGGTGCGGGGGTGGGGGGCACCAAGCCCCAACCAGAAACCTATGTAGTCTTTCAGCACAAAGCTTCATACGGCTACTCCTATTACAAGAAGTGGAAACCCTGGTGGTGTAGTGGTTAAGTGCTACCGCTGCTAACCACAAGGTCAGCAGTTCGAATCCACTAGGCACTCCTTGGAAACTCTATGGAGCAGTTCTACTCTGTCCTGTAGGGTTGCTATGAGTCAGAATCAACTCAACAGCAGCAGGTTTTTGGTTTATTAAAATAAGTAAAAAGAAATGGCCCATGAATATTGAATAACTACTTCTTTTGGATCTAAAATAATGTATTTTATTTTTTCCCTTGTCTGAGGCACAGGCAAGAAAGAGGGATAAAATGAATCAGAAAGTTATGAGAGAAGAGTCTGTTTGCCTAAAGAGAAATTTGTGTTTAACAATCTTATCATTTATCTGTCTCTTCTACACAGAAGAGCAAAACAAAACTGACTTAATCCATCTCCAATATCAGCTGTCATTTACATGAGGTGGAATACCTCAGTATCTCAGTATTCTTGCAAGTCACTGGTGTCTAGTGAAGAACGGTCATAAGTGGATCTGTTTTGGCTGGGAGGGGTGAAGACAGGCAATGCTTAACTAAGCACAAAAGTCCTATAGTAGTACCCACTGCTGTCTAGTAGAGCAGAACTGTCCCATAGGGTTTCCAAGACTAATCTTTACAGAAGCAAACTGCCACCTCTTTCTCCCACAGAGCAGCTGGTAGGTTCGAACTGCTCACCTCCTTTTTATAGTAGTACTAACATATACTGGAAACCCTAGTGGCGTAGTGGTTGAGCACTATAGCTATTAACCAATAGGTCGGTAGTTCGAATCCACCAGGCGCTCCTTGGAAACTCTATGGGGCGGTTCTACTCTGTCCTATAGGGTTGCTATGAGTCAGATTCGACTTGAAGGGAGTGGGTTTAACATATATTAGAGGAGGTCACGCTAATCATCAGGCTAAAAAAAAAAAAATTACAAGTGAAAAGACCACATTGCTCTTCTATGAATTATTCTAAAACTGCCTGTTTTCCTTTTGGCTGTAGTAAAACATATTTCCAAAGTTAAAATTTTCACCATCCCCATAATTTAACAAAAATTAACAATGAGGTGGCCAGCAGGTCACATTTAAGTTATATAATGCCATGAATCTTGTTTGGTCTAATTTATTTCTTCCAATAAGCCAAAAACTGGAAATAATTTTCCTTAAACATGAACACTTAACCACTTTTGTATATTTTGCATACAATCCAGATAATCTTGTTGCATAGCATCTGGATATTGAAATTACTGTTACTGTGTAAAGTAATGCACTTTAGTCACATGAAACATATTGAGAACTTTTATTTTAATACAATAGAAGATCCAGATAAAGGCTTGATTCTAATATTTCAGAAAACCTAAGAATTATAAATCTAAAATAAGAAGGCTCAGACATAGGTAAGCTAATAAATCGAAACACAGGCAACTTGTTAATTATAAAGTCATGATCTTTCTAAGTCTTACTGTTGATAATATTTTAATAAACTTTTAAGAAGCTAAATGCTCCTCTTTCTTTAAAAGGTGCTAAATTTAGGCATCCTCACCCCAATATGACATCTTGTTTTCTAGGGCCAGTGACTCAAAATGTCTATGTAATACCCAATTCTCTAAAAACATTCCTATTTCCCAGAAGTAGGGCATGTGCCTGAATCAAGAACTGATGGTTTTATTCATTTAAGTAAAATCTTATTAATTCATATTCTACTGATACATGGCTTGTGCTCAAAGTTTACCCTAGACTTGTTGCTCTCTAAAAAGTAGCCATTAGGACCAGGTAGGGGAGGGGGCTGAGGAGGTGAGAACTAGGGGTGGAAGAAGTTGGTATACATGGTTATAAAAGGGTAACCTGAAGGATCCTTGCAGTATTGAAACTGTTCAGTATCTTCACAGTGATGGTTGAGAGAAGAACCTATACACAGGTAATAAAATTGTTATATAGAACTTAATATATGTATGTGTGCACACATGTACAAATAAGTACAAGTAAAACTAGGGAAATCTCAGTAAGAAGGTTGGATTGTATCAATGTCAACATCCTGGGTATGATAGTACTAGTTTTGCAAAACGTTACCATTCGGGAAAACTGGGCAAAGCGTACAAGAGATCTCTCTGTATTATTTCTTACAACTGCAGGTACCTCTACAATTATCTCATTACAAATTTCAGTTTAAAAACATAGCTACTAGCCACATTTAGCCTCTTAAATTTAAATAAATAAAAATTCAACAAAATTAAAAATTCAGTTTTTCAGTTCACTAGCCACATTCAAGTGGTCAATACCCATGTGCAGTGGCTAATGTATTTCCACCACTGCAGAAATTTCTAATGGATAAAAATAAAAGAAAAAAAAATTGGATAGTGCTACTCAAAAAAGGGTCTGTTAGCAACACAAACAAGACTTTTGTATTAAAATATACTATTGAAGCATTTCTGAGTATATCGATTCAGCAGATGCAATCTAGGTACTAAGTTAGATACATGAGACATAAAAAAAAAGAAGGCCAATTGGCAGTTGAAAATCAAGTAAATCTAAAAACTGAAATTCAATGTAATTTATTAAATGAAAGGAAATGCTACTGGAGTGGAGAAGTTGACCAAAAAGGCTCACATTGGATGGGGATGAGCATTCCAGTGTGTGCCAAGTTAAAAGGTGTAAAATATTGTGTTATCTGTTTTTAACATAAAAAAAAAATCATAACAGACTACAGATTAATACTTTACACATCTTAAGTTACTAAGACATGTAAGGTCTTATACAGTAAATATTCAGTCACCACCCTCTTTCACTCAGGCTCTTCCTCGCCTAGTTTTCAGAGAAAAAGATTACTAGTATTTCTTGAGTAACACAGTATGCAAATCTAATATCCAAATTTATATTTGTGAAGTGCAGTGCAGGTCATATTCCTTTATAACTTCTCATAGGCATCACTGTATTTACCTCAACTCTTGACCTGCATTCACTTTATCTCCCTTTTCTAGTCTCAACCCCTAGTAATTTTTGAGTTTTAATTTATGTATTATAAAATTCACCATTTTAAAGCATACAATGCAGTTTTTAGTATATTATTCACTGTGTTGTACAACCATAACCACTCTCTAATTTCAGAACATTTTTATCACCCAAAAAAGAACCTCCAAACCTGTTAGCAGTCACTCCCCATTTCTTCCTCCTCCAATCCTTGGCAACCACTAATTGACTTTCTGTATGGAATTGCCATATAAATGGTATCATACAATGTGGCCTTTTATTTCTGGCTTCTTTCATGTAGCATGTTTTCAAGGTTCAGCCATGTTGTAGCATGTATCTGTACACCATTCTTTTTTATGGCTGAATATTCCACTGTATGGATACACAGAGCCCTGGTGGTACAATGGTTAAGAGTTACAGCCACTAACCAAAGGTCAGCAGTTCGAATCCACCAGCTGCTCCTTGGAAACCTCTGGGGCAGTTCTACTATGTCCTATAGGGTTGCTATGAGTCAGAATGTACATGATATGGCAATGGCTTTGCTTTTGTTTTTTTGGTATGGATATTACCACATTTATCAGTTGAGGAACATCTGTATAGTTTCTACTTTTTGGCTATTATCAATAATCCTGCTATGAACATTTGTATACAAGTTTTTATGTGAATATGTTTTCACTTCTCAAGTATATATATACCTAGGGGTAGAATTGCTGGGTCATATGTTAACTATGTTGAACTTTTTGAGGAACTGCCAAACTTCCATAATGGCTGCATCATTCTGACATTCCCACCAGTGTCTCTTTTTCACTATATCCAACAAGAGTGACTTCGGTAAACACATTTTCAAATTTCCAGGGCACCTGAAAAATTCCAAAAAATTAAAACCTATATCTTAGATTATGAGATGCTTTCTAACTTACTGTTAGCGAGCACTACTGTGTATACCCTCCTCCACCCTGCCCCCTCTGCTGCACATCATTACTTAGTAAGCCAGCTTATTGGCCATCTCAGCTTTGGTTGTAGTTTTCATAAGGTATTTCAAGTAGTACATTTTCCTTTCTCTTCTGATCTTTTATACATAAAGGAGCCCTGATGGCACAGTGGCTAAAGCACTCAGCTGCTAACTGAAAGATCAATGGTTCGAACCCACCAGCCACTCCACAAAGAAAAAGATGTGGCAGTCTGCTTCTGTAAAGATTACAGCCTTCAAAACCCTATAGGACAGTTCTACTCTGTACTACATAAGGCATTTTTTTAAATTAATTTTTTACTGTGCTTTAAGTGAAAGTTTACAAATCAAGTCAGTCTCTCATACAAGAAGTTATACACACCTTGCTATACACTCCTAATTGCTCTCCCCCAAAGAGACAGCACACTCCTTCCCTCCACTCTCCTCATGACCATTTGGGCAGCTTCTGGCCCCCTCTGCCCTCTCATCTCCCCTCCAGACAGGAGATGCCAACACAGTCTCACGTGCCTACTTGATTCAATAAGCCCACTCTTCACCAGTAACATTTTCCACCCCATATTCCAGTCCAATCCCTGTCTGAAGAGTTGGCTTTGGGAATGGTTCCTGTCTTGGGCTAATAGAAGGTCTGGGGACCATGACCTCCAGGGTCCTTCTAGTCCCAGTCTGACCATTAAGTCTGGTCTTTTTACAAAAATTTGGGGTCTGCATCCCCTGGCTCTCCTGCTCCCTCAGGGGTTCTCTGTTGTGTTGCCTGTCGGGGCAGTCATTGGTTGTGGCTGGGCACCATCTAGTTCTTCTGGTCTCAGGCTAATGCAGTTTCTGGTTTATGTGTTCCTTTCTGTCTCTTAGGCTCATAGTTACCTTGCGTCTTTGGTGTTTTTCATTCTTCCTTGCTCCAGGTGGGTTAAGACCAATTGATGCATCTTAGATGGTCGCTGCTAGTGTTTAAGACCCCAGATGCCACTCTCCAAAGTGGGATGCAGAATTTTTCCTAACAGATTTTATTATGCCAATTGACTTAGATGTCCCCTGAAGCCATGGTCCCCAAACCCCTACCACTGCTTTGCTGGCCTTCGAAGCGTTCAGTTTATTCAGGAAACTTCTTTGCTTTCGGTTTAGTCCAGTTGTATTGACCTCTCCTGTATTTTGTGTTGTCTTCCTCTTCACCTAAGATGAAACTTACCTACTATCTAATTAGTGAAAACCCCTCTTCCTCCCTCCCCCATCTCGTAACCATCAAAGAATATTTTCTTCTCTGTTTAAACTGTTTCTCGAGTTCTTATAATAGTGGTCTTATACAATATTTGTCCTTTTACAACTGACTAATTTCACTCAGCATAATGCCTTCCAGATTTCTCCATGTTATGAAATGTTTCACAAATTCATCACTGTTCTTCATCTATGCATAGTATTCCATTGTGTGAATATACCATAATTTATTCATTCATCCATTGATGGGCACTTTGGTTGATTCCAACTCTTTGCTATTGTAAACACTGCTGCAGTGAACATGGGTGTGCATGTATCTGTTCGTGTAAAGGCTCTTATTTCTCTAGGATATATTCCAAAGAGTGGGATTGCTGGATCCTGTGGTAGTTCTATTTCTAGTCTTTTAGGGAAGCACCAAATCGATTTCCAAAGTGGTTGTACCATTTTACATTCCCACCAGCACTGTATAAGTGTTCCAGTCTCTCCACAACCTCTCCAACATTTATTATTTTGTGTTTTTTGAATTAATGCCAGCCTTGTTGGCAAGAGATGGAATCTCATTGTAGTTTTGATTTGCATTCCTCTAATGTCTAATGGGAAACCCTGGTGGCATAGTGGTTAAGTGCTACGGCTGCTAACCAAAGGGTCGCAGTTTGAATCCACCAGGCGCTCCTTGGAAACTCTATGGGGCAGTTCTACTCTGTCCTATAGGGTCGCTATGAGTTGGAATCGACTCGACGGCACTGAGTTTGGTATTGGTTAATGGGTAACGATCATAAGCATTTCCTCATGTATTTGTTAGCAGCCTAAATGTCTTCTTTAGTGAGGTGCCTGTTCATATCCTTTGCCCATTTTTTAATTGGGTTATTTGTCCTTTTGTAGTTGAGTTTTTGCAGCATCATGTAGATTTTAGAGGTCAGGCGCTGATAGGAAGTGTCATAGCTAAAAACTTTCTCCCAGTCTGTAGGTAGTCTTTTTACTCTTTTGGTGAAGTCTTTGAATGAGCATAGGTGTTTGATTTTTACGAGTTCCCAGTTATCTGATTTCTCTTCTGCATTTTTAGTAATGTTTTGTATACTGTTTATCATGTGTTAGGACTGGTAGCATTGTCTCTATATTTTCTTCCATGATCTTTATCATTTTAGATTTTACATTTAGATCTTTGATCCATTTTGAGTTAGTTTTTGTGCATGGTGTGAGGTATGGGTCTTGTTTCATTTTTTTTGCAGATGGATATACAGTTGTGCCAGCACCATTTGTTAAAAAGACTGTTTTTTCCCCAATTAACTGACTTTGGGCCTTTGTCAAGTATGAGCTGCTCATATGTGGATGGATTTATGTCTGGATTCTCAATTCTGTTCCATTGGTCTATGTATATGTTATTGTACCAGTACCAAGCTATTTTGACTATTGTGGTAGTATAATAGGTTCTAAAATCAGGTAAAGTGAGGCCTCCCACTTTGTTCTTCTTTTTCAGTAATGCATTATTTATCCAGGGTCTCTTGACTTTCCATATGAAGTTGGTGGTTTGTTTCTCCATCTCATAAAAAATGTCATTGCAGTTTGGATTGGAATTGCATTGTATCTACAGATCACTTTTGGTAGAACAGACATTTTTACAATGTTGAGTCTTCCTATCCATGAGCAAGGTATGTTTTTCCACTTATGTAGGTCTCTTTTGGCTTCTTGCAGTAGTGTCTTGTAGTTCTCTTTGTATAGGTCTTTTACATCTCTGGTAAGATTTATTCCTAAGTATTTTATCTTCTTGGGGGCTACTGTAAATGGTATTGATTTGGTGATTTCCTCCTCGATTTACACCTTTTGTTGGTGTAAAGGAATCCAACTGATTTTTGTATGTTTATCTTGAATCCTGACACTCTGCTGAACTCTTCTATTAGTTTCAGTAGCTTCCTTGAGGATTCTTTAGGGTTTTCTGTGTATAAGATCATGTCATCAGCGAATAGAGATACTTTTACTTCTTACCAATCTGAATGCCTTTTAGTTCTTTACCTAGCCTAATTGCTCTGGCTAGGGCCTCCAGCACAATGTTGAATAAGAGTGGTGATAAAGGGCATCCTATAAGGGATTTTTAAATATGTTTTTCCCACACATGCAAAGAATTTCTACTTCTCTTTAATGTTAACATTCTATTATGTTAGCATATCTAGTTTTGTCACACTCACCAGATACTTTATTAGGTGGTCCTATGTGGCTCCAAGAGTATAGCCTGTCATTTGAGGTTTTGTTATTGCCAGAGGCTAAACTTCATGCCAGTCTCATTGCGCGAATGTGTCCTTAATAAGAAGTTCTGGCCCTGTCCTGACGTGAATTCTTCAAACACCTTTATTACTGCATATGCTTATGGGCCCTATAACCACATTTTGTCTCACTGGTCTATTAATACAATTTATTTTCTAGTTTTACAATAATCATTACAATCAACTGCACAAAAGCCTTTACTGTTCGAAAACAGCTACTTAAACAAAATGTTTGTTTTTTTAAAAAATATCCCAGTGTATAGGAAAGTGATGTTGGTATGAAAGATTACTAGCATAGCATTGCTATTCTTTTCAATAATTTAAGTCCACCATATATATATATACAGTGGAATTTCTCCCAAGTTACAAACAACTGACCTGTAAATATTTATACATACACTGGTACGCTAGAATAAATTCATGTTATATTTACTAGGCTAAGCACCCTCACTTCCTTAAAATGTTTATCACCTGTCTGGCTGCCTTAATTTCTCTAGCGAAACTCTTCCGGATGAACACTACAGACTGTTAATATCTCAATGTGAAACCTTCAAAGACCACTAAGTCTTACAGTTTTTTTTCTTTTTTTTATATGTAGCACTCTTAGCTACAATGAGGATCAAATGAGAAAAATACATAAAAATTCTTTGTCGAATGAATCTGCGAAACATCTCACAACATGGATGAATCTGGAAGGCATTATGCTAAGTGAAATAAGTCAATCACAAAAGGACAAATACTGTTTGAGGCCTCTTTTAGTCATCTAGTGCTGCTATAACAGAAATACCACAAGTGGATGGCTTTAACAAAGAGAAGTTTATTTCCTCACAGCAAAGTAGACTAAAAGTCCAAATTCAGGGTTTCAGCTCCAAGGGAAGGCTTTCTCTCTCTGTCCGCCTTCTCATCAACCTTCCCTCAGACCAGGAGCTTCTCTGAGCAGGGACCGTGGGTCCAAAGGACAAGCTCTGCTCCAGGCACTGCTTTCTTGGTGGTGTGAGGTTCCTCCCACGCCCCTAGCTTCTCTCTCTTATTATCTTAAGAGATTGCCTCAAGACACAAATCCAATCTTGTAACGTCCTGCCTCACTAATACAATTGCTGCCCCCCCCCCCATTAACATCACAGAGGCAGGATTTACAACATATAGGAAAATCTTATTAGGTGACTAAATGGTAGAAAATGACACAGTACCGAGAATCACGCCAGAGCCAAACTGACACACACATTTTTTGGGGGGGACATGATTCAATCCACAACAAGACCCCTATTATAAAAACTCATGAAAAGGTTTACACACAGAAAGAAACAATCTTTCATGGTTATGAGGGAGTGGAGGGCTGGAAAGGAAAAAACACTAACTAGACAATTGATAAGTGGTAGCTAAGACAACACACAATACGGGGAAGTCGGCCCAACCTGACCAAGGCAAAGGCACAGAAGCTTCATAGTCACATCCAGACTCCCTGAAGAACCAAGTTACTGGGCTGAGGGCTGGGGACCATGATCTCGGGGACATCTAGCTCATCTGGCACAACAGAGTTTATAAAGAAAATATTCTACAGCCAACTTTGGTGAGTAGCATCTTGGATCTTAAAAGCTTGTGAGTGGCTATCTAAAATATGTCTACTAGTTCCACCCTGTCTGGAGCAAGGGAGAATGAAGAAAACCAAAGGCATAAGGCAAAGATTAGTCCAAAGGACTAATGGACCACAACTACCACATCCTCCACCAGACTGAGTCCAGCATAACTAGATGGTGCCCACTATTACCACTGACTGCTCTGACAAGGATCACAGTAGAAGGTCCCAGACACAGCAGGAGATAAATGTAGAACAAAATTCTAACTCACAAAAAAAGACCAGTCTTACTGGTCTGACAGAGACTGGAGGAACCCTGAAAGTATGGCCCCCAGACACCTCTTTAACTCAGTACTGAAGTCACTCCTGAGGTTCACCCTTCAGCCAAAGAGTACAAAGGCCCATAAAACAAACAGTAATACATGCAGCTCAACCATGTATATGAGACTAAATGGGCACACCAGCCCAGGGGCAAGGACAAGAAGGCAGGAAGTGACAGGAAAGCTGATAATAGAGAACTCAACGTCAAGTAGGGGAGAGTGTTGACGTGTCACGGGGTTGGCAACCAATGTCACAAAACAATATGTGTATTAATTGTTTAATGAGAAACTAATTTGCTCGGTAAACTTCTCCTGAAGCACAAAAAAAAAAACTCTGTCAACATTAAACTAATAACAAAGAGGTTACTAAATTGGATCTAAAAGTGTTATCATATTCCCAAGTACAGCCTTGTGACTTTTAAGATGGAATACTTCCAAGATTCTGAAAAAGGTGAACCCTATGAGGCCATTTTAAAATTTGATTAGATGGGAAATGTTCTTGGTGTCAAGGATTCAAGTTCTAACGCTAGAATTCAGCTCTACTAGTTTTCCAGCACAATCTTTAATTGCAAAAGTAAATCAGAATGTTACATACAGCAAATTTAAATTGCTCCTCTTGTTTGTTTTCTGGCAGAGGAAGACACCATGAGTACTGCCTCAGAAGATGTGGGTGGCCCCCCAGCAGCACAAAGCATCACTGAGTCAGGTACACGGTCTAAATTATTAACCTATATACAATGGCAGTGGTTGGTGGAGTGGGTAATGTTATCTTGATATTTGAGGTCTAATTTGTACCAGTTTAAGTAGTTATGGATAAGATCCCTATTGTGTGTTACCTAAAATGTTTCCTTATTATACCTAAGTTGGTAAAGAAAATGGTAGGGGAGGAAAGGAAATACCTATTCCCATTTCCTACTAAAATTAACAAGCACTGAGACTCTCCATATTCCTAAATGTCCAATGAAGATCACCCACTGATGAAAAGTAGCTCAATTATTCATGCTAATAATGTAAATACTAATGTATTTCAAATGTGCCTTATAATGTTTAACATTTTCTTTGACTATGGATGTATAAAAACTGTTTGACCCTCATATTAAAATTATTAATGTAATTCTCAGTGCTTTATGGCATTTGGGCATTTTAACAGAATAAAATTCAAAATACAAGATTTATCTATAAGTTCAAGTAACTGTAAATCATGCTGATTTACTGGTAATTATATTTCTTTAGAAGATGCTAAAAGTCACTTACGGATCATAACAGTGAATGACACAGAGGCTGGAAAACACTGGTGTGACAATGAGGTCAGAGCACTAATACACGTATGGTCTGATGAAAAAATTAAGCAAATGCTTGAAGGGGCTACAAGAAACAAAGAAATATTTGAGGAAATTGCCAGAAGATTAATGCAGTTTGGAATAGACAGAGACTGGAAACAATGTCGTACCAAATATAAAAATTTAAAATATGAATACAGAGCTTTACAAAAGAAAAATGGCAATCCTCGAAGAAAAATGAGATTTTATGAAGAAGTTGACTGCATCCTAAGAGGACCAACTCTCAGAACTGCCAAATGGAAACATGGTAACCTTGAAATTAACTTAAAAAAAAAAAAAAAAAAAGCTATAAAGTTTCTTCCTTGCATTTTAACTTGGCAAGAAAAAAGCTTCAAAAATAAAATACTAACACTACTGTATATTCAAATGACCCAAAAAGCTAGCAAGATAATACTTAATTTAAATCAAGAGTTTCGATTGCTTTCCAAATTTTATACCAAGTTATTCCTCTATTCCTTATTTTTTAACTCATTCTTCTTTATCCAATTGCTTAAATGTTTTCTTTAGTGTACTTGAATGCCTAAAGATTAATGTATTTGAAATGATGTCATATAATGGTTCTTTTCCCATGTTTTTTGTTTGTTCTAAGAATTACTTGAAGGTCATACCAAAAACCCAGGAACTTTGAGCATGAAGAGAAAAGCACATGAAGATGGTAAGACCCTGAGAAATGCCAAGTTTTTCCACACTGAGAAAAACTTCTGTTGCTTTTTACTGATAACAGAGATGCTTATTCCTGCCCTTGACAAATTAGACTAAATATATTGCTTGTGAACTGAGAACAGAGAATGCTGATAATTTATCTCGTAGATCATTAACAGGGAAAGTAACAGTTTATGGAAACTTCCCAGTCCCAAATAACCCTTTCTGCATAGCTGTGCCTTTAATAAAAAAAAAAAAATACGAGCCTTTAAATTACACTTTACAGTAATTGCTGTAAGAAGACTAGGATGTAAAAAAAAAGAAACCAACAAATTAATAAGCTTTGATTTTTGGTTCCTCCAAGGGTAGTTAGTAATGGGTGTAACATAGTAAGTCTGCGATGAGCCAAACCCAGAAGTCAACCTAATTAATGAATTGCAGTTCCAACCTGACCCATCGCAGATACCAGAAAAGGTAATAAAATGTTGTATTAGCACATAAAAGAAAAAGGCAGTATAAAGGAAAAAGCACTGGACCAAGAATTAGAACACCTGGGTTCAAGTCTCTCTCTGATGCTAATCACTCAACACAGAGCAAAATCACTGCACCTCCCTGGATCGCTAGGATAATCCAGCTTTAGGATTTTATACATTAATAGAAACTGTTTTTAAGTAAGCAGAAATAAGTGAAGGGTTTAACAAAGTGAAGGCACCCACATAACCACACCCCAATCAAGATATAAAACATGACTAGCACCCTAGAAGCCTCCAAAGGAGCCCTGACAGAACAATGGTTAAGCTCTCAGCTGCTAACCAAAAAGTTCGTGGTTCAAACCCACCAGCCACTCTAAGGGAGAAGAGACCTGTGATCTGCTCTAGTAAAGATTACAGCCTAGAAACCCTATGGGACAGTTCAGCTGTCCTATAAACTTGCTATGAGTTGGAATGGACACGATGGCACACAACAGAAGCCTCTGGGTGGTGCAAGAAGTTTGTGCAGGACTATTAACCTAAAGGTTGGTGGTTTGAACCCACCCAGCAGCCCTGTGCAAGAAAGGTGAGGCATCTGCTTCCTTACATATACACAGTCAAGATCACCATGAGTAGGAATGGTCTCAAGGGCAACAGGTGTGGTTTCTGTTATTTTTTAAAAGAAGTCATTAATCATCCCACATAGGTTACCACTATTCTGACTTCTATGGCCATAGCTTAGTTTTGGAATTATGCAGTGTACACTTTTTAATGTCAAGCTTCTTTGCCTCAACATTGTGAGATTCATCCACGATTTTGCCTGTAGCAGTAGTTCAATCTTTTTTATTGCTGCAGTGTATTCCACTGTAGGAATATACAGACCATTACGTTTTAAAATCTAGCCCATGTTGGACATTTCAGTTGTTTCCAAATTGGGCTATTTATGAATAATGATGCTATAAAAACTCTTGTGCATATCTCAATGAACATGTATGCATTTTGGTTGAGTATAGACCTACATGTGGGACTGCAGCATCAGAGAATGCATATACCCTGCTTTAGTAGATACTCACGGTTTTCCGAAGCGATAGTACCGTTTTACACTCCCATCAGCAGTGCAGGAGCGCTCCCATTGCTCCACAGCCTCACCAACCCTTGGCACTGCCTTTTTTTTTTTTTTCTTTTTTATTTAAAGCATTTGGATGGGTGTGCGGCGGTATCTTATTGTAGGTGTAATTTCATTTCCCTAATGGCTTAAGAACTAACCAAAAGGTGGGCATTTCAAATCCTCCAGCAGCTCCTTGGAAACCCTACGGAGTAGTTCTACTCTGTCCTGTAGAGTGGCTGTGAGTTGGAAGAGACTCAACAGCAAGTTTTTGGTTTTTTTTGGAATGAAAATATTGAGCATATTCTCATATTTATCAGTCATTCAAATAGTTAACTATTTTCAGAAACACTGAGTTATAACTTAAATATTTTCAAATCGGCATAAAGCAAAAATAGGAATGTTTGCTCTGACACCTGCTTTGCCACCTACACAAAATTGAAATAAACTGGGAGAGGCGTGGATGGTGAGTTTTTCTTTCCTATATGTCAAAAAGTCCAGTGATTTCTTTGGAGTAGGAAAGACCTACTATATAAACAATGTTAGGGGGGATAAAAAAAGCAAAATCACTTATTGCTCATTATGGTAGTTGAATTGTGATGATTTTTCTTGTTGTTAGCTTCCGTCAAGTCTACCCTGACTCATGGTGACCCCGTGCATGACAGGTTCAGGCTCTTGCAATCCATAGGGTTTTCATTGGCTGATTTTTGGAAGGAAATTGCTAGGCCGTTCTTCCTGGTCCATCTTAGTCTGGAAGCTCTTGGTGAAACCTCTTCAGCAGCACAGCAGCATGCAAGCCTCCACTGACAGAATGGAGTGAATGTTTTATTCTTTAGTGTTTAATAGAATACATAATCAGTCGCATCACCAGCGATTCACACACATGGAGAAAAACAGTATTGAGTGTTTCTGTTATACAATTGGCTGTGAATAAGGAGAACAAAATTCTCTAGAACATTTAGATTTAGGTGGTAGCTGCACTTGAGGTATATTTGCCAGGAATCAAACCTGGGTCTGCCCCCTGCATTGCTATTAGTACAGATATTCCATAAATCTAGGAAAGCCGGAAGCTGTGTAAGGTGGAAACCTGTCAGAGGAGAAAAACTAAAATATTTTCCTCTAATACGAGCAATAGAAAAGTGGCAAAACTGCACCCTGTCAAAGCGGAAAAACTTGCGTGACCCAGAAATACAAGGCAGTCCTGTAGAGTTCTGGCTCTTACAGATTCAACTGTATTAGTAAACAAGGCCCAAATAAAAGAAATCCAGACATGAAGAGTGGGCCTGCTTTTGGCCTACACCTGATCTGTGTTATTAAAACTACAGAATACAGAATGAGATCACCTGGCTCGAACATTTACCAATTCTGAGACTTTTACTGCTTAACGCCTCTGTGCCTGTTTTTTCATCTGTAAAACAGAGGTGATCACAATTTAGATACCTTATAGGGTTGTTGTTGGGAAACCCTGGTGGTATAGTGGTTAAGTGCTATGGCTCCTAACCAAGAGGTCAGCAGTTCAGATCTACCAGGTGCTGCTTGGAAACTCTATGGGGGCAGTTCTACTCTGTCCTATAGGGTTGCTATGAGTCGAAATCGACTCGATGGCAACAGGTTTGGTATTCTGGTTTAGATAGGGTTGTTGTGAGAGTGAAATGAGTTAATACATGAAAAGCTCTTAGAAACAAGTACTAAATTTTTTCTGTTATTATTATTTATCAGTTCTACTGCAGTACAGTGCTCCAAGGCTCCCAACACTGACCCTGTTTTTTTTTTTTTTTTTAATTGTGCTTTAGGTGAAAGTTTACAGCTCAAGTTAATTTCTCATACAAAAAATTTATACACGTATTTATGTGACTCTAGTCACATAACAGCACACTCCCCCTTTCCACCCCGGGTTTCCCGTGTCCATTCAACCAGCTCGTGTCCCTTTCTGCCTTCTCATCCCACCTCCAGACAGAAGCTGCCTATTTAAGTCTCTTGTATTTCCTTGAACTAATAAGCACACTCTTCGCAAGTATTATTTTATGTTTTATAGTCCAATCTAACATTTGTCTGAAGAGTTGGCTTCAGGAATGGTTTTAGTTCTTGGTAAACAGAGAGCCCAGGGGCCACGTCTTCTGGGGTTCCTCCAGTCTCACTCAGGCCATTAAGTCTGGTCTTTTTAAGTGGATTTGAGTTTTATATCACTTTTCTCCTGCTTCGTGGGGCTCTCTGTTGTGTTCTCTGTCAGGGCATTCATTGGTGGTAGCCAGGCACCATCTAGTTCTTCTGGTCTCAGGCTGATGGAGTCTCTGGTCTGTGTGACTCTTTTCTGACACTGACCTTTAAATAAAGACCTGGTTGGATTAAAAAAGAGCTTCTCTGGGGAGTTCTTCTAAATATATTATTTTTGTTGCAAATACTTTTTTTGGCACTCCTCTTTCAAACCTAAAGGGTAACAATTACGTGACATTAGCACAGATGTATCTATTGCTCTAATATTACTTTTCAATTAACAATTCTCTTTATACTACTTAAAATAAGTGGGGGGAAAACACTGGATTATAGTAAAATAAACTGTTACAGTGATAAGGTTCTCCTTGCTATAATTTCCTGTAATTTATAGCTTATCTGAAAACCCTGGTGGCGTAGTGGTTAAGTGCTACGGCTGCTAACCAAAAGGTTGGCAGTTCAAATCCGCCAGGCACTCCTTGGAAACTCTGTGGGGCAGTTCTACGCTGTCCTATAGGGTCGCTGTGAGTTGTAATCGACTTGACGGCATTGGGTTTTTTGGGCTATAGCTTATCTGACTCCCTCGATGGCACAAACTGTTGAGCAGTCAGCTACTAACTGAAAGGTAGGTAGTAAGAATCACCGAGATGCTCCTTGGAATAATGCCTGGTGATCAACTTCCAAAAGATCACAGCCATTGAAAACCCTATGGAGCACAGTTCTACTCTGACACACACGGGATCACCAAGAGTCAGAATCAACCTGAGGGCAACTAGTTTTTTTTGTTTTGTGGCTATGTAAAATAATTAACATCAGTACAATCAACTCCTTTTGTTATTAGAGAAACACAGAAAGAAAGAAAACTGGTTACTGAGAAACTTTATTTGCCAACAGAACCACAAACAGGATGTAATCACACACATACATTCCCATTTGTGCCACATTCTCCTCTCACTAACAATAGATCGGAATCAGATAAGATAGGAAAAATGAAAAGAACATGATTATTGGCTGTTCATTTATCAATGGCTATGTCGTGTGAATAGTAAACATCCAATTATATGTAAATAGTCCACACCCCACACTTTTCTTTCATAGCATCCATCCCAGTTTTAGTTATTTATATATTCTTATTTGTAGTACCATAGTATAGTCATCACTGTGTAAGCTAATATATATATAATGCATATAGGTACTAGGTACTGTTTGTTCTAAGCACTGTACATATATTAAAGTATTTAAACCACAATCCTATGAGGCAGGTACCATCATTATTCCTAATTTATGGATGAGGACGCTGAGGCATAGAGAGGTCTGTGCTGAACCAACTGGCTACAAGGTTTCTCTGGGAGGGCAGGAACCCAGTCTGCTCTGTGTGGTACAATATTCTCAGTGTCCACCACAGTGCCTTACATGTACACAGTAGGTGCTCAACAGACATTTTTTTAATAAGGTACTAAAGAACAGCAGGAATTTCCCCTCTCTCTCCTCTCCTCACACCTCCCCTTATGTTTCAAGTGAGCTGAAATTTTATTTTTCCATTTTTGGACACCAATTGCAAATCTGATGATTTGCCCCACCTTTGCCTTCTTTAGCTTGCTCTTTTTTTTCTTTGCCTACTCTTAATGGGTTCAAGTGGGTATGTTATTGAACAGGGAAATAGCTATAGGTCAACCACACACAAAGGAGCCCTGGTGGTGCAGTGGTTAAGTACCAGGCTGCTAACTAAAAAGGCTGGTGGTTCGAACCCACAACCATTCCACCAGAGAAAGATGTGGCAGTCTGCTTTCGTAAAGATTACAGCCTTGGAAACCCTTTGGGACAGTTCTACACCGTCCTATAGGGTCACTATGAATCAGAATTGACTTCACAGCACACAACAACCACCACACAAATATATCAATCCCAGCCCACTGAATTTGAACCCGGAAAGGGACCATAAATATATCTAGCCAAACAGATGAAAAAACAGACCCAAGTCAAACTGGTATTACTGGAAAACTTGGGACTAGATTTCAGGTCTCCTGTTCAGCAGTTGCTCCCAGTATTGACCAGAATGACAAGCAGTGTCACTGAGACTCTCTTCAAAAAAAAAAACCCAAACACATTGCTGTCCGGTTGATTCTGACTCATAGCAGCCCTATAGGACAGAGTAGAACCGCCCCATAGAGTTCCAAAAAGCGCCTGGTGGATTCGAACTGCCAACTTTTTGGTTAGCAACCATAGCACTTAACCACTACACCACAGGGTTTCTAATAGGGGTAGGTAAATTCTTCTTCAGACTAAAGCAAATAATAAAGTTCTCAAAAATAGTTATATTAGAAAGTCTGGTCAAAATTGAAAACACATCTGATTTAAAATCAAGAATCATTAAATTACATAATTACAAAAGTAAGTGAATTAAGTCTTTCCAAATCAAAGACTAGAGCAATTATCAAGAGCACTTTTAAAATAAGTCATTTCCTCAACCAAAAATTACTTGATTTAAATATAAACCAAACTAAACCTGTTGCCCTCGAGTCAATTCTGATTTCTAGCAACTCTATAGGGCAGAGTAGACCTACCTCATAGGGTTTCCAAGGAGCAGCTGGTGGATTTGAACTGCTAACCTTTTGGTTAGCAGATGTAGCTCTTAACCACTGCCCCACCAGGGCTCCAATTCAAATACAGAGTATAGATTAAAGGGGTATAAAAGTAAAACACTATAGAAATGTTATGTATGTGGTCACTAATGGATAAAAATCAATTAAAATAAGATATCCCCAGCTTTAATTTGCCAAGCAAAACAAGTTCTTCAACAACCTACTCCTGTGTTCTCCAATATGCTAAGTGACAATAACTCAGAACTTATTCCACAGACCTTTGAGTGTACCTCTTTCTCACAAGTATCTTTCTAGTGATAATGTTATATACTCTGTTTGCAGAACCAGTGTCCGTATCTCCTAAGAAAATTGCTCCTGAAATGATTGCAAATCAGTTTCCTCAAAACATAACAGAATCAAAAGATTCTACAGGAAGTTTCTGCAGAAAGAAGCCCCACTATGTGACCCAGCTTCATCAGGTAAATCTCATAAATTCTAACTTAGAAAGAAGTATAGAAATGTTCAGCTGTTGTTGGGATTGATTCCTAACCCAGAGCAGCAGAGCCTTCTCATTTCCTAACTAAGGAAAGGCTAACTAGCTAACTCATGGGCTAAATCTGTGAAATTTTAGTAATTTCTTTCATGGAACCTTCAAATATATCCAGGCCATTTTAGTCTCCATAAGATATGACTGTAGTTTAAAGATGAAAATGTTTGCTTCTCAAGGGGATGGTGTCTGGTTTGTCCAGAACTCTGCAAACCAGTGAAATGTTTTCAGGACCAAGAAAGCATTTGATGGTTATATGAATCTGGTATGAATACACACACAAACATAGCCTATAGCTAAGGGGACAACAGTTGGTTTAACATTGACAGTATTAAGTTAAAATTCTTCCTGACAGAAAGCAGAACTACCCAGTGAATATGCAAATAGCCAGAATAGCTGCTAAAAGCGAGGTACTTAAGGATGAACCTATCCTAGTATCCTAGTGCATGACTGTCAGTAATTGATACTCTATTCACATTTTTATATGAAACACATAACGTTAAAACTTTCAGGAATTCTGTTGTCCCTGAGGTTAAATTTTTTTGAATCAGATCATGCCTAACAGATAAAAGAACCAAAAACAAAGTGAAAGGGATAGAAATCTCAACTTCTAATTCCGTTTTTTAGGAAAATGAACAAATTTCTTCATACAAAATGAAACAAAACAAAAACAACAAATCCTTGTTGTTGTAGAAACAGTCAGCGTAGTTGAGGGTGTGGAAATAGACCCTTCTGCAATAGACCAGCAATTGTCAATGTGTATGTGTGTACAACTAGCTCTACTGTACATTAAGCTATGACAACCTATGTAGGCTTGCAATGCTACTAGTTGGCACTCCTTGATGCGATGCCATAAAAAAAAAAAAAAATTAGTTCTTAATCTCTCTCTGACCCCTGCCTACCAGTTTAGAGCAGCAGCAGATCATGTTTTATAAACACGAGGGAGTTTCCCTCTTCATTCAATCAGAATCAGTTCTTCCAGAGAGTGAAGACTTTAAGTTAAAAATTGAATAGGATTATGTGCAAGAGCCAGTCTTCTCTATGCATCTTACAGATTCCATGCCTACAAAAATCTGAAGCAAATAGTGTCCCATCAGTACATTTGTTCTCCAGAAGCAACTGTTTCTTGACATAGTTATTGAGAATAAGTTGAGATACCACAGAGTCAATTTTCAACACCATAGTCTCTTAACGAAGACTTGCTTAGCCAAATGAACAGTCTAACTCAGAGAAATCCATTTAATATTGCTCTAATACTATATGTTGTATGCGTCAAGTTGATTCTGACTCACAGCAAGCCTGCAGGATGGAGTAGAACTGCCCCATAGAGTTTCCTAGGCTATAAATCTTTATGGGGCAGATCACCAGGTCTTTTCTCCCCGGAGTGGCTGGTGAGTTCAAACCGCCGACCTTCTGGTTTGCAGCTGAGCGCTTAGCCATTGTACCACCAGAGCTCCTTCTACTAGTATACAATCACATCTTTATTCCCCTTATTTCATGTCTTCTCATCCCATAATTCTTTTACAGACAAGCAAATGTTGAAAACAGGTACATGTATCTAAAAATCAAGTTGTAGTCATTAAAAAAAAAAACCATATGTACCAAGTATTTTCCTAAAATGAATACTAGAATTCCAATTAGTACTAATATCTAACTTAAAAAAAAAACAAAACTTTTTTTTCAGCAGGCATATTTTAAAGGGGAGGAGAGAATGTGAATGAAAAGAACTTTGAGTATCTTTAACAAAAAAGTAAATATACTTAAGAAAATGAGAGAGATCCAATGTCAGCTCATACATTTCCCAGACCCAGGCAACTCTAAAGATTTCTAGTTTGTACACATCATCCCCTCCTCCATGACAAACCAGCCAGAAAAATTTCTCTTAAGGATGTTACAAACTAACATCATTCTGGACTACCACAGAACCAGAGTTTAATTTTTCCTTAGATTGTATATTGAGTCTTCTAAACAAATGTTCTTAAAACAAGATCTCTATTATGGTCAACACACCCTTATCCAGGATTACAGTTATTCGAGTTAAAAAAAAAAAAGTTGCTTCTTTTTTTTTTTAATTCATCCCAGATTCTGAGTTACTCTCAGCTCTTTGTAAACAAGGAGTCACAAAATGTGAAACTGAAATCCTAGTGTTTGGGACTCTGAAAACAGCAAAAAGACTACTTCTAATTTAAGTTTGGTGAGGGAAAGCTAATCATTTGGAATGCATTTATACACTTTGCACCCACAACGCAGATAAGTGTCATTGCACATTCCTGTTTTAGCTGTGACTACTTTATTGCCTTATCGAAACTTTGTAACTCTTTCAGAGACCACGTCAAACCTAGGTTTATATTTCTTACCAGTAACTTAAGGCAACTGTTTATATTAACTTCCAGTTAGGTCAGGTTTGAAGAAATGGAAAGAACCCAGAAAACCCAGTGCCGCCGAGTCGATTCCGACTCAGAAATGGAAAGATATGGATGCAATGTTATTTTTAAACATTAAGTCCCCCCCTCCATTTTTCAAAATCAGTGTGTACCTTAACATAGGAGGACTACGCCCCTTCCCTCCTTTTTAAACGTTTTCATTCATTAACCAAAACGTTTACCCATGAATCTTTTCCAGACGCTCTATTCTCTGTGATTGGTTTGTTTTCAGTTAATTTACACTGCCTTTTTTACTACTACTACTACTTCTGCTACCACCAACTAGTCCTGTTCCCTCGGGTCTGCACTCTATGGTCCCTAAGTTCCCACAGCAATAACTACCTTCGAATCCACAATTCGGTTCAGTAACTAAGCCCCTGCAAACAAAAGCTTGTGGTGACTGGAGGCCCCGCGCGCACACCTCAAAGTGTTGTAGGACCTGGACCAGCCATGAGCCCACACAAGCTTATCACAAGAACAGCTCCAGACTCTGGGAGATTAGAACTGTCGGGGAGGGGCCCAGTCCTGGCCAGCCCAAGCAAACCGGAGCCTTACAAAACTGGCCAGGCTCACGAGGAGTGCACAGACCAGGAGGCGAGCCCCTAAACATTATCAGGGATCAGGGGGTAGAACAAGTTAAAGTCCAGAGAGGCAAGGAGTCCCTCGCACATGCCTGGCAACCTGATGGATATCACAGGAAGGTACCTGTCCAGGTAAGTAGAAGTCCGGCCTCCCCGCCCTCAGGCGCGAGCGAGGGCGCCAACTCAAGCCGCAAGACTTGGGCAGATATACAAGCATACACGCTGTCACTCCCACCCCTCAGCCGCTCGGCCCCCAGCTCCTACTCCACTGCTCACCGGTGCTGCAGCCCCACGAGTCCCAAGGTGATCACATGCGGCACATCTAACTGCGTGGGCCACTCTCCTGAGGCGATGCAGCCGAACACGCCACATTCTTCTCGTATCCCCAACTCCTCTAGCTCCATGTCGCCGCCGAAAACACGTGGCGGGACCTGCCGCCACGACCGAGGTCCAAGCGCCAACCAGCAGTCTGCTCAGCCCTGACGCCCCAGACGCTGCAGAGAGCGGCTTCCTTCCCGGCTGGTCGACCCTCGCTACTGCGGCGGCGCGTCCTTTCAATAGACAAGCGTGATTAGCTCGCCCCCCGCCTCCCTGCCCCGCCCCCTCCAGGCCCACCAGTGAGAGAAGGCGGAGGAGGCGGCACCGGGGCGGGCCGAGAGGAGGAGGGGGTGGAGCTAGTCCTCCGGTGAAAACGTCCAGACGGCTAAATTCCCTGCGCGTGGGAATCTCCGTTATTTTCCACCCAGAGCCGAAGTGATGAGAGTAACGGAGTTACATAGCTCCTCTCGCAGAGGATGTACACTTAGTGTGGCCCTCCTCACGTGCTCTCCCCCAGCAGTCCTCACTTGGTACGCTCCAACCTATGACCCCGCGTAGCTGCAGAGAGGAGTCGGCTCCCGCGAGCTTCTGTAGAGTGGGGAGGGGTCTGCAGTACGCGCCACTTTTGCCTTTCCTGGAACAGCGCCCGCGAGGGGCGGGGGACGGTCCGGAGGCGGGGTAGCGTCGCTGCGCCTGCGCGGCGGGAAGCCCCTGAGAAGCTTGTCGCCCGAAGTCTAAGTGGTCGGATGCTGTTGTGGTGCTAGACGTGAGCGCGAGTAAGAGCGCAGGGATACGCGGCTCCGGGAAGGGGGCGTGCCTGTGGGCGGTGCATGGCTTCTCGGCTCTGGTGAGCCTTGCTGACCTCTCCTTTTTTCCAGATCACTGCTTCTCTTGCTGGCGCGGGAACTGTCCCCAGCCTAGTTAAGACAATGGCGACGTCTGAGGGTGAGTAACAGAAGTCGGGGTTCGCCGGGAACTCCGTGGGCCCGCCTCTCCCTCCTTTCCCTCCGTGGCCTTCCCGCCCCCGAGTTTGAACTCGCGGGCTCGACGGGGACACGTGCAGGCACTGAGGCCCAAATCACCGCCATCCCGCAGGCAGTTCTCGGCTTCCCTGCGGCTTGTCCACTCTCTAGGCCGCCGAAGGCGCGGACATGTGGCCAGGCCCTGGCGAGCGGTGGGACCTGCGCACGCCGCTCCTTGCAAGTCCTGGGCCTCGTGAAGTCAGAGCTCTCCCGGAGGACTCCGAATTGTCCGAAACCTAGCACTGCTTTCGGGGTGGAGGAAAAGGAGAACAGAGGAAGAGGGTAGTTGTAACTAGAAGCGGCCAGGAGGTGGAAAGGTGCTTGGAAATCACTTTTGGGATTCAGTAGATATTGCAAAACAATTACGTGAAAATTTAGTGTTGACTCTTAAAACACAAATCTTGCTTTTCCTATGTTAAGTGAACGAACCTTCTGAAAATCTTGTGTTTTCTTTGCAGATTTTGTGTGATTTTTTTTTTTTTTTTTGTCTTAGGCTTTGATGCCATGGTGGCTTTGGAGATTCCAAAACCCCCAGGCAAAGAAGTTTCCTTGCTTCACTTTAGATTTATTATATTTACCAAAAATTCCAAACCCGTTGCCATCAGGTTTCAACTCATAGAGACCCTATAGGACAGGGTAGAACTGCCCCATAGGATTTCCAAAGCTGTAAATGTTTACGGAAGCAGACTGCCATGTCTTTCTCCTGTGGAGAGGGCTGGTGAACCACTAACCTTTCCATTAGCAGCTGAGCGCTTAGCTCCTCTGCCATCAGGGCTCCTTTTTATCATATTGTCCCCAAGTGGTCAGATCCTTCGGGAAGATCGTTGGTGATACGTTGATAAAATGTTGGCTTGTTCCACACACCAAATTTCTAAATTTATGATGACCCAAACTGCTTGTTTTGCTTAGTCGCTGCTTTTTTTTATATAGAAAAATTGAATTTAGATTAAAAGGTTATAGATTCAACAGAGAGATCCAGATAATATTGAGTAATAACTCCATAAAACCAAGGCATTGAAAAAACAAGCAAAAAAAAAAAAAGCATTGGACCAGAATTTTTCCTTCTATCAGAATATCTGATAAATCAAATCTCTAAAATCTTTACTCTTCTACTTCTTTTCAGCTTCCATATCTTTGGCAGGCTAATCTTTCCAAAAATGTCACTTATGTGGTTTCTAAAAGACAATTCTTTGCTTAGAAGTATTCAGTGACATCCCAACAAGAGCTATTAAAATCCAGTCTGAAGACAGAATTGTGTTTTAGAAAGGCCTTTCTAAAACACAGTTCTGTCATTTTACTTCAGTGCTTAAAAGCCCCATGGTTGCTCTTAGGATAAAATCTAAAATCCATCAGTAGGACTCAATGAGGCCTGAAGGATGAGTAGGGACATGGAGGGGAAGGGAACAGTGTTCCAGACCTAGGGAAAAGCGTGTCCAAAGGTCTGGAAAGGGGATATAGAAGTTCCCTAAGGAAGTTGGAACTCTAGGGAGGGAGTAGAGAAATAGGAGTTTGGAGCACTAAGCAGAAGCTGTATCCTGATGGTCTTTTAAACCTTGTAAATAAGTCTGGATACCACATTAAGAGGCTGGAGATTCATTGAGGGCCTCCAACTTAGGTGCCTTGCAATAAAAAAATAGCAACTATTAAACTTAATTGTAAGTATAAGGTTCTAAGCAGATGAATTCATTTTTATTTATTAATCACACTGGATGTTCACTGATTCATATTTCTAAATGATTTAGGCTTCAGGGAATTTCTTCCTAAAATCTGATATATTTCCATTTTGTTTCTGCAGTACTGAACATTGGTAAAAAACTCTATGAGGGTAAAACAAAGGAAGTCTATGAAGTGTTAGATAGTCCAGGAAAAGTCCTCCTGCAGTCCAAGGACCAGATTACAGCAGGAAATGCAGCTAGAAAGAATCACCTGGAAGGCAAAGCTGCAATTTCAAATAAAATTACCAGTTGTATTTTTCAGTTGTTACAGGAAGCAGGTAAGTGGCTATCTACCCTCTTCCTACTTCCCTCGCCCCACACCTTCCTTCCCCTTCTTTCTCTCCTTCTGTCTCTGTTTCTGTCTCTCTCTCTCTCTCTCTCTCACACACACGCACACATGCTGGTCTCATTCATGGGAAAATAACATTATTTGGATCAACAACATGTTATTTGGGGATGTCATACAAGCTAGGCTTGTTTAAGCCAAACCGAGAGCTCTTAAACTTTACTATGACATTTTGCTTATTTTGGAATTAGTGGTATCATTTGATTAAGAGGTATCTTAACGATTTGTATCAGATAAAGATGATTTATCTGTATCTTCTCTGCAACTTCCCTCTCCTAGGACATGTTCAGTCATAAGGAATTTACTGGCAAAGGAAGCCCATTTTAATTTTAGGTAGATACAACTGGTAAACTGAAATTTACTCCCTATAATTTCTACACAGTTGTTCTTTGTTCTGCTTCTTGGAGACAATACAGAATTTCAAATCTCTCTTGCACGTGAAAGCCCTGAAAAGTGTTTGAAGATAACCATTCTCATCTTCTCTCCTACCATTCCCCAAGTGAGGGATTTGGACTAGATCAAAGATGTCTACTGACCTTCCTACTCTAAAACTGAATGAAGACTGTTTCTAATTGAAAAGTCCATTTGAAAGACCAAATTAAGATTAGAACATTGTGTAGAGGACATTTGGAGCAAAGGAAGAGGGGAAGGAAGTATCCTGTCTCACATTTTTAAGTTAGTAGGAAAAAATATGTTAAATTTCAAACCTGAATTGTCATCCACATCATAAATCCCTATATTTTGAAAGTGAATATGTTACTATATATTTAAAGGCTCTCCCACAGTTCCTCAGTCATGGAGAGCAAGATTTTTGTTTTAAGACCTCCTTGATTGATGGTTTCCCCAATGAGTAGATTTCTAGAGAGAGCATCAGACTAATATTAGGTTCTTTCGCAGTGCAGATGAGTGTCTGATCCATGTTTAAATCTCCTGCATTATCTCCCTCTCCCCATCCACAGTAAAAAAAATTTAAGGTGCTTAATCAACCCCTTAAAAATATTAACAATTTAAAAAGTTAGTTGCTATAGATACATGCATGCACACACGCTATTAAGTACTAGAAGATGAAAGTCCTGCATTCCTAGCAAACTGGGTCAGGTGGTCACTTTAAATGAAGTGTGTCAGTAATTACGTTTAAACCACTGTATCTGGCATGCTTAATGTAACTAAAAAGTACTTCGTTTATAGGTAATATTGAAAGGTGTTTTCCGGGTTTTATATATAGCGCTGTGAAATAAAAGAAAATCTAAGTTTTTAAAAATTCTTACACAGAATGGTTTATGGAACAGATTAGGAGTCCTGACATTAAAACAGATCCTAAGACCTTCTGTTGGCACAGGACGGGAACCATCCCCGAAGACAACTCATCAGACATGGAAGGGACTGGTCAGTGGGTGGGAGAGAGATGCTGATGAAGAGTGAGCTAATTGTATCAGGTGGACACTTGAGACTGTGTTGGCATCTCTTGTCTGGAGCGGGGATGGGAGGATAGAGAGAGGGAAGCTGGCAAAATTGTCACGAAAGGAGAGACTGAAAGGGCTGACTCAATAGGGGGAGAGTAAGTGGGAGTACGGAGTAAGATGTATGTAAACTTATATGTGACAGACTGATTGGATTTGTAAACGTTCACTTGAAGCTTAATAAAAGTTAATAAAAAAAAAAAACAGATCCTAGTTGCTCAAATTTGGTAGACAAATGAACAAATACGTCTAATGATTACCAGACCTAATAAAGAAGGACTCTTGAAGCCAGACCAAGCCCAGGCTCCATTACCTATTGACACATGATCTGGCATTGTGGAATTACTTAACTTCTTTAAGCTTCTTCTGCTTTTTGCTGTAAAATGCAATAATAACCAAAACAATTGCCATTGAGTTTGACTCAACTCATGGCAACAGCACGTATGTGTCAGAGTAGAACTGTGTTCCATAGGGTTTTCAGTGGCTAATTTTTCAGAAGTAGATCATTAAGCCTGTCTTCTGAGGCACTTCTGAGTGAGCTCCACCCTCTAACTGATTGGTTAGTAGCTGAGCGCATTAACCGTTTGTACCATCCAGGGACTCCAAAAGTAATAATAGCTACCTCAAAAATTTTATGCAAGGTTAAATGAGATGCCATGTAAAACAGCACAGTGTAGAGATTCTAGAAACATAGATTCTTTTTGTATATAAATAACAAGTTCAGAAATTTCCTAACCCTTTCCTGATAAGAAAAACTTGATGTTAGATTGGAGGATTAGATTGGGATTGGAAATACTAACGTTGCAAGCTGAAGAGGAGTATTGATATGTTAAATCCATGCAGATTTCTGAGACATAGTTTATGTTAATTCCATAGCATTATTTTGAACTTTGTATACAAATACTTCTGGTAGGAGAGGTAGTGTGCATAATGGTTAAGCGGGCTGCTGACGGAGTATAGACAGTGTGGGTTGGAAGTCTCCTTCACCTAATACTAGCTGACATATAGCTACTGTGCCTCTGTCCTTGTCTGTTTTGATGGGTGATCATAATACTGTCTACTTTATGGATGTTGTGAGGATTAAACAAACAAAAAACTATAATGCTTAGAACAATACTTGACATAAAGTAAGTACTTGATACATGCTAACTATAATCAAAGAGTTATTTCCCAAGGCCACCACGTGAGATAGCTTCCATCCTAAACATCACAAGTCTGCTCTTCATCATAGTTTTCCAATGACAATCTGAGTAAGAGAGAAGGGAGCAGGTGGGCCAATACTTTCTTTGGCCACTATGTTCATCCTGATACTGCCGAAGGCTTTTTTTAAGGTCTGCTTTACACATTAAGAGAAAAAGTCTCTTCAGAAGTTTGGCCTGTTTCTGCTTTAATATTAACATTGCGAAGAATGGGAATTCCAGAACACTTAATTGTGCTCATGAGGAACCTTTACATAGATCAAGAGGAAGTTGTTTGGTCAGAACAAGAGGATACTGATTGGTTTAGTCAGGAAAGGTGTGCATCAGGGTTGTATTCTTTCACCATACCTGTTCAATCTGTATGCTGAGCAAATAATACGAGAAGCTGGACTATACAAAGAAGAACAGGGCATCAGGATTGCAGGAAGACTCATTACCAACCTGCATTATGCAGATGACACAACCTTGCTTGCTGAAAGTGAAGAGGACTTGAAGCACTTACTAGTAAAGATCAAAGACCACAGCCTTCAGTATGGATTGCACCTCAACATAAAAGAAAAAAATCTTCACAACCGGACCAGTGAGCAACATCATGATAAATGGAGAAAAGATTGAAGTTGTCGAGGATTTCATTTTACTTGGATCCACAATCAACAGCCATGGAAGCAGCAGTCGTGAAATCAAAAGACACGTTGCATTGGGTAAATCTGCTGCAAAGGACCTCTTCAAAGTGTTGAAGAGCAATGATGTCACCCTGAAGACTAAGGTGCGCCTGACCCAAAAGCCGTGGTATTTTCAGTCGCATCATATGCATGTGAAAGCTGGACAATGAATAAGGAAGACCGAAGAAGAGTTGACGCCTTTAAATTGTGGTGTTGGCGAAGAATATCGAATATACCATGGAGTGCCAAAAGAACAAACAAATCTGTCTTGGAAGAAGTGCAGCCAGCATGCTCCTTAGAAGCAAGAATGGAGAGACTGCGTCTTGCATACTTTGGACATGTTGTCAGGAGGGGTCAGTCCCTGGAAAAGGACATCATGCTTGACAGAGTACAGGGTCAGCGGGAAAGAGGAAGACCCTCAACAAGGTGGATTGACACAGTGGCTGCAACAATGAGCTCAAGCATAACAACAATTGTAAGGATGGCTCAGGACTGGGCAGTGTTTCATTCTGTTGTGCAGAGCGTCACTATGAGTCGGAACCGACTTGACGGCACCTAACAACAACAAGTACATTGATATTCTACATGGTCCATATAATACTGGACCATTCAATCCAAGAATCCTGGAACTAAACTGAATTTAGAAATAATATTAGTGCCACTTAGGTAAGTCATGTGCCTTTTGCAGAGTTTCAGTACTCAGTGACAAAGGTAACGCCTAGTAACCTGTTGAATGAATGGTAAAGACACAAGGACCCAGATTTTCTGGTCCAGTGTATATTTTGCTGCACAACATCAAAATGAAATATTCTTTAATGAATTTGATAGTAGAAAACAATAATTTTGTTTTCCTACTTTTACCTTTTTTGATAGCATCATTTAGGGGTAAGACATTGGGCTATATAGAGGGTTTTTTTTTTTAAAGGTAGACTTTTGTTGTACATTAGATGTAACTTTTTAAATGAAATTGTAATGCTTTTACCGTCAATATGTAGGTATCAAAACTGCTTTCACCAGAAAATGTGGGGAGACAGCTTTCGTTGCGCCCCATTGTGAAATGATTCCAATTGAATGGGTTTGTAGAAGAATAGCAACTGGTTCTTTTCTCAAAAGAAACCCTGGCGTCAAGGAAGGATATAAGTTTTACCCACCTAAAGTGGAGATGTTTTTCAAGGTAATTATTTTATTCTTCTCTGTCTTATGATAATGTAGCAGCGAACATATAATTACAAAATCAAAATATTTAAATATTTTTAAAATGTTTGAAATTGCCAGAAGTCATTCCAGAAACTTATGTCAGTAATGTGTACTTCTGTTAACAATGGATAAATCAGTTTTTTAAAAGAAATCTGCAAAAATCCATTTTTCTTTTGACTAAGATGACTAACAAAATGAATTACTTAAAATTAGCAATTATTGGGAAGAAAAATAATTTCAAAATTCAGAAAATGTACTCTTGAAGAGTTTAAAGTGAAGGCTAGCTAGTATAAAGGATTTTACTGAAATCCAATACAGGGAAATTGTATTATCAATGTCTTCTAAAAGCAAAAAAAATATAAAGAATGAAATAGGAATCGGTGGTTATGGGTTTCTGTGGTTTTCTTTATTGAAACTGTTTTTCTCTTTCCATCTTGGTTTATGTTCCTCATGCTGAGGAAGCACAGTTAGTTCAGTGTTTTAATTAGTGAGTTGTGTAACTTTAAATTCCCATGTTATGATTATGATTATACCAATCAAGAATCCATAAAAGATAAATAACGTGAAGTTGGGACACTACTTAGGATATAATGAAAGTATCTTATTCTTTCAAAATCTGTTTTTTTAATGAAGTTTCTTGCATTATCATCTAAAATAATGTCCCTAAAGACTTGTGTTTTTTTAAGTTCTTATCAAAAATGAGGTCAGTAGGTGTGGTGGGATGGATCACATTTATGTAGCATTCTTGCCATAGTCTTACAACTCCCACCAAATGATTGAGTTGGACTTTGCAAATAAGGTGTATGGAACCCTAATGAGGGAATTGGTAAGCTTCGCCATTCCACTAGGCTTAAAATGAGCCATCCTAGAGGTGGAAAGGAGGACCTCATTACCAAGAAGGAATAGCCAGGAGTAGAGTGCGTCTTTTAGACCTAGGGTCCCTGTGCTGAGAACCTCCTAGACCCAGGAGACAGAGAGTGGTAACATTGGAGAGGGTGTAAGACAGGGAGAAGCAGCTCCAGAGAAACGGCGGCAGAAGGACCAGCATAAGATGGCATGGTGGGCTTCCCAGCCCACAGAGCAAGGCAGTTACAGTAGGCGTGCTGACCCCAGAGAGTGAGAGCTGAGAACCTTCAGGCAGGAGGCTTCCTGGTGGAGTGGGGTGCCTTTGGGCACTTACTGGAGGAGCTAAAGAGCTTTGTAACACTTGACTGAGCAAGGCAGAGGCCAGGCCCAGGGGCCTAGGCGCCAAGGGAAAGGCCTGCCCTGACTGAAGAACTGTAACATTTGTTCCTGATCGTGAATTGTACCCTGTTACTTCCCTAATATTGTCTGAGTTCTGTGTGGCCATTGCAACAAATTATGGAACCCAGCAGAAAAGTACAAAGTGCCTTGGGAGGACAGCTGGTGTCAGAATTGTTGAAAAGGTCAGAGAGTGGAGGTATGTTTGACCTACACCTCATAGGAATCAGCCTTGGACATTGATCTTTTGTTATTTTTTATTTTTATTGTATTTTTGGTGAAAGTTTACACAGGAAATTGCTTCTCATTTAACAATTTCTATACATTTTTTTATACATATTATACAATGACATTGGTTACATTTTTCACAGTATATCATCATTCTTGTAATTTCCATTTTTGTTCTTCTGTTTACATTAGTCTAGCTTATACGCCCACCTTTGCCTTTTCATCTTTGGTTTAGGGTAAATGTTAACCATTTGGTTTCGTCTAGGCAATTATTTTGAGGAGCACAGTACTCACAGGTGATATTTATTTTATGGGCCAACCTGTCATCTGGCTGAAAAGTGACCTCTGGGAGTGGTTTGAATTCCAGGTTTAAAGAATATCTCAGGGATATAGTCGTGGCGGTTCATCTAGTCTCTACCAGTCCAGTAAGTCTGGCCTTTTTTTAGGAATTTGAATTTTGTTCTGCGTTTTTCTCTATTCTATCTGGGACCATCTATTCAGTCCCTGGTCAGAACGGTCTGTAGTAGTGCCCGGGCATCATCTTGTTCTTCTTGCCTCCAGGTAGATGATTTTGTTGTTCATGTAGGCTGTTCTGTAGACTAGTTTTTTCTTTGAGTCTTTGATTCCCTTCCTTCTCTTTAGCTCCGGATAAGTACAGACCAATAGTTGTATCTTAGATAGCCACTTGCAAGCTTTTAAGACCCCAGGCACTACTCACCAAACTAGAATGTAGAACATTGTCTCTATGGACTATATTATACCAATTGTCTGAGTTGCCCCACAAGACTGTGATCCTAAGCCCTCAAACCCTGTAGATGAATCCCATGGGGTATTTGGTTGTATCTAGGAAGTATCCATAACTGCTAGGCTGTTAATCTTGATTCTTCACCCCAGCCCTCGTGAAGTTAGAGGAGGTTAAACGCCATCCACCAAGTCATTCTTACAGTAGATAATGAAAATTGCATTTTGAAAACATTTAGCTGACTGAAATATGTTTTGGCCTTCCTACCATCTTTAGTGAATCTTACTAAGGGAAAATAGAAATCACAAAAGCTGTGTTTAAATTGGTATATAGCAAGAGGATAAATTCTATCAAATACTTTTTTACCTAGAATAAATTAGTCAGCTAAATGTTTTTAATTTCAAAGTAGCTGTTAAGAGTTAGCAAATTAAAGATCATCGATTTGAATTACAGGAATTTTTTTTTTTTTAAATCAGAGAAAACGAATATGTCTGAGGAATTCAGAAATTAGAGGAGAAAAAGACTAGTTTTTCTGACAAGTTCAAAATTTTTAGTTTTAAGTTAATAGTACTTCTACATTTTATTCTCAGGATGACGCCAATAATGATCCACAGTGGTCTGAGGAACAGCTGATTGCTGCAAAATTTTGCTTTGCTGGAGTTGTTATAGGCCAAGTTGAAGTGGATATCATGAGTCATGCCACGCAGGCTATTTTTGAAATACTGGAGAAATCCTGGTTGCCCCAGAACTGTACATTGGTTGATATGAAGGTACAATAAGGAGATTTGAAAGTAAAGATTATAACTGAGAAATGTCTTAAGTAGTGTAGTTTCTTTAAAAAATTTCTTTGGTGATACGCTGTTTCTAGATTGAATTTGGTGTTGACATAACCACAAAAGAAATTGTTCTTGCTGATGTTATTGATAACGATTCCTGGAGACTCTGGCCATCAGGAGATCGAAGCCAACAGAAAGACAAACAGGTGACACTTAAGGTTTTTTGCCCTTCACAAGATCAGCCAGGGATAGAGAAGAAAGATGGAATGGAAGGAAAAGTAAAGGCAATTGTTTTTCCCTATGATAAGAACCTTATTGATAACTTTTTATTTTTAAAGATAAATACCTCCTCTATCCTGGGGAAAAAAAAAGATAGGAATAAAATTTACAATTATAGAGCATATTTCTTACTTATTAATAGACTCTCATAACAATAACAGAACAACTATTATCCTTGTTTTGCTCATTGAAAACTGAGGTGGCTCTGAGAGAATAAGTCTCTTCACAATTGCGAGAGTAAGTGGCAGACCTAGGACTCTACTCCAAGACTTCTGGCTTTTATTAGGTCCCATTTCCGTTCTTAAAAAAAGCAATAAAACAAGACTGTCTCTATACTTAACATATAAGAATTCCCAGGAGACTTAATTGTAATTGCTAATGTGAAAAGCAATCACAATTAAATGTAAATACAAACGTACCTTACTACCTGAACTTTCTTGAGCCTAATTTAGGAAATGAGTTTGTAGGTTCAGATACATTTTCAAATATCTGGCATTATATATCCAAACTTCTGATAATCCCTACCCAAAAGTCAGAAACCAAATAGGTTCAGATAACAGGAAATAGTTGTATTCTAAACCTTCTGTCTTATTTTCTAGTCATATCGTGACCTCAAAGAAGTAACTGCTGAAGGGCTGCAGATGGTAAAGAAAAATTTCGAGTGGGTTGCAGAGAGAGTAGAGGTAAACTTTTGTAGCAAATCTACTTAGTTTTGTGTGTTTTTCTTCTAGAAAATTTTCTGTTTCAGAAAAAAAAATATAGGTGGGTATGGTACTTTTCTGTTTCTCAATGACTTGAAAGAAAGGGGCACCTTTAAGAAGTGTACCAGCTGCATATCCATCTGCAAAAAAATGAAACAAGACCCATACCTCACACCGCACACAAAGACGAACTCAAAATGGATCAAAGACCTAAATATAAAATCTAAAACAATAAAGATCATGAAAAAAAAAATAGGGACAACACTAGGAGTGCTAACATATGAAATAAACAGTATACAAAACATTATTAACAATGCAGAAGAGAAACTAGATAACTGGGAGCTCCTAAAAATCAAACACCTATGCTCATCCAAGACTTCACCAAGAGAGTAAAAAGATTACCTACAGACTGAGAAAAAGTTTTTAGCTGTAACATTTCTGATCAGCATCTGATCTCTGAAACCTACGTGATACTGCAACGACTCAACTACAAAAAAGACAAATAACCCAATTAAAAAATGGGCAAAGAATGTAAACAGGCACTTTACTAAGTGAGACATTCAGGTAGCTAGCAGATACATGAGGAAATGCTCACAATCATTAGCCATTAGAGAAATGCAAATCAAAACTAAAATGAGATTCCATCGCACTCTAATAAGGGTGGCATTAATCCAAAAAACACAATAAATGTTGGAGAGGTTGGGGAGAGACTGGAACACTTATACGCTGCTGGCGGGAATGTAAAATGGTACGACCCCTTTGGAAATCGATTTGGTGCCACCTTAAAAGCTAGAAACAGAACTACCGTACAGTGCAGCAATCGCAGTCCTTGGAATATATCCTAGAGAAAAAAGAGCCTTCACACAAACAGATAAATGCACACCTGTGTTCATTGCAGCACTGTTTACAATGGCAAAAAGATGAAGCAACCAAGGTGCCCATCAACAGATGAATGGATAAATAAATTATGGTATAGTCATACAATGGAATACTACCCAATGATAATGATGAATCCTTGAAACATCTCATAACATGGAGGAATTTGGAAGACATCATGCTGAGTGAAATTAGTCAGTTACAAAAGGACAAATATTGTATAAGACTACTATTATAAGAACTCCAGAAATAGTTTAGACACAGAAGAAAATATTCTTTGATGGTTACAAGGGTAGGGAGGGAGGGAGAGGAGTATTTACTAATTAGATAGTAGATGAGAACTGTTTTAGGTGAAGGGAAAGACGACACACAATACAGGAGAGGTCAGCACAACTGGACTAAACCAAAGAAGTTTCCTGAATGAACACGTCGAAGGCCACAGTAGCAGGGGCAGGGGTCGGGACATCTAGGTCAATTTGCATAACACAATGTGTTAAGAAAATACCTGCATCCCACTTTGGAGAGGCATCTGGGGTCTTAAACGCTAGCAAGCAGCCGTCTAAGATGCGTCAATTGGTCTCAACCCAACTGCAGCAAAGGAGAATGAAGAACACCAAAGACAAGGTAATTATGAGCCCAAGAGACAAAAAGGGCCACAAACCGGAGACTACATCATCCTGAGACCAGAAGAACTAGATGGTGCCCATCTACAACCGACGACTGCCCTGACAGGGAACACAACAGAGAATCCCTGAGCGAGCAGGAAAGCAGTGGGATGTAGACCTCAAATTCTTGTAACAAGATCAGACTTAATGTTCTAACTGAGACTAGAAGGATGCTGGAAGTCATGGTCCCCCGATCTTCTGTTAGCCCAAGACTGGAATCATTCCTAAAGCCAACTCTTTAGACAGGGATTGGACAGGACTATGAGACGAAATGACACTGGTGAGAAGTGAGCTTTTTGGCCCAAGTAGACACATGAGACTATGTGGGTAGCTCCTGTCTGGAGGTGAGATGAGACGGCAGAGGGGCCAGGAGCTGGCTGAATGGACACGGGAAATACAGGGTGGAGAGAATGAGTGTGCTGTCTCATTAGGGGAAGAGCAACTAGGAGTACATAGCAAGGTATATATAAATTTTTATATGAGAGATTGACTTGATTTTTAAACTTTCACTTAAAACACAATTAAAAAAGAAATGTACCAGCAGGACTGTCCTCACTGGTGTGCCAGAATTCCCTGCTGTTAAGCTAGCCAATAAACTCCCAGATCCTATTGGGGAAACCTGGAGTCTTTGTCTCATCCCTGTCCCTGCTGGAACATACCTTACAGTTCTCACCAGCTTTTCCACTGCTACTCTATAGAGTTCCAGTAGCATGGGATGGATTCCTCATAGTCAAAATTGCAACTTTATTTGACTTTAAAATGCCACTTCAAAGTTTATGGTGGTATTGTTACTGTAATTCCGTAGAAGGTGAATGAGAGCTGTTATCCAGGTGTCATAACCACCTTTTTAGATCATTATTTCCATGGTAATTCTGCATTTTGAGTTCCAAATAATTAGAAAGGTTTGTAACATACCACTCTAATTTGGCTATATATGCCTTAAAACTTCCACTGAGACAAAAAATAAAAAAAAATTTTTTTTTTTGAGACATCTGCTTTAAAACTCTACAGACAGAAAAGGAGAGACAGACACTTGGCGGATGCAGGAGATTTTGTTATCATTTATTTGTAAAGTTAAAAATGAGTGATGAAAAGTAAAAACTGTCATACAATAAAAAAAAAACCTCCACCAAGCAGAATGTACTAAAAATCATAGGATGAAATAGTTGATAGTTTTCTGAATATTAATTTAAAAGTTTGAGTATTTATCCTTGCTTTTTATATCAGAAAACAATTTATCTAATTAAAAATTTTATTCTGTAGGTCTTAATTATGAAGATCCCTTTCCACATACGTGGAGGCTACTTTTTAAAATAAATCCTATATTATTTTGTTTGTCTCTTAAGTTTGGTCTGTTAAGAAAGAAAATACTCTGTTCAGATATAATTTTACTATAATGTATAGCTTTGTAAATTGGCTATTATTATAGTACTCATTCCTATGTTTATCTTCTTTTTTTATGTCCATATTTTTCTTTTCTAGTTGCTTCTGAAATCAGAAAGTCAGTGCAGGGTTGTAGTATTGATGGGCTCAACCTCTGATCTCGGTCACTGTGAAAAAATCAAGAAGGCTTGTGGAAATTTTGGCATTCCATGTGAACTTCGGGTAACATCTGCTCATAAAGGACCTGATGAAACACTGAGGATTAAAGCTGAGTATGAAGGTAAACTTCAGAGAACCAGAGCCTTTCAGGAAGTTCTCCTGATTGTGCCAAAAAATTTCGTTTCAGACTACTAATGCTGAAAAGGAGCTTTGCCACATTTCCAAGGGAAAAAAAATATACGGTATATTAGGCCTTCACAGTCCCTCCAGAGAGTTTCCAGTGCTCTACAGGGTCATGTAAAAGAAATGAGCAGAGAGAAAGAATTGAAAATACAAGCAAGGAAGGAGATTAAAGACTAGATTCATGAGGACCTCTTGCATCTTTACTTGATAAGAAGCCCCTCTAGCATAGTTTCTAATATACTCCAACACAAAATAGGCCTTATGTCAAGTATCGGATGCCTGTGGCTAGAACAGCCTCTCCTGGGAGGCACTCAAACATGAAATTAAGGAGTAGTTTCAGAATATAGTACGTAAAAGAAATGTCTTGATGGGATAGCATTGATCTAAAATAATGGAAGCTTGGAGAGACAACCAGAATGTTCATGTCCTTTTCTCAACTGGAAAAAACATTCAGTGAGTATTCTCTCTGAAGGTAATTCCTATAGAAGAGCAGTTATTAATTTAGAGGAGGGGAAGGTCCCAGGCCCCTTCGATAAGCTAATGAAAGCTAGAACTCTTCCACCAGAAAAATGCAAATATATAAAATTTTGGACTCCAGATTAAGAATCTCTTCTTTAGGAAACAAAGGGCAAATTTATAAACTGTATCAGAGAATGAAATGTATAAGACATATGTTAGAAGATATATCTGGAAGTCTTAAATGTTTGGGTACTATATTATTAAATTTGCCTTTAGTACCGCTTCAAGAAATACCCCTAAGTCTCTATTAGCTGGGTTTCCCTGTACCTTGTTGGTTGAGGGATAACCCAGCTGGAGTGACACCTGTTCAGGTGGTATCATTCTTCATTCAGGCCATTCCCTCACCAACACCGTGGCATCTCATTCATACTGTAGACCTTGAAGATGGCAAAACCTATTATAGTTATTTTGTTATTTAAGTGGCAGAATGGACCTTATATGTTAAATATATATGTAATAATGATGTATGTGCTTTTTCCAGAGACTACTACCAAAAAAAAAAATTTTTTTTTTTGGTAGTAGTCTCTGTAAAAAACTTTTTTTTTTACTACCAAAGGAACTCAAGGAGTTAAGGCACATAGCCCTGTTTTATTTTGTTTAAACCTACCTTTAAATCTTTCTTGAATTTTTAGCATAATTATAAACTTGTCATTTTCTTAGGGGATGGCATTCCTACTGTATTTGTGGCAGTAGCAGGCAGAAGCAATGGTTTGGGACCAGTGATGTCTGGTAACACCGCATATCCAGTTATCAGCTGTCCTCCCCTCACGCCAGACTGGGGGGCTCAGGATGTATGGTCTTCTCTTCGACTGCCCAGTGGTAGGTTGTATTGAATTTTTTAAAACTTCATTACAAAATGACAAATATGCACACAGTAGTAGAGAGACTAGCGTAATGAGATCCAATGTACTCATTACCCACCTTCAGCAATTAACAAATGACCAATTTTGTTACATCTATAGCCCCTTCCTGCTAGATTATTTTGAAGTATATCCTAGACATCATCCTTAAGTAGTTAAGTATGAATTCCTAAGCAATAAGGACTCTATTTTTAAATCATAATCATGATTGCATTGTCACACCTAAGAAAAATTAATAGTAATTTCTTTAAAATCATCTAATTTCCAGTTAATGCAGAAGTTTTCTTTTCGTAGTTGGTTTGTTCAAATCAGGATCCAACACAGCCCTTACATTGCATTTAGTTGCTATGCCTCGTATAAGTCTCTTAATCTGTAACAGTTTTCCCTCCCTCCTTTTTTTGTCCTATGAAATTTCCCACATTTTGGATTTGGCCCATTACACATTGCTGGATAATGTGTAATGGTCTTCCACCCCCTATATTTTCTATAAATTGGCGGTAAAAAACGTAGTTAGATCAGATTCAGATTTTATTTTACTTTTTTTTTTATAAGAAAACATCATTCGTGGCATTGAATTTTTTAAAGTGAATGTGATTATATAACTTTTGTAGAGAAAACAATTTTTTTTTTTCAAAATTGGGGCCCAAAGTAAATGACACACAAGGAAGTCTTATCAGTTGGCTGATTGAGCGGGATCTCCTAGAATAAAAGAACTGTGGTATGTTCATCGTAGTCCAAGATATAATCTGATTTTTTTGCAAGTCGTGAGAGTCAATATTGTTTCAGTAAGAGTTGTTTTGTTTGCTTATTATTAATACCAATTAAACCCCAAACTTACCTCATACTTTTGTAAACTATTTCTTTATATGTGTCAAGTGCATTAAATACTTGAACCCTCTGACCTGTTCCCTGTTCTGAAGTCCTGCATGGGGCAGAAGTTAAGTACTCAGCTACTGGCCGAAAGGTTGGCTGTTCAAACCTGTCCAGAGGTACTTTGAAAGACGGGCCTGGTGATCTGCTTCCAAAAGTCACGGCCTTGAAAACCTTATGGAGCACAGTTCTATTCTGTAACTCATGGGGTCACCATGAGTTGGAATTGACTCAGCAACAACTAACAACAGCTGACCTGTTCCACTCTGGACTGACTTCTCTAGGCCTACTGTACCACTGTTGTTTTAGAATCTCCTTATACTATTGTCCTGGAGATTCATTTTGCGTTTCCTTGATCTTGACTCCCTGTTTCCTGGATCACGTCTTCCCTTTTCTTGGTTTAGTATTTCATTGAAGCACATTTCTTTGTTAACTGCCTGAAAAAAGAGTACGTAGGAGGTAAATTCGTTGACACCTTATACATCTAAAACTGGTTTTATTTGTAAGTTGAAAATCAGATTTTCAAGGACCTTTCTGCCTTTCTAATTCTAGGTCCTTTATGAATCTTGTTTTTTATATAAGTGAAGTCATACAATATTTGTCTTTTTGTGATTGACTTATTTCGCTCAGCATGTCTTCAGGCTGAGTGGGGGAAGCCAGTGATCTCAGTATGTAGGTAAACTTAAGCCCCTCAACCCTGCCTGGTGTCCCCTCACTCCAGAGACTTTCTTCTGCCTTCTTCCGAAAAACTGATAACTCTGCCAGGGTGAGGAATGGATAGTTGCTCAAGCAGATAGAGTTGAAAGGGATCTGAGGCCCTATTTCTTAGACTTTCAGTCAGTTGTCTTTGTAGCCCCATTTTTATCTTCCGCCTCCCCCCAGCTCCAAAGATATCAAGTGCTACTAACTCCTCAACCTTCTGGTGATTCTTTAATATAAATCAGGTTGTTTCTCATCTCTCTCTGCTTCTCCCTTTTTAGGATTAAGTTTTCTTGAATCTGTTAAATTAGTTCCACTCCATTTGCCTCTCAGCTGCTAAGATGTTATTGCTATCATCTCTTTGTCCTTGTGGCCTTATGCCTATATTCATTCCCTCTACTGTTGTTTTAATAGGGTTTCAGAAATAAATCTTGTGCTCAATCCATCTTTACCTAGACATCTGATTATATCAATTTCTCAAGTTAAAAATCTACTCTAGCTAATAAATGAAGTCATAAGCAAATTGATGCCACAGGAATAGTATAGGTATTATCCATGGAACTTAGAAAAAGGGAAATGTGATAAGCAAAAATTTGGCAGTGTTTATCTAGTATTGTCCAAGAAGGAGAGACAGGAAATGTAGGACACTTGGTCACTAGAGTTAGGGACAACCTTTTGAGGAACAGTTTTACAGTGGCCCATGTGAAACCTTGAAGACTGTTCATTTTTCTTCCTCTGATGCCAGGCTCACAAGATAAGCTGTTTTTTTCTAATTAAGCTTTCTTGGTATCAGGAAGGGCATCTGGGCAGTAGGCATAGGTGTTTAGGTACTAGAGTGGAATGCCTCACCCAGTATAGGAATAATAACGGTTGACATTTGATGAGTACTTACTATGTGCTGCCCAGTGCCCCAAGCACGTCACCTGTATTAACTTACTAATCCTTACATAAGGTAATCACTAGTTAGTCCCATCTTACAAATAAAAAACCAAACACATTGCCATGGAGTCAATTCCAGATAAGGACACTAAAATTAACATTAAGTAACTTGGCCAGTGAGTGTCACAAAGTAAGTGGTACAGCCACAGAAATTATTAATATAAATTAATAAATTGACTTTAGTCTCTTATGATTGTGGCTAGTGAGAATCCAAGAGCCTGATGAATTTCAAGAACGCTGGGAAAATGGAGCTTTTGGATCTATAAGCTAGCTAGATCTTGACCCTGTTGACAGAATAATAATACCATCTCAAGAAACTGCCTGAGCAGGCATATGGCTCCCAAAGGACCTTACTTTCTTATTCTGCTGTCTTTTAAATCTTCCTGAGTTTTTTTCTAACCTGACATTTCTTACCTTTCTATTTGACTTCTTTTACTACTTAAAAATGTTAGAATATTTTAAGTACAAAGACAGATGGAGTAGTTAGAAGATTATCAGAACAATAACAAACTTTATGTTTGTCTAAGAAGATAACACTTTTCTTGTCCCTTGTTTTACTTCTGTTCCCTTTCCCCAGTTATCTAAAGTAGTGGTATATGTAGGAAAAAACTGGAAAGTCAGTTTCTTTGAATGTGGGTTCAATGAGAAGGGTAATAGATGATGTATATAAAATACCTGTTCGTCACAAATAAATGTTACTTTTTTCCTCTTAAAATCACTTTACCACCCCAGCAGTAAAGATGGAATCTCCTTCCAAAGACCCTACTTTAAACAAGAAATAATACAGTAGCATTCTATCATCTGTAGTTAACAGGACTTCTGTGAATAAAAAATGCTTGCTATGTGGTATTGACAGCTCAATTTTCTGTCTTTTCCTTTCTGAATCATTAGGTCTTGGCTGTTCAACTATACTTTCTCCAGAAGGATCAGCTCAGTTTGCTGCTCAGATATTTGGATTGAACAATCATTTGGTATGGGCCAAACTGCGAGCAAGCGTATTAAATACATGGATTTCCTTGAAGCAAGCTGACAAGAAAATCAGAGAATGCAGTTTATAAGAACTTGATTGCATTTTTTATGAGAAAAACTATTAATTCCTAGTTTAGCAGCAGAAAAAAATCATGCAAGATGAAAAGATTCTAGATTAGGGAAAACAAATAAAATGTATTGAATAAATGGTTCTGTAGATTCATGGATTAATAGAATATCTGTATATATTTATCAATATATTTCTTTATAAGTAGTGAAGTTACTATATGAGCATTTTTAGATGAAGCCATTTTACTTACCCACCACTGTATAGGGGTCCCTGGTTGGCATAGATGGTTAAGTGCTCGACTGCTAACTGAAAGGTTGGCAGAGGCACCTCTAAAGAAACGCATAGCGATCTGCTTCTGAAAGATCATAGCCATTGAAAACCCTATGGAGCACAGTTCTACTGTAACACAAGGGGTTGCCATAAGTTGGAATCAACTGGTTTTTGGTTTGGTACCCACTATATGATCCTTGGAACCCCTGGTGGCTTTGTGGTTAAGAGCTATGGCTGTTTGAATCCACCAGGCGCTCCTTGGAAACTGTGGCGCAGTCCTACTCTGTCCTATAGGGTCACTATGAGTCGGAATCAACTTGACGGCAGAGGGTTTGGTTTAGTTTTTTTTTTGGTTTATATGGTCATTGTTAAGTAGAAACATAATGAAGTATATTTTTTAGATACCAGTAATGTCCTCTTGTAAGCTCTAAAGTTACTACTTGATGTAAATATCAACCCATAAGTTTTAGAAAGTTAAAACATATCTTAAAAAGAGTGGCGAGAGCAATAGTTTTTTTTGCTTTATGGTCTTTACAAAATTCTAAGGGGCTGTTTTTTTATTTGCAGTCAGTATCTCAGAAAATGGTATTTCTATTTATCTCTAGCTATAAAAAAAAAAAATTTTTTTTTTTTATAGAAGGACAAGAGCCTTGGTGGTACAGTGGTTAAAGTGCTCAGCTGCTAACCAAAAGGTTGGCAGTTAGAACCCACCACCTGCTCCACGAGAGAAAGATATGACACTCTGCTTCTATAAAGATTTACAGCCCTGGAAACCCTATGGGGCAGTTCTCTGTCCAGCAGGGAATCAACTTGACAGCAATGGGTTGAGAGTTGTATAGAAAGATAGATGGTTTTGTTTTTGCTTTTTTAAAAGAAAAGTTAAGGTTGTTGGTCACTGTATCACGTGCTATTGCTGGGTTTAGCAGGAGACGTGAAATAAAATGAAAGGGCATGGTGAAAGCCATAGAAAAGGAACTTTTCTGAAGCTTTCTCTGGTATCAGGGTACTTTCTTGTGGAAAAAAGTAGTTACCTTTGCTGATTTCATAAACTCTGTTTAGCTATGTGGGGGTATTGGTGGCTTAGTGGTACAGTTCTCACTTTCCTTGTAGAGGCCCAGATTCAATTCCTAGCTGATACACCACGTGCAACTGCCACCTGTCCCTCAGTGGAGGCTTGTGTGTTGCTATGATAATGAACAGGTTTCGGTGGAGCTTTCAGACTTGATGGACTAGGAAGAAAGGCCTGGCAGTCTACTTCTAAAAATCAGCCAGTGGAAGCCCAGTGGATTACAATGGTTCGATCCACAAGAGCAAGACTATAGCTCTTGCCACTCTTTTTAAGATATAACTGTTTTAACTTTCTAAAATTTATGGGTCAAGTAGTAACATTAGAACTTACAAGAGCACATTATTAGCATATAAAAAATATACTTCTTTATGTTTCTATTTAATGGGGATGGCACAGGACAAGGCAGCATTTCCTTCCATTGTTACGAGGTCGCCATAATTTCAGGGCTAACTTGATGGCAACTAACAACAATAATTTAGCTATGTAAATTGGTACTTTGGGTGCCTTCTATGGATCATAAAACTTTTAATTCTATTAATACATATTTTAGCCATACTCACAATCACCAGCCTACCATCATTTCAGAAATTAGAATCTCCCAGTTGATTACCTTAACTAGTTTCTCTCGCAATAGTCTGGGCAGTGTATGTAGCAAGATGCACTTCTAAAGAAGTAGATGTCACTGAGAGGATGAATGTGTGTTATGTCATTCCATCATCCGAGCTGGTTACTAAGGAGTCTTAGCTAAAGCATGATGTCATCCAAATTGAGCCCATTGCAGTGTTTTCACATTTTTTCTTTGCCATGTTCATTAAATGTATATTTTAGGTAGATGATCTAACATATTAAGAAAATTGGGTCCATCAGTGCTCAGCTTTCTCATTCCTTTCTCTTGGGCTCTTCCTGTACTAGCTCCTTCTGTGCTTTAACCTCTGCTTCCCAGTAGTCCCAATGAGAATGTTTCTCATATATTCCATGGCTAGCCTGTGATTTCCTACTACCTCCCAAGAGCAATACCAAATACTGTGCCGATTAATTAAAGAACATACAGAAAGTAGAAAGGGTAAAGTCACAAAATAAAGTTCTTTACATAAATTTAGCCTTATTTTGCTATTTTTTATTTTTCTATTTGTTGAGCATCACTGAAATCTTCATTATAGTTCATCATTAATCCATAAACTGGCGTTTGGAAATCACCATGCTGACTCAAAGGTTGGTGGTTGGCTTCTCGGAAACAAGGCCTGATGAACTGCTTCCGTAAAGATAACAGCCAAGAAAACCTGTGGAGCAGTCCTCCTCTAACACATGGGGTCACCATGAGGTGGGGTGACTCTATGGTAGCTAACAACGTTACAGTATGCAGCCTTGAGGATTTCTATACGGATGTCCATGAACCCTTTAAACTGATATGGAAAATTTTACGTGTATGTTCACTGTTATGAGAAGGCAGAATCATAATTTTTAAAAAAGTTTTTATTGTAAATATAACAAAATTTGCCATTTTAACCATTTTTAATGCCACGATTCAGTGGCATTAATTCACAATGTGAAACTATCACCTCTATTTAAAAAACTTTTCATCACCCATTAAGCAATAACTCCCTTCTTCCCTCCCCCCAAGTTCCTGGTAACCTCTACTTTGTATGAATTTGCCTATTTTAGATACCTCATATAAGTGGAATCACAGTATTTCATTATCTCACTTAAATGTTTTCAAGGTTCATCCATGTTGTGGCATATACCAGGACTTCCTCTTATTTTGACATAATAGCCATCTAGTGAGTGTAAAGTTATAGCTCTTCCCATGATTTTTTCTAATTCACAACGATTATATTCTGCAACTAGAGTTCACATGACCTTTAGTGCTGCCTTTGCATTGTACTATGTTGACTAAGCATGATATATGCCAGGCACCAACAGACATAACGACAAGGTGGACATAGTTTCTGCACTTGAAGAACTCACAGATTAGGAGAGAAATAAGCAAAACCTCATTCGGTTAAAAAACTGAGCACCAAGTATGTGCCAGGCAAATACGGTATTAGGGATACTGCAGGGAGCAAGATAAATATGGTCCTTGGCCTTGTAGAACTTACACCACCTAGAAAGACAGGTCTTAAATGATTATCAGCACTTAGAAGTAGAGAGCTGTATAGCAGTGTAACAGGGAAATGTTTATGAAAGGTCAAAGATTTCCTTAAAAAAGTAACTTTTAGGACTGGAAAGATAAAAAATATTGAAGGATGAAAAGGAGTTAGCTAAATTGCTGAGGGAAGGAAGGAAAGATGAAGTGGCAAGAGTTACGAGAATCATGACACGATAGTGAGTCCGGTGATTACGCATTCAATATTAAACTGTCATTTTCCTCAAAAATAATAGGTACCCACTCCCTTCTGACACTGGTACACATGTTGATTTTGTGTTATATGAGTGTGTGAGGATGCATGCATTATATTTTACCGGTAAAAATCATTGTATATTATTTTAAAGTCGGAAAAACTGAGATTCTGAGAAGTAACTTGCTCAAAGTAAGGCATCTCATGAGTCGCAGAGCCAGCAACTGAACGTGGGCATCCTCACCCCAAAATACATTACCTTTCAGGTCTTATTGCCACTGCTCCTGAAATGGAGTCCAAAGGGCAGCCAAGAGATTTTCACCAAACTTGGGGATTCTTTTCTGCTTTGGAGGCCTGGTGGCGCAGTACTTAAGAGCCGGGCTGCTAACAAAAAGCTCGGCGGTTCGAAGCCACTAGCCCTCCTGGAAACCCTATTGGGGCAGTTCTACTCTGTCCTACAGGGTCGGAATCGACTCTATGGCAACGGGTTTTTTTGGTTTGGGCTTTCTGTGCTCTTGCTCATGTTTGGTTCCCTGCAGGAATGCCCTCCACCACTTTTCCCAAAACCCTCGGTTCTCTTAATGATCTTTCAAAAACCCATTCGAACGCCAATTACCCTATTAAAGTATTGCCAACCACCAACGATAAGCCGTGCCTCACTCTTTCAAATGACTCCCTATGATTTCCAGATGGTTTTACTTTATTTTCCACCTGACTCTCCCACAGACTGTAACCGGCTTGCGGGCACACACCGCACCCAGCTCCGCCTCCTGGGTCCAAGACACCGCCTCGCCCGCAGCGGTCACCCCGGAAACACACGCCGCTTTAAACCGAAACTGTTTGGTGAACCTCTTCTCCAGACTCTCCCGGAGTCCGACGAGTGCTTCGGTAAGATATATCAGAAACAACTTCAATCACGTAAATTCGCGACTAGCAGAAGATTACAACCCCCAGCGCTGACTAAGCGAAAAGGACACCCCCGACCCCGCGACGCTTAGCAACCGCCGGCTCCTCAGAGATCCGCTTCCGGGGTAGAGGTCGCCCCCGCCCCTCCTGCAAGATGGCGAGCGGCGGCAGTGGGGGGGTTTCAGTGCCTGCGCTCTGGAGTGAAGTTAACCGTTATGGCCAGAACGGCGACTTCACGCGCGCTCTCAAGACCGTCAATAAGAGTGAGTGTCGGGACGGGGGCGGGCGCTGAGGCGGACCCGGGCTAGCAGGAGAACGCGGCCTCCTTCTGGCGCGCGCGACCACCTCTGGGGAGATGCGGGAGGGGAGAGACCCCGCCACCGCCGTCCGGGGCAGGAACGCCGAGCGGGCGCGGGTCGCAGCTCTCACACCTCTCTAGTTCAGCCCTGGGTCCCGGGTTGCTTAGAGCCACGTGTACTTCCCTCTCTGTCTCCCGCGGAACGCGAGGAAGAGATTTAAAGAGACCGCAGCTTCTGGCGCCGCTGGCAAACTGTTTTGTCGGTTGATTTTTTTTCTGCTTTCACGCTTTATTTTGCAAATATCTCACATTGCCTTCTTTCCTTTTTCCTCTAACGGAGTGATCAAGACAGTATTGCTGAGAGAGCTTGTTTTCTAGGCCTTCGGCGAGGATAGGGACCTGCCTGGGACACGTAATTTGGAAGCTGGTGCTGACAAGGTGGAAGCTGTACAAATCCGTCTGAGAGGACAGGGGGATGGCTGGTTCTGTATGTCAGGCGTGTCATTCCCACAGATAGAATCACCCCAGTGCCGTTAAACTAGAAACAGTGTGTGTGAGAGCCCCAAATTTTGGAATAATGGCGGAAGGAAAGTTTGGCCTGTTTTTGGCCTTTAAGTGATAATTTCAAGTTTTACTGTCTTGCTGTGAGATTCAACTCATATTCTTTTATCCTTTACTACGTAATTCTAATATGGCCTTGATTTTTAATGCCCTTCATTTTGCTAAATTCTTTTCTGCTGTTAGATTTAAAATTTAGTGAACAGGACAGGGTTTGACTGCTCCAAACACTGGTCAGAATAGCAAAATTATAAAGCTGCGTAACTAGTTTTGTTCTACAACCTCTTGCTGTGTTAATGTGAGTGGTGGTAACTGGGCCTACCAAAAAAAAAAAAAGCCAAACCCGTTGCCGTTGAGTCGTTTCCGATTCATAGCGGCCCTTTGGGACAGAGTAGAGCTGCCCCATAGTTTCCAAGGAAAGACTGGTGGATTCGAACTGCGGACCTTTTGGTTAGCAGCCGTAGCTCCTAACCACTATGCCACCAGGGTTTCCAATTGTGCCTGCGAAGCATTTTTTAATGATTTAACACATTGAGGAAAGTGGCAATTGATTAGAATTATTTGATCCATGAAATAACAAAACTTGGATTGAATTAATTTTAGCCCTTGGGGAGGCCTCAACCAATTGTATACACCTAGTCGCAGAAGTTTTTTAATCAGCAAAGGCAATTATTTTGTCCTCCAATATATATTTTTCTAAGTGGTAGAAATTCTTTTGATTCGTAGTCTGAGAATCGGACTCCTGTCCTTGCCCAAGAGCAAAGGGTCTGATCTCAGCAATGTGACACTGAACAACTGTTTGGAGTTGAAACTTGACCACCTGTACTTGCCTTTGATCATCTTAGATGAAAAGGAAAATTTTTAATGGTGTTTTGGAAACATGACCAGCAAAATAAATTGTATTTGTGTTACACTTTATAGTATATAACAGAATACTCTCATTTAATCTTTATAATCTTCTGAAATACATAATGTTCTCATACTGATTTTGCAGATCAGAAAACCGAGATTTGGCAGTTAAATGACTTGCCCAGGACCTTAAAGTAGTTAGTAAAACGCATGCATTCAAATCTCAGTCATTTGATTCCACATTCTACGTGAACCTTTTTCTCTTTGCGTGTGAAGTAATGAAATACGTAGCACACTTCCCAAGATGAAAAACCTGGAGAAATGCCTTCTTTCTGGCTTTTCTGTTTTCACTGCATTTGAAGGGGAAGGAAGGCTATTAAGATATAACTCCTCCTTGTAGTGTTTTAAGTTAAAAATGAAGATCGGTCATTTTTTTTTTTTTTTTTGGTGTTTCTAGCAGTCATTTCTATCGCAATAGTATTGGAAATGTTGGCTTCCTGAGACAGGGAATGGGAAAATTATTAAAAATGTGAAAAGGGAATGGGTGTAAAAATGGCTTTCCTAAAACTGATCTCTAGTACTGCAGATCAACAAGGAAGATGTAACTGCCCTGCACTGTAAAGTGGTATGCCTTATCCAGAACGGAAGTTTCAAGGAAGCCTTGAATGTCATCAATACTCACACCAAAGTATTAGCCAAGTAAGTGACTTAGTTGTTTGTACAGTTATTAGAAACACTTTTACTATAGCTGTACGCACATCTAGTATTTTCTCTCCCACTCTTCACTGATTTACTTCCTTCCTTTCTTTTGACAGTAGTGTTTTTGAAACTGGAAGGAGCAATAGTGGTTTTTGTCCTTTTTAACCTTCAAGAGTCCTCTCTTTACTCCTATATTCCCTTTGAACCATTAAGAAGGAGGTAAACTGTGGAGGGATGTGGGGCATAAATGTAACAAGAGTCCTTGGAGGACATAGGGAGAACAACTTGGCAGAAGTTTAATTTTAAAAAAGGGTAGGGGGAGGCAGAGAGTGCAGAATATGTAGGGTCGGTATGTATAAGTGGATAGTATATAAGTAAATAGAGGTCTCTAGGATGGTATGATAAATTTCAACCTAACCTCTGTATGTACCTCCATTGAGAATTATTTAGGTGAGTATGGTTTTAAGCCTAGATCTTTCAGTGTTAGGAGTTCTTCAGCAGTTTTTAGAGTACATGGCTTGCTCCCCTCCCCCCCCGCCTTTTATTTTTAAATTGCTGTTATTCTTTTTCATTATTGTTTCTTGAAATGTGAACGTATATTCTGAATTGTTACTGTAATTTGATTTTTATTTGCAGTTACATCTAACACGCAAAAGATATGTGTTCTGCAATGAAGTTTGTAGTATATTTATCCTTTAGGGGGATACCAATTTATAAGATGCACAACAGTATATAGTATATTTCTTTTGGTATAGGAGAAGGAGGATATAAGAATTTTTATGTGTATTTGTCTATATTTGCAAAAACACACACTAGAAGGGGAAACAATGAATAAAACTAGTCTGGGGGGTAAGAAGAAACAGGGTAGATTCAATTGCAGTGGGAGCAAAACCTCTTAGTGTATACCTTTTTGTTTTTATATTTGAGTCATATAAATTTATTACAGCTTGAAAACTTATTTTAAAACTTTATTAAAAAATAAAACGTAAATAAAGAGGACTCTGCTTTCTATTGTTAAAACGTGTTTATGCTAAAATTCAGTGTTCAGGAAATTTTGGCCATTTTGTGACACAGGGAAATTTTCAAATAATATTGTGTGAATAAATAAAGGATTTTGCCATTTGCTTTGATAAATATTTTTTTCCTCACGAGTTATGGTTGAAACATCAAAGTGAGACTTTTCTGGCATAACATTAATGTAAATGAATTTTTACATCTGTGAATGTCAGTAGTATTTTTGGAGTTGTGTGTCTGCTAGTTGCTTGGTTAGGAGTGCTGTGTTCTCAAGATTTTTCACTACTTTTTCTTTGCTAACCATTTGTTTCTTGAACAATTAAAAGAAGCATTGTATACCTCATTAGTGGATTTAAAAAGCTTTTAAAATAGTGCACTTAAAGTAGTGTTCAGATTGTCCTTGTTTATAAGAAAATTTGTTATTTAACTGATTCATGGTTTCCTTTTTAAATGTCTTTTTTCAAAAGGCCAATAATTCTAATCAAGAATATCCATGAAAGCAGGCATGGGAGAGGCTAGGAAAATGGATATAATATCATGTTTTCCCACTTGCTAGCTGTGTGATTTTTGGACACGCCACCAACCTTTCTTTGTCAACTTCCTCATCTGTTGGTATGAGGGCTGAACAAATAATATGTATCAGGTGCTTAGAACAATGGCTGGGATATAGTGGGTGCTCTGCAGTATTAGCTTATAATCAATTTTTTTTTACTTTTTCAGTAACTCTCTTTCCTTTGAGAAGGCATATTGCGAGTACAGGCTGAACAGAATTGAGAATGCATTGAAGACAATAGAAAGTGCAAACCAGCAGACAGACAAAATAAAGGAGCTTTATGGACAAGTGGTAATTACTGCTTTAAAATACCTGTTGACAGTCATCCTGAGTGAGCATGACTCTACCTCTATCAAGGAGCAGGGATGCTCCACAATACTGACCACCAAACCAGTTTCTTGAGGTTTGAACATATTCCCTCTTCTTGATCTTCATAAGAATGATTGCATATAGTGTTCTGTGAACAGATTATTTCCTCAGGGTAATTATAAAATTCAAGAAGACGAAAGAACTGCCCTATGAAGTTTGGACTTTTCAGTTGGAAAGATGATGACCAGTGAGCTTATGTGCTTCACAGTCTTAAAGTAGTAGTATTTCACTGTTTTTTGTTTTTTTAATTTTTATTGTGCTTTGAGTGAAAGTTTACAAACCAGGTCAATCACTCATACAAAAATTTATATACACCTTGCTATATACTCCTAGTTGCTCTTCCCCTAAAGAGACAGCACACTCCTTCCCTCCTCTCTTTATTTTCTTGTCCATTCAGCCAGCTTCTGACCCCCTCTGCCCTCTCATCTCTTCTCCAGACAGGAGCTGCCCACATAGTCTCATGTATCTAGTTGATCCGAGAAACTTACTCTTGACCAGTATCATTTTCTATCCCATAGTCCAGTCCAATTCCTGTCTGAAGAGTTGGCTTTGGGAATGGTTTCTGTCTTGCGCTAACAGAAGGTCTGGGGACCATGACCTCTGGGGTCCTTCCATTGACTGGTATTTTGTTCTAATTTTAAATTTTTAAAAAAATCACAATGAATAAGAACTCAGATGAATTGAGCTAATCCGTGAAATCCCTGAAGATGTTTTATTTCAAAATGATTTTGAGACATAAAATTTAGCTTAATGTAAAAGAGGATTATTAACGATGTGGGTGTAGAACTGTGTATATTAAAAAATTGGAACTAGTGAAACTTTCTTAAAGATGGGGGGGAGTCAATTTAGGGCAAATAATGCTATATTGAATTTATTGCCCCCAAGAGGTAGTATGGACAAGTAGGACGAAAGGGTCGAAGAAAGATTTGGGCAAGTTCACGGATTATAAGTCTATAAAGAACTTTTAAGGTAAGCTGGGAAATTTAAAGGAACCCTGATATCACCATGGTTAAAGTGCTCGGCTAACCAAAAAGTTGGCGGTTCAAACCCACCAGTTGCTCCGTGGGAGAAAGATGTGGCAGTCTGCTTCCTTAAAGATTTACAGCCTTGGAAACCTTTTGTGGCAGTTCTACTCTGTGCTGTAGGGTCTCTGAGTCAGAATCGACTTGATGGCAATGGGTTTAATTTGGTTGGGAAGTTTTAGGGTGAATTCTGCCATTTTGAGGTTGATGAAGGGCACCAATCTCTATCATACATAGCAGACTAATTGATCCAGAGTGACAGTTTTTATTGCCCTTTGAGAACAATTTGAATGAAATAAGCAGGTATTAGGCTGTATGTTCTTGAGACTACCCTGTATATTAGCTAGTTTCTAGAAAAGAGAAAATGCAGTAGGATTAAATATAGTGAACTCCTCAGAAATATTAAGTGCCTTAGTTAACGTCTAATCTTGTGCCCGTTTACTAGGACTTAGTAATCATTTTGTGCTGTGGAATTTTTTTTATATCGGTCATATTTAGGTGTGGTATAACAGGATTGATTTCTGTAGAAAGGTTTTCTTTCACAATCCACTGAGGCACTTACCTAACTTCAAGAAAGTAGGTAATAAAATGACTTTTCTAAACTGAATCATGCCTGCAAATCTGCAGTAGGGTCGAGATTCATTGCAAGTAACATTTTGAGAGTATGGTAGCACAGAGAACTGGTAACAGATTATGAAGAAAAAATATTTGATGGTCCATGTTATGCTGAGTTAGGTTCCTATTTATTGGTTCCAGAAATGGTTTGTCTGGTGTTGTAGACTTAACACCAAACTTCTCATCTAATTATTTTTACTTATCATTTGTCCTTTCAGTTATACCGGTTAGAACGCTATGATGAATGCTTAGCTGTGTACAGAGATCTTGTCCGAAACTCCCAAGATGATTATGATGAGGAAAGAAAAACAAACCTTTCAGCAGTTGTTGCAGCTCAAAGCAATTGGGAAAAAGTGGTTCCAGTGAGTATCACTGTGTACTCACACAGCCATGAAATAATATTCCTGTCTAGCGTTTGACTGGTATTTTGCTCCCTGGCAGGAGAACTTGGGCCTCCAAGAAGGCACGCACGAATTGTGTTATAATGCTGCATGTGCACTGATAGGACAAGGCCAGCTGAACCAGGCAATGAAAATCCTACAAAAAGCTGAAGGTTGGAAGTTTATTAAAATTATATGTAAATGTAATGTACATCTAACTTTGCATAGTATCTCCAAAAGTAGCATTTGAGTTTTTTGGAGTAATTAAGTGGAGGTTATTAATGCAGTGGGAATTTCTCAGATGTCATCTATCCTTTCTCTTGGGCTTTTGACCATATTTCTCCTATCTTTCTGTCTGATCCTTAAACCAACTCACTTGTTGATTTTCAGCCACACCAGACCCTGAAGTTTGGATTTTGAGGAGTAGGTTTTTGAACAAGTTAATATGAATGTTAAGTGTAAATTAGTTGAGGCATTTCATGTCAAGCATTTCGTAGCAGTATATGTCAGAAGCATTCAATAATTATTGAACAGCTATCTATTACTTATGATAGTCGTAATATGGTGTGTCTACGCACATGTGTGCACACAAATATGCATATACTATGTTTGTACATTGATAACACCATTCAAGCACATTTAATACGTTCCCATGTTTATGTGCTTTGAAGTCTTTAATTAGGGGGAAAAAAATTAGAGAACTTAGGTCTAGTCTCAGGTCCTGAAACATTTAGACTTTTTTGCATACGTTTTCCTTGTAGAGACTGCAGTGAAGCATGAGGTATATGAAAAGGTGAAACAATGTATGTTTTACTGTTAAATATTAAGGTTTATAAAAAACAAAAAAGGTTTAGAGCATCATAAAAAGAAAATAATTGTTTAAAAACTATAATTTCTTCATCACGCCCAGTATTGACAGTGGTATGAGGAAAGGACATTCTTATACATTGCTGTTTGAGCATAAAGTCATACAGACTTTTACAGTGGACTTTGCATCTTGGCTGTGTGTAGCAAATTTTAAAATTTGCATATTCTTTTATCCAGGAATTCCATTTCTAGAAACTTATTTTGAGGAAATAATTAGATACATTCATGTATTCATCCATATGAATGCTTATCTAAGGAGTGTTTATAAAAACAAAAATTTAGAAATAGCATGAACCCTGGTGGCACAGTGGTTAAGAGCTACAGCTGTTCACCAAAAGGTCGGCAATTTGAATCCACCAGGCGCTCCTTGGAAACCCTCTGGGGCAGTTCTGCTCTGTCCTGTAGGGTCTCTGTAAGTCAGAATCAACTGGATGGAGCAGGTTTAGTTTGGTTTTTTAGAGTATTGGCTATGTTTTCCTGTAATCACAAAGTAGATGACCATGCAGTTGTTAATAATGTAGATCTATGCCTATTATAACATGAAGATATCCAAAGTATATGGAATGGGGGAAAGGAGGTTTCAAAATTGTATGTATAATATCCTACTTTGATTTAAAAATGCTTCTGAATAACTAAAATGCCAGCAATGGTTACCTCTAGGTGGTGGGGTTATGGTCTTTTTATACTTCTCTATAATTTTTTTTTGGCAACGAACAGGTACTGCATTTGTAATTTTTTTTAATTCCCTTTAAAATTCTTTACAGTGTAGACACTACAAATGAAAGAAAAATGCCCAAGAGCTAGAATAATCAGAGACTGGTAATATTTTTGTAGTATATTTGATGTTAATGATAAATGTGCGTGTCTCGATAAGATGATCTTGAAATCTCCTGCCTCAGAATTTAGTGGGAAAGGAAATGAGAATTACCGAGCAACGTTAATTTTAAAACAATTTTTTTCCTGTAGATCTTTGCCGCCGTTCACTATCAGAAGACTCTGTAAGTATTCCATTGTTGTTAAACCCAAATTTTACCTTTAATGTAAATTAGGAGGAGGCTTCTTTATAGTATTTATTGACCTTTTGGAATACATGGTATTTCACTAAATAGAAATTACAGTAGAATTCGTCTTGATCAGTTAATTGATAAAGTCTGTTAGGTTGAGAAGTAATAATACAAAAAAAATTTACATAGCTAACCATTTTACTTTCAATTCATATAAATAAAAATTCATTCTCCAGTCTTAGAATATAGGGCTAAGGTCTTTCATTATGGGTCTGCTCATAGGAATTTCATACATGTTTCTTACATAAACTGAACATAATCCAACATGATTTCTAGTTTTGTTTTTATTAAAGTAGAACATTATCTTAAAGGTAACAGTGAGCAGTTTGATTACAGAGTCCTTATAGATGTTAACTTCTTACCAGAGGTCTTTTACCATTTTCTGGCTCACACCTAATTAAACAGTAATTTTGTTTAGAAACTTGATTTTATCTAGTCTTTCTGAGCATTTATCACGGGTCTTAATTGAAACAGGTCTTTTCGTGTTCATAGTTCTTTTCTTACTGTAATATTTAATTAAATTTCATCATTCCCTTATCAAACACAACTGGCATAAACAGGTTTGGAAGCAAACACATCTTAACTTCTTCAGCATTCACTCAGTAGGTGAGAGCAGGAACGCTTTCTGGTAAAAGCGCATAGCCTTCTAGCCTTGAACATTCATTGTACCATGGGCATCAGTCAGTTTTTTCTAGAAAGAGTGGAGAATGAAGATTAGTCTGGAGAGTGGTTAAAAGAGTTTCTACTTTAATTATAGGGTTAGTTTAAGTTTTTGGAGTTCTTTGTACAGTGGTGATTAGAATTTACTAATCTGTAGAGTTTGATAGAATTGACAGTGAAGCATTTGTAAAATCTGTTCATCCGAGAAAATGATTTTTCCGAAATTTAGGTGTATAATTGTAAAAAGTTAAAGCTGCGTGCTGATTTTTAGTTTTTTTTTTAATTCTTGGATTTTTAGAAAATGATAATGATCAGCAAATGGTATTCCTAAGTTTGTTGCCGTGTTCTTCCAGAACCTGTCTTTTGCCATTCTTATTTAAACTTCTCTGTTTGATTGACAGGCCCTAAATTATTTCAAAGCACTGACTGTAAGGGAAAATTCCTGAAAATTATATATCTTTTTTAGTGTTGTAAATTTTTTGTATCTGTGGATTCCTTGGAAACCCTGGTGGCGCAGTGGTTAAGTGCTATGGCTGCTAATCAATAGACTGGCAGTTCAAATCCACCAGGCGCTCCTTGGAACCTATGGGGCAGTTCTGCTCTGTCCTATAGGGTCACTAGGAGTCAGAATCGACTCAACGGCAGTGAGTTTTGAGTTTTGGGTGGATTCCTTGGTAGTTATTTTTCGTATCTGTGGATTCATTTTGGAGAATTTACAAAAAAAAGTGTTTCTTCTCCACTTAGGATGGGACTGAGGAAGACCCACAGGCAGAACTGGCCATCATTCATGGTCAGATGGCCTATATTCTGCAGCTTCAGGGTCGTACAGAGGAGGCTTTGCAACTTTACAATCAGATAATAAAACTAAAGTAAGTTATGAAAGTTAAGTGCCTCTATAGGAGATGAGATTTCTTTTTAAATGTTTGCGCCTTTTTGACTGTTGCTTGTTGTTCACAGGCCAACAGATGTGGGATTGCTAGCTGTAATTGCAAATAACATCATTACCATTAACAAGGTATGGAACATCCATAGTTTTCCTACACTGAAGGCAGGTGTACCCCAACTTTGACCTGGGATAGGTGTTTTCTTTCCTTGACAGTGAAAGTCCAGTTGTAGCAAAATCACAATGGAGACTGTTACTTAACTCTCATGATAATTCTGCAAAATATATTCTAGTAATAAAACCTTTTTGTAGTTGTAGATTCTGAACTTATGAATCTTTTCCTTCGTTCAGTTTATAATAATATATGGAGAATCTGTTCATTAGAGGTATAAATTGCTTGAACTTTTAGACTTCAAATGTGTGCACGTTTTAGATGCTTTTTTCATATAGAGTCTGAATGCAAGATTTTTCTTTCCAGTGGTGGTTTTTGAAGTATGAGCAGGCTCATGCTTGCTCTCACTGTCTCTCTCTCTCTGGCTCCCTTCCTGTGTGTGCATGTAAGATACTTTACATGTATGTGTGGTGCAGTGGTTAAGAGCTTGGCTGCTAACCAAAATGTCAGCAGTTTGAATCCACCAGGTGCTCCTTGGAAACCCTATGGAGCAGTTCTACTCTGTCCTGTAGGGTCACTATGAGTCAGGATCGACTGTAATGGGTTTGGTTTGGTTTTTGTATGTGTACACACAGTCTTAATTTAAGAGTATTGTACTAATCAAATTAACCACTGTTTGGAACATCGTTTTAATGGGAAAACGTTTCACGTTGAGATTTGAAATCCAAATCAGTAGGAAACATGATAAGTATTTAACATTTGCATTTGCATTCTTTGGGTATACTGTACGATTTGTCGAGTACCATCTTATTGTAGCCTCAGAGTATTTCTAGGTGGCAGTACTTGCCTCTGATTTATAGCAGTATAATCTGAGGCTGAAAGGAGTTAAGTAATTTGTGTAAGGTCACATCTAGTAAGTGGTAGAACTTGGATTCAGATTCTAAGGCTTGCTCCTTCCGCTCCTCCTTGGTACCCCTCTCTCCTAGAGCAGAAATGCAGGAAGTCCCCAGAGGTGGGGTAATGGTGTTAAAGGGGGGTAGTAATTACAGGATGTTACAGACTATTGGCAGAGTTTAGGTTTCCAAAAATTGGTTAGGCATCTAAGTCTTTGAGAGCGATATGTACCTGCCTATGCTTATGAATTACTTGAAATGCCAGTCTTTTCATCTGACATATATGTAATTGTGAAGGAGAGTGTATGAAATACAAAATATCTTAATGTAATTGTACACTCAGCTTTTTTCAGTCAACAGATATTCTGATGATTTTTTTGTTCAAAATAGCGTGCGATATAGTAATGCAAAAGAAGCAAACATGGTCTTAATCATTAACGTGGTTTAAATTTCATTCTAATGTTGAAATAAAAATTGTGCATGTTTAAACTTTTTGTCAGGTTATTTCGTAATTGCAGTATTTGGTGAAAGGAAAGATCTCTGGGTTGGCAAATTTGAGCTGACCCTTGAAGGAGGGATACAATTTAAAGGTTAGGCAACAGCATAAGCAAAAGTACAGATGAAGAAATATTTATGACTTGTAAGGGGAAGTGAGAAAACAGATTAGAGGGTATATACATGCTGGCTAGTACAAAAAAAAAAAAAAGTTGGTCTGATTGAGTGATGGAAGCTCTTGAAAATCAAATTTTTGAATAATTATGATGATAGCAAAATTAAAGAAAGCTTGGTGGTGGCCTGTGTGATAAACTGAGTGTTAAAATAGCAACATAGGAGAACCAAGTAGGAATATGACTTCTTGAGGATTTGTTTATATGCAAGGCAGTTTCTTAACTGTACATCAAAATAATTTCACATTAGTTTGGAGCTTCACACTCAAAAAAAGAATTTATTTTAAATTTATTCTGTACTGATTTTTAGCCTTTAAGCTGGTAGAAGACATGGTTTAAAAAACACAGTGGTATCACGTATTTGCAAATATGTAGCGTGACAAAGCTAGGATACTGTGTAGTAGCATTACACTCAGCAGTAGTGGACACTAATGCTTGGTTTGTCTTCAGGATCCAGTGTGACTTAATCGTCCTTCCTTGAGAGGTACAGGACTTTCTGTAATTCGTCACAGGGATTATAGACAGATGACACTTCAGACATTTCAGAGATCAAGCTTCTCTGTATTTTTGTCTAGTTGGGAAGAAGGAACTTAAGGAAAGCAGCAAACAGTAGATATGTTACATGAGTATTTTCTGCTAAAAATAGTTTCTAAATGATGTGAATGTATTTCTGAAGTTAAGTAGCTTGCTTACATAGTGACAGTATGTTTTTTTCAAAAAGCTCAAAACAAGCAGTTAATAGTGGGAAAGAACAAAAAATCTTGCCCTTGCCTTCAAAGCAGATCACTTGCTAAACCTTTTCATACCTGTAAGTGGGAAGCAACATACATAGAAGCTCTCAAAGCAGAGTTAGATTGTGGGATACACACACACACACACACACACACGCGCCGGTGGATTTGAATTACAGATGTTTTGTTTACTTCTGTGAACAAAGAACCTAACACAAGCATATGTGTATCTTAAGAGTTCAAGTACCCTGGCCAGGTAGACATATGCTCTTTCAAGGTCTTTTGTTGTGTTTGTGTAAAATAACTAAATGAAAGGGTAATGAAGCCTTGTAAGTGTTAACAAACTTGTATTCTGAGATTTCTATTAATAGTAGATGAATTTTTGTCTTCTTTTTCAGGACCAAAATGTCTTTGACTCCAAGAAGAAGGTGAAATTAACCAATGCAGAAGGAGTAGAATTTAAGCTTTCCAAGAAACAACTACAAGCTATAGAATTCAACAAAGCTTTACTTGCCATGTACACAAACCAGGTAGGTAATAGACCTCTGGATCCTTGGCTAAACCTTTTAGAATGTGGCATATTAGACATAATAGGTGTATCAGTCCAGTCTACTTATATTTTTTGTATACTTTTTATCTTAAACATGTTTGTCTTTTCCTTTTCCAAAATGTCCTATATTAGATTTTTGTTAAACAAGTAGTTTGCCCAATTCTTTGTAAGGGTGTGGGGCTGATTGCTTTTAAGAGGGAGAAAACAGTATTCTCACCTTTAAATGGAATGATTTTTCTTACTGCCTTATTTCTAATCTCTCTGGATTTAAACAAAGTGAGAATAATCAAAGCCGCTGATCGTGATTGTAGGTGTAAGATCCATATTGCATGATCCCATCAAGCTATGGATGTTACAGATATCAGTTCTAATATGCATTAATTCTAATTACATTCTGATTTCATAATTCTCTAGAGAAGTTTTCAGTGGGAAAGTGAGAGGCAGTGATATTTTTATTATTACTAAATATTTAGTAATACTTTTATTATTATTGACAGAACTGGGTCAAGTTATTCTTAAATACTTTAGCAAAAAATACCTATGTGTTTAGATAAAAATAAGTTAAAATATTTTGTTTTGAAGAAAATGCTTATGCTTGATGCATGCTTGGTTTTTTCAACAAAATCTTGGAATGTGAGCATACATATGAATGTTTAGAACTTGTCCCTTATTAAATGCTTTTGAAATTCAGCTCAAATTCAATAAATGGAGACTTTTTTTTATAGAAAAAAATTGGGAATAGGTTCTGTAAACCACTTCTCTTACCCTAGGCAGTTCTTCACTTGTTATTTTTTTTCATATGATTTTCTCTTTTTATCTCCCTCATCCTTCTTTTATTTTTGGTTGTTTAGTATTTAATTAACTAGCTTATTTTTGTGGGAAAAATGTCTTTTAGGCAGAACAGTGCCGCAAAATATCCTCCAGTTTACAGTCCCAAAGTCCGGAACATCTCCTGCCTGTGTTAATCCAAGCTGCCCAGCTCTGCCGTGAAAAACAGCACATAAAAGCAATAGAGCTGCTTCAGGTAAAGAAATTACTTGAATTTTTAATGAGGTGTCAGGCAGTTGCAGCCGTGTTTCATTTTTTTATGCTATATATTTTTTTTTTATAATAACCTACAAGCTTTTAATGGGAAGACTGATAGGTAATGTAATCCTAGACAGGTTCCAAAGTGCCACTTTGCTTTAGTTAATTCCTGGATTATAGCTCTGTTGTTTTATGTAAACATTTTCCACAAAAACTGAAGAATGGATTTCATTTGGAGATGATTTCAGATGAGTTAGAGGTTTCTTTTAGGCTTGTCGTGCCAGAGCATGGCTACTGCTTTTTCAATAATGTGTTGACCAGTGAATTCCACTCCAAATCTCCAAACAATCACAGAGATACTGGCTTGCTTTTTATCAGCGCAGACCAACTGTTAGATTACATGTTTGACTTTCCTGAGGGTAGACTATGTTGGAAAGTTGGACAAGATAAAATTAGGACCATCCTGAGGGGCAAAATTGCCTAGCAGGGACCAGCAGTGAGGAGGCACCATTTATTTGAGTGTATTCTTTAATCTATGTAGTTAATTAATATTACTCGACTAGTGAAGTACAGGTAACTTGACATTATTCACTAATCTTTAGAGCATAGCTTTAAAACAGTAGGTGTTAAAGTTTTTTTTTTTTTTAAGTTAAAATTTTGGTCTGAAACCAGAAGTTTAATCTTTTAATGCTGTATTTAAAATTTTAGACAACTAAAATCAGTAATTATGATATATACTGTCAGTTGTGTAAATTAAATGTAATTTTTTCTCCCAACTAAAAAAACTCGTAGGAATTTTCAGATCAGCATCCAGAAAATGCAGCTGAGATTAAGCTGACCATGGCACAACTGAAAATTTCCCAAGGTATTAATGATGATTTTCATCATGATTAAAATGTCGTTTTAATGGAACTGTATAGTTGTAATGATTCTAAGGTAGTTGTGGACTGTGTGATTTTTAAATTTTTGTGTACTGGCGAAGCATTATTATTGCTGTTTCAAACATGAAGCTGGATTGTTTGTGATCTCCAGCATATTTAGTAGTGAATTCGTTGGCCTTTTTTTAGGTTATTCCTAAATTGCTAGAATGATTCTCAATCTATGCCTTGAAAGTTAGTAGAAGCAAAGGTATTCTCTGTTCAAAAAGACTATACATGCTCAAATATCCCAGGTATGTCATGTATAGAAACGCTTATGTCTGTTACTTCCCAGTTTTCAGAATTTCTTGGCCCCTTATTCTTCATTTATATTTTACCATTTACATCTTTGAGAGGAAAAGACTAGGGAATTTCAGAACTGACATTTTTGACCAACTTTGAGTTTTTATTTGGAGCTGTGTTTTCCAGTATGGTAGCTACTAGCCACATGTGGAAACCCTGGTGGCGTAGTGGTTAACAGGTTGACTGCTAACCAAAAAGTCAGCAGTTTGAATCTACCAGGCATTCCTTGGAAACCCTATGAGGCAGTTCTACTCTGTCCTATAGGGTCTCTGTGAGTCGGAATTGACTTGGCAATGGGTGGTGGTAGCCCCATGTAGCTATTTTAAGTTTAAATTAATTAAAACTAAATTAAAAATTCAGTTACTCAGCTGTGCTAGCCACATTTTAGAAGCTTCGTAACCACGTGACTAGCGACTATGGTATTGGACAGTGCAGCTGTAGGATGTTCCCGTCATCCCAGAAAGTTCTATTAAACAGCCCTGGTGTAGACCATGCATTCTCAGTGGGGCCAATAATTGGTTTTAGGGGAGAAAAGGGATTGAAACAAATATATTGCAATGGCTTGTGGCCTTCAAAGGGCCAAAGTACATAACCAGATGCGCAGTATGTCTTTGATATTAAAATTTCAATGAGGGAGTTTGGCAATTACGAAAAAAGTCTGTAAAGTCTCCTTAATGGGGCAATAATGAAAACAAGATTGAGAAACACTGCTAGTCTTCCAGTTGTTCCATTCTCACATTACCTTAGCCTCCCCTCTTTGTCTTTTTTTCCGTCTTACCCTTTTTTTCCTTGCCCACCTTTTAATCTTCTTTCCTCATCCAGTTTTCAGTTTATTTTTATAAGGATTATTTATTGTCCTGAAATTACTAGAAAAGAGCCTGTAATTTATTTTTGTTTTGCTTCTTATAAACTGTCAAAGATTTGTTAAGTTATTCAGAATTTTAACCCCATAGTAAATTTTCCATTGCACTGGCATCTGCAGTGACATATCCCAAGGCCTTTAGGGAAGGACTCCCACTTCAAGTTACAGTCTGAAAAAGGAGAAGTAGAACTCAACAGGCTGAGAGTTGAGATTTGTTCTGGTAACGGCTCTGCCATTAACTTTGTGAGCTTAAATTAAGCAAGGCATATTATCCCTTTGTAACTCAGTTTCCTTACCTGTAAAATGAATAAATAGAGCAAAGCTTGTCTATTAGAGATGTTACAAAATGACACTTATATTTGCTTTCCTAAGTAGTGGGGAGGAGGTAAAATTCCTTGTATTTTTTTTCAAAATATACTTTCTTCAGTGTGATGCTGAATTTGTTTTTTATCTTCTCAGGTAACATTTCCAAAGCCTGCCTAATTTTGAGAAGCATAGAGGAATTAAAGCATAAACCAGGCATGGTGAGTTTGTAACTAAAATATTACAAGTTTCAAAAAGGAATGAATTGATAGTCCATCAGTATTTTGATGTTTCTTTGTAGTTGCTTTAGTTTCTGCCTGTTTATGTACGTAATGTAGGAGTAGTTGAAATGGTAACAGTTACTATATGGCTTACATTTAATTTTATTCTGTGCTCTGTTTTGCATTGATTTATTATTTATTCAAATGTGCCAGGTACTGTTAAGGCCTTGCTTTATCACTAAAAATGAATCTTATATAACCTAAGACCTATATAGGGAATTCCTTAGCCTAAATTGTTATATCATACCTTCAGTGTAATTTCCTTGAGTTAAACCAATTTAGTAATAGTGACCAACAATTTTAGTTCCCTGCTGATTATTCAAGCACCATAGATTTAGATCACTAGTATAGCTGTGAAAGTATCCATTTTGTAGTAGAGACTAATTCTGTAGTGGTGATATGTGTCTGTATTGGGACCATTTTATTCATGGTTGTAGCCTCTAGCGCAGTCTGTCGTAGTTGGCATTCAATGAACGTGTAATAGTATTATGATAGTGCTTTCTTTTTTGAAGATTCATATTTTAAGGACTGGGCTGCAGTTGTACAGTAGAATCAAATATATGGCTGAAAACAGTGTTTCTAATACTTAATATCTGGCAGCCCGTTATCTTTTAAGGAATTTATCCATTTCATCTAGGTTGCTGAGTTTATTGGCATGGAATTATTTATAATATTCCCTAATTACGCTTTTATTATCTGTAGAATCTGTCTTATTCTTTATATTGGTTATTTGTATGTTCTCTTTTCCTGATCACTCTAGTTAGAAGTTTATCAGTTTTATTGATCTTCTCACAGATGGAGGTTTTTATTTCTTTTCTGACCTCACTTTTGCTGCTCTTACACCTCTCACTTCAGTCTGGCCACATGGGCCTCCTTGTCCCTCAAACACACTAGGCAGGCTTTTTTACCTACTCTGTGTAACTCACGCCATATGCATCTCTCCAAGAGGGTTCAGCCACACTAGCTGTGTACCTCAGTGATCACACACTTGAGTTTCCAACAATGTCTTATTGTATAAAAGTTTCTAAGCTCTTACCCTCAACTTCTGTCGTTGTTGGGGACAGTAATGAATCACTTATGGACTGGCACTGGATTGTGAACTACACTTTGAGTAGCACATCTCTAGAGGAAAGTTGTATTTTATAGATAACCACCTTTGTATTTACAAAAGACTTTTTTTTTTCATAGCGTTTTTAGAAATAAAGTTGTGCTCTTTAAAGGTAGTATTTTCACGAAGAATTAGGTATTGGCACAGAGCCTAGTAACATTATCTCTCCAGTGTTTTTCATTTTTTTTTAAGTTTATTCTAGGATTGAATGGGAATTTTATTCATTCATTTATACCTTTGGCTGGGTAGGTGTCTGCATTAGTGACCATGTACAGCCATGAGGAAGATATTGATAGTGCTATTGAGGTCTTCACACAAGCCATCCAGTGGTATCAAAACCATCAGGTAAGTAAATGGGGCAAAACGTTACGAAGGTGTTGTTACGTAAAAATAAAAAGCTGCAGTTGTGAACTAACTCAAAATATAAGAGAAGCTGTTAAGAAAGTGGAATGCTATTAAACTGTTAGGTTCATTTTTTTAAGTATGTTGTCGTTGTATGAATTCTGACTTACAGTGACCCTCTAAAGACAGAGTCAAACTGCCCCGTAGGGTTTCCTAGGCTGTAATCTTCATAGGAGCAGATCTTGAGACCTGTGGGTTCAAACTGCTGACCTTTCAGTTAGAAGCTGAGCGCTTAATCATCACGCCACCAGGGCTTCTTTTTAATAAGTAAAGTTGTTAGAAATAAAGAATGGCTGCGACATGAGAAAAAAATTAACTCAGTGGAATTTCCTGAAGCTTCTTCCTGTGTCTGTGTCTTTGTATGTGTGTGTGTATTCTCAAGAAATAAGAAGGGTACTGTACATGATTATATATAAGAGAGTTCATCTTAAGTGGCTGGAGAGCCCATGACTAGTAGTAACTGGTGGAGCAGTAATACATGGTATAATTGCATATTGTGTCTCCATCTAATAGGAACATCTTCATTTTTCCCAGTATAAGTCTCAGTGTAGGCAATATCTAACTTATAAATACCCATATATACACACTGGTGGCATTTGTGCTGTTAGCATTATTAGCAGTGGAGGGATATCAGTGTGCTTGGGAAGTTCTATATTAATGCTTGAGAACTGCTGTGACTGTAGGGACATATTTCTAGTTGCAGACAACCTGAATACAGGTGAGTTGTGTTCCAGATTCACAAATCGATGATTACTTGTACTAATTTGTCTAACTGCGGCCTCCCTGTTTATGTGTATGATTTTGTTTTCTTTGTTGTAGGCATTCAGTAAAACTTAAGATCGAATGTTTAATGGATAGATCCATTTTAAAAGTCTAATGAATATAAATTTATTGACTTGGTAAATATTTAGCTTAAAATCTTTTTCTTCTTCTCTTTGAACTTTAGCCCAAATCTTCTGCTCATTTGTCCTTGATAAGAGAAGCTGCCAACTTCAAACTCAAATACGGGCGGAAGAAGGAGGCAATTAGTGACCTAGAACAGCTGTGGAAGTAAGCCCTGAAAGGTGGACGTGTAGAAGTTTCAGTGTTATTGCTGTTACTTAAAATGAGGGAGCGATTTTGCTTTTTTATGTTGCCTCCTCCAGTTTTATGCACTGTTCAGTAACTTTCTTATTTTTCTTTTAGACAAAATCCAAAAGATATTCATACCCTGGCACAGCTTATTTCTGCTTACTCACTTGTAGATCCTGAGAAGGCAAAAGTGTATCCTTTCGGCTGTCCCTGATGGCTTCTGAGTGGCATACTATATCTCTCCCTTTACCTTGGTTTTGACCGGGGATTTTTTCTGTTGTGAATTTAAAAAAACTGGTTTGTTCTAACTAGTAAAAGCAAAAAGGAGCATTTATTGATCATGTGAATGCAGAGGTGGGTCCAGAACCAGCACACAGCCTGTGTCCCTCCAGGTTCAAGTCCAGTGGGGCTTGACGGTGGGGAAGCGTATTTTGTTTGGGTAGTTGTGCATGAATCTGAAATGTTACTGAAATCTCTTGGGCCACATGCCCGTCTAAAGCAATTACTGTCTTCGATACGAGGATTCTGTGCCCTGATTGACAGAGCCTGGATCACAGGCATTGCTGCAGCTGAGGGGTAGGGTGGGTGCTGAGCAGCCACAAGTCAAAACCTTTGATGGTTGTTTTGGAATGGAGTTTTTATTGAGCAACTACCTTGAAGTATGTCACTGAGTTAAGGAATAAATGATTAGAATATGATTTCTTTTTCAAGTTCTCCCTTACAAATATGTGGTATATAATTGACGTAATGACCTGTTGATTTAGTCTCTAGAAGTTTTAAGAAGATTTTTTTGCTTTTGATGAAGGGCATCAAAAAAATTGACTTGTTTGCAACCAATGTCATAAAACAATATGTGTATTAATTGTTTAATGAGAAACTAATTTGCTTTGTAAACCTTCATCTAAAGCACAATTTAAAAAAAAAAAAAAGGTTGTCTTTTTCTATTGGTATAGATATATTGGCAGACATGTGTATATTATGTTCCTGAACTCCTGTCCCAGCCTTAGTAATCACTTGCCCTCGTCGGATAGTATGTCTCTTAAAGTAGACGTCGAGGCTCTCGAAAATTCTCCTGGTGCTACGTACATTCGGAAGAAGGGTGGTAAAGCTGCTGGAGATAATCAAACAAAGGAGCAAGGGTAATGTTTTCCATTGTAGCACTCACCAATGCTGAAATCAAAATAGTATTTTAAAAAAAATTTATTGAAAATTATATAAGGAGTAAAAAAATACATTCTCAAAAAAATTCCATGTGAATAAAGTTCAAATCCTCTTTGTTTCTTTTCCCTTCTCGTCTGCTATATCCACCTTAGTTCCCCCTCCACCTAACCATAATTAACCTCTGGTATTTAGTGTGTATGCTTTCAGATCTTTTTCTTTGTGTTTATACAGTGGGGGTTTAGAAATATTTTCTTTAGACTGGTATAGTTTTTGTTTTTTACTATTACATGTCTTGCACTGACTGTTTCCAGCTTGCTTTCTTACACTTAGTAAGTCTTGGAGACCTTTCCATGTTACTAAATGTAACATATTTCATTCTCTGCATAGTATTCCATGTGCTGGATGTACCTTACCTTGTTTACCTATAAATTCTTGATGTACATGATTTATTTTGCTGATTTGGAGGAGAGGTTGGCCAGCTTCATTAACTTGCAGAAAGCCAAGTTCTAATTCCCTCCTTGCTCTTTCGTATTGCCATCTCAAAAATACAGTATCAGAGGCTTACAGTAAAACCTAAGATCCTGTTTTTGACTTAGAATGAATAAAGCTTGGAAGAGATACCACTTCCCCAGTTTTTTGGCTTTCATTATTGTTTGGTATTAACTTCTCTTTTCAGTGCCCTTTGAAATGTAATTTTTTTCTAACTTAAAAAATACCAGCAACAGTATGTGATTGACTCACTGATAATGAACTGTATTCGATAAAAAGCATCATCCTCATAATAGATTAATAAAACGTTATTAGGGAATTAGAGTCTCAAAGATATCACACTGTTCCAAATTTCATTTCATCATATTCCAGTTTCAAGCCTCATCAAGAACCCTAAAATGAAATAAATTCAAGTTAGATCTTAAGGGGATTTTCAAATAATGCATACTTTTGAAGTCCACTTAATAGATTTTCAGCAGTTTTTTTTTTTTTCCTCTTTGAAAATGGAGTTGGGCAATTAGTTAGAACACACAGTTCTTTTCTTTCTAACCCCTTCATTTAATCTGTTTTTCCTTATACAGTCATTAAGAAGCACACTGACTTTTAAGCTTTTTTATTTCAGTACAGTTTTTTCATTATGTATTTTTATTAATGCTCTTTATTTTATGCTAATTTTTGGCTGAAAAGGTTTTGTTTCTTTTGAAGAAATAATATGGGCTAGATTTATGTAATGCTGGAAGCTATGCCACCAGTATTCAGATACCAGCAGGGTCACCTATGGAGGACAGGTTTCAGCTGAGCTTCCAGACTAAGACAGACTAGGAAGAAGGATCCAGCAGTCTACTTCTGAAAAGCATTAGCCAGTGAAAACTTTATGAATAGCAGCAGAACACTGATATAGTGCTGGAAGATGAGCCCCCCAGGGTGGAAGGCACTCAAAAGATGACTGGGGAAGAGCTGCCTCTTCAAAGTAGAGTCGACCTTAATGATGTGGATGGAGTAAAGCTTCCGGGACCTTCATTTGCTGATGTGGCAGAAGTCAAAATGAGAAGAAACAGCTGCAAACATCCATTAATAATCGGAACCTGGAATGTATGAAGTATGAATCTAGGAAAATTGGAAATTGTCAAAAATGAAATGGAATGCGTAAACGTAGATATCCTAGGCATTATTGAGCTGAAATGGACTGGTATTGGCCGTTTTAAATGGGACAATCATATAGTCTACCATGCTGGGAATGACAGCTCGAAGAGGAACGGTGTTGCATTCATCGTCAAAAAGAAAGTTTCAAGATCTATCCTGAAGTACAACCCTGTCAGTGATAGAATAATATCCATACGCCTACAAGGAAGACCAGTTAATACGACTTACTCAAATTTACGCACCAAATGCTAAGTCCAAAGATGAAGAAATAGAATGTTTTTATCAGCTGCTGCAGTCTGAAATTGATCGAACATGCAGTCAAGATGCGTTGATAATTACTGGCGATTGGAATGCGAAAGTTGGAAACGAAGAAGGATCGGTAGTTGGAAAATACGGCCTTGGTGATAGAAACAATGCTGGAGATCGAATGATAGAATATTGCAAAACCAACGACTTCTTCATTGCAAATACCTTCTTTCACCAACATAAATGGCGACTATACACATGGACCTCGCCAGATGTAACACACAGAAATCAAATTGACTACATCTGTGGAAAGAGATGATGGAAAAGCTCAATATCATCAGTCAGAACAAGGCCAGGGGCCGACTGTGAAACAGACCATCAATTGCTCCTATGCAAGTTCAAGCTGAAACTGAAGAAAATCAGAGCAAGTCCACGAGAGCCAAAATATGACGTTAAGTATATCCCACCTGAATTTAGAGACCATCTGAAGAATAGATGTGACTCATTGAACACTAGTGACCCAAGACCAGACGAGTTGTGGAATGACATCAAGGACATCATCCATGAAGAAAGCAAGAGGTCACTGAAAGGAAAGAAAGAAAAGACCAAGGTGGATGTCAGAGGAGACTCTGAAACTTGCTCTTGAGCGTCAAGCAGCTAAAGCAAAAGGAAGAATTCGTGAAGTAAAAGAACTGAACAGAAGATTTCAAAGGGCCTCTCAAGAAGACAAAGTATTATAATGACATGGGCCAAGAGCTGGAGATGGAAAACCAAAAGGGAAGAACACACTCAGCATTTCTCAAGCTGAAAGAACTGAAGAAAAAATTCAGGCCTCGAGTTGCAATAGTGAAGGATTCCATGGGGAAAATATTAAACGATGCGGGAAGCATCAAAAGAAGATGGAAGGAATACACAGAGTTATTATACCAAAAAGAATTAGTCCATATTCAACCATTTCAAGAGGTGGCATATGATCAGGAACTGATGGTACTGAAAGAAGAAGTCCAAGCTGCTCTGATGGCATTGGCTAAAAACAAGGCTCCAAGGAATTGTTGGAATATCGATTGAGATGTTTCAACAAACAGATGCAGCGCTGGAGGTGCTTACTTGTCTGTGCCAAGAAATATGGAAGACAGCTTCCTGGCCAACAGACTGGAAGAGATCCACATTTATGCCTATTCCCAAGAAAGGTGATCCAACCGAATGTGGAAATTATAGAATATCATTAATATCACACGCAAGCAAAATTCTGCCAAAGATCATTCAAAAATGGCTGCAGCAGTGTATCGACAGGGAACTGCCAGAAATGCAGGCAGGTTTCACAAGAGGACGTGGAACCAGGGATATCATTGCTGATGTCAGATGGATTCTGGCTGAAAGCAGAGAGTACCAGAAGGATGTTTACCTGTGTTTTATTGATTATGCAAAGGCTTTTGACTGTGTGGATCATAACAAACTATGGATAACACTGCAAAGAATGGGAATTCCAGGACACTCAATTGTGCTCATGAGGAACCTTTATATAGATCAAGAGGCAGTTGTTCGGACAGAACAAGGGGATACTGATTGGTTTAAAGTCAGGAAAGGTGTGCATCAGGGTTGTATTCTTTCACCATACCTATTTAATCTGTATGCTGAACAAATAATACGAGAAGCTGGTCTACATGAAGAAGAACGGGGCATCAAGATTGGAGGAAGACTCGTTAACAACCTGCGTTATGCAGATGACACAGCCTTGCTTGCTGAAAGTGAAGAGGACTTGAAGTGCTTACTGATGAAGATCAAAGGCCACAGCCTTCAGCATGGATTACACCTCAACATAAAGAAAACAAAAATCCTCACAACTGGACCAATGAGCAACATCATGATAAACGGAGAAAGGATTGAAGTTGTCAAGGATTTCATTTTACTTGCATCCACAATCAACACCCATGGAAGCAGCAGTCAAGAACTCAAAAGACGCATTGCATTGGCCAAATCTGCTGCAAAGGACCTCTTCAAAGTGTTGAAGAGCAAAGATGTCACCTTGAAGACTAAGGTGTGCCTGACCCAAGCCATGGTATTTTCAATAGCATCATATGCATGTGAAAGCTGGACAATGAATAAGGAAGACCGAAGAAGAGTTGACGCCTTTGAGTTGTGGTATTGGCGAAGAATATTGAATATACCATGGACTGCCAAAAGAATGAACAAATCTGTCCTAGAAGTACAACCAGAATGCTCCTTAGAAGCAAGGATGGCGAGACATGTTGTCAGGAGGGATCAGTCCCTGGAGAAGGACATCATGCTTGGCAGAGTACAGGGTCAGCGGAAAAGAGGAATACCCTCAACAAGGTGGATTGACACAGTGGCTGCAACAATGAGCTCAAGCATAACGATTGTGAGGATGGTGCAGGACCAGGCAGTGTTTCGTTCTGTTGTGCATAGGGTCGCTATGAGTCAGAACCAACTCAACGGCACATAACAACAGCAACAACAGATTTATGTGAGTTGGTGACAAAAAAAAAAAAAAGCAAAAATCATGGTCCTTGCCCTCAAAAGAATTTCAGTTTAGCAGAAGGAAACAGTAAATAGTAATTCAAGTAAAGATTGTACATACTATGACTGTGCAGGGTAGAGAGGCACACCAGAGAGAATAGTCAGATTTCCTGGGGACAGTGAGAGGTCAGGAAAGGCTTCAGGGAGGAAGTGATTGCTTTGACTCTGAGGAATGTGAGAATGAGGGAGCAAATTGTGAGCAAAGGCATAGAAGTAAGAAATGTCAGAGAGCCTTTGGGAAATTACAGGCATAGCTGTGGAGTACGATTTGTAGGGAGACAAATTTGGAACACTATTGCATAGTCTAGATGAGAGATGAGACACTGTAAGTTGCACTTCTGATTCTTAAAGTGCCTTGAAAGAACTTTCACAATTAACTTGGTAGAGTGAATTCTTGGCAGAAATTTTTCCTGTCTTCATCTTTTTAGTTCAGTTTCATAGTTTTCATTGAGGTATATCCCATATTAATATATACAGAGAGATATTTTTTATGTCTTCCTTTTTTCACTGTTATAGCTTTTCACTGTAGTTGTCCGAGCTCTTATCAATTATTTTGAAGGGTTTTCTTCATTTCTGTATGCCCTTTTCAGTACCTTTTTTTTTTCCTTGTCAATGTACTTAAAAGATGTACGTATTTTAAAAATTTAATAAATTCACAAGGTTCAAAATTTAAAAGATAACAAAGAATGCAAAGTAAAAAGTCTTCCACCCGTATACCCTAGGCACCTGTGTTACCTGTCTTGCATATACTTCCAGAGATATGTATTTATATGTACTGTACCTATAGATGTAAATCTGGGAAAGAGTTTAATTATCTATTCTCTAAGGTCTTGCCAGACATATGGTAATTTGCCACAGTATTGTAGGTTTTCATGCATGTGCAAATTTCTTTCCTGTCTACTTAGGCTTATATGTGTGCTACTTAAATTATTCTCACTGTAAAAGGTATCTGTTTTCTGTAAACAGTTGTCACCTCTCTTTTTTAAACTACCTTTCAAAAACAATAGTATCTGAAGCTTGAGTGAATTTAACCTGAATTAATATTCAACTAGTTTGTTAGTTTTTGGTGATCAGGCACTGAGTCTGAAATGTCTTTATGCTGAACTGCCCAGCTTACTCTTTTGCGTATACTCTCTAAGTATTTTATCATGATGGGAGTAATGATTTTTCTTCTTTTAGCAGCCAGGGAGATTTGAAAAAGAAGAAGAAGAAAAAGAAGGGTAAGCCTGTTTTTTTTTTGTTTGTTTGTTCTAATCTTTTGATTCTTTTCTACATGATAAAAGCTTGAGTTTAGCCCTGTAGAGATATCTTAAGACATAAATATACTGCACTGTCTTTTTGCATCTTTGAACACTGAGTTTTGTCTTGACTATAAACCCAGTAAACCGAGTGCCATCGAGTCGATTCCAACTCATAGCGACCCTATAGGACAGAGTAGAACTGCCCCACAGAGTTTCCAGGGAGGCGGATTTGAACTGCCGACCCTTTGGTTAGCAGCCATAGCACTTAACCACTATACTACCAGGGGTTGGTTTTTTTTTGTCTTGACTGTAGCTAACATTTAATATTATTACTTTGAAGAGTGTAAACTCTGCAGTTTGATTTCCTGAATTCAAATCCTTACTCAAGTACTCTGTGTATGACGGTGGACATGTTACTTCACATTCTTGCCTAAGGTTTTCATTTGTAAAATGGAACATAATAGTATATACCTTATAGGATACTGCACATAAAACTCTTAGAACAGTACCTGGAACAAAGTCAACTCTTACATAATAAGGGTGCTTTCAGCTATAAGTACTATAAAACTCTAATCAAACCAACTTAAAATTTACTAATTATAAAACTGGCCATTTAGAGGAAAGGGTAGCATTAAGGTTGGTTAATCCAGTAGTTGTATCTCTTTGTTATTCTGCCCACAATACTGAATCTCATTAGAGTCATACGATGGTTGTTGGAAAAAGTCAGGGCTACGTACTTGTCATTTACATCCAGTAGTACAAAGAGGGCCTCTTTCCGGTTGACAAGTCTCTCGTTATCTGGTATGGCCAACATAGGTCACATGTCCAGTCCTGAACCATTAACCAGGGGAATGCAACACATTGACTGAGGCTGTGTTTAATCCATGACATCAGTGGAAGGAATTATCAAACTTGGTTTAGACTAGTCAGTGATTATTCCTGGAGATCCTGAGTCTTTGGGAGGTCTGTTACATAAATCAGATTTCTTTTTGATTTTGCCCACAGCCATCCTAGGATCCAGGTTTCCCAAGTCTGCCAAGTTCATTACCACTCCTCCATCTGTTTTCCAGCTTCCAAAATTTTATTGTTATTATCTTTCCTCCTATTCTTTGTTTAGTGTGTTCGTTACTATTTTAGTGGAATTTTGGGAGGGTGCACAAGCTAATGTATGCATTCAGTCCAGTGTCATTAACTATAAGTCTTATCAGTTCTTCACTTTTATCACAGTATTTGGCAAATGGTAAAAATTCGGTAAGCATTTCATTTAATTATTAGTAATACTGCAAGGGAACAGCTGTAGGTAGCAAAGCTGCAATTTCACTTCCAGTTCTATTTTTGTAGTTTCCAGGTGAGCATTTTTTAAAAATTACTAGTGATATATGCTCATTCTAAAATCAAAACAAAACAAAAAAAGTAATAGCTGTTCACCATTATATAATGGTATAAAAGTAGAAAATTCCCTACCCCAAACTCTTACTTCCAGAGATAATTACATTTTTGTACACAGAAACATACATTTAATTATGCACTTATTCAATAAAGTTTTTACAAAACAGATGATTCAGAACATATTAGGATAATTTAATTCTCCACTTGAGACTATTGTGAAGAACATTTTCCCAAATTATTACATATAAATGTGCTTCATTATTTTTAACCCAGTTGTATAACATACTATAGTTTGGGTATACTATAATTTATATATTTGCTTATTGATAGATATTTAAGTTGTTTTGTTATTTTAAAGATCAGAGAATATTCTTACATACATAATTTTGTGGCTTATACATTTCTGGAGAGTAAATTTCTAGAAGTCTCAGTTTTGGCTGGTGCTGCCAAATTAAATTGCTTTCCATAAAGGCCATGCCGGTATAGTCTTCTGCCAAATAATGTCCCATTATCTCACCAACACTGGATATTATTACTTTTAATATTTATTGGTCTTAAAGAATTTTTCACCCTACTGAGTTTTTTAAAAATACTATGTTATAGGTGAAAGTTTACATAGCAAATTAGGCTCCCCTTTAACAATTTTTATACAGATTGTTCCATGCCATTGGTTACAATTTTTTGTAATGTGTCAGCATTCTCATTATTTCCATTCTGTCCTCTTGCCATTGATCTAGTTTCCCTTCCCTCCTTGCCTTCTTATCTTTGCTTTTGGGTAACTGTTGACCGTTTAGTCTCATATAGTTAATTGTTTAAGGGAGCACATTACTCATGGGTGCTGGTATTTTATAAGCCGATCTATTACTTGGCTGACAAACTACCTACAGAAATAGCTCTAATTCCAAGATCAAAAGGTGTTATTAGGACAGTAGTCTCGGGTTCCTCTAGTCTCTATCGGTCCGATAGGTCTGGCCTTTTTTAAGGAATTTGAGTTTTGTTCTATATCTTTCTCCCATTCTATCCAGGACCTTGTATTGTGCCCCTGGTCAGAAAAGTCAGTAGTAGTAGCTGGGCACCATCTAGTACTTCTGGTCTCAGGTTTGGAGAGATTGTGGTTTATGTGGGCTGTTAGTCCCGTGTACTAGTTTTTTCTTTGAGCCTCCAATTTCCTTTATTTTCTTTTGTGCCCATACAAGCAAAGACCAATAGTTATATCTTAGATGACTGCTCGCAAGCTCCGAGATCCCAGACGCTACTCACCAAACTTGGATATTGAGCATTATCTTTGCGAATTATGTTGTCAGTTGACTAAGTTGTTCCCGTCCCAAGCCTTTTGACCAAGTAAACCAGTCCCACAAATTGTTTGGATATGTGTAGGAAGTAACTGTGTCCCCTATGTGGTTTGTTATATTTGTGGATATATATGCAGCACATCAGACCTATGTCTCTGTATAGATACAACTATACATGTGTGTGCATTTACTCACATATGCCTTCTACACATGTATATGCATCTGTATTTACCTATGTACCCACACTTTTTTTTTTAATTTTTGTTGTGCTTTAAGTGAAAGTTTACAAATCAAGTCAGTCTCTCATACAAAAATTTATATACACTTTGCTATATACTCCTAGGTGCCCTCCCCCTAATGAGACAGCACACTCCTTCTCTCCACCCTCTATTTCAGTGTCCATTCAGCCAGCTTCTGTCCCCCTCTGCCTTCTCATCTCCCCTCCGGACAGGAGCTGCCCACATAGTCTCATGTCACACACATTTTTTTGGTTGTTTCTACTGTTGTTACAAAATTGTATACGCTAAAGCATTTACCGAAGTTGTCCCTTTTTCTTATGTACTTCTTATGTCGTTATTTACCTTACTGGAGCCCTGGTGGCGCAGTGGTTAAGTGTTAGGCTGCTAACCAGAAGGCTGGCAGTTCGAATCCACCAGCTGCTCCTTGGAAACCCTATGGGGCAGTTTTACTCTGCTATAAGTTCGCTATGAATCGAATTCAGGTTTTATTTACCTTGGTCACGTGTCACCCTCATTTTTAATTAGTGAGGTCAAGCATCTTTTCACATGGCTGAAGACTTTTTTATCTTTCCTGGCTTATCCTTATTATAGCTGTGCCCTTATTTCTTTTTTTGAATGATTTACCCATTGATTAAAAAGAGCTTCATACTTTAAAGATATTAATCATGTCTGTTATACAACATGAAAATTTTTCTTGGTTTATTATTTCTCTTAAAAGTTTATTGTCTTTTACCAAATGAAATTTTTTAATTTTTATACAGATACGTTAGCAGATCTTTTCCATTATGACTTCAGAATATTGTGTCATGTTTAGAATATAATCTTTTTCCCTGATAGATTATACAAATAAAACTTTCTCAGATAAATTTCAGTTTTAACTTTATTCCTAGGCTTGGACACTTTGTGACGTAACTCTCAGTTCTTTATCAATTGTTACACAGGAAAACTGCCTAAGAATTATGACCCAAAAGTTACCCCAGATCCAGAAAGATGGCTACCAATGCGAGAACGTTCTTACTACAGAGGAAGGAAGAAGGGTAAAAAGAAGGACCAGATTGGAAAAGGGACCCAGGGAGCAACTGCGGGAGCTTCATCTGAACTGTAAGTCGTTACTCGACAATTGAGATCACTTAGAAAATAAGAGATTGACTCAGTAATTAGTGAGAGTTAATATATTTTAAGTGTGAAAAGTACAGTCAGATATCTTTGCTAAATATTTTCTGATATTCTTACATAAAGGAAAGAAAATGGTATTTCTGGTCTGACTGTGTTGTAAACGCAGTGTAGGATTTCAGGTACCTTCAGAAGGAAACTATATACACTGAGATTATTCACCTATTTAACCAAATGTCTAGATAAACATATAAATATATAATCTTACTAAAAGTATTAAAAATGCTAGTTTTTTCTGTGTAATAAGGTTACATGTCATTTAAATTTTTTTCTTTTATTTTTTAAGCTTTCCAAAAGTTGGGATATGATACACAAATTTTTTCTTCTTTTTTTAATGATAAAACAATAAAAATTTTACTCAAAGGAAAACAGGATAGGGGATTGGAGAACCCACCTTAAAAGAAACAGAATACATATGAGAGATCATTAAAGGAGGAAACCAAAAGCCATGTGCCATCCTTTTGCTTTGTTGAATATATGAATGACCAAACTTTTCTGATCTGATGATTTCAGGGATGCCAGTAAAACTGTGAGCAGCCCTCCCACCTCCCCAAGACCTGGCAGTGCAGCAACAGTATCTGCCTCTACAAGTAATATCATACCCCCACGACACCAGAAACCTGCAGGGGCTCCGGCAACAAAAAAGAAACAGCAGCAGAAAAAGAAGAAAGGCGGAAAAGGCGGCTGGTGATTAGAACATTCTTGTTGCAGTCTATTTTAAAACTAGCCTCAATGACACTAGGGACATGATAAAGGTAACACAGCAAGAAGCACACAATAGCCCCCTCCCTTATCCCCACATTTTCATAAAGTTCATTCCTTGTGCATCAAATAGGAAAGCCATCTTCCTCAAACTCGGTGCTTGGTTAGGCATGGCCTTCTTGTATCATCTAGCTTTGCACAGATTGTGAGGACTCAAAATTGGGCATTTACCCACCTTGGTATCTGTTGCATCCTTTCTCTTTGTGTGCTGATCTGGTCTCTCTTCAGTTCCACAAACAAGGCATGTTATCAAAGGTTTTTCCAGGATTTACTTTAGCAACTAGAATCTGAAGATACTTGTTTCTTTTCAAATCACACTTAAATTATGTTTTAGGAGACTGAAAGTGGAATCTTCTGAGCATTCCAAATAACCTGCTTAGGAATATCATGTGATAAAAAGGGACCTTATTAATTAATAATACACTGATGTTCTTCATTTCATTAAATGAGTGACCATGAGAAAGCTAAAGTAAATGACTTGAATATTCTGTCATGTGATACTGGAATATGGGATACTTTTCATTATATTTTTATATTTATATAAATTGGGGCTCCTTAATCTTCAGATTATGGTGACATTATACTGATTTAGCACCATTAAAGAAGTCAAGGAATATCAGTGTTGCAAAAAGTTGACTCTTAGACCCAGTGTTCTCAGGTCAGATTGGCTTGAACTATCTCAATAAGAAATATTAATGGCCCCTATAAAGAGCATGAACATTGACTTCCTAAGCTGAGAGGAGTTTAGTACCAGGCAGTATTAAGACCTAACAGGGACTGTTTGGCCCAATTAATAGATAACTCAAACGGCCCCTCTTTCTAGTTATGGGTATGACCATTCACAAGCCTTCTCAAAGTAATGAAGTATTTTATAGTCATCTTATGGTGTAAACATAGTGCTTGTCTTTCCTTGCTTACAAGCCACTTTCTCGTTGAACTGCTGCAAGACAAAACACATTGGGATGCCTACCCTTGTATTCATTTTATGCTGCCCAAGATATCATTTAATTTAGATGTAGGAATATTTCCTTGTGATCATATTACTCTGTCCTTGTTAATAAAGTGCTGCTGTGTTTGACTCACGTACCTACTGAAACTTCTTAAAAGTTTTTAGAAAGGCTTTCTTTTACTTCGGGAGAGAAGGTTAAGAAATGTCGTGCTGCATAAAAAGAATTCGTGGTGGCATCTAAAGAAATCCTTGAAATAGGAATGATTTATTACGGCATAATACTTTTTGAGCTCTACAGAAAGCAATCTTTTGGTAGAAGTGACAGATATTTGTTCCTTCTGAATATATATCCCATTATAGGAATAACTTAGTAAATTGTTACATAGGCTCCATTAAATTTCTGTGGTAAAGGATAATCATTTTTCAGTTAACTAAGCTACAGGATCTTGGTGAAAATTATCCATCATTGGACATTTTAACCCAACATACAGCAGTAAAATTTATGGTTCTCTATTTAGTCATTGTTACTGCCAGTCATTACGAAGCATTTGAAACCTCAGCTCAAATAAATAAAAATTGTCAAAAGAAGTATAAACATTTACATTAGCTTTGCTCTTTTGGACAGGTCTTTAACCAATGACATATATACTGTGTGTGTGTGTGTGTGTGTGTGTGTGTGTGTGTGTACATTTTTAAAAACCAGTATGGATGCATCCATTCACTGTGGTATATTGTGAAATAAAACATTCTAGTGGTGAATACGGATTAAGATGTCTAGGGTGTTGGCGTTTTATAGAGGACTTCCTGGCTGGTATATCTTAAGAATTTTAAACTGGGGTTCTAAAATGCCTCTTGCCCCTCCCAGCAAAGCCACAGAACTAAATTATTGGGATTGGGAAAACCCAGTTTAAACCTCACTGAAAATTCATCATGTTGGTATGTGTACCTAAACAAATTGAGTAGACATTTTTTTAAGTTACAGCATTTTCAAGACTACTTGGAAACAGCTAACCTTAAAAACAATTGCATCACCCAAGCCTTCTGGAACCTGCCACTGACTCATTGCTCCTTACACGTCTATTTCAAATGTAGATCTGATGAAGGGAAGTGAGTTTATTGCATTAAAATAATTTTGTTAAATTTTGAAACACGCAAGAGGCCAGTTTGACAAAATAATAAAAGGAACCATCCGTAAACTCCTCATCCAGTTTTAAAAAACAATACCAGCTTTGAAAAGCCCCTTTTGTGCTGCCTACTTTGCTTAGTTGTGGATTTAATACCCGACATTACTAGCAGTCAAAGATTCTAGTAGACGGATTTTTTTTTTTTTAATGCGAGATGCAACAGGAATTTAAAATGACCGCGCCTCCCATATTCCTCTTGTTTCTTAATCATCCTTTATACACTCCTAGTGGCGTTAACGCCGGAGGGAGGGCAAGGAGATGTAACACAACTACACTCGCCAGGCTAGTGATTGGGAGTTGGGGGAGGCGGGGATTCAGCGCAGGGACTAGGAGGACTGGCGCCGCAGGCGCTCTGGTGGGAAACACGTGGGCTGGACGGGCGCCGCTAGGAAGCCGTAGAGGTGGAACACTGAAGCGTGCTGGAACTGGGTCGGCGCGGAAAGCGTTGCCGCAGCGCCCGGCCCGAGGGAATCATGCTGCAGTGCGTTTTGTCGAGCAGGGGACGCCTAAGGACGTTTTTGCTGCAGCAAAGACACGCTCCGGCGGCCGGGCCGGGCCGGGCCTCCGGGTCCCCCTGGGCTGGGCTTGACCCTTCCTCTAGGGCCTCCCCACCCCACTCCTCTCTCCCAGGCCGTCTCTGCGAACCTACCGCGAGCAGCGCGCGGCGGGCACACCACGCCCGACCGCAGCCTGCGCGTCCTGGGAGTGGCCGCGGCGGTGGTGACTGCGGGTGTGGTCTACGCAGCGTGGACCTACGTCTCCGCCCTATACCCGCCGTGGGGGCCACACCTGCCGGGACCAAGGGCTGCGGCTCCGGCGCGCGGGCGCGCAGGGGTAGAGCTGGGAACCAGGTTGGTGAGGATGGAGAGGGTGAAGGCGAAGAGGAGCCTAGAGAACGGAAAGGAGACGGAAAAAGGGAAAATTAGGGACAAAAGAAAGGAGGAGAAAGCGAAAAGGAAGGAATCGGAGGAGAAAATTAAGGGAAAAGAAAAGACGGGGAAAGAGAAAGGGAAGGAGGAGAAAAATAAGGAGAAAGAGGAGAAGAGGAAAGAGCAAGGGAAGGAGACAGAGAAAGAGAAGGAACAATTAAAGGAAAAAGAAGAGGAGAAAAAGAATAACAGCGTCTTGACGAGACCCCCGGTCGAGCCGCCGGTAAGAGAACTGGTGCGGCGGGGATCCGCCCAGGGCCCTCTCCCCCTAAGGCCATTGTCCCGCGTTCAGGCTCCGGCGGCGGCTCTGTTACGTGCTAGACGCCCGACCACGCTCGGGAGAAAACCGGGTCCTTCACGGGCTTTTTGTCTGTGGGTGGAAGGGCACGTGCCGAACTTCGAACGACCCATCGCCAGCCCCTTCTTACCGCCCCCTTGTCCACCCTCACCCCGAGCCCTAAACTGACGTCGTAACCCTCGTCAGGTCTGTTGATTAGGAAGAAGAGATCATAGTTTTCACAGGTACGCTGGAAATGGTCCTTTTCCTGCCCCTATCTCTGTCCAGCGCCAAACTCTAGTGTACAGACCACCTGACAACATTTAGAAACCAGCCCGAAACCGAAGCGTCCTGGGAAACAGGCTCTCAGAAGCCCTTTCCGTTGAAGACATCCTTTGTCGGAAGATGCAGGGCCTTGGCCGCTCCTGAATTTATGTAGGTTTTATTTTGGGCTGTTTGGTGCTTTTTGCGTGGGCCATATGGTTACTGCTTCCATTGTTTTCAGACCACCAGTGCGCAAAGGGGATGGTCAGAAACTTTTAAGAAACCAGTGTTCGAGTCAGTTTGATGAAGTCTGTGTTCCTGGAGTACTGGGCTAGCTCCTTGGCCCAGAGCTGCTTTCTAGTTCTAAACAATTTGAATTACTAAAGGAGATTTGATATCTCTAAAACAAACTACATAAATCCGTTTAAGATTAAAGGAATAAACTGTTCACAAAGAAGAACGATGTGTAGAATTACATTTCATGTCAGAACACTGGGTTTACAATTTTCCCTGATTTCCTCAAGTGATGATAAACATGAGGATGTATATTTGACTGAAATATATAAGTAAAATGTCAAGCATTGGTGACTGTAGGAGAGTCTTGGAGGCAGCGCTGTGATTGGAATGGGAGTAGAGAGCTGTTTCTATTCAAGATATTTCATAGATCTAAGAGGTCATTTAGGTACCACCGGAAGGAAACCCTGGTGCCGTAATGGTTTAGAGTTCTGCTGCTAACCAAAAGATCAGCAGTTTGAATTCACCAGGTGCTGCTTGGAAACGCTGTGGCGTAGTTCTGCGCTGTCCTATATAGGGTCCACCAGGTACTTGTTGGAAACTCTATGGGGCAGTTCTGTGTCCTGTGAGTTGGAATTGACTCGATGGATGACACCGGGTTTGGTTTTCCGGTTTTGAACAAGGAAAATATAACACCATTGATTGTAAGACACGTCATAATTTCAGAGGTGTTAAAATGTGGGAAAAGATGTGCATCACAGAATTGATGAAATATGTGGGAGTAGCCCGAGCAGGGCCACTGGGTAAAGATTGTGGGGTAACACAGCCCCCTCCCTCCAGCCGTTTCTTGATGCCACTGTTGCTTTAAAGCATGTGATCTTAAACCATCCAAGGAAAGTTCCTGTTCCTTACCATAGCACACTCTCAGAATGCCGTTATAACATTTAGCTGTGATGGGAACAGGTGGGGAAGCAGGTAGGTAACCCCTATGGAAATTCCATTTGCTTTAATAGCTATCAAGAATTCACTGCAAGAACAAATATGTATTTTATTGAATTCTGTTATTCTCTAGACAGCCTTTATAAATCATGTTCTCTCTATACAAGTCTCTATTAGGCCAGACCTTAAAACATCTTACTTTCCTATCCAAACCCAAGCCAAACTTGTTGCCGTGGAGTCTGTTCCAACTCGTGACCCTATAAGACAGAGTAGAACTACCTCATAGAATTTCCAGCGAGCGGCTGGTGGATTCAAACTGCCAATCTTTTGGTTAGCAGCTGAGCTCTTAAACACTGTGCCACCAGGGCTCCATTACTTTCAAACAGATCATTTTAAAAAAGAAAAGGAAATAGAGTAAACATTCTAATGCTGTTTAGGATCACTTTTTTCCAGAAATCCAGTCTTAATCTAACATCAGCATTCAGTGTTCAAGCAGAACCAGTAGAAATTTATCAGTTCCCTCTTATTTTGAAACCGGAGTAGTTCAGTTCTTCACACGTGGTATCCCCATGAGTCCAAAAGGTCACAACAACCTTGAAGACCCTGTGGAATGTAGTTTTACTCTGCGCACATATAGGGTCTTCACGAGTCGGAATCGACTGGATTGCAACTGCTTTAGTTTTTTTGGTTTTAGCCATTGGAGGCAATTACTAATGTAATTAGTAACTTCTCCATTAGGCTCTTTGGAAAATAGAATTGATTTTCTGTGAGTAATCTGGCAGTATTGTTTGTTAGTGTTTACATGAAGATTTGCCTAGAAACAACTTTTCTGAACATTCTAGTGCAGTCTTCACACCAGTCAGCCCTTCTTGTCCCTCAGTCAAGCTTTGCAATAAACATTTCTAAGGCTGACATTTTGGTGGAATGCATCTTTCTAAAGTTTATTTATTTATAGTTCATCAGCTTTCAAAATAAATGCTCATTTGTGATTGGTACTGGTCGAACCATTTCTGTAACCTCATTTAATCATAATCCTTGCATTAAAAAATTTAAGAGGGGAACCTTGTCCTAGGATCTTATAATCTAGTTATCTAATTGGGAAGACAACAATAATAATATGAGGCGTTAGATGCTTACGCTTTGAGTGGCACAGTCAATCCGTGAACCACAGAGTTCCCAAGACCCCAAACCACAAGCTGAATTCTGGTGTAGTCCCTAACACATGAACCCACGAAGCAAAGTGAAGTCTGGAAATTGGTCCTGTAATCTGTGGCACCACCCGTAACTTCAGATATAAAGTCTTTATTTGATAGACTGACCAGGAGTTGGGGGAGGGAGACGGGATGTGAGATTATCACGTAATTACTGGCTGATTATGAAATATAAATTGATTGGTACAGTTTGTTCTCCATCATCTCCACAGATGTACTCGATTTGATTCCTGTGTATTCCATCTGGTGAGGTCCACTGTGTAGTTGCCATTTATGTTGTTGAAAAAAGGTATTTGCAATGAATAAGTTGTTGGTCTTGCAAAATTCTATCATGTGATCTCACGTTGTTTCTAACACCAAGGCCATATTTTTCCACTACTGAATCCTTCTTTGTTTCTCACTTTTATATTCCAATCACCAGTAATTATCAATGCATCTTGATTGCATGTTTGATCAATTTCAGACTGCAGAAATTGGTAAAAATCTTCAATTTCTTTGTCTCTGGCATTAATGATTGGTGCATAAATTTGAATAGTTGTATTTACTGGTCTTCCTTGTAGGTGGATGGCTATTACCCTGTCTCTGACAGCATTATTTTTCAGGATAGATCTTGAAATGTTCTTTGTGACAGTAAATGCAATGCCATTTCAGCCAGTACCAGTCCGTTTCAGCTCACTAATGCCTAGGATATTGATTTTTATGTGTTCCATTTCATTTTTAACAATTTCCAATTTTCCTACATTAATACTACATTCTATACATACTATACTATTTTCCTACATTCATACTGGAACTTGGAACATGGCAAGTTCCAGTTACTAATGGATGTTTGCAGCAGTTTCTTCTCATTTTGAGCCATGCCATATCAGCAAATAAAAGTCCTCAAAGCTTGACTCCATCCACGTCATTAAGGTCAGCTCTACTTTAAGGAGGCATCTCTTCCCCAGTCATATTTTGAGTGCCTCTCAAACTAAGGGGCTTATCTTCTGGCACTATGTCAGACAATATTCTGGTGCTGTTCATAAGGTTTTCACTGGACAATTTTTTTAGAAGTAGACTGCCAGGTCCTTCTTCTAGTCTGTCTTAGGGAGCTCTGCTGAAAGCTGTCCACCATGGATGACCCTGTTGGTGTTTGAAATATCAGTACATAGCTTCCAGCTTCACAGCAACACACAAGCCACCACTCGTATGTGGTGACAGAGTGGTGACAAACAATGGAGAAGCTCAATATCGTTAGCCAGAACAAGACCAGGAGCCAACTGCAGAACAGACCATCAATTGCTCATATGCAAGTTCAAGTTGAAGCTGAAGAAAATTAAAACCAGTCCACTAGATCCAAAGTATGACCTTGAGTCTATCCCGCCTGAATTTAGAGACCATCTCAGGAATAGATTTGATGCATTAAACACTAATGATCGAAGACCAGACAAGTTGTGGGATGACATCAAGGACATCATACATGAAGAAAGCAAAAGGTCATTAAAAAGACAGGAAAGAAAGAAAAGAACAAAATGGATGTCAGAAGAGACTCTGAAACTTGGTCTTGAATGTAGAGAGTAGCTATAGCAAATAGGAAAACAGATGAAGTAAAAGAGCTGAACAGAAGATTTCAAAGCACATCTCAAGAAGATAAAGTATTATAATGATATAATGAAATGTACAAAGATCTTGAGTTAGAAAACCAAAAGGGAAGAACATGCTCAGCATTTCTCAAGCTGAAGGAACTGGAGAAAAAATTCAAGCCTCGAGTTGCAATATTGAAGGATTCTATGGGCAAAAAAATTGAATGAAGCAGGAAGCATGAAAAGAAGATGTAAGTAATACATAGAGTCACTGTACCAAAAAAAAATTAGTTGGTGTTCAACCATTTCTGAGGCAGCAGAAGATCAAGAACCCACACTACTGAGGGACCAAGTCCAAGTTACCGTGAAGGCATTAGTGAAAAACAAGGCCCCAGGAATTGACAGAATATCAATTGAGATGTTTCAGCAAATAGTTGCAACACTGGAAGCACTCACTTGTATGGGCCAAGACATTTGGAAGACAGCTACTTGGCCAGATGACTGGAAGAGATCCACATTTGTGCCCATTCCAAAGAAAGGTGATTCAATGAAATGCAGAAAAAAAATTTTTAATTTTTATTGTGCTTCAAATGAAAGTTTACAAATCAGGTCAGTCTCGCATACAAAAATTTGCATACACCTTATTATGCACTCCTAATTGCTCTCCCTCTAAACAGATAGCACAGCTCTTCCCTCCACTCTCTCTCCTCGTGCCTGTTCAGGTAACTTCTGGCCCCCTCTGCCATCTCATCTCCCCTCCAGATAGGAGATGCCAGCATAGTCTCATGTGTCTACTTGATCCAAGAAGCTCGTTCTTCACCTGTATCATTTTCCATCCCATATTCCAGTCCAGTCTCTGAAGAGTTGGCTGTGGGAATGGTTCCTGTCTTGGGCTAACAGAACATCTGGGGACCATGGCCTCCAGGGTCCTTCTAGTCCCAGTCTGACCATTAAGTCTGGTCTCTTTACGAGAATTTGGGGCCTGCATGGAAATGCAGAAATTATTGAACAATATCATTAACATCACACACAAGTAAAATTTTGCTGAAGATAATTCAAAAGCGTCTGCAACAGTACATCAACAGGGAACTACCAGAAATTTAAGCGAGATTCAGAAGAGGACATGCAACCGGGGATATCATTGCTGATGTCAGATGGATCCTGGCTGAAAGCAGAGAATACCAGAAGGATGTTTACCTATGTTTTATTGACTGTGTAAAGGCATTCGATTGTGTGGATCATAACTAATTATGGATAACATTGCCAAGAATGGGAATACCAGAACACTTAATTGTGCTCGTACAGAACCTGTATATAAAACCAAAAGGCAGTGTTTGAACAGAACAAGGGAATACTGTGTGGTTTAAAATAAACAAAGGTGTGTGTCAGGGTTGTATCCTTTCACCATACTTAGTCTGTATGCTGAGCAAATAATCCGAGAGCCTGGATTATATGAAGCAGAATGCGGCATCAGGATTGGAGGAAGACTCATTAACGGCCTGCATTATGCAGATGACACAACCTTGCTCGCTGAAATCAAAGAGGACTTGAAGCACTTCCTGATGAAGATCAAAGACTACAGCCTTCAGTGTAGATTACACGTCAACATAAAACAAAAATCCTCACAACTGGAACAATAAGCAACATCATGATAAATGGAGAAAAGGTTGAAGTTGTCAAGGATTTCATTTTACTTGGATTCACAATCAGTGCCCAAGGAAGCAGCAGTCAAAAAGTCAAACAATGTATTGCGTTGGGCAAATCTTCTACAAAAGACGTCTTTCAAGTGTTAAAAAGCAAAGATGTCAGTTTGGGGACTAAGATGCGCCTGACCGAGGCCATAATATTTTCGATTGCCTTATATGCATGGGAAAGCTGGACAGTGAATAAGGAAGTAGAATTGATGTCTTTCAATTATGGTGTTGGCAAAGAATATTGAATATACCATGGACTGCCAGAAGAATGAACAAATCTGTCTTGGAAGAGGTACAGCCAGGATGCTCTTTAGAGGGGAGGATGGGCGAGACTTTGTCTCATGCACCTTGGACATGTTATCAGTAGGGACCAGTCCCTGGAGAAGGACATCATACTTGGTAGAGTGTTGGCAAAAAAGAGGAAGACACTCAATGTGATGGATTGACACAGTAACTACAGTCAGTGGGCGCAACATAGCAATGATTATGAGGATGGCACAGGAGTAGGCAGTGTTTCATTCGGTTGTACATAGGGTCGCTACGAATCGTAACTGACTTTGCGGCACCTAACGACACCACTTTGTTCTAGTTCTATAAAAAAAATTTTACAATTTATTTTATTTTTATTGTTGAGAATATACACAGCAGAACATACACTGATTCAACAATTTCTACATGTACAATTCAGTGATATTGATTACAGTCTTCACATTGTGCAGCCATTCTCGCCCTCCTTTTCTGAGTTGTTGTTCCTCCATTAAGATAAACTCACTGCCCCCTAAATTTCTTATATAATCTTTTGAGTTGCTCTTGTCAGTTTGATCCCATGTAAATAGATCTTAAAAGAGCACAATGCTCAAGGCAGACATTCTTTACTAGTTAAGCTAAATTATTGCTTGGTTTTAAGAAGACTTTCACGAAATATTTTTGGTTTAAGTTTTAAAGATTATCTCAGTTTCAGGTGTTCACCCAGCCTCCATGGCTCCAAAAAGTCTGGAGTCCATGAGAATTTGAAATTCTGCAGTGCTTTCCTTTTGATCAGGATTCTTCTATAGAATCTTTGATCAAAATGGTCAATAATGGTAGCCAGGTACTATCCAGTTCTTCTGGCCTCATGGCAGAGGAGGCACTTGTTCCTGGAGGCAAAAAGCTACACTTTCCACTTCCTTCTCCTATTCCTGACTCTTTTTCTTCCTCTTTTGCTGCAGGCAAGTAGAGACCAATTGTTGTACCTTGGATGGCCACTTAAAAGCTTTTACAGCTCCAGGCACTACACCATAAACTAGTAGAACAAAAGCACTAAACATGTTAGTAGGGCAATTAACTGGAATTTTACAGGAAACCATGAATCTAAACTTCCAAACCAAGGAAGTAAATCCCGTGAAGTGCCTGGTTGTACATAAGCAGCCTCAGCAACTATTTTTTTTTTTGTTCATGGTTGTAAATCTAGTCCTATATAATTTTTGTGAAGTTCTGTTCTGGCTGACAATTTCATGAATATTATTGGGTCCTACCACAGGTTATCTGGGAAACAAAAGAAGAAAGAAAACAAAACCCTACTCTTCAGGAGTCTACTGATTACATGGATGTATTGATTTATCTTTTGTTTCGCAGGAGAAAAACAAGCAGATCATAGTACTGGGCTTGGATGGAGCAGGAAAAACCAGTATCCTCCACTCTCTAGCTTCAAACAGACTCCAGCACAGTGTGGCACCTACCAAAGGTTTCAATGCAGTGTGCATCAACACTGAAGACAAACAGATGGAGTTCCTGGAGAGTAAGCCTGTCTTCTTCATTGCAGTTACAGGATAGCTGTGTTTTGTTATATCTTAAGCCAAGTAGGATGTCATCAACATGGAGTCCTTGTGAGAAGTAACACTGGGTCAGATTTTTCCAGTAACACTGGATCAGGCTTTCAGAATGTGTGTGTAGTTTAATTAATACTAGGGCACATTGTGGACCAAACAACTTTCTGCTCTTTGTATTTTCTTCTTTGAGCAGTGGTAGTGGTAAAGGGGAGTTTGGAGGAAGGCTTTAGCACCCCTTTTATAATCTCTTGAGTCTCCCTCCTCTCACACATCCCAAATCAACAAGCAGTTTAAGTAAATACAATGTGTTCCTCTTCTGCAAATGCAATTATAGACAAATCTCCAACTTCATATTCTAACCAGATGGGAGTCCAGAAGCCCCTGATATATAGAAACCTTGGAGTCATTACCTTTCTAAATATTGCAGTTTCCCAGAGTTGGAGAAACTCTTTACCCTCTCTCCCTGGATGATCTCATCTGCTCTCATGGCATTAAATGATATGTATGTGCTAATGACTCCTAAATTTACATATCCAGTCCACGCACATCCAAAATGTCTCCTGACATCTCCACTTGCATGGTAAAGCAGAATTTTTAATGTATCCCATATCTCTTCCTTTCCCTGTAATCTACTGGTCAATAAATAGCCTCTCACTGAAGATGCTGAAGCAAAAAAAAGTCTCAATATATGAAAAACAAATTTTAAAAATGATCAAATTACAGGAAGAAATGGACAAACCTACCATTGGAGTGAGAGATTGCAACATATCTTTGTCAGAAATTCAACAAAGATACATAAGAGTTGAACACAGCACGTTTGATCTACTGGACAATATAAAATTTTACATCCACATAGAGTATACATTGGTCTCTCACACAAATGGAACATTTACCAAAATCGACCACACCCTGGGCCCTAGAGCAAGTCTTAACAAATTTCAAAGGGGCACTATACAAACCATGTTCTCTGGGTACATTGCAGTTAAGTTAGAAGTTAATAACTAAAAGATAAATTTAAAATCCCTGTGTAGGTGAAATACCATGGTATCCACAGTCTGCTTTCAGATGGTTGGCAAAAAGAAAGTGTCTGTGTAGGTGGATAGAGAGAGAGATGGAGCAGTTGTGGCAAAATGTTAACAGTGGTGAATCTAGGTGAGAGGTATACAGGTCTTCATTGTACTGGTCCATGAGCTCTTCTGTCTGTGTCGGTTTGACTTTTTTTTTAATTAACTACATTTTGAAAAAGGAAAAATTCAGCATATATTTGCAAGTTTAGAAACATGTTTCTAAATAACTCATAGTTGAAAGATAAAATCATAATGGGAAATTTTCAATATTCAGGACTGAGTAATTGTTTTTTTAAAAACTTCCGGTGAAAACTTTGGCATGCGGCAAAGATAATGCATTTAAAGAAATTTTTAACCTTAAATGCTTATGTCTGAGAGGAAGACAGCTGAACATTTATGGGTTAAATATACATATAAATTAGAAAAAGAACAACAGAGTTAAATTCTCAAAGGAAGTGGAGGAAAGGAAATAATACAGAGCAGAATAAAATTGATAACAAAGATACAATAGCAAAAATCAGCAAAGTCAAAAGTTCCCCATTGCCATCAAGCCCAACTCATAATGACCTTATAGGACAGAGTGGAACTACCCCATAGGGTTTCCAAGGCTGTAATCTTTATGGAAGCAGACTGCTGCATCTTTCTCCCACAGAGTGGCTGGTAGGTTGGAACCTCTGATCTTTTGGTTATCAGCCATGTGCTTAACTACTGGGCCATCAGGGCTCCTTAGTCAAAAGTTAGTTCCTTGAAAATACAAAATAGACAAACCTCTGGTAAAATTGATAAAAACAAAAATCTAGAAAGCAGATAAATAATATAAGTGAAAAAGAGCACAACATTGATTAAAGTAAGAATATAGCATCAACAAATTTATGCCAGTAAAATAGAAAAACCTGGATGAAGTGGAAAAAAAAAATCGTATAAAAAGCTATCTTATGAAACCTGACTCAGAAAGAAAGAAGAACCTTGAGTAGTTTGAAACCATTAAAGAAATTAAATCAGTAGCTAAAAGTTGCCCCGTAATAAAAACACCAAGCCAGCTGGTTTTATAGGTAAGTTCTATCAATCCTACTTTTATATAAACTCTTCCAGAGAAAAGAATACTCCCTGACTAACTGTATGAGAAGGAGCCATGGTGGTGCAGTGGTTAAGTACTTGGCCGCTAACCAAAATGTCAGCGATTCGAACCCACCAGCTGCCCCATGAGGAAAGGTGGCAGTTTGTTTCCGTAAAGCTTACAACCTTGGAAATGCTATGAGGCAGTTCTACTTTGCCCTATAGGATTGCTATGAGTCTGAATCAACTGGAAAGTTATGGATTTTTTTGGTTTAACTGTATGAGGTCACTGGGTACCAAAACCAGATAAAGACAGTATAACAAAAGGAAATTATAGGTCTCTCTCATTCATTAACATAGATGCAGAAATGCTAACAAAATAGTAGCAAACCAAATTCAGTTAATGTATAAAAGAGATAATGTAACATGACTAAGTTGGATTTCTTCAGGAGTGAAAGGTTGGTTTGACATTTGAAGATTCTATAAATGTAATTCAGCACATTACCAATTAAAGGTTAAAAAAAAATGTGATCACCTCAATATAAGCAGAAAAAGCATATACTAAATTCAATTCCAATTTATGATAAAAATTCTTAATATGCTAAGGATAAATGAGAATTCCTTAATCTGCCAGAACTTCAGAACACATGATTCCTAAACATACAGTATTAGAAGTACCCAAACCCACTGCCATGAAGTCGATTCCGACTCATAGCGACCCTACAGGACAGAGTAGAACTGCCCCATAGAGTTTCCAAGGAGCGCCTGGCAGATTCAAACTGCTGACCTCTTGGTTAGCAGCTGTAGCACTTAACCACTACGCCACCAGGGTTTCCACATTAGAAGTAGTTCTTGGAAAATTAGGAAAGGACAAGGCTGCCAGTGATCAATGCTTCCATTCAATATCGTCAGTTCAAGAAAAAGAAATATGGATTAGTAAGAAAGAAAAACAGTAGTTATTTACAAATTATGTGATTGTCTTCAAAGAAAACCTGAAAGACTTTTCAGGTTATTAAAAATGATAAAGTTTAGCAAAACAGAAAAAACCCATTCCTGTCGACTCCTAGTGACCCTGTAGGACAGAGTAGAACTGCCCCATAGGGTTTCCAAGGAGTGGCTGGTGGATTTGAACTGCCAGCCTTTTGATTAGCAGCCATAGTTCTTAAACACTGCACTACCAGGGCTCCAAAGTTTAGCAAGGTGACTGTATATAAGAATGATATTAAAAAACCAATTACATTTCTGTTATTTAGCAATAAGCAGCAAATACAGTTTTTTTTTAAATTTATAATAGCAAAGAAAAGTACAAGATAAAATGCCTGTTCAGTATGGAGAAAATTTTTAAATGTCATTGGAAAAAAACCTAAATCAATGGAGTGATGATAAAGTTTGCACGAATAGGAAGGCACAGCATTAAAAAGATTTAAGTTCTCCCCAAATTGATGCTTCGATACAATTCAATTCCAACCATAATCTCAAAAGGAATTTTTTAAAAACTTGATAATCGAAGGTGTAAAAATATGCGAGATGCTCTGAAAGAAAATAAAAGCGTGCACTTGAGCTATCAAATATCGAGTCTAATTGTTATGGATTGGATTGTGTCCCCCAAAAATGTGTGTCAACTTGGCTAGGCCATGATTCCCAGTATTGTGTGGTTGTCCTTCGTTTTGTGATCTGATGTTATTAAACTGTGTTGTAAATGCTACCCTCTGTGATGTTAGGAGCCCTGCTGGCACAGTGGTTAAGTGTTGGGCTACTGATCAAAATTGGTCAGCAGTTCAAATCCACCAACCGCTCCTTGGAAACTCTATGTCGCAGTTCTTCTCTTGTCATATAGGGTCGCCATGAGTCAGAATTGACTCAAGGACAATGGATTTTTTTTATGATGTTAATGAGGCAGAATTAGAGGCAGTTACATTAAAGAGGCAGGACACAATCTACATACAGGATTAGGTTTTAAGTCGATCTTTTTTGAGATATAAAAGAGAGAAGCAAGCAGAGAGGAGAGGGACCTCCTACAACCAAGAAAGAAGAGCAGGGAGCGGAGCACATCCTTTGGACCCAGGGTCCCTGCACTGAGGAGCTCCCAGACCAGGAAGATGGGTTACAAGGACCTTCCCCTAGAGCTGGCAGAGAGAGAAAGCTTTCACCTGCAGCTGACAATCTGAACTTGGACTTCTGGCCTTTTAAACTGTGAGAGAATAAACTTCTGTTTGTTAAAGCCATCTACTGGTAGTATTTCTGTAATGAAACCAAAAATAACTAAGACACTTATTAAAAAGGTATAAAATTAAGACTGTGTAGTAATGGCACAGGAATAAACAAAGTGACCAAATGAACAGAAAAGAAAGCCAACTGGGGAAAGGAGAGATTATTCAATAGATAGTGGAGGAACAACAAGTAAACAGTGAAATTGGTTTTCTATTTCTCACAATATACAAATGTACACATCAATTTCAGATGGATTGAAGCCAAGTGTAAAAGGCTTTGTGAAGAAAATAGAGAACATATTTGTGTGTTCAGGACAAAGAATATACAGGATACCTAAAGCAATAACCTAAAAAATGATCAATAAATTCAACTGCACTAAGATTAAGATGTAGATGCTCATCAAAAGATGCCACAAAATGGCATCTGGGTTCTTAAAAGCTAGCAAGCGGCCGTTTAAGATGCATCAATTGGCCCAAACCCACCTGGAGCAAAGGAGAATGAAGAACACCAAAGACACAAGGTAATTATGAGCCCAAGAGACAGAGAGGGCCGCGTGAACCAGAGACTCCATCAGCCTGAGACCAGAAGAACTACTGGCTACCACCAGTGACCACTTTGATAGGGAACACAACACAGAGTCCCTGATGGAGCAGGAGCAAAGTAGGGCATAGAACTCAAATTCTAGCAAAAAGACCAGACAGTGGTCTGAGTGAGACTGGAAGAACCCTGAAGGATATGGTGCCCGGACTCTCTGTTAGCCCAAAACTAAAACCATTCCCAAAGCCAGCTCTTCAGACAAAGATCAGACTGGACTATAAGACATAAAATGATACTCGTGAGGAGTATGTTCCTTAGCTCTAGTAGATAATACATGAGACTAAATGGGCAGCTCCTGTCCGGAGGCGAGATGAGAAGGCAGAAAAGAACAGGAACTGGTTGAATGGGAAATCCGGGGTGGAAAGGAGGAGTGTGCTGTCACATTGTAGGGAGAGCAACTAGGGTCACATAACAATGTGTGTATAAATTTTTGTATGAGAAACTAACTTAAACTGTAAACTTTCTCTTAAAGCGCAATAAAAAAAGGAAAAAAAATCGCTACAAAAAAAAAAAGGCCAAAAATGGGAGAAGATACATGTATGCAATGCATATAACCAATAAATGATTAGTATAAATCACAAAAAATAAAGAATTGCTACAAATAAATAAGAAACACAAAATTAGGCAAAAGATATTAATGGATATTTTTCATAAAAGGAAACAAATTAGAAATGAAACATTTTTTAGCCCACCACTCTGATCTGTTGTTTTAGTAGCCTCATTCCATTTTCTGGAGCCGTAAGTGATAAACGTGCAGTGGCTGGAATGGCTGTTACATGTAACGGGATTGGGAGACATCCTTTGTATTCAATGTCTTTTATGCTGATCCTTTGTGATTCTGCAAAGAATGAACCACTTGTGAAGGGTAAATATTCCCACCAACTGTAGCCCAAGTAACAGCCCTCTGGTGCTACTAAGAATTGGGCACGCTGTACTATAGCAGTGTTCAGAAATGATCTAGATGTGCCCTTCCTGCCTCCTCAGTAGACGCTCCTGCAATTTCTTTACTTTTTTAATAATAATATTTTATTGTGTTTTTGGTGAAGTTTTACACACTTGATAGGTTCCCATTCAGCATTCTCTACACAGGTTGTTGAGTGACATTGGTTACGTTTTTCACGATTCATGAATGTTCTCATTATTTTTGTTTGCAATTTTTTCTTTTTTTTTGTACTTTCCTCTCCTTTTTGCTGTAGTTGGTGGCAGTGAACCTTTCCGTTCTTACTGGGAAACGTACCTATCCAGGGGATTGCTGCTGATCTTTGTGGTAGATTCAGCAGATCACAACCGATTACCTGAAGCCAAAAAACATCTTCATCAATTGATAGGAACAAACCCGATCCTTCCTCTGGTCGTGTTTGCAAACAAACAGGTAAAAGTTTATATAAATATGGATTGTACTCAACAGCTTTATATTAATACAGAAAATAGAAATGTATACTTTAATAACTAAACATTCAACAATATGCTGTATATTCAATTCAGTTTATACTTAGTGGATGTGGAACATTGGAGTATGGCTTATCATAAACCATAATAAATACCTTACACCGTAGTACGTGTATGTTACTTCTCCATATTTTTTTAAGTAAAAAATCATGAACTCTTTGAAGTGTATAGAAATTATAGAGGATACCCATGTACTCACTACCCCAACTTGGTTAAATCTTAACATTTTGCCCTGTTTGCTTCAGAGCTTCCTCCCTTCTAATGTTAAAATCTTGGATGTAATTGAAACTCTCTCTACATCTTTACCTGAACTCATTCTCCTGCCTCTCCAGTGATAACCGCTTTTCCTGATTTTAGTGATTATCATTCCCTTGGACTGGGTTTGTATGTTTTTATACCTTTATTACATTTTCTTACAGTTATAGATACATTATCTGTCTCTAGAGGAATTGTTGAGCTTTTCAATTTGTGCATACTCACTTTTACTAGATACCACCAAGTTGCTTTCCAAAGATGTTACGCTAGTTTATTCTTCCACCAGCAGAATATAACGGTTTCTGCAGCTCCGCATCCTTGCCAATAGGTGGTATTGTCAGACTTTTCAATTTTTATTAATCTGATGGAATAAAATTGTATCATCTTATTTTAATTTGCATTTCCTTAATTATTAGTGAGTTTGAAAGTCTTTTCATAAGTTTATTGATTACTGAAGTGCCTATGTCTGTGAATTACCTATTACAGTGAAACCTGTAAGAGCCGGAACTTGACAGGACTGTCTTGTCTTTCTGGGTCTTGAAAGTTTTCTGCCTTTGACAGGGTGCAATTTTACCACTTTTCTAGCACTGTCTATTAGTGGAGAATATTTGAGTTTTCCTTCTCTGACAGGTTTCTGCCTTACACAGGTTCTGGCATTGCAAGTTTTACTGTAATATCTTTTCCCCTCTTCTGTTAGGTTGCTTATCTTTTCTTATTTGAGTTAAAGGAGTCTTTCCTGTATTTTGAAAAAAAAAAAATCCTTTGTCACTGGTGTCACAATGGTTAAGCACTTGGCTGCTAACTAAAAGGTCGGTGATTCGAACCCACCAGCAGCTCCATGGGAGAAAAGACCTGGCAATCTGCTCCCGTAAAGATTATAGATTAGGAAACCCTGTGGGGCAGTTCTACTCGGTTGTAATAAGAGCCCCAATGAGTTGGAATCGACTCTACCTGCAGACCCCAGCTCCCTTCCATGACTGGGCAAGTACATATGGTAATGAGGTGAGAGTATCTTAATACATTGGAGGAACCCGACCCAAGAGATTGAGAAATGGAAATTCAGGACTTCTGGACGTAGCACAAAACCCTGGTGGCACAGTGGTTAAGAGCCATGACTGCTAACCAAAAGGTCAGCAGTTCAGATTCACCATGTTCTCCTTGGAAACTATGGGGCAGTTCTACTCTGTCCTATAGGGTGGCTGTGAGTTGGAATCAACTCGACAGCAATGGGTTTGGTTTGATTTTGGTTTGGACATAGCACTAAGGAGCCCTGGTGGTGCAGTGGTTAAGTGCTTCGCTGCTAATGGAAGGATCAGCAGTTCAAACCCACCAGCCACTCTGTGGGAGAAAGACGTAGCAGTCTGCTTCGGTAAAGACTGCAGCCTTGGAAACCCTATCAGGCAGTTCTACTTTATCCTGTAGGGTCACTATGAGTCAGAATTGACTCAATGGCAGCAGCTTTGGTTTTGTTTTTTATGAGTCAGAATTGACTGGAGGGCACACTGTTACAATAATGGTGCATTACAAATATCTTCTCTACCATCCTGGTGGTTTATCATATCACTCTGCTTTTGGTGTCCTTTTTTATACAGAAGGTTCCCATTTTTAATACTCAGATTTATCAGTACTTTTCTCTGTGGTTTGTACATGAGGTTGGATAAACAGAGCCATTCGATGTTATATTTAATAGCTTTTACTTGAACTTAATAATGAATTGTGTATTCTAGTTTAAGGTACATTCCTGTTGATAGTCCTTGGCCAAAATATTTAATCTATGCTTTTAGATAACTCATTGTTCCAAGTTATTACATAATAGGTTTTAAAAAGTCATCTTGCTTTCTTTACTCTTTGGATAATGAATTCTGTTAAGACATAATTATATAAGTATGGAATAACCCCAGCATTTGTACTTGATGTGCTTTATCATTACAAGAAATCCCTCCTTCCATCTAATGCCCTCCCTCTCTCATTCTCTTCCTTCCCCAATACCATGACATTATTAACCTGCAACATCATCCATGCTAACGCATCTGTTAACACAGCTACAAAAATTACAACAGGTTCTAGGATTAAATGAATGCAGTTTTCAAACAAACAATATATTGAGACTACCAACATCCATCGAGGTAGTTAATTCCAGCCAAATACCAGGTACAGCACATGAGGCTTACAGTGATGAAACGTGATAGGTTTATATTGGTACGGGGGAAAAAATGACACAGTACCAGATTATTTCCAGTTTAGGGGAACACTGTAAAACAACAAAAAGCCAATTATAAATGAGTTTTAGAAGTGAAAATGCCAATTGAGCTAATTCTGACTTCCATTGCCTCAATTCTTCTCCTGTGACTTTCCATTGAGTTGTCTAATTCTGCAATTTTATTGTTAATCTTCTGAATTTCTGTTTACTGTCTCTCTATGGATTTCTTGCAGCCTGTTAAATCTGTCATTATGCTCTTCTCTATTCTTCTTAAGTTCTTCTGTTGCTTTGTCTGTGTGCTGCTTGGCTTGTTCTGCGTCATGCCTGATCTCCTTACTGATCTCTTGAAGAGTTCTGTATGTTAATCTTTTGTAATCTACCTCTGGTAATTCCATGAAGTTATCTTCATTAAAAAGATTTCTTGATTCTTTGTTTTGGGAGCTTTCTGAAACCATCATGGTCTGCCTCTTTATATGATTTGGTATTGACTGTTGTCTCCCAGCCATCAATAAGTTATCTATTTTATGTTTGCTTACTGTGTCCTAGCTTCTTGTTTCGTTACGCCCAAATAGGCTGCTCCTGTGAGCTAGTTTGATTATTGGTGCCTTTGAAGCTCTAACATTCTGTCACTGGGTGGTTAGAGCTGTTACTAGGTATGTGAGCCCAAGAGTCCATTTACTTTTCTTGTATGGATTCAACTAATGTGTCCAGGCAGTCGTTCACCAGGTGTGTGGTCCAAGCTCTCACCTACAGACCTAGGCAGGCAGGGGTGATTGGTGTAGGCACAGGTATCTGTCTGCAGTAGGGGGTCACGCACTGAGCAAGGCAGGGGGGTGACAGCTGCCAGTCTGTGAAGAAAGCGTGTCCCTGTTCCCTAGAGCGCGTAGGTGGGTGGGTTTTGCAGCCAGACTATGGGCACCCAATCCTGTTGGCTGTAAGGACTGAGAGGTACCACTTATTCTTGGACCCCTATCACAGGTGGCTAGGTGGTGTGGGTGGAGTGACCAGTCCTCAGGCCTCTGATGTGGGTAGGTGAGGACCCTGCTTAATAGGCAGAGTGGTGTGAAATGTCCCGAATTTGCATCTCCACCATACAGCTGATACAGTTGAGGTTAGACTTCAGGTATATACCCTGTTGCACTGTGTTAATGGGGGCCTACATTGTTGTAATGAGCCCACACAGGTCTATGCAGGGGTGAAAGGCATTCAAAGTTGGGGACCCCTTATGTCTGTGCCTAGGCAAAGGAGCTATTTCCGCCCTGAGTTCCCCGCTTAGGGGAGTCAGCAGATTATTTTTTCCTGTTTGTTAATTTGTTCCCTCTCCAAAACCAGGAGAATGGCACAGGGCACGTGACGGGCCCTACTTCTGGCCCAGGGGACATGGCTGTCTCTGAAGCCAGCTTGGACCCAGTGCAGAGCAGGAAGGGGGACAGGTAAATGGGAGAGAGGTGTTTCCCCAAAGAAGTGTTTTTTGATCTGCACAGTAGGTTAGACGCGTGTACTTTTGCCAATTGAGCACTGCTTTTCACTGATTCTGGAGGCATAAGTGGACTCTTCACTGCTTGGTCTCTCCCAATGTGGAAAACGCGTCCCAAACACCACTGCTTGCCTCATCGGGCTTGGGCCAGCAGATCCAGCCTGCGGAGTGCTCGTTCCTGCCAGGTCAGGTCTGGCAACTCCTTGCTGCTTCTGAACCATCTCTCCGTCTCCCTACTGCTCAGTCCGATTCCTCAACTTTGCCTTTGATGTTCAGGGCTCCTAGATTGTTATATATAATCGATTCATTTGTTTCTTTGAGTCTGTGTTGTAAGAGGGACCACAGGAAGTGTCTGACTACGCCGCCATCTTGGCCCCACCCAAACAGCCATCCTTTCGGCTAGTAGTTGACTACTTAGGTTGGAATCAACTGCAACCTGAGTAACAACAAACATCTCTCTGCCGTTTACTGTGGATTTCCCTCCCCTGAGCCTCTGACATCTCGCAGTCTCATCCTCTTTCTCTTCACCTGTCTCTCCCCTCTCTGCCTTCCTTTTCCACCACCTCATTTTCTAATCCCACGTACTTCCTGCTCCCTTCTCTATCTCCCTCCAGCCCTCAAAATTTGATACAAAATATTATATTTCAGTAGAAATAATGGCCGTAAATGAAAACTCACAAAGCAAATGCTATAATCAGTAAAATTTGATAAGGACAAAAAAATGACTAATGAATCAAGTACCTGTTGTTAAATATAAATTAAAGAATTGATCATATTAAAATAATCTTAGGGGGAAAAAAAAGCCAGAAGAACAAAATTGGTAGCAGAGTGACTGCTCTGTACAGAAAATTGATCGAGGAGTTATATTGGTTTGGCTTGATTCCGGATAATACTTTTTTTCTTTTTTTTTACTGTTGTAAAAATATATATAACACAACATTTGCCAATTCAACGTTCCAGAAAATATTTTTTTGATGATAATTCATAAATGCTGGTATGGTATAGTTCTCATGAAAATATTTACATTCAAATGACTTTGGGCTGTACTAATGGGGTCACAGTGTTCTCTGTATCAAAATGATGGGTTCATTGGGAGTAGTAAATGAGAGTAACTCTTCCAAAAGATTGCAAATTAACCAAATTTTTCTGTTTTTCCATTCTGGGTTAAGGATCTTCAAGCAGCATATCATATAACAGATATCCATGATGCTTTGGCATTATCTGAGGTGGGAAATGACAGGAAGATGTTCTTGTTTGGAACCCAAGTGACTGAGAATGGTGCAGAGATACCCTCCATCATGCAGGATGCCAAAGACCTGATCGCACATCTGGCTGCAGATGTGCAGTGACCAGGACCTGGCCCATTGCACAGATCACCATCTACATGTCATCAGGAGTGCTAAGCTTCAAGCTTGAAGCCAAAGGCTCCCACGTTCAAATAAAAAATAAGCCATTTCCTATTTTTTCAATGCATGGCATATGTACAAAGATAATGTTAATTTATTAAGAGCATCTATTTAGGTTTTGAACTTAAAAAATACTTGTAGACAATGTATTTTGGGATTTTAACCAACAGAATTAAAATGAACATGAGCAAGTATTACTCCCATCTGTGATCTTTAAATGACACGAAATTTTGTATTAAAATATTTTAATAAGCGTTTTCTTTTCAAGTGAAGGTCCAGGTGCATTCAAAGCAGATCCATTTAACACTGCAGGGAGAGAGATACCAGTATAGAGTAATGAAAAAAGAAAGTACTACCAAAGCCACATAGAATATAAGTTAACAGCATTCAGAAAGGTTTAGGAAAGGCTTCTCTTCTAAAAACCTGTTACACTAGATGAGAACATTATGGGGATTTGTTTTGTAGCTTCTTGACATTTTTATTTTTATATATAGATAACTGTTTTTCTTGGCTTGCCTTGAAAAAAATAGTGTAACTGGAAATATTTTATAAAAGAGGTTAATTATATTTACCTACCAAACCAAAAAACCAGTTACTGTCACGTGGATTCTGGCTCATGGTGACCGTATGTGTGTCGGAGTAGAATTGTGGTCCTTAGGGTTTCTTTTTTTTTTTTTTTTTTCAATGCAAATTAAATTACTTTTATTGCACAAGAAATACACAAATACACTGTTGTCATAAAAAATTAAAACACTCTGGCTACAGTTTGCTTGGTTCCCTCCCCAGAGGTAACCATTATTATTAATTTAGGGCTTATCCTTCCAAGTTTTTTTTTTTTTCTTTACACCTTACTCCATACTCCCACTTTACTCTCCCCGTAATGAGTCAGCCCTTCCAGCCTCTCCTTTCGTGATATTTTTGCCAGCCTCTAATCCTCTCTACGCTCCTGTCTCCCCTCCAGACAGGAGATGCCAACACAGTCTCAAGTGTCCACCTGATACAAGTAGCTCACTCTTCATCAGCATCTCTCTCCAACCCATTGTCCAGTCCCTTCCATGTCTGATGAGTTGTATTCGGGAATGGTTCCTGTCCTGGGCCAACAGAAGGTTTGGGGACCATGACTGCCGGCATTCCTCTAGTCTCAGACCATTAAGTCTGGTCTTTTTAAGAGTATTTGGGGTCTGCATCCCACTGATCTCCTGCTCCCTCAGGGGTTCTCTGCTGCACTCCCTGTCAGGGCAGTCATCGGTTGTGGCAGGGCACCATCTAGTTCTTCTGGTCTCAGGATGCTGTAAGTCTCTGGTTTATGTGGCCCTTTCTGTCTCTTGGGCTCATAGTTGTCATGTGACCTTGGTGTTCTTCATTGCCCTTTGATCCAGGTGGGTTGATACCAATTGATGCATCTTAGATGGCCACTTGTTAGCATTTAAGACCCCAGACGCCACTTTTCAAAGTGGGATGCAGAATGTTTTCATAATAGTATTATTTTGCCAATTGACTTAGAAGTCCCCTTAAGCCATAGTCCCCAAACCCCCACCCTTGCTCCGCTGACCTTTGAAGCATTCAGTTTATCCCAGAAACTTCTTTGCTTTTGGTCCAGTCCACTTGAGCTGACCTTCCCTGTATTGAGTATTGTCCTTCCCTTCACTTAAAGTAGTTCTTATCTACTAACTAATCAGTAAATAACCCTCTCCCACCCTCCCTCCCTCCGCCCCCTCGTAACCACAAAAGTATGTGTTCTTCTCAGTTTATACTATTTCTCAAGATCTTATAATAGTGGTCTTACAGAATGTTTGTCCTTTTGCCTCTGACTAATTTCACTTAGCATAATGTCTTCCAGGTTCCTCCATGTTGTGAAATGTTTCACAGATTCGTCACTGTTCTTTATCGATGCATAGTATTCCATTGTGTGAATATACCACAATTTATTTAACCGTTCATCGGTTGATGGGCACCTTGGTTGTTTCCAGCTTTTTGCTATTGTAAACAGAGCTGCAATAAACATGGGTGTGCATGTATCTGTTCGTGTGAAGGCTCTTATTTCTCTAGGGTATATTCCGAGGAGTGGGATTCCTGGGGTTGTGTGGTAGTTCTATTTCTAACTTTTTAAGAAAACGCCAGATAGATTTCCAAAGTGGTTGTACCATTTTACATTCCCACCAACAGTGTATAAGAGTTCCAATCTCTCCACAGCCTCTCCAACATTTATTAATTTGTGTTTTTTGGATTAATGCCAGGCTTGTTGGAGTGAGATGGAATTTCATCGTAGTTTAATTTGCATTTCTCTAATGGCTAATGATCGAGAGCATTTTCTCATGTATCTGTTACCTGCCTGAATATCTTCTTTAGTGAAGTGCGTGTTCATATCCTTTGCCCACTTTTTGATTGGGTGCTTTGTCTTTTTGTGGTTGAGTTTTAACAGAATCGTGTAGATTTTAGAGATCAGGCGCTGGTCGGAGAGATCATAGCTGAAAATTCTTTCCCAATCTGTAGGTGGTCTTTTTACTCTTTTGGTGAAGTCTTTAGATGAGCATAGGTGTTTGATTTTTAGGAGCTCCCAGTTATCTGGTTTCTCTTTGTCATTTTTGGTAATGTTTTGTATTCTGTTTATGCCTTGTATTAGGGCTCCTAACGTCCTTATTTTTCTTCCATGATCTTTATCATTTTAGTCTTTATGTTTAGGTCTTTGACCCACTTGGAGTTAGTTTTTGTGCATGGTGTGAGGTATGGGTCCTGTTTCATTTTTTTGCAAATGGATATCCAGTTATGCCAGCACCATTTGTTAAAAAGACTATCTTTTCCCCAATTAACAGACACTGGGCCTTTGTCAAATACCAGCTGCTCATATGTGGATGGATTTATATCTGGGTTCTCAATTCTGTTCCATTGGTCTATGTGCCTGTTGTTGTACCAGTACAAGGCTGTTTTGACTACTGTGGCTGTATAATAGGTTCTAAAATCAGGTAGAGTGAGGCCTTCCACTTTCTTCTTTTTCAGTAATGCTTTACTTATCCGAGGCTTCTTTCCCTTCCATATGAAGTTGGTGATTTGTTTCTCCATCACATTAAAAAATGTCATTGGAATTTGGATTGGAAGTGCATTGTATGTATAGATGGCTTTTGGTAGAATAGACATTTTTACTCTGTTAAGTCTTCCTATCCATGAGCAAGGTATGTTTCTCCACTTAAGTAGATCCTTTTTAGTTTCTTGCAGTAGTACTTTGTAGTTTTCTTTGTATAGGTCTTTTACATCTTTGGTAAGATTTATTCCTAAGTATTTTATCTTCTGGGGGGCTACTGTGAATGGTATGGATTTGGTGATTTCCTCTTCGATGTTCTTTTTGTTGATGTAGAGGAATCCAAGTGATTTTTTGTATGTTTATCTTATTACCTGAGACTCTGCCAAACTCTTCTATGAGTTTCAGTAGTTTTCTGGAGGATTCCTTAGGGTTTTCTGTGTATAAGATCATGTCATCTGCAAATAGAGATAATTTTACTTCCTCCTTGCCAATCCGGATGCCCTTTATTTCTTTGTCTAGCCAAATTGCTCTGGCTAGGACCTCTAGCACAATGTGGAATAAGAGCAGTGATAAAGGGCATCCTTGTCTGGTTCCTGTTCTCAAGGGAAATGCTTTCGGACTCTCTCCATTTAGAGTGATGTTGGCTGTTGGCTTTGTATAGATGCCCTTTATTATGTTGAGGAATTTTCGTTCAATTCCTATTTTGCTGAGAGTTTTTGTCATGAATGGGTGTTGGACTTTGTCAAATGCCTTTTCTGCGTCAATTGATAAGATCATGTGGTTTTTGTCTTTTGTTTTATTTATATGGTGGATTACATTAATGGTTTTTCTAATATTAAATCAGCCTTGCATACCTGGTATAAATCCCACTTGGTCGTGGTGGATTATTTTTTTGTTGAATTCTATTAGCTAGAATTTTGTTGAGGATTTTTGCATCTATGTTCATGAGGGATATAGGTCTGTAATTTTCTTTTTTTGTGATGTCTTTACCTGGTTTTGGTATCAGGGATATGGTGGCTTCATAAAATGAGTTAGGTAGTATTCCGTCATTTTCTATGCTTTGGAATACCTTTAGTAGTAGTGGTGTTAACTCTTCTCTGAAAGTTTGGTAGAACTCTGCAGTAAAGCTGTCCGGGCCAGGGCTTTTTTTTGTTGGGAGTTTTTTGATTACTGTTTCAATCTCTTTTTTTGTTATGGGTCCATTTAGTTGTTCTACTTCTGATTGTGTTAGTTTAGGTAGGTAGTGTTTTTCTAGGAATTCATCCATTTCTTCAAGGTTTGCAAATTTGTTAGAGTACAATTTTTTGTAATAATCTGATATGATTCTTTTAATTTCAGTTGGGTCTGTTGTGATGTGGCCCATCTCGTTTCTTATGCGGGTTATTTGTTTCCTTTCCTGTATTTCTTTCGTCAGTCTGGCCAATGGTTTATCAATTTTGTTAATTTTTTCAAAGAATCAGCTTTTGGCTTTGTTAATTTTTCAATTGTTTTTCTGTTCTCTAATTCATTTAGTTCAGTTCTAATTTTTATTTGTTTTCTTCTGGTGCCTGATGGATTCTTTTGTTGCTCACTTTCTATTTGTTCAAGTTGTAGGGACAGTTCTCTGATTTTGGCTCTTTCTTCTTTTTGTATGTGTGCATTTATTGATATAAATTGACCACTGAGCGCTGCTTTAGCTGTGTCCCAGAGGTTTTGCTAGGAAGTGTTTTCATTCTCGTTGCATTCTGTGAATTTCTTTATTCCCTCCTTAATGTCTTCTATAACCCAGTCTTTTTTGAGCAGGGTATTGTTCAGTTTCCAAGTAATTTGATTTCTTTTCCCTAATTTTTCTGTTACTGATTTCCACTTTTATGGCCTTATGGTCTGAGAAGATGCTTTGTAATATTTCAATGTTTTGGATTCTGCAGAGGTTTGTTTTACGACCTAATATGTGGTCTATTCTGGAGAATGTGCCATGTGCGCTAGAAAAAAAGTATACTTTGCAGCAGTTGGGTGGAGTGTTCTGTATAAGTCAATGAGGTCAAGTTAGTTGATTGTAGCAATTAGGTCTTCCATGTCTCTGTTGAGCTTCTTACTGGATGTCCTGTCCTCTGAAAGTGGTGTGTTGAAGTCTCCTACTATAATTGTGGAGGTGTCTATCTCACTTTTCAGTTCTGTTAAAGTTTGTTTTATGTATCTTGCAGCCCTGTGATTGGGTGCATAAATATTTAATATGGTTATGTCTTCCTGATCAATTGTCCCTTTCATCATCATTTAGTGTCCTTCTTTATCCTTTGTGCTGGATTTAAGTCTAAAGTCTATTTTGTCAGAAATTAATATTGCTACTTCTCTTCTTTTTTGCTTATAGTTTGCTTGATATATTTTTTCCCATCCTTTGAGTTTTAGTTTGTTTGTGTCTCTAAGTCTAAGGTGTGTCTCTTGTAGGCAGTATATAGACGGATCGTGTTTCTTTATCCAGTCTGAGACTCTCTGTCTCTTTATTGGTGCATTTAGTCCATTTACATTCAGCGTAATTATAGATAAGTATGTGTTTAGTGCTGTCATTTTGATGCTTTTTATGTGTGTTGTTGACAATTTCATTTTTCTACTTTTTTGTGCTGAGACGTTTTTCTTTCTAAATTGTGTGTTCCTCATTTTCATAGTATTTGACTTTATGTTTGCTGAGTCGTTATGTTTTTCTTGGTTTTTATTTTGAGTTATGGAGTTGTTATACCTCTTTGTGGTTACCTTAATATTTACCCCTATTTTTCTAAGTAAAAACCTAACTTGTATTGTCCTATATCGCCTTGTATCCCTCTCCACATGGCGGTTCTGTGCCACCTATATTTAGTCCCTCTTTTTGATTATTGTGATCTTTTACATATTGACTTCAATGATTCCCTGTTTTGAGCGTTTTTTTCTTTTTAAAATTAATCTTAATTTGTTTTTGTGATTTCCCTATATGAGTTGATATCAGGATGCTCTGTTCTGTGACCTTTGTTGTGCTGGTATCTGATATTATTGGTTTTCTGACTAAACAATTTCCTTTAGTATTTCTTGTAGCTTTCGTTTGGTTTTTGCAAATTCTCTAAGCTTGTGTTTATCTGTAAATGTTTTAATTTCGCCTTCATATTTGAGAGAGAGTTTTGCTGGATATACGATCCTTGGCTGGCAGTTTTTCTCCTTCAGTGCTCTATATATGTCATCCCATTGCCTTCTTGACTGCATGGTTTCTGCTGAGTAGTCTGAACTTACTCTTCTTGATTCTCCTTTGTAGGAGACCTTTCTTTTATCCCTGGCTGCTTTTAAAATTTTCTCTTTATCTTTGGTTTTGGCAAGTTTGATGATAATATGTCTTGGTGTTTTTCTTTTTGGATCAATCTTAAATGGGGTTCAATGAGCATCTTGGATAGATATCCTTTTGTCTTTCATGATGTCAGGGAAGTTTTCTGCCAACAGATCTTCAGCTATTCTCTCCGTGTTTTCTGTTATCCCTCCTTGTTCTGGCACTCCAATCACACGCAAGTTGTTATTCTTGATAGAGTCCCACATGATTCTTAGGGTTTCTTCATTTTTTTTAATTCTTTTATCTGATTTTTTTTCAGCTATATTGGTGTCAATTCCCTGGTCCTCCAGATCTCCCACTCTGCTTTCCAATTGCTTGATTCTGCTCCTCTGACTTCGTATTGCATTGTTTAATTCTGTAATTTTATTGTTAATCTTTTGGATTTCTGAATGCTGTCTCTCTATGGATTCTTGCAACTTATTAATTTTTCCACTATGTTCTTGAATAATCTTTTTGAGTCCTTCAACTGCTTTATCAGTGTGTTCCTTGGCTTTTTCTGTAGATTGCCTTATATCATTTCTGAGGTCATCCCTAATATCTTGAAGCATTCTGTAAATTAGTTTTTTATATTCTGCATCTGGTAATTCCAGGATTGTATCTTCATTTGGGAAAGATTTTGATTCTTTAGTTTGGGGAGTTGTAGAAGCAATCATGGTCTGCTTCTTTATGTGGTTTGTTGTCGACTACTGTCTCTGAGCCATCACTAAGATGTTGTAGTGATTTATTCTATATTTGCTCACTAAGTCTTATCTTGTTTTGTTTTCTTTCAATATGTGTAAATGGGCTACTAGATTGTGCTGTCTTGATTATTGTAGCCCTTGAGTCACTTATGTCCTATTACCAGCTGGTTTGGGCTGTTACCAGGTATATAAGCCTAAGAGTCCATTCACTATTCTTGAGTAGAATCTGATTTTGGATCATCAAGTGTGTGGTGCAGACTGTCACCTATCCACCTAGAGAAGTACTGGTGATAGTTGTGTGCACCATATTCTAGTAGCAGCTGGGGTTCACACTCCAGGGGGGGCAGGATGCTGACAGGCTTCCTCCAAGTGCCAGTGAGGTAGGTGTGTCTCTATTCCTAAAGCACTTTGGTGGGTGGGCTCTGCAGCTGTACCTTAGGCCCCCAATGCAAGTACCTCTACAGATTGGTAGGTGTCACCCTCCTAAGACCCCTAAGGCAGGAGGCTACGTGGTCTGGGTGGAGCTTCAGCCTTCAGGTCCCTGTTGTGTGTCAGTGAGGGCTCTGTTGAATAAGCAGAGATATCAGACCTGGGAAACTTGTCTTTCCAGTAATCCGCTAAAACAATTACAGTCAGATCCCTATCAGAAATGCCTTTGCATTATAATAGCCACCTTGTTCCCTGTAGGGATGAAACCCCAAGACTGTGGATCACATATTCTTGGCTGGAGCTGGTTCTGTGTTTTTAGTCCATTTAGGAAAGGATTTTTGGTCCCTGGGTTTTTTGTAGCTGCTTCTCTCAGGCCAGGAGAATGGGTTAGGAAAAGACCAAAAAAAAAAAAGAAAGAAAGGAAAATGGCAGCGCAGTTCACTCTCTGGCTCAGGTAATTCCAATGTTAATGAAGCTGCCTGGGAAGGGGAGGGGAGGGTTCAGATAAACAGAAGAGAGTAGCACCCCGGAATATAGACAAAGTTACTTATCTTGCTTGGGATGACTGTTTTATCTGAGATTCCCGAGGGGCACGTCCACTGTGTGCGCTGGCTGGGTAGAGGTTGCCGCCAAGGGTCAGGCCTGAGTCCCCTGCTTGCGCTGTCTCAGAAGCTGCGGTTAGTTCCTCCGCTCCCAGTCCAAAGCTCAGCACCAAGGTTCCCTGGCTGGGATGCCGCACTCCCGGCTCCAAAACCAGTCGCTGCCTCCCGGTGACTTCTCCTCCTGTCAGTTGTGTCGCCGCGCTGCCTGCGTGCATTGGCTGGACTTCCCCCGAGGTCAGTTCTGGGGGCCAGGGCTGCATTCCGTGTTTGCACCATCACAGGATGCCGTGCTCAGCTCCCCTGCGCCCAGTCCAAAGCCCAGCGCCAAGGTTTCCTGACTGGGACCCTGGCTCCAGGCTCCAAAAACAGTCGCTGCTTCCCCGTTGCTGTTCACTCTCGGTCTCTGTCACTCAGGTCAACTCTTTAGATTTGTGTTTGATGGTCAGGGTTCGTAGATTGTCATGTATGTGATCGATTCACTTGTTTTTCCGAGCCTTTGTTGCAAGAGGGATCCAAGGTAGCTTCTACCTAGTCAGCCATCTTGGCCCCGGCTCCTTAGGGTTTCTAATGGCCCATTTTTTGGAAGTAGATTGCCAGATGTTTCTTTCAAGGTGCCTCTGGATGGACTTGAAACTTCCAACCTTTTAGTTAGCAACCAGATGGCTTTGACTGTTTGCACCAAGGACTCTGTGTTTACCTACAGACACAATGTAAACTCAGCTTTTAACCTCAGTGCTTTGTCTTGATTAAAGAAAATAAAGACTTGGAAGTTTTTTTTTTTTCTCTAAAGCTTTCCCAGGTTAAATTTAGAATCCGTGACAAAGTAAAGAACCAAAATGTGATGAAGACTGTCAGCCCTTCCTAATGTTAGCACATAGCCTTCTTTCTTTAGTTGTAGTTTAAAAGGGAGTGTAATTGAACTTAGGCCTTAGGCATTCATGTGCAGAATGATGCCTGTCCTCTGAGAGGAGGCACTGGACCATACACCTTGAAGGTCTCTAGCTTTTTCACAGTCAGTGCTGCAGGATAATATTTAAAGTTATCAGATCACAACAGGTGCTTGGGTGTCCAGTGTCAGACCCTCTTCTGTCTGGTCTGTGAAGGCTGAATCACACAATGATTCAGAATTGTCATAAACCTTGGATTTCAGCCTCTGCCCCAAGCACTGCCATTAACTGCCCCAGTGGACACTTAATCGTCCTGTGTCTCAGTCTTTTGTCTGTAAAAAGATCAGTTCAGATGCAGACTATTTCCAGTCCTAAGCTCTGATTCCATGTGACCTCTCTACCTGGATGCCTAATTCAAAGACGATGCCAAAAGCTTCCAGGATGGGAAAGCAGTACTTATTCTTCCTTGTTCAGCCTTCTTTTTCTTACATTCTGATTTCAGATTATGCATTTTGTCAACAAGTGTTGTGGTTGGAGTTTTTCCTTCAGTCAAACAATTACTGAGTGCCAGTGTGCCTGTCACTGCTTCTTGTTAGGGATGAATGAAACAGGGACCCTATACTTTATATGCTCTCTCTCTTAGTAGTGCAGTGCTGCTATAACAGAAATACCACAAGTGTATGGCTTTAACAAACAAAAATTTATTCTCTCACAGTTTAGTAGGTTAGAAGTCCAAATTCAGGTTGCCAGCTCCAGGGGAAGGCTTTCTATCTCTGTTAGCTCTGCGGGAAAGTCCTTGTCATCAATCTTCCCCAGTTGAGGAACTTCTCAGCAGAGGGACCCCAGGTTCAAAGATGAGCTCTTCTCCTGGCTCTTGTTTCTTGGTGGTATGAAGTCCCCATGTCTCTCTGCTTGCTTCTCTCTTTTATATCTTAAAAGAGATTAAGACACAACCTAATCTTGTAAATTGAGTCCTGCCTCATTAACATAACTGCCTCTAATCCTGCCTCATTAACATCACAGAGGCAAGATTTAAAAAACATAGGAAAATCACATCAGATGACAAAATGGTAGACAGTTATACAATACTGGGAATCATGGCCTAGCCAAGTTGACACACATTTTTGGGAGATACACTTCAATCCATGATACTGTTTCAGTCTGATGAGGTATATGTTACAGGAATTTCTAACAGAAATGGCACTCAGCCAAGACAGGTTAGAATGTTGTCAAAGACTGCTCGGCTGGCAGTCTTCCCAGTAGGCCACACAGAGTGGCATTTATTACCTTAGAGAATTTACCACAATCTGGGATCTGTTGCCAGCCTTCTAGGATCAATAACTACAGGCTTGGTTAGCACACTAAAAATGGATCCACCTCTTCATTTATTCATTCAATAAATATTTATTGAGTGCCAATCATGTGTCAGAACTCTTTCAGTTGAAAATGACAGAAACTGAACTCAAATTTGTGTCCCTAAAAAAGAGGATACTTCTTTTTGGCTCATCATACTGAAAAATCTGGGCAAGAGGTCCAAAGGTAAAGAGGCTGTCTATCTCTTGACTAACCTCTGCTTGGCTTCATTCTTATATTCCTTCTACAAGGTAGTAAGATGGCTGCTGTCAGCACCAAGCTTTAACATTCTTACAGTTTAAGATCCCAGAGTAAAATGGGTCCCCTCTCAGGAGCCACGCAGCGAATCTCATGGAGGGACACAAGTTGACTCTGCTGGGGTCACATGTTCATCCCTGAAATAATCGCCGTGCCAGAGTGCCCAGACCCGTGGAGGGTGGGTAAAATTAGCCTCCTCAAACCACATGGAATTAGTTCCCCATAGAAGGGAAGGGTTCTTCTTTAAGAAGAAAAGAGAAGGGATACTGGGCAGGAAAATAAAAACGTTGACAGCCATCACAGCCATTCACTGTGCTTGGCTCTGGGAACGCACCAGTGACCAGATCAGAGAGGGTTCCTTTCTTTAAGAAGATTACGGTATAGCTGGGGTGACATACACTAAAATGAGCAAACATAATTATGAAATAATCAAAAATTGTGGTGAAGCAACAAACCAAGATAGAAAATAATGGTAACATTCTTTAATTAATGTGGGCTGGCAATACTTCTCTGAGTAAGTGGTATTTAAGCCCAGTCCTAAAGGATACAAAAGAGCCAGTATGTAAAGAGTGGAAGAAGAGGGCTACAGACAGTGGGAACAGGTATAGGAAGAGCCTGAAATGGGGAAGAGTTTGACATGTTGGAGAAGAACAGAGAAGGGGGAATGTAGAGAGGGTAGAGCAGACTAAAGGTGCACTGGAGAGACTTCTGGCCAACATGGCACCATAGATAGAAGCACCACGCCATTGCTCCACAGTAAAGACCTGAAAAACTACAACAGAGACAAACATCATTCCTGGAACCCGAAGTGTCAAATGAAGAGATAAAGAACTCAACCAAATACTGAATGGAATAAGAAACTGACAGAGGACTGAGAGTGAGGAAAGATAGGTGCCGAGGTTCCTTAATGCGGCACAGATTTGCTGTCTTGGACTCCTGTCGGAGATTGGCTGGCAGGGAGCACGGGAAAGCAGCTTCACAGAGCTCCGAGCAGGAGACAGACCACCTGGTAACCAGCGATACACGTTTTCGCATCCCCCCAATCCTCTCCCTACTGCTCTACCTCTGAGCTTCCTGTCTGGTTGTGGTGGCCTGGCAGGCCGGGAAGTGTGGCCTCCCTGTGGCTTGGATTCCCCCCACCCACATTGCAGATTGGCATACAGGGAGTAGGGGAAAGCAGCTTCATGAAGTTCCCAGCAGGAGACAGAGCACCCAGCAACGAGTGATATACGCTTTCCTAACACCCACCCTTTTTCCCCTCCCCCTTCGCTGTCCTCTGCTTCCTGCTAGCTGCAGTCTCTTGGCCAGGAGGCAACTGCTTCTGCCCTGGGCCACTTGGATTCACCCCGTCCACACTGGCCGGGTCCCTGAGCTGTTGCTTCTTTCTGTCTCTTTTGGTTTTATCCATGCCTCCCACAACCTGGCTCTGTGTGCCATCTTTGCTTCTTCTTGAAGGCTGTGAAGCCGTGTTCAACTGGGAATCCACTCCCCCACCCTGGACACCACAGCTGGTGGGATCCTTGGGGCTTTTTTTTTTTTTGCTCTGTTTTGTTTCATTTGTATGTTTGTTTTCTTTCTCTTTTTCCCCTTGGGAGCCCCTTCTAGCCGGGCTGCACTGCATGGCCTAGGAGACACTCCCCCAATCTGCACAGCCATGTTGTGGGATCCCTGGGGGCATTTCTCTTTTTTCTTTTCTTTTTTTCTTCTCTCTTTTCCCCTTCTGTCTTTCTTCATTTCTCAGTTCTAGTCTGTCAGTACTTACTTTCTTTTCCTGTCTCTTGAATACCCAGTACTGTGTGACATCTATACCCTCCTCTAGCCAGGCTATACTGCACAGCCTGGGAGCAACTTCCCCGGTCTTTGTGGCCTCACTGGTGGGACCCCTGGGGGCTTTTTTCTTCCTTTTTTTCCCCAAATTTTTACCTTTTTTTTTTTTTCCTCTTTTTCCTTTTTACTTCTCTCCATTTCTCAGGTTCTCATCATTCCACTCCAATAGAAAGCCCCATTGCACTCTGTTTGCTTGTTTGTTTTTGTCTCCTGTTTCTCTCCTCTTTCCTATACCCATACTAGCTTCATACATCACAACTTCCCCCTCTTTCCTGCCTACCTGCACCATGCTCTGAACATCACACCTCTGAGCAGCACAGGCTTGGCCTACTGGAACCTGCCCAGCACTGATTCCTGGCCCACCCTGTCGGCTGTAGTAAGTGCCACAAATAACCCATCCAGCCTTTCCCCTTCAACTGGACCTGCCCTCCTGCACCATATCTGAGTGACTGGCCCTGCCCATTGGACAAGTAGGTGAAAAGTATCATGACTACAGACAAGCAAACAACAAAGAATGCACAGCCCACCTGCTCAGACGACACCAAATAAAACAAAAAAGCAGGACAAAACAAACAAATCTACGATCAAGAAATGAAGAAAATAAATACTGAATGCCCTGAAGACAGCAGACAATATCAAAACATTTAAAACAGTAGAGGATGGTTCCAGTAGGCATCCAAAATAGAACATCAGATGATTTCCCAGCAGAAGAAAAGACACTAAAACTACCTGACAAGGGATTCAAATCTCTAATATTCAGAGCTATCCAAGAACTGAAGCAAAAATCAGACAAAATGAGGAAAAAATAGACAAGTTTATGGGAAAGGCAGACAAATTCATGGAAAACACAGATTAAAAAAATGGAACAATTCAGGAAAATAATACAGGAACAAAATGCCAAAATAAATTACAACTAGAAATCACACAAAAACAGCAATTAGAAATCCAAAAGGTAAACAACAAGGTTTCAGGAATGGACAGAGCCATTAAAGGGCTCAGGAGCAGGCTTGAAATGATGGAAGACAGGATCAGTGAAACTGAAGACAAACACTTGGATACAACTCTGCTTGAGGAAAAACCAGAAAAAAGAACAAAGAAAAATGAGGAAACCCTGAGAATCAAAAGCAAAAATTTGCAAGTCATCAGAGTTCCAGAACAGGGAGCGAAAATGGAAAACACAGAGATGATCATTGAATAATTGCTGACAGAAAACTTCCCTAATATCATGAATGATGAAAAGCTGACCATCCAAGAAGCTCAAAAAACCCCATATAGGATAGACCCCAAAAGAAAAACACGAAAGCATATCATAATCACACTCACTAAAATCAAAAACAAAGAAAAAAGTCTGCGAGCAGCTCGAGAAAAACAAAAAGTCACATACAGAGAAGAACCAATAAGACTAAACTCTGATTATTTGGCAGAAAGAATGCAGGCAAGAAGGCAATGGGATGATACATATAAAACCTTGAAAGAAGAACATTGCCAACCACAAATAATATATCCTGCAAATTTTCATTCAAATATGATGGTGAAATTAGAACATTTCAAGATAAACAGAAATTAAGGAAATATATAAAAACCAAACCAAACCTACAAGAATTATTAAAGGGAGTCCTTCAGTCTGAGAACTAACAACATCAGACCACAGCCTAAATGTAGGACACAAGACTGTACCAGTCAGATACCAAAGTAGGAAATAAACTCTCAAGGACTATCCAAAACCAAAAGAATTGCAACAGGGAACCAGAGAGGTTAATCTGTAAATGACAACAATATCAGAACAATAAAAGAGGGAATAAATGGTGTAGGTATAGAAATTTCTAATGGAGAGGAAGGCAAAGTGATACCAAGTAATAATAGACTGGTTCAAACCTAGGAAGATAAGGGTAAATTCCAAGGTAACCACAAAGAAAGTTAACAAACCTACTCATAAAAATAAAGAAGAAAAACATAGAGTCTCAATAAAAACAAAAGAAATTTACAAACAAAAGGAACTCAGCACAGGAGAGTAAGGGGAACAATGAAAATATTAGCACCACAAAAAAAAAGCACTACAAAATGACAGCAATGAACTCACACCTTTCAATAATTACACTTAATGTAAATGGCTTAAATGCATCCATAAAAAGACACAGAGTGACAGAATGGATTAAAAAACAAGACACACAATGGAGTATTACGCAATGATAATGAACAACGATGAATCTGTGAAGCTTCTCATAACATGGATGAATCTGGAGGGCATTATTCTGAGTGAAATAAGTCAATCACAAAAGGACAAATACTGTATGAGACCACTACTGTAAATACTCATGAAAGGTTTACATACAAAAAGAAACCATCTTTATTGGTTATGAGGGAGGGGAAGTGTAGGGATGGAAAAATACTTAATAGACAATAGATAAGTGGAAACTTTGGTGACGGGTAAGACAGTACACAATACTGGGGAAGCCAGAATAACCTGTAAAAGGCAAGGTCGTGGTAGCCCCAGAGACACATCCATACTCCCTGAGGGACTGAAACTCTGGACTGAGGGCTGTGGGGACCATGATCTCGGGGGAATATCTAGCTCAACAGGCATAACATAATTTATAAAGAAAATGTCCTACATTTTACTTTGGTGAGTAGCATCTGGGGCCTTAAAAGCTTGTGAGTGGCCATCTGAGATACTCCACTGGTCTCACCCCTTCAGGAGAAGGAAGAATGAAGAAAACTAAAAATACAAGGGAAAGATTAGTCCAAAGACTAATGTACCCCATCTACCATGGCCTCCACCAGACTGAGTCCAGTACAACGAGATGGTGCCTGGCTACCACCACTGACTATTCTGACAGGGATCACAACAGAGGGTCCTGGAGAAAAATGTAGAACAAAATTCTAACTCAAAAAGAAAGACCAGACTTACTGGCCTGACAGAGACTGGAGAAACTGGAGTATGGCCCCGGACACCCTTTCAGCTTAGTAGTGAGGTCACTCCTGAGGTTCACCCTTCAGCCAAAGATTGAACAGGCCCATGGACCAAAACAAGACTAAAGGGGCACACCAGCCCTGGGGCAGGGACTGGAAGGCAGGAGGGGACAGGAAAGCTGGTAATAGGGAACCCAAGGTTGAGAAGGGAGAGTGTTGACATAGATTGTCAATCAATGTCATAGAACAATGTGTGTACTATCTGTTTGATAAGAAACTAGTTTGTTCTGTAAAGCTTCACCTAATGTACAAAAAAAAAAAAAGAAGAATTAAAAAAAAAGTCACACTGGAGAGAAAGATCATAAGGCATCTTATGGCGTGAAACTTGGGGTTTATTCTCAGCGGTTTGGCGTGTCGTGATTGGAGGTGGGCAAAGGTAGAAATTGGAGGACAAGTTGGAAGGTCATTGCAGAATCCAGGTAAGACAGGATGATGCTTAGACAGAGATGATGTTAGGAGATACAAGAAAAGAATGGATTAAATATATGTCTTTGGAAACTTTCTGGAATTACTGATGCATTGGAGGTAGGAGGATGAGGGAAAGAAGGAATCAAGGTTGATTCCTAAATTTCTCTCAGGAAAGACATTAGATTCATGAGATTTGTGTATAAAAGCAGAATGTCAGTTGATTACTGTGACATGGATTAGGATTCATTCTGTGTGACCCTAATCTTTCCTAGTAAGCAGACCTGCTTGGGAAGCTGAGAAACTTGAGAAAGTTGTCTGGTGAGCATTAGGCCACACGTTCTTCTCAGTAGCAGGGCTTGGAGAACCAGTCAGTTGGCTTAGGTTTCTCTACTCTCTGCAGTTCTTAAATGGGCACAGGCTCTCTGACTCTACTTCTGTACTCTCAATTGTGGGCAGAAGACCTCCTGGATTGGCACATTTTTTGGATATTGAAAGCATTCCATTTAATTGTGGGCCAGTTTTGTTTACTTAGGGACCATTCTGCCTCATTAACGTGACTTTGCATAATTCTTCTTTGATTGTATATTGAATTTAAACTTTCTGAGGTAGCTTAGGGGTCTCTGGGTGGCACAAACTAACTGAAAGATTGGCGGCTGAAACCCACCCAGAGGTGCCTTGGAAGAAAGTCCTAGAGATCTGCTCCTGAAAGGTCACACCAGGAAAATCCTATGCAGCACAGTTCTACTCTGAAGCACATGGAGTTGCTACGAGTCAAAATTGATCCAATGGCAACTGGTAATGTAAAATGTAATGCCAGTAGCTTTATTTCTCCTTTATCCAAGTTTTTTGGGGATACTTCTTAAATCTCCATACAGTACTGCATGTGTCTATATCAAAGTGAGTCTGAAGGAGATTTCCTGACTCATACAAGCATCTGTCTCCTAATTCCACTCCCGATCACATTCACATTTCAAAATGTTTCTGTTTTAGAAGCCAGCACAACTTGTACAAGGCAAGATCATGGAAGCTTCATAGACACATCCAAACTCCCTGGGGGACCGAATTGGTGGGCTGAGGGCTGTGGGGACCATGGTCTCAGGGAACATCTCGTTCAATTGGCATAACAGTTTGTAAAGAAAATGTTCTACATCCTACTTTTGTGAGTAGTGTCTGGCATCTTAAAAGCCTGTAAGTGGCCATCTAGGATACCCCACTGGTCTCACCCCTTCAGGAGCAAGGAGAAATGGAGAAAACTAAAGATACAAGGGAAAGATTAGTCCAAAGGCCTAATGGATCCCATCCACTGTGGCCTCCACCAGGCTGAGTCCAGTACAATTAATTAGATAGTGCCCGGCTACCACCACTGACTGCTCTGGCAGGGATCACAATAGAGGGTCCTGGACAGAGCTGGAGAAAATGTAGAACAAAATTCTAACTCAAAAAGAAAGACCAGACTTGCTGGCCTGACAGAGACTGGAGAAACCTCGAGAGTATGGCCCTCAGACACCATTTCAGCTTAGTAATGAAGTCACTCCTAAGGTTCACCCTTCAGCCAAAGAGTGGACAGGCCCATAAAATGAAACGAGACTAAAGGGGCACACCAGCCCAGGGGGCAAGGACTAGAAGCAGGAAGGAACAGGAAAGCTGGTAATAGGGAAGCCAAGGTTGAGAAGGGAGAGTGTTGACAGGTCCTGGGGTTGTTAATCAATGTCAAAAAACAGTACATGTACTAAGTGTTTAATGAGAAACTAGTTTGTTGTGTAAATCTTCATCTAAAGTACAAAAAAAAAAGGTGAGACTTTAATGGGAATTTCAAAACTTTTAAAAAATATATGAAATAGACATGATAAGAATAAAATAAACATCCAAAACTTGAACAAAGCCATAGCCATAAGTGTTTCCAACAGTGAAGGATACCAAGGTGTCCATCAACAGATGAATGGATAAGTAAATAAATAAATAATGGTATATTCACACAATGGAATACTACACATCGATAAAGAACAATGATGAACCTGTGAAACATTTCATAACATGGAGGAACCTGGAAGGCATTATGCTGAGTGAAATTAGTCAGTTGCAAAAGGACAAATATCATATAAGACCACTATTAAAAGATCTTGAGAAATAGTTTAAACTGAGAGGAACACATTCTTTTGTGGTTAGGAGAGGGGGGAGGGGAGGAGGGTGGGAGAGGGTTATTTACTGATTAGATAGTAGATAAGACCTACTTTAGGTGAAGGGAAGGACAATACTCAATACAGGGGAGGTCAACACAACTGGACTAAACCAAAAACAAACAAGTTTCCTGAATAAACTGAATGCTTCGAAGGTCAGCAAAGCAGGGCCAGGGGTTTGGGGACTATGGCTTCAGGCGACATCTAAATCAACTGGCAAAATAAAATCTATTAAGAAAACATTTTGCATCCCACTTTGACGTGTGGCATCTGGGGTCTTAAACGCTAGCAAGGAGCCGTCTAAGATGCATCAATGAGTCTCAACCCACCTGGATCAAAGGAGAATGAAGAACACCAAGCTCACAAGGTAATTATGAGCCCAAGAGACAGAAAGGGCTACATGAACTAGAGACCACATCATCCTGAGACCAGAAGAACTAGATGGTGCCCGGCCACAACCAATGACTGCCCTGATAGGGAACACAACAGAGAACACTTGAGGGAGCAGGAGAACAGTGGGATGCAGACCCTAAATTCTCATAAAAAGACCAGACTTAATGCTCTGACTGAGACTAGAAGGACCCTGGCGGTCAAGGTCCCCAAACCTTCTGCTGGCCCAGGACAGGAACCATTCCCGAAGCCAACTTGTCAGACATGGATTGGACTGGACAATGGGTTGGAGAGAGATGCTGATGAGGAGTGAGCTACTTGCACCATGTGGACACTTGAGACTATGCTGCCATCTCCTGTCTGGAGGGGAAATGGGAGGGTAGAGGGGTTAGAAACTGGCAAAATGGTCACGAAAGGAGAGACTGAAAGGAGGAAGTAGGCTGACTCATTAGGGGGCGAGTAAATGGAGTATGTAGTAAGGTATATATAAGTTTATATGTGAGAGACTGACTTGATTTGTAAACTTTCACTTAAAGCACAATAAAAATTATTAAAAAAAAGAGTGAAGGATGCTGAAAAAAGTTATGTTAGTAAAATGTTTCTCTTTTAAATTTTCTTTGCATCTGTTGCAAAAAATTATGCCCAAGGAGTATCCAGTAATGTACAAAAAGTTTACTTATGCTTGCCATGTAATTTGACAGATGACATATTCCTTAATTCTTCTAGTCCCTTCCCTTGAAAACAAACGCATCACTGAAACTCCACCACCTCTATTCTCCCCTACCACAGCATCATGATCGCGAACATTAGCTGAAAGCACTCCTCAGGTATGGAGAAGCCCAGGCCACTTATACTTTTTTAATGTCATTGTATGATAAGATAATGATAAAAGAAAGAGGACTGCCAAAAGAGGGTTACAAGGTATTTTGTATTCAAACGATATCACAGCTCACACACACACACACACACACACACACACAGAGACAGAGAGAGAAAAGAAAACCAATCCCACTGCCATGGAATCAATTCTGACTGACAGCGACCTTACAGGACAGAGTAGAACTGCACCATAGGGTTTCCAAGAAGCAGCTGGTGAATTTGAATCGCTGACCTTTTCATTAGCAGCCAAGCTCTTAACCACTGCACCATCAGGGCTCCACACAGCTACCCACCCAGTCACCTGACCATCCACACAAATTATTGTTCACAAGACAGTTACAAGATTTATAAAAATCATTTATAGCACACTTAAGTAGACAGTGTGCCCTGTCTATAATGGGCACAAGATTAAAGTTATAAATAAAAGCATTTTTCTTTCAATCCTGTTAATATTTCTTCGAGATTGTGTGTAGAGCCTCATGTGGAGATAGTAAAAAATCTAAATTGAGGTTCTTCCTGAATGTTAAACTTGGACCAAATGCCTCCCTGATGTTGTACCCTTCCCCCACTTCCACTACTGCGCATTCACTAGAAATTGATGGAAATCAGTTTAAGTGATTGAGGGCCTTAAGATATTGTCAATGTTGGCATCCCTACTCGCCATGATTTGGGGACAAAGGCTTATGTAGAGCCCGTGCCAGTGAACCTCAGAAACCTAACAAAGACATGGGTCTGCTGAGCGGCATTGTAACTAGACTGGAAGTTGATATGCTCTGCCCACGACCTCGGTAGCAGACAGTGTCCTAGTCCTCACCCCTGGCACAGGGAGCAACAGGCCACAAACCCGCCCCTCGTCTCCGCCAAGGCGCGTGTGACTCCTTTCCGCCCAATGAGGCGCGCCGGGAGACCTCTGGAGCTGCGCGTCCCCTTGGCAATCGAACTAGGCGAGGAGGGCAGGAAAGGGCGGGGGCGTGGCTAGGGAGGGGGCGTGGCTGGATGCGGTGGGGGCGTGGCTGGAGAGGGCCGCGGCGCGGCGGGGCGGGGCCTGGCGGGGAGCCCGGAAGGCTCCCCGCATCCCTACCCCACGGCGCAGAAAGGGAACCGCGCCGCGACCGCCCGCAGCGAGGGTGAGCATCTGGGTAAGAATGGAGGACCCAGATTTTTCAGTTTCCTCCGCGCCGTTGGAGGCGACCGATGGGAATGACACGACAGAAATGTCCACGGGGCCTCAGGTCTTCCAGGAGCCGCTTGTGCTCAGGTTCCTCGACGTGCTCGACAACCCAGAGGATTCCGAGGAGGCCGAGTTGGCCAGGCAGTCCGAGGTGCCTGAGCAGTCCGAGGAGCCCGGGGAGACCGAGGAGCTCGGGGAGTCTGAGGCGCAGGAGGAGTCTGAGGGGCCTGGGGAATATGAGGAATCTGAGGAGCCCGAAGAGCAGGGCGAGCAAGACGAGTCAGAAGAGTCCGAGGAGCTCAGTGAGCCCCACAGGGCCCCTGAGCCCCACGAACCTCCCGAGGTCAACGAGACGCAGGAGCTCGGAGAAGCCGGGTTGCTTCCCTGCGCGGTGACTATCTCGCCGTCCCTGGTGGTCAGGCCCCAGCCACCGGTTCTGCTGTCTTCCACGTGCGGTAGGTGTTGGGGCCCCTCCCAGGCATTGAGCACTGCCCCATGTAGAACTGGGGATCCTGATGGTGCAAGTTGCATCCAAGTTCTCGTTTTGTTGTAAAGATTTGCCTGCTACGTTGCGGTCATTCTCTTTGGACTTAAGGGGCTGTGATGGGAAATTGAGACCCTGGTGATGATACAAACTGAATGTCTTTACTTGCTCCTCTCTCTAGCTGATGATCCCCTAGCTGACCTTGATGACCCTTTGTCACCTCCTTTTGAAACTCTTCTCAGTTTTACTCTGCAGTTAGTCTTTGCATCCCTTTGTGTGGCCACTTTTAACATCACCTTTGTTATAACACATGCTTTTGTATTATATCATCATCTTTCTCCTTAAGGAAATGGAGGGCACATAGTCAACTTTCAATAAATATTAGCCGTTACATTGTTAAAGTTGTAGAAGCAACACATTCACTGTACAATTATTCAAAGAGTACTTAAGTAAGTGGTTTCTCTATGTTCAGGCCTCACAAAATTCACAACGTAACAGGGCTGATGGGACTTGGGTATAAAACACATCACACCTGCTCATTTATGACCCCACCCAAAACAATTCTTCATCCACATTGGGCCTCTAATGCCTTGGCTGACTGCTTTTTTTCTCATGTTCCCTCTGACTCCACCTTTACCCAGCCTCAGTTCTATGGTCTATCATTTCAGTTGCTCACTTACAACATCCTCCATCACTCCATTGGCTCTTGGTCTGTCCACCACACTTCTACTGGCAAAACTCCAACCCTGGTCAAACTTACCCATCTATCTACTCTCTGCCTACACCTGAGCAGCTGACTCTTGCTGTACAAAATCACACAGTCATATTGACTGGTTTTATTTCAGTTTTTATTACCACAAATCTCAGTTGTTCACTCACCACTTCCTAGCAAGCCCACTTTATTCCTTTAGTAAATCAGTTTTCCCAGTCTCTGAGATGATGGCTAAATACCTTTTCTACTGTCCTCCAACCTCCACCCTCACCCAGCTGAAAACTTTATAGGAGAAAATAGGAACAGTCATGAACTCTTTTATTTTTATACCACCAATCTATATACTTAACTGCATCTATACCCAGGCCATCTGCCTTTTCTCATATTTCAGGGAAGAATTGTGCCTCTTTCTATGAAAAGTAAAATCCTCTACTTGTTTTTTGGATTCCACTCTTGTCTCCTGAAGAACTTTGTTTCTGCAGCACCACTTTCTCCCCTTCTAATGAATCAGTGTCATGAGCTCTAGAATCTTCCTTATAGAAATAACCCTTGACCCCATGTCTTCTTCAGATATCTCCTCCTCCCACCTAAAACCAAAAACCAAACCCATTGCTGTTGAGTCGATTCCAACTCACAGCAACCCTGTAAGACAGAGTAGAACTGCCCCATAGGGTTTCCAAAGAACGACTGGTGGATTCAAACTGCTGACCTTTTGTTTAGCAGCCGAGCTCTTAACCAGTGCATCACCAGGGCTCCCCTCCACCCACAGTAACCACCATTTTCCTGTTCTCCTTCACTACATAACTGTCATAATAGTTGTTACTGACTCCATTTCCTCACCTCTTATTCTCTCCTCACCCAGTCGGGCTTCCTTCCCATCTTCCTTCCTTCCACCCCAGTTCACTGAAACTGCTCTGCCTTACTGTCTTTCTGTACACCCATCCTTGTCATCATTCTTGGAGGTTTCAGTATCCTCATGGATGATCCACCTGGCTTTCTCAGTTCCTTGACCTCCTCACTTCGAGTGATCTTGTCCTCCACCCCATGTTAGCCATCTATTGCCCTAACCCTTGATAATGTCGATTGCTGTACTATTTCCAAAATATTTTTCAAGCATTCTAATTTCTAATCATCTGTATTTCCAGTGCATTTCTTTGTACCCTCACTCTCAAAGGGGCCTCCAATCTATTGATCCTACTATCTTTTCATTATATATCAATTTCTTACATCCTTCTGTCTCTCTTTACTCATCTTCTTGCTGTGATTCACCAATGGAATCACTTGCTTGCAAACATCCTTAACTCACTTGCTTCTCTCTCTCTGTAATTCTTGCCTGGTTAAATCCAACTTTTGCCTGCACTTGAAAAACAGGTAATGAGAAGAAGAAAAACAAACAACTATGCTGACTAATCTTTAAATTTATGACCTTGGACTTCAAGTGGGCTCTCAGTGCTGCTTTGCAATCATATACATTTCCCTAGTGAATGCATTCTTCAAATATCCCAGAAAACATGGTCATTGTTTTCGTTCCTCAAACCTCCTACATTCCTTCCTTCTCCCTCATTCTCAGCTGATGGCTTTGCTTTTTATTTCACTGAGGAGAGAAGAGATCATAAAGATCTTCATATTTTTCTCCCACTGAATCTACCAAACTACCCATGTCTATGCTTATATAATCTATCTTTTCTCCTGTTAATAATGAATGAACTGCCCTTATTCCTATTAAAGGCCATTCCTTCAGCCTGTATGTTGGATCCCAACCTATGTAACTTCTTTGATCCTCAAATTTTCCCTCTCTCTTTTTTTTCGCTTGCATCATTGTATTCCCCATCTCCCTTGTGTCGTTCCCATTAGGATAACTTTTTCTTAAACAAGCAAACACTCCTACAACCCCACATAATCTACCAGGTACCACTCCTATTTCTCTGCTCTTCTTTATAGAAGAATTTCTATAGTTGTCTATGAGTCATTATCATTACTGCCTCTCTTCTCATTCTCTTGAGTTAAGCTTTCATCCCCTCCACTTAGCTGAAGTTGCTCTTATTGAGGTCACAATGACCTCTGTCTTGCCATACTCCATGGTTATTTCTTAGTCCTTAACTTACTTATTTGACACTTTCACTTCCTCTTTGCTTGACTTCTGGGATACCACTACCTCCATTGTTGTCATACCTCATTGATTGTTCCTCACTCAGTTTCCTTTCCTGGATCTTTCTCTTCGCAGCCTCTAGGTTGAAGTGACTGATGGCTCAGTTCTCTCAGATTCTTATAGAACATTCCTTATTCCCTGAGTGATGTCATCAGTTCCATGGCATTAACTAGATGCTGGTGGTGGTTGTTGTTAGTTGCCATCAAGTTGATTCCATCTCATGGTGACCACATGTGTACAGGATAGAACTGTGCTCCATAGGGTTTTCAAGGCTGTCATTTTTCGAGAGCAGATCATCAGGCCTGTCTTCAGAGGTACCCCTGGGTGGGTTCAAACCATCAGCCTTTTGATTAGTAGTGAAGCACTTAACCATTTGAGCCCTCCAGGGACTCCTTGTACACTGTAACTTCCCAAATTATTTTTACCTCAACTTCTCCCAGGAATTCCAGAGTCTTATAACCAATTGTCTACTTAACATCACCATTTGAATATCAAGTAGACATGTCAAATTTAACCTGTCTATAATTGAACTTTTAACTCTGCATTCAAACTTGCTTCTCCTCCATTGGTTCCCTACATCAGCAAATGGCACGACCATTCATCCAGGTGCTCTGGTTAAAAACCTCGGAATCATTTGTGACACCCGTTTTTCTCTCAGACCTGCCTGAAAACCATTAGCAAATCCTAATTTCAAAATATATCTTGACTACAGCGACCGTTTCTTAACATCTAAATCTTCATCTTTGTAAGCCACTATCATCTCTTGCCTGGTCTACTGCAGTAAGCCTCTAACTGGGCTGTTACCTCCACTCTTGCACTCCTTCCCTGCTCCCTAGTTTATTGTTCATACAGTGGTCCTAGGGATCCCTTAGGCCATAAATGATATGTTGCTGTCTTGCTCTCAACCCTACAAAGGAGGTTCTCAGTCTACTTAGTATAATCCAAAGTTCTTACCAGGCCTCTAGTATCCCACATGGTCTGCCCGCTGCCTGCTTCCCCAACCTTATGTCCTACCACTCTCCCCAGCTCTCTGTTCTCCAGCCACATGGACCTCCTTGCTCCCACCACAGGACCATTATACTTGCTGTTCCTCTGCCAGGGACATCCTCCCTCAAGTATTTGTCACCTGCCTTAGAAAGGTGTCCCAGATTACTGTATCAAAAAGACCATTCTCTAGTCTGCTCATTTTATTTTTAAAGCACTTATCTAACTGACTGTATATCTATCTGTTTATTTGTTTGCACTAATTAAGCTCATGAGAGGGAATTTTTCTTCTTCACTGTTTCATCCTCAGTGCTTGAATCAGTGCCTGGAATAAATCAGGGTTTTTACAACAATAATTATTGTTGAATGAAGGATTTCTTAATCTCTGTGTTACCAAATCCAACGGTTCCTTCACTATCCTTAGGGTTATTAAGTAGTTTTAAGTAGGCTCAATATCCAAAAGGTGAAAAGAGCTGAAATGTGAATCACCAGATGAACAGATGAACAAAATGTGGTATATACATGCCATGGAATATTACTGAGCCATAAAGAGAAATGAAGTCCTAATGCATGCCACAACATGGATGAACTTTGAAAACATTATGCTGAGCAAAATAAGTCAGTGGCAAAAGGACAAATGCTGTTTGATCTCACTTACATGAAATAAGCAATATATACCCAGTGCCATTGAGTCGGTTCCGATATAGAAACCAAAATTTAATAGTGGTAGCAGGGGCAGCAGAGCCCTGGTGGCATAGTGGTTAAGAGCTCAGCAGCTAACCAAAATGTCGGCGGTTTGAAGCCACCAGCTGATCCTTGGAAGCCCTATGGGGCAATTCTACTCTGTCCTAAAGGGTCGCTATGTGTTAGAATCAACTCGTCAGAAATGGGTTTGAGATTTTTTTTTAGTTTAGCAGGGGTGGGAGGGAGGGGGAAAGGAAAAGGATAGCGAGAGTGGTTGCACAACTTGAGGAATATAATCAATGCCACTGAATTACACATGTAAAAATTGTTGAATTGGTATATGTTTTGCTGTGTATATTTTCACCACCACAACATAAAAAATAATAATAAGGAAGTTTAAGTCAGTTAATATGTATAAACCTCTTAGAACAGATTGTGGTATATGATAAGTGCTTAATAAATACTAGTTATTATTAGTGAAGTCCCTGGTTGGTGCAAATGTTTGGCATGCAGTTGCTAACGGAAAGGTTGGGGGTTTGAGTCCACCCAGAGGCCCCTTGGAAGAAAGGTTTGGTGATCTGCTACTGAAAAATCAGCCCTTGAAAACCCTGTGGAGCACATGGATTGCCATGAATCAGAATCGATTTGACGGCAACAGGTTATTGTTATTATTAATGTTAGTATTATTATCTGACCTCTTGGGAGCGTTCAATGAAATTGACGATTCCCTTCTTTTTTGAAACTTATTCCTCCTTCTCTTGGCCTCTGTGACATCTCCTGTGTGACTGTTGCTCCTTCTCAGTCTCATTTGGTAAGCCCTCTTTTATCTCTAAACTCTAAAAGGCTCTATGCTGAACTTTTTTATCTACACTTTTTTCCTTAGGTGACTGTCTTAGTCATCTAGTGCTGCTGTAACAGAAATATTACAAGTGGATGGCTTTAACAAACAATTTATTCTCTCACAGTCTAGCAGGCTAGAAGTCCATACTCAGGGCGTTAGCTCCAGGGGAAGACTTTCTCTCTCTGTCAGCTCTGGAGGAAGGTCCTTGTCATCAATTTTCCCCTGGACTAGGAGCTTCTCAGCACAGGGACCCTGGGTCCAAAGGACACGCTGTTTTCCTAGCTCTTGCTTCTTGGTGCTATGAAGTCCCCAAATCTTTGCTCTCTTCCCTTTCCTTTTATCTCCTGTAAGATAAAAAGGTGATGCAGACCACACTCCAGGGAAATTTCCTTTACATTGGATCAGGGATGTGACCTGAGCAAGGGTGTGACATCCCACCCTAATCCTCTTTAACATAATGTAATTTCTCGTCTTATCAACAACAGGCAGAGATTAGGATTTACAACACATAGGGAAATCACATCAGATGACAAAATGGTAAACAATCAAACAATACTGGGAATCATCATCTAGCCAAGTTGACAGACATTTTTGGGGAACACAGTTCAATCCATGACAGTGAGCATATCCATACTTATGGCTTTCAATAGCATCTCTATGCTGTTGCCTCTTAATATTTGTATCTTCCAACTCTGCTCTCTCTCTTGAGTTCCACGTTCATATATTCAACTGTTTACTGAACATCTCCATTTGGATGTAAAATAGGCATCTCAAAGTTAATATAATTCTAAACAGAGGTCTTGATTTTCGTTCTAGTTGTATGTTTTCTCAGTCTTCCCCAAATAGTATCAAGTTGCTCAAGCCAAAAAACATCTACTGTTTCTCCCCAACTCCTCTTTCCTCAGTCTCAAATCCAATGCATCCAATGAAAATTCTTTAGTTTTCTTTCCAGAACATTTTCTGAATTCGTTCATTTCCACTGTTAACACCTTTGCCCAAATTATGGTCATTTCCCTCTTGGATTTCTATAGCAGCTTCCTGAGTAGTCTCCTTGCTTCTGCGTTTGATCCTGTGCAGTCCCTTTGCTACAGCAGCCAGAGTAGGTATTCCAAAAACTGAATCAGATCACATATTCCCTCATTATATAGTCCTTCCAGTAGCTTCCCATTGCTCTTAGAATTATCCACAATGACTTTCAGGGGTCTCCAAAGCTTCATGTACTTTTGCCCGTTCTCACCTCTCTGACCTCATTTGCTACCACTCTCCTCCTGCTTACTCTGCTCCAGCCACATCAACTTCCTTTCTTTTCCTCTCTAAGGCCAAGCCTACACTTTTCCCTGCTTCAGGGTCTTCAATTGTGGTTTCCTTTCCTTGGAAGGTGTATTGTTTTCCCAGGATCTTCTCATGGTTATTTCTTATCATTCAGGTCTTAGCCTAAGTGTACCTTTTAAAGGGCCTCCTTCTCTGTCCGTGCTGCCTAAAGTAGCCCCCAGAAGTAGCTTGATACTTAGACCTTGTCCAAAGAGTTTTCAGACTCTCCTTTAGAAAACACTAAAGTTTCCTGTCTTTTCCATTTGTTTTCTAGATTTACTTGTTAATCCAATAAGTCTTTACGTTAAAAAAGCTTAGTAAAGCTCAGTAAGCACCAAGCATATTTGTATAATGTTTCTATAAAATAGTGAAAACACTAGGCAATATTTAGTCAACCAATTGCCATGACTCTGTTCACTTGATATTCTTTCACACAAACATTTATTGAGCATCTATTAAGTCACTTTTCTGTGTCCTATGGGGTGCAAAAATGACTAAGACATGGCAATCAGTTGTGTGCAAGTTTAAAAAGTTTATATTGCAGAATAGGTCCCATCATTCTACCACCTTACTAAATTCTCTTCACCATAATCATTACTGTCATTGTTAACCTTTATTGAGCACCTGCTCTGTTCAGTGTGTAGGCACTGAGCTACAGATAAATAAGACATGAATCCTTGAAGGACTGTCAGTGTGGTTAGGAAGTCTGAATACATCCATCACAATAAAAGATAACATACAAAATAAAGTGGACTGGACAACTGTATAGGATAGTCACTTCAGTTTTTCCAAGTTAAATGGCAATAATAAGGCTCCATTTTAAAAAAGGAGCCCTGGTGACATAGTGGTTAAGAGCTATGGCTGCTAACCATAAGGTCGGCAGTTCGAAGCCACCAGCCGTTCCTTGGAAACCCTATAGGGCAGTTCTGCTCTGTCCTATAGGGTCACTATGAGTTGGAACTGACTCGGCAGCACCTAACAACAATGTTTTTAAAAATGGAAGAAAGGCGAAGAAGAAGAAAAAGACCCGAAGTATTCATTATAGCTCTTTACCTTAAATAGGCATTTAATATTTAATCTCAGATATACCTATCCCATGGGGCCCTGGTAGCGTAGTGGTTAAGAGCTTGGCTGCTTACCAAGAGTTCGGCAGTTCAAATCCACCAGCTGCTCCTTGGAAATTCTATGGGGCAGTTCTACCCTGTCCTGTAGGGTCTCTGTAAGTTGGCATCAACTCAATGGCAATTTTTTTTTTAATACCTAACCCAGGAGGTGGAGCAAACGGTTAAATGTTTGACTACTGACTGAAAGGTTGGTGGATCAAATGCACCCAGAGGGGCCTCAGAAGAAAGGCTTTGTGATCTGCTTCCAAAAGATCACAGCCACAAAAACCCTCTCTGTAGCTGTCGTACCTAACCCAGGGTATTTAATCTGGATTTATAAAGCATTAGGGAAATGACTTAAACTGGATTTCAGCAAGTATGGGAATACTGGGGAAAAATCACCGAATGAATTTTTTTTTTAATTTAAAAAATTTTTGAGATTTGTAGACATTCCCATGGTCCAAAAACCAAAACAATATAAAAAGACATACGAGGAAATATCTCCCTTTCAACCCTTCTCTGGCCTTTTACAGGTAACCACTTTTATTAGTTTCTTGTGTAGTTGTTGTTGGTAGGTGCTGTCTAGTTGGTTCCGACTCATGGCAACCCTACGTACAACAGAACGAAACACTGCTGGGTCCTCCGCCATCCTCACAATCTTTGTTATGCTTGATCCCGTTGTTGCAGCCACTGTGTCAATCCATCTCGTTGAGGGTCTTCCTCTTTTTCGCTGACCCTCTGCTTTACCAAGGATGATGTCCTTCCCCAAGGACTGATCCCTCCTGACAACATGTCCAAAGTATGTAAGACATAGTCTCGCCATCCTTGCCTCTAAGGACCATTCTGGTTGTGCTTCTTCCAAAACAGACTTGTTCATTCTTTTAATAGTCCATGGTGTATTCAGTATTCTTCGCCAGCACCACAATTCAAAGGTGTCAGTTCTTCTTCGGTCTTCCTTATTCATTGTCCACGTTTTGCATGCAGGTGAGGCAATTGAAAACACCATGGCTTAGGTGAGGCGCACCTTAGTCTTCAAGATGTCATCTTTGTTTCTGACCACTTTAAAGAGGTCTTTTGCAGCAGATTTGCCCAATGCAATACATCTTTTGATTTCCTGACTGCTGCTTCCATGGGTGTCGATTGTGGATCCAAGTAAAATGAAATCCTTGACAACTTCAACCTTTTCTCCATTTATCACGATGTTGCTTATTGGTCCAGTTGTGAGGATTTTTGTTTTTTTTATGTTGAGGTGCAATCCATACTGAAGGCTGTGATCTTTGATCTTCATCAGTAAGTGCTTCAAGTCCTCTTCACTTTCAGCAAGCAACGTTGTTTCACCTGCATATCTCAGGTTGTTAATTAATCTTCCTCCAATCCTGATGCCCGTTCTTCCTCATATCATCCAGCTTCTCAGATTATTTGTTCAGCACACAGATGGAATAGGTATGGTGAAAGGCTACAACTCTGATGCACACCTTTTAAACCGCATAGTATCCCCTTGTTCTGTTCATAGGACTGCCTCTTGATCTATGTACAGGTTCCTCAAGAGCACAAGTAAGTGTTCTGGAATTTCCATTCTTTGTAATGTTATACATAATTTATTATGATCTACACAGTTGAATGCCTTTGCATAGTCAGTAAAACACAGGTGAAACATTCAGCCGGGATTCATCTAACATCAGCTGTGATATACCTGGTTCCACAACCTCTTCTGAATTCGGCTTGAATTTCTGGCAGTTCCCTGTCGATGTACTGCTGCAGATACTTTTGAATAATCTTCAGCAAAATTTTACTTGCATGCGATATTAATGATATTGTTTGATAATTTCCACATTTGGTTGAATCACCTTTCTTTGGAATAGGTATAAATATGGATCTCTTTCAGTTGATTGGTCAGATACCTGTCTTCCAGATTTCTTGGCATAGACAAGTGAGTACTTCCAGTGCTGCATCTGTTGGTTGAAAAATCTCAGTTGGTATTCCATGAATTCCTGGAGGTTTGGTTTTTGCCAGTGCCTTCAGTGCAACTTGGACTTCTTCCTTCGTTACCTTTGGTTCCTGATCATATGCTACCTCCTGAAATGGTTGAATGTCAATCAGTTCTTTTTGGTATAATAACTCTGTGTATTCCTTCTATCTTCTTTTGATGTTTCCTGTGTCGTTTAATATTTTCCCTGTAGAATCCTTCGATATTGCAACTCGAGGCTGGAATTTTTTCTTCAGTTCTTTCAGCTTGAGAAATGCCGAGTGTGTTCTTCCCTGTTGGTTTTCTACCTCCAGGTCTTTGTACATGTCATTATAATACTTTACTTTGTCTTCTAGAGTCGCCCTTTGAAATCTTCTATTCAGCTCTTTTACTTCATCATTTTTCTTTTCGACTACATCTGTGGAAAGAGACAATGGAAAAGCTCAGTATCTTCAGTCAGAACAAGGCCAGAGGCCAGCTGTGGAAGAGACCATAAGTTGCTCATATGCAAGTTCAAGTTGAAACTAAAGAAAATTAGAACAAGTCCACGAGGGCCAAATTACTACCTTGAGCATATCCCACCTGAATTTAGAGACCATCTTAAGAATAGATTTGACCCGTTGAACACTAATGACTGAAGACCAGACGAATTGTGGAATGACGTCAAGGACACGATACATGCAGAAAGCAAGCGACCATTAAAAGAATAGGAAAGAAAGAAAAGACCAAAATGGATGTCAGAAGAGACTCTGTAACTTGTTCTTGAACGTTTCTTGTGTATCTTCATGTAAATACAATAAAATACTACACGAGTGTGTTTGTGTGTTTTCCCCTTACTCAAAGGGTAGCACACTTTATACTATTCTTCACTTTTTTTTTGTTCACCAATATATCTTTTCATATTTTCCTCATTCTTTTTTAGAACAGATACATATGTTCAATTGCATAGATGTGCCACTAATTATTTAACCACTGCTTTTTTTTTCCCATTATTTCCAGGATGTTGCTATTGCAAACAATGTTGTGATGGATAGACCTGTACATATGTTATTTCGTACATGTGCAGGTGTATCTGTAGAATAAATGCCCAGAAGTGGGATTCTGTTTATAATTTTGATTTAGAAGATTGCCCTTCGTAGGAGTTGTTCCATTCTGCACTTTCACCAGCAGTAGAAGTCTCTGTTTCCCCGTAACCTTATTAGTGTAGTTGTGGTCAAACTTTTGGCTTTTTGTGAACCTGTTCCATGGGAAATTGTATGTCAATTGAGTTTTCTTGTTTTTAAAAAATATTTTGTTGTGTTTAAGGTGAAAGTTTGCACAGCAAATTAGGCTCCCATTTAACAATTTCTATACAAATTATTCAGTGATATTGGCTACATTTTTCACAATGTAGCATCCTCATTCATTCCGTTCTGGTTGTACCATTTCTAGTACTCTATAGTTTCTCTGTCCCCGTACCTTCTCACCTTTGCTTTTGAGTAATTTTTGACTGTTTGGTCTCATATAGATGATTTTTTAAAGGAGCTTTATACTCAGGGGTTAATATTCCTTATTTTACGAGTCAGTCTGTTATTTTGCTAAAAGGTGACCTCAAGGGATAATTTTGGTTTAAGGTTTAAAGGGTGTCTCAGGGCCGTGGTCTCAGGAGGTCCTGTAGTCTCAACCAGTGCGGTAAGCCTAGACTTTTTAAGAATTTGAGTCCTGTTTCACCTTTTTTCTCCCATTCTATCAGGACCCATCTATTGTGGTCCTGATCAGAACGGAAGATATTGATAGCCAGGCATCATCTAGTTCTTCTGGTATCGAGGTAGATGAGGCTGTGGTTCATGTAGACTATTAGTCCTGTAGACTACTTTCTTCTCTGAGTCTTTGGTTTTCTTCTTTCTCTTTGGTTTTGGATGAGTAGAGACCAACAGATGTATCTTAGATGGCCGCTCGAAAGCTTGTAAGACTCCAGACACAACTCAAAACATTGGCATGCAGAACACACACTTTATGAACTATATTATGCCAATAACCTGAGCTGTCTCACGAGACTATGGCCCTAAACCTTCAAACCCAGAAAACCAGTCTCGAGAGGTGTTTGACTATGTCTAAGAAGCATCTGTAACGGTGTTCCCTATGTGGTTTATTTATATATATATATATATATATATATATATATATATATGTGTGTGTGTGTGTGTGTGTGTGTATGTGTACATATGGATACATGTGCATGCACACTGTGTTAGGCTGGGTTCTCTAGAGAAACAAAACCACTAAAGCATATAAATATCTATATATAGAGATTTATATGAAGGAAATGGTTCACACGGGTTGTAGAGTCTGGAATGTCCCAAATCTGTCAGTCAAGCTGGAGGTTTCTCCTGATTCATGTAGCCACAGGGGCTAGTGAACTCAAGATCAGCAGGTCAGACAGTAGGGCTCTTGCTCACAGCCTGTGAAGACTGATGAATCCCAAGATCAGCAGGCAAGATGGCAGGTAAGATGCTAGCTCAAGTTCCAAGAGCTGGAGATCAGATGAACAGGAGTCAGCTGCAGGATGCAGAGTAGGCAAAAGCCCACGAGCCTTGTCAGAAAGTCCACTAATATTTAATGCAGGCCACACTCCCAAGGAAATTCCCTTTCAACTGATTGGCTGCTCATGGCACATCCCATCATAAAGGTGATCACATATCAAATTTCGTCATGGCAGTGATCACATCATCATATGAGTGCCAAACTACTCATAACTGTCAAACCACTGAGCATCATGGTCCAGCCAAGTTGACACACATCCTTAACAATCATGCAAACACATACCTGTATGTACATATGCCTATAGATACATCTATCTGTGTACACATATGTACCCACATATTCATATCCATACACATATATGCCTGTATACATATTTGTGTAACCACACAGATTTTTTGGTGTTGTTGCAAAAATTAGATTTGTCATATTGTTTACCAAAAACATTCTTTTCTCTAGTGCTCTTCTTAGTGACATCATTTACTTTGGTCAAGCTGTATGCACTTCACCCATATTCGATGCTAACTTTACCATCACCAAAAATAACAAGTGTCTACTATCTTGAGAGTACTTCTCCTTCTCCTCTTCCTCCCTATCCCTGGTAACCACCAATGAGTGTTGGTATCTCTCTATATATCTATTCTTGTCTTTTTATAATAGTTTGATAGTACAATATTTCCTTTTGTGATTGACTTATTTCACTCAGCATAATGTCCTCCAGATTCATCCATGTTGTTATGTTTTGAGGACTCATCATTATTCTTTATGGCTCTGTAGCATTCCATTGTATGTATGTACCACATTTTGTTTATCCCTTCCTCCCTTGATGAGCACTTAGGTTGTTTCCATCTTTTTGCCATTGTGAATAATCATGCAATGAACATAGGTGTGCGTATGTCTGTGTGTGTCTCTTTTATTAGATTCTTAGGATATATACCTAGGAGTGGGATTGCTGGATCGTTAAAGTATTTTTATTTCTAGCTTTTTGAGGAAGTGCCACACCATTTTCCATAGTGGTGTATCATTTTACAGTTCCAATCTCCCTATGTCCTCACCAACATTTTTTGCTTTCTTTTTTTTTTTTTTTTTTAAATCAGTGCCATCTTTGCAGGGGTGAGATGGTATCTCATTGTAGTTTCGATTTGTATTTCTCTAATGGCTAATGAAAGGAGCTCTGGTGGCCCAGTGGTTAAAGTGATAGACTGCCAACTGAAAGGTCACCAGTTTGAAACCATCAGCAACTCCATGGGAGAAAGATGTGGCAATCTGCTTCCATAGAGATTTACAGCCACGGAAACTCTATGGGGTCACTATGAGTTGTATTTGACTCCATAGCAGTGTGCATGGCTAATGATCATGACCATCTTTTAATGTGTTTGTTGGCCTACTTGAATGTTCTCTGGTGAAGTGTCTGTTCTTGTTCTCTGCCCATTTTTTAATTGGATTGTTTGTTTTTTGTTGTTGAATTGTTGAAGTTTTCTATATATTGTAGAGATTAGACCCTTACTGAATATGTTGTTCCTGAAGATTTTTTTCCCAGCCTGTAGGTTATCTTTTTACCCTTTTAATGAATTCTGTTGATGGGCATAAATATTTAATTTTTAGGCAGTTCAAGTTATCTAATTAGTCTTCTATTGTTTGTGTATTTATAGCTGTGTTTGATAGTCTTTTTTTTTTAAATTGGGTCCCATAGTTTTGTCCCTGTGTTATCTTCCTGGAACTTTATCATTTTAGCTTTATGACCAAACGAAAAACCAAACCCTGTGCTGTGGAGTCGATTCTGACTCATAGCGACCCTATAGGACAGAGTAGAACTGCCCCATAGAGTTTCCAAGGAGCGCCTGGCAGATTTGAACTGCTGACCCTTTGATTAGCAGCCATAGCACTTAACCACTACGCCATCAGGATTTCCAGCTTTATGACAGCTATGTTTTAATTTGAATTTATCTTATTATAAGTGATGATAAGCATTTTTTTTTTAATTTTGTTTTGGTGAAAATATACATAACATAATGCCATCTCAACAGTTTCTACATGTACAATTCAGTAATGTTGATTACATTCTGTAAGTTGTGCAACTATTCATCCTTTTCCAAATCATTCCAGCACCATTAACATAAACTCAATGCCCCGAGCAAAAACCCTCCCTTTCCCCCTCCCTCCTACCCCTGGTAACTGATAATCTTTAGTTTCTATATATTTGCTTATTTTATATAAGTGAGATCATATAATATTTGTCCTTTTAATATGCATCTTTTTGATGTGTCTTTTCATGTTATTTGCCTACTTTTCTTTTGCCTTGATAGGCTTTTCCTTATTCATAGGAAGATTAGCCCCTTGGGAAATGTGTTACAGATTTTTTTTTTCAGTTTGTTGATGGTCTCTTTGTCTTTGCTGGTGTTTTTTTTTTTTTTGCCATAAAATGATTATTTACAGTATTTTTTGACTTTTGTTTTGAATCATAATTAGAAAGGCCTTGTTCACTTCAAAGTTTCACACATTTTTAACATTTAAATCACTGACTCTTTTGGCGCTTATTCTGGTGTATGTGGTGTGAGCTATAAATCCAGCTTTATATTTTCTCAAATGGCTGCCCCGTTGCCCATGCTGTCTTCATACAGAAGAAATCAGGTTAAAATGAAACAATCCATTGAAAACCAGATTTGAAATTAGAGAAAAAAGTCACAGGAATATGGGCTGGTTGGGTTGAGAGGAGGTGCAGTCTACCTCTTTGATTTAAAAGTTAGCTTGGGGATATACTATTTTTGAGCAGTAGTTTGGCTAGAGTCCCAGGATTTTTTTATTTTGTTTTGTTTTTAACAGTATGAAAGACCTTGCCCTCTACCTGCCTCAGCCTTCCCGCCTCAAGCCAATTCCTCCCCCATGTTCTTTCCTCTCTTGTCCAAATGACCCTGAGCTAAGGCAGCGGGGAGCACAGGCTATGGAGCTGGGTCTTGGAGAGGTGCAAGGAAGAACAAACAGTAGCAACAGATCATATAGCTTATTATATGTCATACCAGAACATCCTAATGTTCGTTTCCATAGTCATACTCAAACTGGATTGCTTTAAGACCAGTCTTAAAAAGAAAAAAAAAAAACCTGTTGCCATTGAGTTGATTCTGACTCATAAGTGACCCTACAGGACAGAGTAGAACTGCCCCATAGTGTTTCCAAGCGCAGCTGGTGGATCAAACTGCCGACATTCTGGTTAGCAGCTGCTCTCTTAACCACTGCCCACCAGAGTTCCTTCAAAACAATAGGGCACCTAAAAATAGAAAGCACAAATTTGACTTCAAAAAGACTTGAAAAGCAATATAGGTCTTATTGAAGTATCTTAAATCATACCACACAGAGCAAAACCTGCTAAAACGTTCTTGAGGCATTTTTCTCTCCAAGTTCCTCTCATCCTGAGAGTCACTGCCCCCAAATGTCCTTCCTATTTCTTTCCAGGCTCCAGCTTGCCTTTTTATTACCCTTTCCTCCTGTCCCTCCACATTTGTTCTTCTGAGAGATGCTCCCTGCCTTTTCTTTGTAGGTCAGTTGTACCCCGTTCTGTACAACCAAGGGACTAGAGTTTGAGCAACTCAAACACAGACTCTTCAGAAGGCAAGGCAATGTTATACTTTAATATTTCATCCTCCATCGTGTTCCAAAATGATTTATTTCCACATGCAGTGAGTCCCAATGTATGAGTGCCTCAATCACCATCAGGGAGGACTAGCTTTTTAGTCACACTTTCTTCCAGCAGATGGCAGCCTTCCCCATTAGATGACTCCAGCACAAACCAGCTCACCCATTTGTTAGCTGGAGAAGGCAACAGGAGCCGCAGAATAAAATATAAACATTTAAAGGGACTGACACAACCATGGAAACCCTGGTGGTGCAGTGGTTAAGTGCTACAGCTGCTAACCAAAAGGTCAGCAGTTCGAATCCACCAGGGGCTCCTTGGAAACTCTATGTGTCGGTTTTATGGGGGGACTATGAGTCAGAATCGACTCGATGGCAATAGGTTTGGTTTTCTTTTTTTTAATACAACCATGGAAACCCTGGTGGTGTAGTGCTTAAGTGCTATGGCTGCTAACCAAAAGATCGGCAGTTTGAATCCACCAGGTGCTCCCTGGAAACTCTATGGGGCAGTTCTACTCTGTCCTGTAGGGTCACTATGAGTCGGAATTGAGTCGATGGCAACAGATTAATGGGTAATACAACTGTAATGTTCAGATCACCTTTTGGAGAGAGTTTTTTTTTTTTTTTTTTTTATTGTGCTTTAGATGAAAGTTTACAAATCAAGTCAGTCTCTCATACAAAAAGCCATACAAACCCTGCTGTGCACTCCCAGCTGCTCTTCTCCTAATGAGACAGCACATTCCTCTTCTCCACCCTGTATTCCCCGTGTCCATTCAACCAGCTCCTGTTCCCCTCTTCCTTCTCATCTCACCTCCAGACAGGAGTCACCCACATAGTCTCATGTGTCTACTTGAGCCACGAAGTTCACTCCTTACCAGCATTATTGTCTATCTTTTAGTCCAGGCCAATCCCTGTCTGTAGAATTGGTTTCAGGAATGGTTCAAATCTTGGGCTATCGAAGGCTCTAGGGACCACGACTGCCAGGGTCCCTCTGGTCTCAGTCAGACCACTAAGCCTGGTCTTTTTATGAGAATTTAAGATCTGCATCCTACTGTTCTCCTCCATCGGGGATTCCCTGTTGTGCTCTTCATCAGGGCAGTGGTCGGTGGTAGCCAGGCACCACCTAGTTCTTCTGGTCTCAGGCCGATGAAGCCTCTGGTTTATGTGGCCCTTTCTGTTTCTTGGGCTCATATTTACCTAGTGTGTTTGGTGTTCTTCATTCTCCTTTGCTTCAGGTGTGTTGAGACCTATTTATGCATCTTAGATGGCCACTTGCTCGCTTCTAAGACCGCAGATGCCAGAGAGAGATGCTTTTAATCATCTTGCTCAAAATCCTTCAGTGGCTTCTTCCCATTGCTCTTAGAATAAAAGTGAAACTCCCTCAGGGCACATAGTGATTGGGCCCCACCACAAACCCTTCTGCCCTCTCTCTTATTCACTTTTCTCTAACTACTCTGACCAGCTTACTGTCTTGCATGTTTCCATTTCAAGGCCTTTGTGCTTGCGCTTTCCTCTGTGTAATGCTCTGCCTCTCCTTTCTCCTTCTCCCCCAGATCGTCACATATCTGAGAGGCCCTGTGTGGCACAAAAGGTTAAGTGCTCCACTACTAGCTGAAAGTTTGGTGTTTCAAACCCATCCAGAGGCACCTCAGAAGACAGGCCTGGTGATCTGCTTCTGAAAGGTCATAGCTTTGAAAACTCTGTGGAGCACAGTTCAACTCTGACACACATGGGGTATCCATGAGTCGGAATCCACTCGACTGAAAACTAACAACAACAACTTGTGCTATTACAGTTCAATTGTAATTTCCTCCGAAAGGCCTTTCCCTGACTGTTCTACCTTCTTTCTGCCTTACCAGCCACATCACACTGATTTGTTTTCTTCACAGCACTTAACACTGTCTAAAATTATTTACTTATTGTCTATCTTTCCACCTAAAAGATAAACTGTGTAATGGCAGAATAAAGGACTTTAACTGTTTTGCCCCCTACTGTTTACAATGAATAGATGAATTCAGCATAAAAGTCATTCATATGACATTCCTGAAACTTTTCTACTTTACTTAATAAGTTTTTGAGTTCACAGTAGTTTATTTCATCAAGCATTCTAAACATTTACCCCCATGCGTATGTCAGTTTGTCATACTATGGGGGTTTGTGCGTTGCTGTGGTGCTGAATGCTGTGCCACCGGTATTCAAATGCCAGTGAGGTCACTGTGGCAGACAGGTTTCAGCTGAGCTTCCAGACTAACACAGATTAGGAAGAATGACCTGGCAGTCTACTTCTGAAAAGATTTAGCCAGTGAAAACCTTGTGAATAGCAGTGGAACATTGTTTGATATAGTGCTGGAAGATAAGCCCCTCAGGTTGGAAGGCACTCAAAATATGACCGGGGAAGAGCTGCCTCCTCAAAGTAAAGTCAACCAAAAGCTAAATGGAGTCTGGCTTTTGGGACCTTCATTTGCTGATGTGGCACGACTCAAAATGAGAAGAAACAGCTGCAAACATCCGTTAATAATCGGACCTTGGAATGTATGAAGTATAAATCTAGGAAAATTGGAAGTCATCAAAAATGAAATGGAACTCATAAACATTGTTATCCCAGGCATTAGTGAGCTGAAATGGACTGGTATTGGCCATTTTGAATCGGACAATCATATGGTCTACTATGCCGGGAATGACAACTTGAAGAGGAATGGCTTTGCATTCATCATCAAAAAGAATATTGCAAGATCTATCCTTAAGTACAACCCTCTCAGTGATAGGATAATATTCATACGCCTACAAGGAAGACTAGTTAATACAACTATTATTAAAATTTATGCACCAAGGCCAAAGATGAAGAAATTGAAGATTTTTATCAACTTCTGCAGTTTGAAATGGATCGAACATGCAATCAGGATGCATTGATAATTACTGGAGATTGGAATGCAAAAGCTGGAAACAAAGAAAGATGGGTAGTAGGAAAATATGGCCTTGATGATAGAAACAATGCTGGAGATTGCGTGATAGCATTTTGCAAGACCAGCGACTTCTTCATTGCAAAAACCTTTTTTTACCCACATACATGTGGACCTCGCCAGATGGAATACACAGGAATCAGACTGTCTACATCTGTGGGAAGATATGATGGAAAAACTCAATATCATCTGTCAGAACAAGGCCAGGGGTGGACTGTGGAATAGACCATCAATTGCTCATATGCAAGTTCAAGTTGAAACTGAAGAAAATTAGAACGAGTTGACAAGAGCCAAAGTACAACCTTGAGCATATCCCACCTGAATTTAGAGACCATCTCAAGGATAGATTTGAGGAGTTGAACACTAATGACCAAAGACCAGATGAATTATGGAATGATATCAAGGACATCATGCATGAAGAAAGCAAGAGGTCATTTAAAAGACAGGAAAGAAAGAAAAGACCAAAACGGCTGTCAGAAGAGACTCTGAAACTTGCTCTTGAATGTTGAGTAACTAAAGCAGAAGGAAGAAACGACAAAGTGAAAGACCTGAATAGAAGATTTCAAAGGGTGACTCGAGAAGACAAAGTAAAGTATTATAATGATATGTGCAAAGACCTGGAGGTAGAAAACCAAAAGAGAAGAAAACGCTTGGCATTTTTCAAGCTGAAAGAATTGAAGAAAAAATTCAAGCCTCGAGCTGCAATATTGAAAGATTCTATGGGGAAAATATTAAATATCTCGGGAAGCATCAAAAAAAGGAGTACACAGAATCACTATACCAAAAAGAATTGGTCAACGTTCAACCATTTCGGGAGGTAATGTATGAGCAGGACCCAATGGTACTGAAGAAAGAAGAAGTCCAAGCTGCACTGAAGGCACTGGCAAAAAACAAGTCTCCGGGAATTGACAGAATATCAGTTGAGATATTTCAGCAAATGGATGCAGCACTGGAAGTACTTACTCATCTGTGCCAAGAAATCTGGAAGACAGCTACCTGGCCAACCGACTGGAAGAAATCTATATTTATGCCTATTCCCGAGAAAGGTGATACCACCAAATGTGGAAAATCATCAAACAATATCATTAATACCATTAATATCACACACAAAAAACACACCTGTGTTTTATTGGCTATACAAAGGCATTTGACTGGTTGGATCATAACAAATTATGGATAACATTGTGAAGAATGGGAATTCTGAAACAATTGTGTTCATGAGGAACCTGTACATGGATCAAGAGGCAGTTGTTCGAACAGAACAAGAGGATACTGTGTGGTTTAAAGTCAGGAAAGGTGTGTGTCAGGGTTGTATCCTTTAACCAGACCTATTCAATCTGTATGCTGAGCAAATAATCCGAGAAGCTGGACCATATGAAGAAGGACAGGGCATCAGGATTGGAGGAAGACTCATTAACAACCTGCGTTATGCAGATGACACAACCTTGTTTCCTGAAAGTGAAGAGGACTTGAAACACTTACTGATGAAGATCAAAGACCACAGCCTTCAGTATGGACTACACCTCAACATAAAGAAAACAAAAATCCTCACAAGGGACCAATAAGCAACATCATGATAGAAGGAGGAAATATTGAGGTGGTTGGGGATTTTATTTTACTTGGATTCACAATCAACACCGTTGGAAGCAGCAGACAAGAAATCAAGTGATAATTGCATTGGGTGAATCTGCTTCAAAAGACCTCTTTACAGTGGTAAAAAGCAAAGACATTGCTTTGAGGACTAAGGTGCGCCTGACCCAAACCACGGTATTTTCAATTGTCTCATATGCACGCCACAGCTGGACAATGAATAAAGAAGACTGAAGAATTGATGCCTTTGAATGACGGTGTTGGAGAAGAATATTGAATATATCATGGACTGGCAGAAGAACTAACAAATCGGTTCTGGGAGAAATACAGACAGAATGTACCTTAGAAGGGAGGGTGAGGAGACATCATCTTAAGCACTTTGGACATGGTATCAAGAGGGACCAGTCCCTGGAGAAGGGCATTATGCTGGGTAAAGTAGAAGATCAGGGAAAAAGAGGAATATCCTTAACAAGATGGACTGACACAGTGGCTGCAACAGTGGGCTCGATTTGTGAGAATGGCACAGGACTGGGCAGTGTTTCATTCTGTTGTACATGAGGCCACCATGAGTCGGAACCGACTCCACAGCACCTAACAACAACAACTTAAGGAGGAGAAACTGAGTCTTAGCGAAGTTAATTATTTAAATAATTATTTCCAAGATCACACACAGCTGAATAAGTAACAAAACTGGGATTTGAACCATGTCTGTATTATGCCAGAGTATACCGACTTTCCTTTACCCCAAAAACCCAGATGGTAGAAAAAGTTTTTTCAGAACTCTCAGATATGGTAAAAGACTCACAAGAAGAGACTCTGTCTGGAACAATCTGTCTTTACAAGGCCTATTATGAGAGGCCTTTGGATACTTGGAACTTAAGTTATACCCCCCAGAACATTAGGCTGAGGTGGTCCTGCCCACAGTACTGCTAACATAGAACCACAGGTTTAAGACAGGGGGTTCTGCTGATCCTCATTCGGTCCTTAGGAGGAAAGAAAAAACTTCAACTGATATGTGTTAAGTGAAGTCATATTACTGAATTTATAGTAAATGGACAGTCATTATCCTACCTTTGGCCATTTCACACCAATGCATTTTTTAACCTTGGTTTAATCTCTCCAGATTAAAATGTAATATATTTTATAAATATAAATAAATATGTTATATAATGTAAAATATTAACCTCATCCATGGTAACTTTTATATCTACTAGTTAGAACTCCATGTGATGTGGTAGTACAAACAGATAACAAGATTTCACTTCTTTCAACTAAACTTTGATCTCTGTTTACCCTTGATGATCACGTGGGCGGAGTTCAAAGCAGGGCTTCTAACTGGTTTGTTCTGGTTTGAACCCCTGCTGAGAATTTGCGGCTCCATCCAAGATACACTGAATCAGAATCTACATTTTAACAAGATCCTCAGGTGATTGATATGTATAATAAATTTTGAGAATCACTGCTCTGCTAGTAGTGCTCAGAATTGATCCCTAACTAGCAGCTAACTAGCAGCGTTAGCATCGCTGCCTGGGAACTTGTCAGGAATGCAAATTCTCAGCAGGGGTTCGAACCAGAATGAACTGGTATGAAGCCCTGGTTCAAAGAAAACAATTTTATTCTCACTGTTGGTTAAAATGACTGAGTAGGTGGAAAAACATGATGGGATCATTAAAGAGAAACCCAGGATTCTTGATAAATGCAGTGATTATATATAAATTGAACTGTGAGTAATTAAGAGGAGACCATAAGAAAGGATTTAAAATGATACAAAAACTGGATAGGATTGGAATTTTATTTTTCCTCCTACTTTACAAATTAATCCTATTTATTAATTTTAATTATTTTATATTTTAATAAAGCACACACACATGGTTTAATATCACAATTTTGTCTTTATTTTCTTAAAGAGGTTGCCACAGTTGCGTGAGTTTTAGGCCCCACAAAAAATTCTAATCCTCAACACATGATGACTGTCCCATGTTTGATCCCCTCTTCTCATCCCAGGCCTGCTCCCCAGAAGCAAACACTTTGAACTCATTTAGTTTTTTTTGATTGTTTACTTCCTTACCTCTAAGTGAAATGCTTGATCTGCTATTTCTTTTAAACAGCCGTTTTTTTTTGGAGATGTAATTCATATGCCATATAATTCACCCATTTAAAGTGTACTATTCAATGGTTTTCAGTAGACTCACAGAGTTGTGCAACCATGATTGCTATTTTCTTAATTTGTTTATCGATTTCAGATATTATCCTAATTCTTTCTATAACGATGTTTTAGCTCTATCACTCTCCCCCTTCCATCCTTCTATCTAGCTATAATAGTTATATAAACAAACAATGTTTATGTTACTATGACTGCCTGCATGTTGTTTACCACAGAACCTAGTTGTATATCGTACTATGATTATCCTTCCTGTACTTTTAGGTTTTCTGGAGATTTTTCTTTTATTTTTTAATTTCTTCCTATCATAATGCTAATTTTTCCTCTCAAATCTTCATAAAATCAAGTATTCAGTCAAATTCCTTCCCCTCCCCCGCTCACTCCAGAGATATTCTCTCCCAGAACCCCCTGATCTCTTGTTGCTGTCTAGGCCTGCTGCATGGCTATCATGCTGGGACTTCTCTTAGAGGTTGGATCTACCGTTTCCTGGATGCCATGTCTTCTTTTGTTATATATCCTTATTTTGCTGAGTACATACTTATGAGAGGAGGTTGGGAGGAAACTGTATGTATCCTTCCATGTCTGAAAAATCTCCTTATTGTACTTGTTCATTGTTTTGCTATATATGAAATTTTTAAATAACTTTTTAGTCACTTTGAAGGCTTTGTCTTTTGGCATCATTTATTGCTGTTGAGTGCCATTTTGAGTGTTTTTAGGTGACATTTTTGGAAAATGTTAGGAGCTTCTCTTTTACAGCTGATGTTTTCGAAGTTTATGATGATATGCCTTGATGTAGTTCTTTTTATCATTCATTATGCTCAACACTTGATGTACCCTTTTAATTTAGACACCGTGCAGTGTACCTTTGGGGATATTATGTTAATTTACTTCCTCGTTAATTTCTTCTCTTCCCTTTGCAATGTTTCTATTTTCTTTTTCTAGAATTCCTGTTAGATATTGGACCTCTTGAAGTGATTATATCTCTTACTTTCTGTTTGTCTTTCTTTTTCCTAATTATGAGAGTCTTCTTGACTTTTTCTTGTAACACTTCTACTGATTAAAAAAAAAATTTACCAATCATATTTTCATTTCCAATAATTTTTTTTTTATTATATTCTGGTTGTTCATTTTTTCATAGCATCTTTTAGTACTGGTACAATATTGTGTTTTTTTTAATTTTTTAAATGTGTTTTTATGGTGCTTTAAGTGAAAGTCCACAAACCAAGTCAGTCTCTCACAGAAAAATCCAAATACACCCTGCTATATACTCCTAGTTGCTCTCCCCCAACAAGACAGCACACTCCTTCTCTCCACCCCACATTCCTGTATCCATCCAGCCAGCTTCCGTCCCCCTCCACCCTCTCATCTCCCCTCCAGACAGGAGCTGTGTCTACCTGAGCCAAGAAGCCCCCTCCTCACCAGTATAACTTTCTATCCCACAGTCCTGTCCAATTCCCCCTCTAAAGAGTTGGCCCCAGGATCAGTTGCAGTCACGGGCAAACAGAGGCCCGGGCACCATGACCTTGGGGTCCCTCCAGTCCCAGTCCGACCACCAAGTCTGGTCTTCCCATGAGAACTTGAAGTCTGCATGCCACTGTCCCATTCTCCATCAGGGACCCTCCCTCGGGCTTTCCGACAGGGCAGCCGTCGGCTGCAGCCAGGCACCATCCAGTTCCTCTAGCCCCAGGCCGATGTAGTTTCTGATCCATGTGGCCCCCTCCGTCTCCCAAGCCCACAATTACCTGTGTCCTTTGTGTTCTCCACTCCCGGCACTCCAGGTGGGTTGAGACCAACGGCCTCATCCCAGACGGCCGCCATGCAGCGTCCAAGACCCCCAGACGCTGCTCACCAAAGTGGGACACAGAATGCTTTCCAAACAGATTTTATTATACCAACTGACCCAGATGTCCACCGAAACCGCGGTTCCCAAATCCCCCGCCTCTGTCTCTCTGGCCCCGGAAGTGTTCGGTCCACTCCGGGAAACTCCGCCCCTGGTCCAGTCCAGCCTGGCCAACCCACCTGCTGCACCATGTGCCTTTCACCCACCCTGGGTGCAATACTGTTTTTATTTTTAAATTTTAAATCTTTTTCTGTTTCTTCCAAGGTAATTTTTATCTATTTCTTTTTCGTGGATGAAACAGATAATGCAGGAAAGCTTTCCTCAGATGCCTAGTGATCCTTGGCAACCTGACATATTGAAGAAAATGGAAAGACAGTTGGGATCTTTATACATGGGTGGGATTATCAACTGTTGAACTCTGCTTCAGAGTTTGGGAGCTGGCCATTTTGCTGAGGATTTTCCAAATGCATGAAAGTGGCCCATTTGATTTTTCTAGGGAAGAAATTTATAATCTCCTGCATTTTCCCACATTACAAAAAACTTTCTAAACATAATTTTTTAATTTGCTTACCCATTTCTCCTTATTTGGACATTTCAGGTGTATCCAATTTTCTACTTTTAAAGACCCTGAAATGAACATTTTTGTGCATAAATGTTTATTCACACTTGGAATTATTTCTTTAGGGTACATTTCTTGAATTGGATTAAGGAATATAAACATTGCTTATTCATGCTGTCAAATTATTTCTCATAAAGAGTGTAGTAATTTAAACTTCCATCAACACTGTACAAAAGTATATGTCTTATCTTACTCTCCCAGCATCATTATCCTTTGCAAATTTTTTTTGCTAATTTGATAATTTAAAAATGTCTTTTTTATTTGTATCATTTTGATTATTAGCAAGTGCCTTAGTCTGAGTTTTCTAGAGGAGCAAAACCAGTGAAACACATGTATAAGTATATATAGAAAGATTTACTTCAAGCTAATGGCTTACACAATTGTGGGGGCTGACAATTCCCAAATCCATGGGTCTGGCTCCAGGCTGGGGACTTCTCCTGGATCACAGGTTGCAGGGTCTGGGAAATCCAAAATCTGCAGGTAATGCAGCAAGAGGACTGAAGGATTGCGAGACAGAGAGCTTTGTCAGAACATTAATTATATACTGGAGGCAGGCCATACACCCAAGGAAACTTCCCTTTCAGCTGATAAGCTGATCGCATCATGGAAAGTAATTGTATTACATATGGAAGAACACCCAGTCCAGTGTCTGCCAAAGCACTGAGAATCATAGGCCAGCCAAGTTGACACATAATATTAACCATCAGAGCAAGGTTGAATTTTTTTATTAGCCCTTTATATGTCTTCATATCCAAAAAACTCAAAAGAAACCCATTGCAGTTGAGTTGATCCCGATTCACAGTGACCCTATAGGACAGAGTAGAACTGTCCCTTGGCGTTTCCAAGGAGTGCCTGCTAGATTCGAATTGCCAGCCTTTTGGTTAGTAGGCGTAGCTCTTAACTACTGTGCTACCAGGGTTTCCCATATCTTCATACATGAATTTTCAATTTCTAGTCTTTGTCCATTTAACTTTTGACACCTACCTTAGTGTTTAGTGTTTTTCTTAATCACCTACTCTTTTATACTATTCAAATATTAAGGTTTATGGGCCTCTATCATATTTTTATCAAATATTTCTTCACATTTTTCTTCACTCTGAAGTTTTAGTTTTTGACACATAGAAGCTTTAAATTTTAAATATTTTAATCTATTTATATTTTCCTTTGTATTTTTTACTGCCTTTAATCCTAGAAGATGAAAACCCAATGATCAGGTAGATATTCTTTTATTTTTTTCGCTCTAATTCAATATTTAAAGAAATATTTTACTTCCTGATCCACCTATGGTTTATTTCGGTACATAGCGTAACATGTTTAGTTTGACCATTCCCCTGAGTACTTATATTTTTCCCACTTCCTTTCTCTGGAACTGGGTGGTGTAAGTGGTTTGTGACTAGATGCTAACCTAAAAGTTGGTGGTTTTAACTCACCCAACGGCTCCATAAATGAAAGACCTGGTGAACTGCTTCCATAAAAATTACAGCCAAGAAAACTCTTTGGAGCAGTTCTACCCTTAACACATGAGGTCACCATCAGTTGGAATCAACTTGACAGCAAAGGGTTTGGTTTAGTTTTTTTCTCTTACTTATTATTATTTTTAAATAATTTTTATTGTGCTTTAAGTGAAAGTTTACAAATCAAGTCAGTCTCTTACATATAAACTTATATACACCTTACTACCTACTCCATTTACTCTCCCCCTAATGAGTCAGCCTACTTCCTCCTTTCAGTCTCTCCTTTCATGACCGTTTTGCCAGTTTCTAACCCCCCTACCCTCCCATCTCCCCTCCAGACAGGAGATGCCAGCATAGTCTCAAGTGTCCACATGGTGCAAGTAGCTCACTCCTCATGAGCATCTCTCTCCAAACCATTGTCCAGTCCAATCCATGTCTGACAAGTTGGCTTCTGGAATGGTTCCTGTCCTGGGCCAACAGAAGGTTTGGGGACCTTGACTGCGAGGGTCCTTCTAGTCTCAGTCAGACCATTAAGTCTGGTCTTTTTATGAGAATTTAGGGTCTGCATCCCACTGTTCTCCTGCTCCCTCAGGGGTTCTCTGTTTTGTTCCCTGTCAGGGCAGTCATTGGTTGTGGCCGGGCACCAGCTAGTTCTTCTGGTCTCAGGATGATGTGGTCTCTAGTTCATGTAGCCCTTTCTGTCTCTTGGACTCATAATTACCTTGTGAGCTTGGTGTTCTTCATTCTCCTTTGATCCAGGTGGATTGAGACTCATTGATGCATCTTAGACGGCTGCTTGCTAGCGTTTAAGACCCCAGATGCCACACGTCAAAGTGGGATGCAAAATGTTTTCTTAATAGATTTTATTTTGCCAATTGATTTAGATGTCCCCTGAAGCCATAGTCTCCAAACCCCTGGCCCTGCTTTGCTGACCTTTGAAGCATTCAGTTTATTCAGGAAACTTGTTTGCTTTTGGTTTAGTCCAGTTGTGTTGACCTCCCCTGTATTGAGTGTTGTCCTTCCCTTCACCTAAAGTAGGTCTTATCTACTATCTAATCAGTAAATAACCCTCTCCCACCCTCCTCCCCTCCCCCCTCTCCTAACCACAAAAGAATGTGTTCCTCTCAGTTTAAACTATTTCTCAAGATCTTTTAGTAGTGGTCTTATATGATATTTGTCCTTTTGCAACTGACTGATTTCACTCAGCATAATGCCTTCCAGGTTCCTCCATGTTATGAAATGTTTCACAGATTCCTCACTGTTCTTTATCGATGCGTAGTATGCACTTGGATTTTTGGAGTATTCCATTGTGTGAATATACCATAATTTATTTATCCATTCATCCGTTGATGGGCACCTTGGTTGCTTCCATCTTTTTGCTATTATAAACAGTGCTGCAATAAACATGGGTGTGCATATATCTGTTCGTGTAAAGGTCTTATTTCTCTAGGATATATTCTGAAGAGTGGGATTTCTGGGTAGTATGGTAGTTCTATTCTCTTACTTATTTTTTAAAAATCATGTCTTTAATTCTGTTTGAATCTAATTTTTCTTTTCTTTTTGCAGATCCTGTTTCTGGTAAATTTGTAAGGAAATGGTAAGACTAGCTATAGTACTATTCTCGTAGACCTAAACTGGTGGACCAGCCTAGCTGAACGGGGCAGACTCAATCTGGGGCATTTAAAATGAAAGTCTATCTTGGGATTTTTGAGGGGATTTCTATACTTTTTCTTTATCATAAGGCCCCTTTCCAATCCTAGTTCCTATGAGAAAAGGGAAAAATGAAGATAAAATGATTATAAGTGAGGCAAGGAAGAAGATTGAGATGTAGGAGAACTGTCTGTACAGTCATTCAGTTTTTTGGCCTGTTTGCTACTAGTGGTTTTTTGCATGCTAAGTCTGAACATGTAGGGGCTGAGGATTCTGCACTGGCAGTCTCGCATTACAGATTTTGTGAAGCTTCAGGTCAATATATCCCAGTCTCCCTTTGCATCTAATCTAAGTACAGCAAAAAATTTCTTTGAAATTTCAAGAAAATGTCCTCTATGAAAAAAAAAAGAAAACAAAACAATGTGTGTTACACACACATAAATGCCCCCTGGAAAATAGATGTTTACCCTTAGATTGGGGAAAATGAAGTTAGGAGAGGAAGCAGAATAGGATCATTAAGGAGAAACACTAAGGGTTTGTATCAATGGTTCATGTAGATGAGAAGTAAATAGTCTCCTTCTATCCATTCTTTTACTAGGTGAGTTAAAACCGTTTATATTTATTGTTATTGTTTAACCCATTTACATTTACTATATTATTTGGACTTATTTTGTATTTTATATTTACCACACTTTCTAGTTGTTTTTCTCCTTCCTTTTCATTCAGTAATTACTACTACCTTGTTTTTGTGTAGTGCTTTCAGTTAAAAATCTTTTTCGCACAAGAATCCTCAAGAGTTGATAAAGCAGATATAATCAACTAGATTTTACTGTAAGTGAAATTCAGAGAAATTATGTCATATTTCTAAGATTGTATGGTGACTGCATGGGATTACTGTTTCCACTCAAAATACCACATTACTTCAAACACATAATGTATGCTGAGCGAGCAGACATCCTGTGACTGAGTAGCAGTGAAACTTGTTCATACCTAGTAAGTGTTTATACTTAAAAAAAAGGCTGTGGAGAGAGTGTTGGTTTTTAGTATTTTGCTTTTGTTTTAGTTTTTTACTACTTCTTGATTTTGCTTGATTGATTAAGGATTTGGGTTTGATTCTATGAGGAAATTGTGCTATCTCCATTATCTACTCCTATCCCCGTCCTCTAAAAAATTCTTCTTTATTATACAAATGTGCTGTGTCTAATTAGTTATGAAGAAACATATTTTCTGAATATAAGCAAGAATAGTTAAATCTAAAAGAGTAGTCTGACCGAAAGAGAAAATTATTTAGATTGTCCCATCAATTTAGACCTGAAATAATTTCTGTAGTTGTTGCCATATAAATGTATATTTATTGCTGTTCACCAAAGTTAAGGATTTCAAAAACTTTCTTAGCTATGGGCAAACTAGAGGAAATTATTCATCAAAGAAGACATAGGACAGTAAAGTAATCCTCATTTTTTTTCTTTTTTTTAAAAAATCTGCCTTCAAGAATTAAAATCCTTCAAGTACACTTCTTTTGTTTATGCAAGGGAATGTGACAAGGCCTTGTGATGTAATGCAATTCCTGAAAGAGAAGGGAAGCCCATGTTATGATTAAGATCTTTATTATATTCAGCTTAGAGATGTAGCTATGGTGACATAATGCGTAAGGCATATAAGTGAATAAAAAGGCAGAGGTATTAGTCAGACTTCCACGCAGATTTAGCAAGCGTTAACAAGATTATTTCCAATGGAAATAACAGCCCCAATTAAAGTATGTGCAGGAATAAACTAGGGAACTGTCTGGTATAAAAGGATACATTTAAAAAACAACATTATTTTGCTGGTGAAGAAAAAGTGGCTAGGGAAAATCTTGGCTCAGAGGTGATGACAGAAGTCAGAAGCTAACTTCCTTGTAAAGATTGATATATAATAAGATGTTTTGTCTGGAACTCTGGCTTTCTTTGTCCTCCATCCCAGCCACCCTCCCTGGAAAGTTGGCACAGGCTTTCTCTGCAGGGGTCATACACAACTGTATGGCAGAGCCAGTCTTCTGTTGAACAAGGATGTAAATTTCCTTTCTGGTAATGGATATATCTTCATCCCTTCTAGATATTAATGAACATGGCTAGAGAGTAGCACCATATGAATTACATAGTAGACCCTAAACTTTTTACCACCAAAGAATCTTTTTATTAACTATCCATACTCACTACTACAATCTTACATTTTGAAAATATTTTTATTCACAAAATAAACATTAATTTTTTTTATAAAGTTAAAGACATGTATAAACGTTAATCATCTTCTATCAGCATGAGGTAACATATGGAGATGATATAATTCAGAAACAAATTTGGTATTTTGGGTAGCCTCTACAGCATTATTGTGGGTAGTACAGGATTCCTTATGACTTTTTGCAATGTTCTAAAGGTTGTGGACTCCCATAGACACCCTGGGGCTTTGGGAACTTCAGGTTGGAAAACCTTGAATTAAGGAGCAGAGTCCAGAGGGACCAAAACACAGGTTAGTTGCAATAGGAACGGGGGTGTTGGAACAGATTCAATTCAAGTCAACCAACATTTACTAAGCACTTAAAAAAACCCACTGCCGTCAAGTCGATTCCGACTGATAGCAACCCTATAGAACAGAGTAGAACTGCCCCACAGAGTTTCCAAGGAGCGCCTGGCGGATTCGAACTGCTGAAAGCAGAGAATACCAGAAAGATATTTACCTATGTTTTATTGACTATGCAAAGATGTTCAACTATGTGGATCATAACAAATTATGGATTACATTGCAAAGGATAGGAATTACAAGGCACTTAACTGTGGTGGTGAAGAACCTGTACGTAGACCTAGAGGAAGGCCTTCAAACAGAGCAAGGGGATACGTGTGGTTTAAAATCAGGAAAGGCGCCCATCAGGGCTGTATCCTTTCACTGTACTTATTCCATCTGTATGTTGAGCAAATAATCCAAGAACCTGAACTATATGAAGAAGAACTCAGCATCAGGATTGGAAAAAGATTCATCAACAACCTGCAATATGCAGATAACACAACCTTGCTTGCCAAAAGAGAGGAGGACTTGAAAAACTTACTGATGAAGATCAAAGACCACAGTCTTCAGTATGGATTACACCTCAACATAAAGAAAACAAAGATCCTCACAACTAGGCCAATAAATAACATCATAATAAGTGGAGAAAAGATTGAAGTTGTCAAGGATTTCCTTTTACTTGAATCCACAATCAACGCCCATGGCAGCAGCAGTCAAGAAATCAAATGGTATATTTCATTGGGCAAATCTGCTGCAAAAGTCCTCTTACATGTTGAAAAGCGAAGATGTCACTTTGAGGATTAAAGTGCACCTGACCCAGGCCATGGTGTTTTCAATAGCATAATTCTGTCTTGGTTATCTAGTGCACCTATAACAGAGATACCATAAGTGGATGGCTTTAACAGAGAGAAATTTATTTCCTCACAGTGAAGTAGCTAAAAGTCCAAATTCAAGGCATCAGCTCCAGGGGACGGCTTTCTCTCTCTGTGGGCTCTGGAAGAAGGCCTTGTCCTCAGTCTTCCCATGGTTGAGGAGCTTCTCAGGCGTAGGGACCCTGGGTCCAAAGGACACACTCAGCTCCTGGTGTTGCTTTCTTGGTGGTACAAGGTCCCCACTCTCTGCTTGCTTCCATTTCCTTTTATCTCTTGAGAGGTAAAATGTGGTGCTGGCCACACCTCAGGGAAACTCCCTTTACATTAAATCAGGGATGTGACCTTGGTACGGGTGGTGTTACAATCCCGCCCTAATCCTCTTTAACATAAAATTACAATCGCATAATAGAGGACAACCACAGAATACTGGGAATCATGGCCTAACCAAGTTGACACATATTTTTTGGGGGGACACAATTCAACCCATGACATTCTACCCTTTGGCCCCCCAAAATCATATTCTTGCAGCATGCAAAACATATTCATCCCATCATATCATAGCAAAAGTCTTAACTCCAAGTCCAAAATCCAAAAATTTCTCTTCATCTGTGAAATCTAGAATACAAGTTATCTGCTTCTAAGGGTACAATGGCAGAACAGGCACAAGCTAGACATTTCCATTACAAATGGAAGAAACTGGAGGGATAGAAGGAATAACAGGAACCAAGTAAGTTAGCAGAACATATTACATTAACCCTCAAAGCTTTGAAAATAATCCCCTGTTCTCTGAGACAGTTTACAATAACCCTGCCCTCCAGCCTCTAGGTATTGGCCACATTCTCCAGATTCTGAGTGGAGGCCCTTGGCCCTAGGCTTCAGCTCTGCCTTCCAGGCCCATAGGACAGCAAATCTGCTCCCTCAGCTTTAGGTGCACCATTCTCCTAGTCCACCTGAGTGGTAACTCCACCCTTAGAAACACCAGAGGCCGTGGCACCACCGTTTGAAACCCCTGAGGTTATGGCCATACCTTTTGAGACTGAAGCAGCTCGGCTTCTTATGTTCTTTGTCTCTTCAGCTTCTGCTTCCTGGTTCCTTGGCCTCTGGGCTCCTCGGGCCTCACATCAGCATCTGCCCTGCTGGGGCAAGTGTTCCAAAGCTCTGTAGCTTCACCGATAAATGCCTAGAGGCACCCCACTCCACCAGGAAGCCTCTTGTGCATAGGCACTCAGCTCCCTTGCTCCGTGGGTCAGTAAGCCTAGCTCTACCAATAAGTGCCCAGAGGCATCCCACTCCACCAGGAAGCCTCCTGTGCACAGACACTCAGCTTTCTTGCTTCATGGGTCAGTTCCAGCGCCACCTCTTGCTGGTCTCCTGGTTCAGCTGGTAGTGGTTCTCTGCTGCTGCTGCTTCTTTGCCGCTGGAGGTCCTCTGTTACTGCTGGCCCTCTGCTGCTGTTGCTCCTCTATCTATTGACAGTTTCAAAACTGCTTCCACATTTTAAGTATCTGCTAGAGCAGCACCCCACTCTCGGTACCAAATTCTGTCTTGGTTATCTAGTGCTGCTATAACAGAGGTACCACGGGTGGATGGTTTTAACAAAGAAAAATTTATTTCCTCACAGTAAAATGAGGTAAAAGTCCAAATTCAAGGCATCAGCTCCAGGGGAAGGCTTTCTCTCTGTGTAGGCTCTGGAAGAAGGTCCTTGTCCTCAATCTTCTCATAGTCAAAGAGCTTCTCAGGCACAGGGACCCTGGGTCCAAAGGACGTGCTCAGCTCCTGGTGCTGTTTTCTTGGTGGTTCGATGTCTCCACTCTCTGCTTGCTTCTCTTTCCTTTTATTTCTTGAGAGGTAAAATGTGGTGCAGGCCGCACCCTAGGGAAACTCCCTTTACTTTGAATCGGGGGTGTGATCTGGGTAAGGGTGTTAGGGTGTTACAATTCCACCCTAATCCTCTTTAACATAAAATTACAATCACATAATGGAGGACATCCGCAGAAATACTGGGAATCATGGCCTAACCAAGTTGACACATATTTTTTGGGGGAACACAATTCAATCCATGACACGTCATATGCACGAAAAAAGCTGGGAAATGAATAAGGAAGACCGAAGAATTGATGCATTTGAATTATGTTGTTGATGAAGACTATTGAATATACCATGGACTACCAGAAGAACAAACAAATCTGTCTTGGAATACATACAGCCAGAATGTGCCTTAGAAGTGAGGATGGCAAAACTTTGTCTCATGTACTTTGGACATGCTATCAGGAGGGACTAGTCCCTGGAGAAGGACATCATGCTTGGTAAATCGAGGGTTTCTGAAAAATAGGAAGACCCTCAATGAGATGGATTGACACAGTGACTGAAACAATCAGCTAAAACATAGCAATAACTGTGAGGATGGTGCAGGACTGAGCAGCATTTCGTTCTGTTGTGCCTGGGGTTGCTAAGAGTTGGGATTGACTCAATGGCACCTAACAACAACAACAACATAGTTTTGCCAAAGCCACACTTTGCCTGAAATTTATCTGTACAATGTCCTCAGAATCCAATGTCATCTTGCCATCTTTGTGTGAATTAATATGCTTATTGAGGATTTTTCCCATTTAGCAAGTGTGCATTTACTTGGGGGTCTTCTGTAGACAATATACTCTTAGTTTTAGGAATATTTATTGTCTTGATTTTATTATGTACTATGTTAATGATTCTAGGAGTACGAATTTTAGGCCCACAGTATTTTTAGCTACTTTGAGCCTTTCAGCACCCTACAAATCACATCAAATATAGCATTGTTTATTTTTGCCTCAATGTGGTTTGTTCGAATAGGAGTCATCTAATATAACCATATCTATGTAAGCATTCTGTTTGAATTAATCAGTTGATATTTGTTAGTTCTTTTTCTAGGAAAAGAATCCATGATCTTGCTAAGCCTAAAAAACAGTGGGGAACACCAGATAGGTAAGGCAATGTTATATGGTCTTGTTTATGATGGTTATATCCATTTTATTAAACAGATAAGTATTATTCTTACATGTCATTAAACCTGTATCCCAGGTGTATCCACTTTCCTGCTCACCTGACTCCACTCAACCAATATTGTCACCTTAGTTGAGTTGGCACATGGGAGGCTAACCCTAGGACAGTGGTTCTTAAAGTTGTCTGTCCATTGAAGTCACCTGGGGAGTTTAAAAAAAGACTTATGCATAGGTCCTATCTCCAGAAACTCTAATTTAATTGGTCTGGGGTGCAGCCTGGGCTTCGGGAGTTTTAAAACCTCCCCAGATAATTCTAACAGGCAGCAAAATTGGAGAGCCACCGCCCCAGGATATGCCTTTGCATCTGTCCTCCAGGTCCAATTTTGCTGCCTGTAAAACCTGGTCCTGCTTTTCCTAAGCCTCTGCCTAGAGCACACCCCTCCTCTGGGTCTCCAGGAGGCTGGGGCATCAGTCCACCCTTGGTCATAGGACTCCCTTTTTTCTTCTTTGGCTCCTGAGTAAAGCCTAAATTTTTAGAAGGCTGTCTTTGATGATTAAAAACATAATATACTTTAAACACACTGTTCTTTGTGGATGGATGTCAAGGAGCTGAGCTGAGAGAGCTGAAGTAAACTGCTCGCTGTTAGAGTAGATGATTAAGACAAGGAACCAAAATGAAAGCAACAGTCAAGGATTTAAGCACTTACTGTGATGGTGTAATAAACAAGAGGTTAAACCCAGAGAAGGCACCAACTAATTCTCCCCGTTTCCCCGGAATGGTGCACGGTGCCCCGAGGGTCAGGTGGGTCAGAGCGGGTGTTGGGACGTGTCTCACTGTTCGGAGATTCCCAAACAAAAAGCTTCTGCAGTTTCATGGACAGGAGAGAGAAGGGCAAGGCTAGTAGTGGAAAAGTACTGAGTACTGTGTCAGAACAAGGAATAGTATCTTCAAGATTTCTTCCCTTCCCCCTGATAAGAAGGTTTCAGCAGAGGTGGCTGAGGAAGGCCTCTGGGGGGAGGTCCCTGATAAAGAAGCCTCGATGTAGGCTCAGAATCCAAATTTGCAGAAGAGCGTGGCTGGTGGGGCAGTGGGGGGTGGGGGGTGAGGGGTGGGTGGGGGGGTGGGTAGTCTAAGTCCTTGACTGCAGCTCCCTTCAGAGATTGCAGTGTATTGACTCTGCACCAAGCCTGGTTGGAGAAGGCAGCTTTTCTCTTGAAGCCTGCCAGGTAAAGCCTTTGTAATTGTCTATTACAGGCAATGGTCATGCCAGAAAAATCACACATAGATTTTTAGCCAGGAGCAGGACTCCTCAGTGGGTACGCACATATATACATTGGCGAAAGGTACACACTGATGAGAGGTGCGTTAATGAATATTGCTAAAACTGTCAATAGTCTTGGAATAGTGCCACCCCCATCCCTTCCCTATTTGAAATTCAAGGAATGATTTGATAATTGAGTTCCGAAAAGTTAAGTAACTTTGCAGGTAACAAAGCTTTGATTTGAATATACATCCATTACCCACAAATCCCACTTATATCACACTGCCACTTTTAGAAAGGAACAGTTCCTCTGATGGCAGGAAGAAACAGAGGCAGGAAGATTGATTGGAGGGTATTACAGTAATGCAGCACATAAATAACAAAGGCCTGTCCTAAGACAGGTAGTCTCTGGCTGGTGCAAATGATTAAGCGCTGGCCTACTAACCAAAAGGTTAGGAGTTTGAACCTACCTAGAGGTGCCTTGGAAAAAGGCCTGGCAATCTGCTTCCAAAAGGTCACAGCCATGAAAACCTTAGGGAGTGCAGTTCTATTCTGAAACACATGAGGTTGCTATGACTCAGAATCAACTCTACAGCAGCTTTTTTTTTTGGTCCTAATATATTATAGCTTTAAGGGTTAAAAGGAGGGGTAGAGCTAAGATATAGATTGACATGACTTGGCAACAAATGAAATGTAAGAATCTGAGGGAAAGGAAGAGTCGAATATGATTTCTAGGTCCTGTCTTGAGAAATAAAGTAAAAATGTGTTATAACTGCAAAAGGAAATGTAAGAGGGAGAACAATTTGGGTGGAAGAAAAATTTCATCGTGTTGGATGCTGAGACATCCATAAATGAATTTCCAAATTTCCCATTTGGAAATATGGGCTAAGGACTTGTGAGAAAAATACGACTAAGAGATACTGATTTGGGGGTCATCGGTATTATTTAGTGATAATTGAAAAAATGCTGAGGAGGATGGAACCCTGGTGCATATGCCATGTTTCAGCTGTAAAGAGAAGCTACCTAAGCAAACAGAAAGAGTAGGTAAGAGAAATCCAGGGAAGGGGTGGGGGGGAGGGTCTCAGAAGTTAAGGAAGGAAAATATTAAAAGGAAAAATGGATCCTATGAGAAAACATTCAAAAAAATTGTGTTTGCAAGACTGTGAAGAAAGCCTAAAGATTCATTTAATTTTTGTGTTCATGTAATATAAAAAATTTTAAAGATGAAAGTGAATGAATAGTTGTTATTATAATCAAAGAAATTATAAGAATTTCAGAACAATAAAACCAAATCAATTGCCATGGAATTGACGCCAACTCATGGCGATGACGTGTGTGTCAGAGTAGAACTGTGCTCCACGGGGTTTCCAATGGCTGATTTTTTGGGAAGTAGATTGCTAGGCCTTTCTTGGGAGGCACCTCTGGGTGGACTCTAACTTACAGCCTTTTGGCTAGCAGCTGAGCGTATTAACCATTTACACCCTACGGGGACCCCTACAGAACAATAAAACCCTGGAAATCAGCTGATGAAGACTGTTTTGTGGTTTCTGACCCTGGAAATCTGTAAGAGATTACAGATTTCGCTATTCAGAAGAGGATGACTGATCACCAAACCCTCAAGGACCCTCAGGCTGTTCTTTTATCCTAGAATTCTATGTATCCGACTTTGTAACATTTCATGGCTGCATCAAGCAGCTACAGTATGGATAAGAATCTTTAATCTGGATCAAATCATTGATATGGACTATAAAAGGTTAAAATTTTATGTCCTTGATATTGGCAGTTATGGGATAGCTAAATAGAGGTGATTTTTATGCTAGTGCAGTACTGAGAAGAATTACCTACATAGTATTCTGCTTAACGTGCTGGATACTCTCCGCTTCCTGATGAACCTTGCGTCCACATTTTTCTTGACTGTAGAGTGTTTATTTTTGTTTTTCCTTTTATTGTGCTTTAGGTGAAAGTTTACAGCTTAAGCAAATTTCTCAATCAAAAATTTCTACTGTGTAAACTTTCACTTGAAGCACAAAAAAGAAAAAAATTTTTTTCTCGACTGTAGAGTCTTTGATCTTTCTCACTCCACTGATCCATTCCTTTTAATTTTCCTTGAGCCAAATCATCTGCCTTTTGCATAACCCCAATGCTCTCAGTTCCTACTATATATTTCCTAGTTTTTATGGCCCAAATTTCAAGGAGTTAATAGTCCCCTGAGGGTTCAGTCTCTAGAAGGCATCATCTGGACCATATTTTATGAGCTTTATTTGTTATGTCTGAAGTATCTTTTGCTTATTATTTGAAACAGTGAATGCAAAGCAAATATATATTCACCACCTTTGCTTCCTAAACTCTGAACCTCTTCGCCTCTCTCCACCTGGGCTTTTGTTTTTACCACTTTCCAAGGACACTCCCTTCACTCTGTTATCACCAGTGATATTCTCCTGGCCGAATACTATTACCTTTTATTTATTTATTTCAGTTTCCATCCTTTTTGTTGTCTCAGTTTAGATTCCTGCGGCTGCTGTAACAAACTACCACAAACTTGGTAACTTAAAAGAACAGAAATTTATTCTCTTACAGTTCAGGAGCCTGTTGTTTTTAGGTGCTATCTAGTCAGTTCCCACTCACAGCGACTCTATGCACACAGAACGAAACACTGCCTGGTCCTGCGCCATCCTCACAAGTGTCGTATGCTTGAATCCATTGTGTCAATCCATTTTGTTGAGGGCCTTCCTCTTTTTTGCTGACCCTCTACTTTACCAAGCATGATGTTCTTTTGCAGGGACTGATCCCTCCCAATAACATGTCCAAAGTATGTGAGATGTAGTCTCACCATCCTTGTTTGTAAGAACCATTCTGGTTGTGCTTCTTCCAAGACAGATTTGTTCCTTCTTTTGGCAGTCCATGGTATATTCAATATTCTTTGTCAACACCGCAATTCAAAGGCGTCATTTCTTCTTTGGTTTTCCTTATTCATTGTCCAGCTTTCACATGCAGATGAGGCGATTGAAAACACCATGGCTTGGGTCAGGCACACCTTAGTCCTCAAGGTGATGTCCTTGCTTTTCAACACTTTAAAGAGATCTTTTGCAGCAGATTTGCCCAATGCAATGTGTCTTTTGATTTCTTGACTGCTGCTTCCATGGGTTTGATCATGGATCCAAGTAAAAAGAAATCCTTGACAACCTCAGTCTCCTCTCCGTTTATTGTAATGTTGCTTATTGGCCCAATTGTGAAGATTTTTGTTTTAATTTGAGGTGTAATCCATACTGAAGGCTGTGATCTTTGACTTTCATCAGTAAGTACTTTAAGTCCTCTTTACTTTCAGTAAGCAAGGTTGTGTCATCTGCATAACGCAGGTTGTTAATGAGTCTTCCTCCAATCCTGATGCCCCGTTCTTCTTCATATAGTCCAGCTTCTCAGATCATTTGCTCACCATACAGACTGAATAGCTATGGTGAAAGGATACAACCTTGACGCATACATTTACTGACTTTAAACCATGCAGTATTCCCTTTTTCTGTTCAAATGACTGCCTCTTGATCCATGTACAGATTCCTCATGACCACAATTAAGTGTTCTGGAATTCCCATTCTCCTCAATGTTATCCATAATTTGGTATGATCCATGCAATTAAATGCTTTTGCATAGTCATTAAAACACAGGTAAGCATCTTTCTGGTATTCTCTGCTTTCAGCCAGGATCCATCTAACATCAGCAATGATATCCCTGGTTCCATGTCCTCTTGTAAATTCGGTTGGAATTTCAGGCAGTTCCCTGTCGATATACTGCTACAGCTGCTTTTGAATGATCTTCAGCAAAATTTTGCTTGTATGTGATATTAATGATATTGTTTGATAATTTCCACATTCAATTGGATCACCTTTCTTGGGAAAAAAAGAGTAGGCATAAATATGTATCTCTTCAAGTTCGTTGGCCAGGTGGCTGTCGTCCAAATTTCTTGGCAGAGAAGAGTGAGCACTTCCATCGCTGCATCCGTTTATTGATACATCTCAGTTGGTATTCCATCAATTCCCATAGCCTTGTTTTTCACCAGTGCCTTCAGTGCAGCTTGGACTTCTTCCTTCAGTACCATCGGTTCCTGATCATATGTTACCTCCTGAAATGGTTGAATGTCAACCAATTCTTTTTGGTATAGTGACTCTGTGTATTCCTTCCATCTTCTTTTGATGCTTCCTGCATCATTTAATATTTATCCCTGTAGACTAGTTTCTTCTCTGAGACTTTGGTTTCCTTCTCTCTCTTTTGCTCCTGATGAGTAGAGACCAATAGTCGTATCTTAGATGGCTCCTCATAAGCTTTTCAGATCCCAGATGCTATTCACCTCACTCGAATGTAAAACATGAACTTTGTGAACTACATTATGCCAAGTGACTGAGTTGTATCATGAAAGTAAAGTCCTAAGCTTTCAAACCCAGAAAACCAGTCTCCCAAAGTGTTTGGCTATGTCTGAGAAGTATTGGTAAATATGTCCTCTGTGAATATATATGCATTCAGACACATATCTGTACATACATATACATATAGATACTTCTATCAGTGTACACATATGGACTCAACCTGTACCTACCTGTATACAATTATGCCTATACACCTACATAGGTGACCATACACTCATTTTTTGGTTATTGTTGGTATTGTTGCCAAATTATACACGTCATATTCCTTAGCACAAATATCCTTTTCTCCTGTGTGCTTCTTAGTGACATCATTTATGTTGGTCAAGCTGTGCTCATTACACCCTATCACTCTTTTCATTGGAGAGCATGTTTACTGTATTTCCTGTGGCCATCCTCCCTACCCTGGCCCTTGTCGCATGTAACATAAACCTCTCTCTTCTCTCTATGGTCAGTCTGTCCTTGCTAATCTCTGTTGTACATCGCCGTCAGGAGACTCCCCAGTTTTCACCATATGTTCATTCATTCACCAAACCATTATTGAATGTCTATTGTATATAGCACTACACTATGGAAGGGAAAGTCTCCAGAAGTTTAAGACATGATGCTCCCCTGGAAGAATATATAGACCAGGCTGGAGAGACAGATACTCTTTTTCAAAAATGTGGAGGGCCTTGTAAGCCACGTTAAGGAGTTTGGTCTTCATTCTAAAAGCAGTAGAAACCTTTGAAGTGTCTTAATCTTAAACAAGGGGCAACTTGATCATATTTGGGTTTAGAAAGATCATCCTGGCCGCAGTGTGGAGATGGTGGGGTTGGGACAAGAGAAGTAGCAACAGGATGAAGAGAGATGGATAGATTTGAGAAATATTTAGGAAATAGAATCAGCAAAATGTAGGGAGTGGTGATATTAATTAATGAACATTTCTAATAATGACTCTGGCTGGGTATGACTGCTAACCAAAGGGTCGACAGTTCGAATCTGCCAGGCGCTCCTTGGAAACTCTATGGGGCAGTTCTACTGTGTCCTTTAGGGTTGCTATGAGTCGGAATCAACTCGACAGCACTGGGTTTGGTGTTTTCTGGTTTTGGGTACTTAAAATATAGACAAAGTTAAAAACAAAACAAAACTGGGCCCTTCTAAAGGGACAGGCTCTGTTAGTTGGCAAGTTCAGTTATGAGGAAAATCAGCTCACTGAGGTACCATTTTCTTACTTCTTGACCAGGCCTTCAAGGCCTTCTTCCACCCTCCCCACCCATTCCAGCTATGTTAGTTAATCACTTTCCAGCATAACTTTCTGTTTAGCCCAAACATGTGTTGCCTACACTTGATTATTCCCATCTCCCACCATTACCCCAGCATGGAATGTTGCTTGTCTCTGTCAGTCAATGCATTTTATTTTCTTACATGAAGCCTTTTCAGATTAATCCTGCACTGATTTCTCCTCTTCTGTTCACCCTCTGCAGAGTACTCATACCTATTTGATAGGGCTGTTGAGAGGATGAACTGAACTGATGTCTAAAAAGTACTTAACACTGGGTTTGGTGGTGCAAGCGGTCAACACGCTTGGCTACTAGCCGAAAAGTTGGACATTTCAGTGCACCTAGAGGTGCCTCAGAAGAAAGGGCTGGCAGTCTACTTCTGAAAAACCAGCTATTGAAAATCCTATGGGGTAGGGGTGAGGGAGGGGGAATGAGAAAAACAAAAAAAGAAAATCCTATGGAGCATAGTTCTACTCTGACACATATGGGGTCACCATGAGTCAGAGTCAACTTAATGGTAACTTGTTTAAGTATTCTATAAAAAAAATAGCTATTAATATTATTCTGTTACTGTTTTATTTTCTGACTGCCAGGTAAGGGGTTTCATCCAAAGTGGGAGCACAATATATATTATTGGCATGCCCATTTTATGCCTACCTGACTGTGGAATTACAATGACAGAACTATCTCTAACAAGTTTTGTTTTGGTCACCATATTTTCAGACAGTAGATAAAACATTCTTATTTTAACTTCCACAAATGGTTTGTCTATTTCTGATGCCTGAAAACTGTAAAATTCTGTAACTGAGATAGTTCTTGTGGGCAAGTAAAATTAGGATAGAAGCAATCTTTCTAACATGCTTGTTAGCAATGAATTTTTTTTACCATTTTATTCTTCTGCTTTTTAACAGAAAATTGTTCTGGGGAAATCAAGATCCTATTCGCCCTATTTCCCAGAGTGCTTTGAAGGCTCAGCCGACCAAAAGACTTCAGCACCTTGCCCAGCCCAAGAAAGTCTCTCACCGATATGTACCTAACAGGTTAGCGTTGGTGTTACTGGGTTACTTTATCGGGAGCACACAGGGCAAATGAACACAGAGCCCAGCCCTTTTATCTAAAAGCCATAAACTGCGTAGTTTATCATCAAATTTTATAGAGGATTAGGGATTCCATATCTGTTTTCAATCTGAGACCACAGCAAAAATTTCCAGAGCAAGATCTAATACTCAGCTATTACAGACTTGAAGTATCTCTTATTATAATGTTTTGACATTTTAGTATTCTGTTTTTTTAATAAAGTTAGTGTGTTAAGAAAATACCTCTTACCAGAAGAACTAGATGGTACCTGGCTACCAATACCAATGGCTCTGATTGGGATCACAGTAGAAGGTCCTGGACAGAGTGGGAGAAAAATGTAGAACAAAATTCAAATTCATAAAAATAGATCAGGCTGGTGGAACCCCCAAAACTATGGCCCTTAGACGCCCTTCAAACCTGGAACTGAACCACTCCTAGAGATCGCATTTCAGTCAAACGATAGACCTATAAAGTGAACAGTAATACCCATGAGGAATGTGCTTCTCAAGACAATCAACCATATGAGGTCAAAAGGGCAGAATTTGCCCAAAAACAAAGTTCAGAAGGCAGGAAGGGGGAAGAAAGATGTGCTAATGGAAACAAGGAACTCAGGGAAGAAATGGGTAGAGTGCTGTCACATTGAGGGGACTACAAATAATGTCACAAAATAAAATGTGTATGAATTGTTGAGTGGAAAACTAATTTGCTCTGTAAACTTTCATCCAAACCACAATAAAATGTTCAAAAGAAAAGAAAATACCTCTTCAAGGAACTATCGAGGAATTTTACAGAAGGCCTTAATTCTGTTTTAAAAATAATTTATGTTTTTGGTGTTGTTGAAAACACTCAAAGCAAAACATATACCAACTCAACAATTTCTGCATGTACAGTTCATTGACATGGATTACATTCAAGTTGTGCACTCATTCTCACCCTCCTTTTCTGAATTATTCTTCGACCATTAACATAAACTCACTGCCCTCTAAACTTTCTATCCAACCTTTCCAGTTGCTGTTAATTTGATCCCATATAGATAGTACCAAAACAAACAAGAAACAACCTGTTGCCATCAATTTGATTCCAGCTCATAGCAACAGGGGCATATTATTCGTAAGCAAGGTAAGCACAGGCTTACTCATGCTTACTTACTAATCTGCAGTGACAAATTTGACATGGGTTTCACCACATCTTTGTGAAATTATCAGGGTTGTAAATTTGAAAAGAGGCTTTGATTCTGTAGGGAAGGTGCTGTGGGTTTGGAAGAGAGACAGAAGCCAGCCATAGCTAGAAGGAGAAAATTTGATGTGGTGAAAAAATGTGAAATTGTTCCCTACAGATGATCTGGTAAGCAAGGTAAGCACTGTGCTTACCTTGCCTAGTGGAAAATAATTCGCCCCTGCATAGTGACCCTGTAGGACAGAGTAGAACTGTCCCATAGGGTATCCAAGACTGTAATCTTTATAGAAGCAGACTGCTACATCTTTCTCTCGTGGAGTGGCAGGTGGGTTTGAACAGCTGAATTTTCGATTAGCAGTCTAGTGCTTAACCACAGCACCACCAGGGCTCCCTCATATAGATAGTTGTTGTTAGGTGCTGTCAAGTTGATTCCAACTCATAGAGACCTTATACACAACAGAACGAAACATTGCCCAACCCTGCACCATTCTCACAATCATTGCTATGTTCGAAACCATTATTGCAGCCACTGTGTCAATTCATCTCATTGAAGGTCTTCCTCTTTTTCGCTGACCCTTCACTTTATCAAGGATGATGTCCTTCTCCAGGGACTGGTTCCTCCTGATAACACGTCTAAAGTACATGAAACAAAGTCTCACCATCCTTGCTTCTAAGGAGCATTCTGGCTGTACTTCTTCCAAGACAGATTTGTTTGTTCTTCTCTCAGTCCGTGGCATATTCAATATTCTTCACCATCACCGTAGTTCAAATGCATCAATTCTTCTTTGATCTTCCTTATTCATCGCCCAGCTTTTGTATGCATATAAGACTACTGAAAACACCATGGCTTGGGTCAGGTGCACCTTAGCCCTCAAAGTAACATCCTTGCTTTTTAACACCAAAAGAGGCCTTTTGCAGCAGATTTACCCAAAACAATGTGTCATTTGATTTCTTGACTGTTGCTTCCATGGGCATCAGTTGTGGACCCAAGTAAAATGAAGTCCTTGACAACTTCAGCCTTTTCTCCATTTATCACAATGTTGCTTATTGGTCCAGTTGTGAGGGTTTTTTTTTTTCTTTTCTTTTTCCTTTGTGTTGAGGTGTAATTCATACTGAAGCTGTAGTCTTTTTTTTTTTTAATTGTGCTTTAGGTGAAAGTTGACAGCTCAAATTAATTTCTCATACAAAAATTTATACAGATATTGTTATGCGACACTAGTTGCAATCGCTATAATGTGACAGCACACTTCCCCTTTTCACCCCAGGTTTCTTGTGTCCATTCAGTCAGTTCCTGTCCCTTCCTGCCTTCTCATCCTGCCTCCAGACAGGAGCTGTCAGTTTGGTCTCATGTATCTGCTTGAACTAAAAAGCATACACTTCATGAGTATTATTTTATGTTTTATAGTCCAGTCTAATCTTTGTCTGAAGAGTGGGCTTTGGGAATGGTTTTAGTTCTGGGTTAACAGAGCATCTGGGGACCTTGGCTTCAGGGGTTCCTCCAGTCTCAGTCAAACTATTAAGTCTTGTCTTTTTATGTGAATTTGAGTTTTGCTCCGCATTTTTCTCCTGCTCTGTGGAGCGTTCAGTGTATTTCTACGAGATCAAGTTGGTTGATTGTGGCATTTAGATCTTCTGTGTTGTTACTGAGGTCCTTTCAAGATGTTCTGTCCGTCACCAAAAGTGGTGTGGTGAAGTATCCTACTATTATTGTGGAGCTGTCTATTTCTTTTCATTGTTGTTAGAGTTTTGTTTTATGTATTTTGGAGCTCTGTCGTTGGGTGGGTAAATATTTATTATGGTTGTGTCATCCTGGTGTATTGACATTATGTAGTGTCCTTCCTTATCCTTTGTGGAGGATTTTGCTTTAAAGTCTAGTTTGTCCAAGATTAATATTGCCACTCCTGCTCTTTTTTTGTTTTTTGTTTGCTTGATATATATTTTTCCATCCTTTGCATTTTAGTTTGTTTGTGTCTCCGAGTCTAAGGTGTGTCTTTTGTAGGCAACATATAGGGATTGTGTGTGTGTGTGTGTGTGTTTTTTTATCCGTTTCTGCACTCCTTGTCTCTTTATTGGTGCATTTAGTCCAATTACATTCAGTGTAATTTTTTTTTTTTAATGAGTTTAGTGCTGTTATTTTGATGTATTTTTTCTTTTTTTTGTGGTGTTGACAGTTTGTTTCACTTAATTTCCTGTCCTGAGTCATTTTTCTTTATGTATTTCCATCTTTTTCATTACTGTTGAATTTGTGTTTGCTGAGTATGTTTTTCTTCTTTTTTATTTTGATGGGTAGATTTGTTAGTTTCCTTTGTGGTTACCTTAAAATTTACCTCTCTTTTTCTAAGTTTAAACCAATCTTTTATTTCTTGATATCATCTTAACCTCCTTTCCATATGAAAGTTCTATGACTACACTATTTAGTCCCTCTTTTTTGTTTTAATATTGCCACATTTACGTATTGATGTCTCTCTTTCCCTATTTTCAGTGTTTTAGCTTTCACTTATTTTTATAACTTCCCTATCTGGGTTGATATCTGGTTGTTCTGTCTTGTGTTCTAGTCTTGCGTTGTTATCGTGTATTGTTGGTTCTGTAGCCTGAAGACTACCTTTGATATTTCCTGTAATTTGGGTTTTCTTTCTTTTTTTTTTTTACAAATTCTGTTAACTTCTGTTTATCTGGAAATGCCTTAATTTTGCCTTCATATTTGAGAGACAGTTTTGCCAGATATATAATTCTTGGCTGGCAATTTTTTTCCTTAAAGACTTTATTTGTGTCATTCCATTGCCTTCTTGCCTGCATTGTTTCTGCTGTGTAGTCAGAGCTTAGTATTATTGACTCTCCTTTGTGGTTGGCTTTTCGTTTACCCTTAGCTGCTCTTAAAATTCTCTATTTTTGGTTTTGGCAAGTTTGATTATAATATGTCTTGGTGATTTTCTTTTGGGATCTACCCTGTGTGGGGTTTGATTAGCTTCTCGGATAGATACCTTCTTATCTTTCATGATATTGGGGAAGTTTTCTGCCAACAAATCTTCAACAATTCTTTCTGTCTTTTCTATTATCCATCCCCATTCTGGTACTCCAATCACTCGTAGGTTATTTCTCTTGATAGAGTCCCACATAATTCTTAGGGTTTCTTCATTTTTAAAAATTCTTTTATCTGATTTTTCCTCAGATAAATTGGTCTAAAGTGCCTTGTCTTCAATCTCACTAATTCTGACTTCCATTGCCTCAATTCTGCTCCTATTACTTTCTATTGATTTGTCTAATTCTGAAATTTTATTGTAATTTTTTGGATTTCTATTTGCTGTCTCTCTGTGTATTCTTGCAGCCTGTTAAATTTGTCATTATGCTCTTGTATAACCTTCTTAAGTTCCTCTTTTGCTTTGTCTGTGTGTTCCTTGGCTTGGTCTGAATTTTGCCTGATCTCCTGAAGAGCTCTGTATATTAATCTTTTGAATTCTACCTCCTTAATTCCAAGAATTTCTCTTCCTCTGGAGGGTTTCCTGGTTCTTTGCTTTAGTCATTTGCCAGAGCCATCTTGATCTACTTCTTTATGTGATTTGATATTGACTGTTGTCTTTGAGCCATGAATAAATTATTGTTTTTATTTATTGTATGTTTGCTTCCTGTGTCCTAGCTTTTTGTTTTGTTTTGATATGCCCAAATAGGCTGGGTGTGTGGGCTACTTTGGTTATTAGCACCTTTGAAGCTCTCGTGTCATCACCAGGTGGTTAGAGCTGCTAGTAGGTGTGTGAGTCAGGAGTCCGTTTACTCTTCTTGTGTGGATTCAGCTCAGGGGTCCAGGTCACCAGTCACCAAGTGTGTGGTGCAGGCTCTCACCTACAGTCCTAGATGGGAAGGGCTATGTAGGGGTGATTGGAGCAGGAATAGGTATCTGGCAGCAATAGGGGGCTTTGTGCTGAGAAAGGTAGAGGTCTTATGGCTGCTATTGTTCTCTGGCCTAGAAGGGAGAGGAGGGAAACCCCATTCATTTGCACAAATCTTTAGGTGTAATCTGGAGGTTTTAAAATAATAAAACTTACCTCAATGATTCAGGGAATTTCAAGGGTTATCTCTCAGGAACCAAGGAGAATTACCTACAGTTACATTCTTTGTGTTAGATGAACTCTGAGCTAGTTTATGGTAAACAAATGTCTTGGTCTCAAAAAAGGTGTTTGCAAAAACTTAATCACTCTTTCAAACTGGACCTCAGGTTCCTTATTATTAACAGCTGTAACCATCTGTAAAGTAATTAATTTATCTGCATAGAAAAAACAGCTTAGCAGTAAAGAGTTAAACCATCATACCTGCTCCCCTAGGGCTGGAGATCAAAGTTCGGCTATTCTATGATAATTTGAATTCATGCTTATCCCATGCACTTCTTTTATTATCTACAATTTGCAGATCTCTCTATTACTACAGCTGTGGGAGAGAGTCTGTAATCTGGGAGACCCCTTGTCCTGCACTATTTTTCCAATGCTCCAAAAGGATCCAGAAGTTGGCACAGCCCAAGAGATACAATGAAGACCATCTAAGAAATAGGTAGGGCATCTTGAGAATTTCAATAGCCTAATTTGTTTAAATGTCACAATATTGTTCTTTTTTCAGTGTGTGCAATTGCATGAGCTAAAAGCCAATTTGTGTTTTGAAGCACAAAGAAATAAAATAATTGCCACAATTGTAATTAATCAGATCATCATCAATAATTATATTGGACTCAAATTGTGATGAAGCTAAAATTCACACTGAACCTTACAATTGCAGCCAATTAGAAGGAAATATGCAAATAAACATCACAGGTTTTTGCAATTTGTAGAACTCGATGTTGCTCTCTTATGTCTCTGTGACTTTGTAGATGCTCTTCCTTTTGCTTTGAATGCTAAATTCCTCTGTCTTTAAAAAGAAAGCCTAATCAATACTTTCCCTACATGAACTGGCATTGTGATATGGTTGGTAGAAAAGCAAATTCAGTGTTGGACTGTGTTATTGAAAGTATAGTGTACAGTTACGGGGAGGGGATAGCTACACTGTATGCTGCATTAGCCACCACACACTAGGTGTGTCGTGTCCAGTTACGGATGTTATACCTTAGGAAATGGGTGACAAATTTGAGAGTATTCAGAAGAAGGTGAATGAGATGCTGAGGCTCCTGGAAACTGTGTTATAAGGAAAATAGTTAAGAAAAAATGACATGTTTAACTTAGAAAAAGGACCAGGGAAGCGGCAACAGCTGTGTTCAGATGTTTGAAGAGTTGACATCTGGAAGAGGAAGAAGAGGAGTGAAGTTACTTGATGTTGATCCTAGAACTAGAAGTAGAACAAGTAATTTATAGGGCAGCAGATGTCAACTAAGTATAGGAAAATCTTCCTGGCTAGCTATTCCATAATGGGAACAATTATCTAGACAAGTGAGCCCCCATCTCCACCCCAGTCTCTGAAAGTGTTCAAGCAGAGACTGGGTTGATGATGTTCCATGAATTTTAGGAAAAATTCCTTCATTCAGAGAGAGGTTGGACTGGACAACTTGAGTCTTCTATCTCAGAATCCAGTGAAAGAAAATCCAATTCCTCTCATACTGTTTTTTCATTTGCTTATTCATCTATCAATTTCTTCAGCAAAATCTGCTAATTTGGTTGTAACATACACATAAATTTGGTAATTATGTATCTATATTCATAAATAGAGGAATACTTCATTTCTGTCTGATCACTTCTTAAGAGACTGTGTTTTATGTTTCATATACATGAAACCCACTTGAGTGCTAAAGTTTTTGTATTTTTAGAAGTATGTTTCCCTGCTTTACTAAACAATATAGTCTGCTACTGAAAATACATGTAACCTTTTGTCATTGGCTCAAGATCTTTATTATGAATATCAACTATTATTTAATTCTTTAATACAGAAAACCTCAGGAGGTGTTTAAGTACAAAGCATAGTCTCCCTAGGCTAAATAGTATCACTGTGTGCTTTTGCATTATGGGTTATTGTCTTCTCGTAGTTAACAGTCTCTAACCAGGTTTTTTGGAGGTTTGGTGGTGCAGTGGTTAAGAGCTTGGCTGCTAATCCACCAGCCGCTCCTTGGAAACCCTATGGAGCAGTTCTATGCTGTCCTCTAGGGTCACCGTGAATCAAAATCAACTTGATAGTAATGGTTTTTTTTTTTTTTTTTTTTTTCCGGTAACCAGCTTTTTTGGTTTTTGGAAAAAAAAAAAAAGAAAATTATGCATTAGGAACAGATAGCTAACCTTTTAGAATTGTTTGGAGGAAAAAAGCAAATAAGTGCTTAGTGAAGACACAAAGGGCTTTCCAATGAATGTAACATAAGAACTTGGGCTATGTGACGTCTACTTTAGCTAATCTGTGTCCCAGTTTTTTTCCTTTTTTTGGCCTACAGCTGTTGCTTAGAGATGTATTCTGGATGATTTTTTTTACCTATAGGTAAAATATAGATTCAGCATGCCTATGTCTGTAACTGTGCATATTAATTTCAAGAGTTGGTACTTCTCTCTACTGAGAAACCTTTCATTTGATATTAGAAGATCATAGTAGAGGATTTAGAGGTAGTTACTACTCATACCTCCTTATTCTCTGAGTTTAGAAATAGGTACAGAAATTGGGGATTAAAATAGGAACAATATCACTGGTAGAGCTGGACTGGGCAATGCAACTTGAATCTGCCACCACACTGTGCTTTGTAATACTTCTCTCTGAATTGGATTGACACCCAGTCATAGGGGGTTCAGACCTTGCCCCAAAGAGTTTACCTACCATTTGTCAGCTGGAATAGAGGAAAGAACTTGTATATCCTGAGGGCAGGAGGCTCCAAAGGAGAGAAGGGTAAACTTCAGGGGAATGGTAACTTTCAGCTCCTTAACCCCAAACTATAGAGTATGGATCAATGGGAATGAGGCTTTTATGCTTCTACCAATCAGATAAACCAATTCTTCTTGAGTAGAGAGGGATAGATAAGGGATGTCAGAGGGACTAGGAGGGCTATTCTAATAGAGTGACAGGGAAATATGAGGACATGAAAATTCTATTCTTTCAAATAATACCCTTTAATAATGCAAACGGAAGGTTGGGACTATCCTGTACTGTATTACCACGGTTCTAACACAAGTTGCCCTTTCAGGAAAGTTCCCATATCAATGTCTTAGACCTTTTATGTATCAATTTAAAATGTTATTGATAAGTTTTAAATATCTATATTTATTCATACGATGGCACTAGAAAAAAAAAGAATGTTCTGAAAGTAGATACGGGGACTTTGGGGCAAGGACAAATCATTTATTACTTAGTTATAGCAATAACTGTGCCAGTTCCCCCACATCCCAATTTCTCTTTCCAGGGCAACACGAGAGCCAGATGTCGCCTTACACATACCAGAGTCCACACTGTTGGCAAAACCCACTGCTGTTGGGAAAACAAAAACAAAAACAAACTCATTGCCATTGAGTCAATTCTGACTCATAGTGACCCTATAGAAGTCAATTCCAATTCACAGTGACCCTATAGGACAGAGTAGAACTGACCCATAGGGTTTCCAAGGAGCGAATGGTGGATTTCAACTGATGACCTTTCAGTTAGCAGCTGTAGCTCTTAACCACTGTGCCACCAGGGCCTCCAAAATAAGAATTTAGGAGCTTACAAAGGGAAGGGATAGTTATCTTCCATCCTCTCCTAAGAGAAGGTGAGAAACCTCTACTTCCCAGTATAAACTAAACCTCTTTAGAAAGAGAAGGGGAAGGGTCCTGGTTTCTTAGCCTTTGGAATGTAAAGAAATATCTCCAGTGGGGAGATAAGACAAGGAGCTCAGAGTTTGCTAGCTGGAATATCTCTATTTCCTAGGTCTTATCTCCCCTTGAAATGTAAACAATATCTTCAGGGGGGTAAATCTCTCTGAATAGTCTCTCACTATCTAATTACCCTTTAATTTCCAAGGCTTGTCTGTTGACTTAGCATCCAGTAAAATTTGCCCAGAAATCCCTAACCATGCAGAAACATAAAAATATTCACTTCCTGACAGCTATGTATCACTTTGAAACACTGTCAAACTTATGTGACATTCCAGACATTCCAACTACTTTTGTATAAATAGAGAGTTCTTCTAAAATACAGTATCTCTAAATCAAATAACATTCACATTCAAAGGTTGTGTCTAGGAAAACCATAGAAATTAAGCTAACAAAATAAAACAAAGCAAAACAAAAAATCAAATGATTGTGCTATGAAGAGTCTTTTTGAGAATGTTGTATAAATGGACTCACACAGAATGTATTCCTTAATTTCTGAGTAGCATTCCATTGGATGTACCGCTGTTTCTTTATCCATTTATACATTGAAAGACATTTGTGTTGTTTACAGTTTTGGGCAATTATGAATAGAGTTTCTATGAGCATTCATGTATAGATGTTTATGTGAACTTAAGTGTCCATTTCTCTAGGGTAAATAGCTAGAAATGAGATTATGCTTAACTTTTTAAGAAACTGCCAAACTCTTTTCAGAGTAATGGTACTGTTTTGTAGTCCCACCAGTCATGCTGGTGGTCCAGTTGCTCTGCATCCTCAATATTTTTTATTTTAGCCCTGGTGGTACAGTGGTTAAGAGCTTGGCTACTAACCAAAGGTCGACAGTTGAAATCCACCACCCTCTCCTTAGAAACCCTATGGGGCAGTTGTACTCTGTCCTGTAGGGTTGCTGTGGGTCGGAATTGACTTAATGACAATGGGTTAATAGGTGTGTAATGCTATCTCATCACGGTTTTAGTTTGCATTTCGCTTACAGGTGATGATATTGAGCAACTTTTCATGTGTGTATTTTCCTGTCTGTCAATCTCTTTGGTGAAGTGTTTGTTAAATTCTTTTGCCCATTCTTAAATTGTGTTACTTGTTTTTTGACAGTTCTTTATGTATTCTGCATGTGAATTCTCTGTCAAATGTCTGATTTGAAAATATTTTCTCCCATTCTTTAGCTTGTCTTATCATTCTTTTAATAATGTATTTCACTATTTAATTTTTAAAAAAGCTTTTAATTTTATGAAGTCTAGTTAACAATTTTTTCCTTTTATGGATCATGCTTTTGGTGTCATGTTTAAGAATGCTTTATTTAACTCCTGGTCATAAAAAGCTTCTCCTTTTCTTCTAAAAGTTTTGAGTTAATTTTTTGTATATGGTATAAGATTTAGGTCAATGTTATTATTATTATTATTATTGGCATATGAATACCAGTTGTTCCAGGTGCATTTGTTGAAAAGACCATACTTTCTCCATTGAATTGCTTTTGTCATTTGTTGAAAATCATTTGGCCATATTTGTATGGGTCTATTTCTGGCCTCTATTTCTGTTATAATGAGCTATGTGTCTATACCTTTAGAAATACCACACTGTCTTGATTAGGGTATCTTTATAAACCAAAAAACCAAACTCGTTGCTCTCCAGTTGATTCCAACTCATAGCAACCCTATAGGTTGGGGTAGAACTGCCCCTTAGGGTTTCCGAAGAGTGACTGGTGGATTTGAACTGCTGACCTTTTGATTAGCAGCCGAGCTTGAGTGCGATACTCTAACTTTATTATTCTTTTCAAAATTGTTCTGGTTCTTGCAGTTCAATTGCCTTTCCATTTAAATTTTGAAATTGGCTCGTCTACATCTATATAAAAAAAAAAATCCTCCTGGAATTTTTATTAGAATTGCATTAAATCTATAGATCAATTTGATGACGGTTGTTACCTTTACTATGTCTAGTCTTCCAATCCCTAAACATGGTCTCTCGATTTATTTAAGTCTTCTTTGATTTCTTCCATTAGAGTTTTGTAGTTTTCAGAATATGAATAGTTATGTTTGGGATTTTTTTAAAAAAGATTTGTACAGAAGTGTTTCTTTTTGGGGAGAAGAGCTATTGTAAATATTGTTATTTAAATGTTGGTTTTCAATTGTTAGTGTATAGAAATATGATTGATTTCTGTGTGTTGATTTTGTATTGTGGGATCTTTCTAAACTCACTTATTAGTTCTAGGAATCTTTTGTATATTCCTTGAGATTTTTAGTGTAGACATTCAGGTGGTCTATGAATAGGGACGGTTTTACTTCTTCTTTTCCAGTCTATATACCTTTTATTTCCTTTTCTTGCCGTATTGTATAGGCTAAGGCTTCCAGTACAATGTTGAATAGGAGTGAAGAGAGTGGACATTCTTGCCTTGTGCCCACTATTGGGGGAAAGCATTAAGTCTTTTACCTTTAAACCAAACTAAAAATGAAACCCTTTGCTGTCAAGTTGACTCCAGCTCATAGACACCCTATAGTTCTACAGAGTAGAATGCCCCATAAGGTTTCCAAGGAGTGGCTGGTGGATTCAAACTGCCAATCTCTTTGTTAGCAGCTGAGCTCTTAATCATTGTGCCAGCAGGGCTCCCAGTATGATGTTAGTTGTAGGTATTTTATAGATGCCTTCTATCAAAGTTGAAGAACTTTCCTTCTATTTTTGTATTGCAGAAAGTTTTTTGTTTTTTAAATCAAGATTGGATGTTGAATTTTGTGAAATGCGTTTTCTGCATCAATTGATATGATCATATGTTTTCTTTTTTTTCATCTTTAGACTGTTGATATGATGGGTTACATTGGTTGATTTTCAAATATTGAACCATTCTTGCGTCCCTGGAATAAACTCTACTTGGTCATAGTATATTATTCTTTTTAAGTATTGCTAGATATAATTCACTATGTTTATTATGGTAAAATATATGAAACAAAACATTTGCTATTTTGACCATTTTTAAGTGTACAATTCTGTGACATTAATTATGCTCACCACGTTGTACAACCATGACCACTATCCAAATCCAAGTTTTTTCCTCACCCTTAATAGAAACTCAATTTCTCTTAAGCAGTAATTCTGCCTCTCCCCCTCCCACCCATATCTACTAACCACAAATAAACTTTGGTTGCTGTACATTTGCCTATTCTAGATATTTCATATTAATGGGATCATACAATATTTGTCCTTTTGTGTTGAACTTATTTCACTCAGAGTAATGTTTTCAAAATTCATTCATGCTGTAGCATGTATCAGAACTCATTTCTCTTTATGGCTGTATTACAAAACAAAACAAAAACCAAACCAGTTGCTGTTGAGTCAATTCTGACTCATGGTGACCCTATGTGTGAGAGCAGAACTGCACTCCACAGAGTATTCAAGGCTGTGACCTTTTGGAAGCAGACCACCAGGCCTTTCTTCCAAGGTGCACTTGGGCTGCCAACCTTTTGGTTAGTAGTTAAACACTTAACTATTTCGGCCACACAGGAATCCAACAATTCCACTCCTAGGTATATACCCAAAAGGCTTGAAAGCAGGGACTCAAATGGATACTTGCACACCAGTGTTCACTACAGCATTATTCATAATAGCCAAAAGGTAAAAACAACCCAAGTGTCCCTCACCAGTTGAATGGAAAAATAAAATGTGGTATATACATTTTATTTGTAATCTTTCACCATACTTGTTTAATCTGTATGTTGAGCAAATAAACCAAGAAGCTGGACTATATGAAGAAAAATATGGCATCAGAATTGGAGGAACAATCATTAACAACCTGCAATATGCAGGTGACACTACCTTGCTTGCCAAAAGTGAAGAGGACTTGAAAAACTTGCTGATGAAGATTAAAGACTACAGCCTTCAGTATAGGTTACACTTAAACATAAAGAAAACAGAAATGCCCCCAACTGGACCAATAAGCAACACCATGATAAACGGAGAAAATATTGACGTTGCCAAGGATTTCCTTTTTTTGGGGTCCACAATCAACACCCATGGAAGCAGCAGTCAAAAAATCAAGTGAGGATTACATTGGACGAATCTGCTGCAAAGGACCTGAGGACTAAGGTGCGCCTGACCCAAAACATGGTATTTTCAATTGCCTCATAAGAATGCAAAGCTGGGCAATGAATAAGGAAGACTGAAGAAGAATTGATGCATTTAAATTATGGTATTGGTGAAGAATATTGAGTATACCATGGACTTCCAGAAGAATGAATAAATCTGTCTTGGACGAAATACAGCCAGAATACTCCTTAGAAGCCAGGATGGTGAGCCTTCTTCTCATGTACTTTGGACACGTTATCAGGAGGGACCAGTCCCCGGAGAAGGACATCATGCTTGGTAAAGTAGAGGGTCAGCAAAAGAGAAGAAGTCTCTCAACAAGATGGATTGACACAGTGGCTGCAGCAGTGGACTCAAACACAGCAGTGATTGTAAAGATGGTACAGGACCAGGCAACATTTTGCTCTGTCATACATAGGGTCACTATATGTTGGAACCAACTTAATGGGACCTATCAGCAACAACATATTAGTAAGTGTTAGATTTTAGTAATGAACAAAATTGGTAAAAAATCTCTTTTTCCTCCCACCAGCTTTCATTCTGGTGGGAGGAAAAAGACATCAAACAAACTATATACGTTAAAAATATAGTATGTTAGGCAGTAAACACTACAGAAAAAAATAAAGCTCAGTTAGTGAATGGGAGTGGGGGCTGGGGAAAAGTTGCTTTTTTTTGTTTATTTATTGTGATAAAATATATCTTAGTTATCTAGTGCTGCTATAACAGAAATACCACAAGTGATGGCTTTAAGAAACAGAAATTTATTCTCTCACAGTCTAGGAGGCTAGAAGTTCGAATTCAGGGTGCCAATTCCAGCAGAAGGCTTTCTCTTTCTGTCAGCTCTAGGGAAAGATCCTTGTCATCAATCTTCCCCAGTCGAGGAGCTTCTCAGCACAGGGACCCAAGGTCCAAAGGACTTGCTATTCTCCTGGCTCTTGTTTCTTGGTGGTATGAGGTCCTCCCATCTCTCTGCTTGCTTCTCTCTTTTATATCTCAAAAGAGATTGGCTTAAAACACAACCTAATCTTGTAGATAGAGTCTTGCCTCCTTAACATAATTGCTGCTAATCCCACCTATCCTAGAGATCAGGTTTACAACACATAGGGAAATAACATCAGATGACAAAATGGTGGACGATCACACAATACTGGGAATCATGACTTAGCAACTTGACAGATATTTTGGGGGGACACAATTCAATCAATAACAAATATCTCTACTATATATATAACATGTAATTTGCCATTTTAACCATTTTTAAGTGTACAAATCAGTACCACTAATTACACTCACAATGCTGTGCAACTAAAACCAACATCTATTTTCAAAACTTTTTCATCACCCTAAAAAGAAACTCTGTACCCATTAAGCAATAACTCTTCCCTCTCACCTCCTCCCCTGGCACTTGGTAACTTCTAATCTACTTTCTGTCTTCATGAATTTGCCTATTCTCAATATTTCATGTAAGTGGAATTATATATTTGTCCATTGGTGTCCGACTTATATTACTTAGCACGTTGTTTCCAAGGTTCATCTGTATTGTAACATGTCAATATTTCATTCCTTTATGTGGTTGAATAATATTTCATTGTATCTGTGAAACACTCTGCCCAACAGCAGCAGAATACACATTCTTCTGTAGTGCACATGGAACATTCTCTAGGATAGACCATATATTAAGTCATAAAACAAGTCTTAACAAATGTACATGGATTGAAATCATACAAAGTATATTCTCTGACCACAGTGAAATGAAATTAGAAACCAATAACAGAAAGAAATCTGGAAAATTCAAAAATTTGGAAAACTATACATGCTCCTAAACAACCAATTGGTCAAAGAAGAAATCCTAAAGGAAATTAGAAAATACCATGAGATGAATAAAACTGAAAACAAGACACACCACAACTTCTGGGATGGAGTTAAAACAGTGCTTACAGGGAATTTATAGCTGTAAATGTCTATATTAAAAAAAAAGATGAAAGATCTCAAATTACAATCAAATCTTTAATCTTAAGAAAACAGAAAAAGAAGAGCAAAGTAAACAAAACAAGTAGAAGGAAGGAGAAAATAAGAATTAAAATGGAAATAAGTGAAATAGAACAAATTTTAAAAAATAGAGAAAATCAATAAAACTAGATAGCTTCTTTGTAAAGATCAACAAAAAATTGATAAGCCTTTAGGTAAACTGACCAAGAAAAAAGAGAGAAAACTCAAATTAGTATAATCAAAAGAAAAGAGGGGGTATTACTCTCGCTTACAAATAAAAAGGACTATAAGTAACTACTGTTATGTAAGGCCAAAAAATCAGATAACCTAGATGGAATGGACAAGTTCCTAGAAAGACACAAACTACTTAAATTGACACAAGAAGAAATAGAATTGGTTAGCAGCAGATCTCTTAACCACTGTGCCACCAGGGTTCTCTATATATTTGATAAGGGACTAGAATTCAGAGTATATATAAGGACTTTGTAAGACTTTACAATAAAAGACAAATAATCCAATTTTTAAAAGTCAAAAGGATTTGAACGGACATTTCTCCAAAGAAGACAAATGGCCAATAAGCACATTAAAAGTACTCAACATCATTGGTCATCCTGGAAACACAAGTTAAAACCACAATTTGATACCACTTCACATCTACTAAGATGACAAAACACACACAGGCACACACATACACAGATGCATGCGGGAAATGTGTTGGTGAGGTGTGGAGAAATTGTAACACTCATATGTTGCTGGTGGGAATGTAATATGGTGCAGCTACTGTGACAATTCTTCAAAATGTTAAACTTTGAGTTACCATGTGACCCAGAAATTCCACTTCTAAGTATATATCCAAGAGAATTGAAAACATATGTCCACACAAAAACTTGTACACGAATATTTATTGCAACATTATTCATAATAGGTGGAAACAACCCAAATGTCCATCAGTGGATGAACAGATAAACAAAATGTGGTATATCCATACAATGAAATATTATTTAGCCATAAAAAGGAATGAAATACTAATATATGAACCTGGCAAACAGTATGCTAAGTGAAAGCATACAGACACGAATGACCACATATTGTATGATTCCATTTATTTGATATTTCTAGAACAAGCAAATCCATAAAGACAAAAAGTAAATTAGTGGGTTGCTAGGGGCTGGGGTAAGGAGAAATGAGGGAGTGGCAGCTAATGTGTACAGGGTTTCTTTCTGGGTGATGAAATGTTCTGGAATTAGATTGTGGTGATGGTTACACAACTTTGTGAATATTCTAAAAACCACTGAATTGTATGCTTTAGAAAGGACGAATTTTATGCTATGTGAATTGTATCTCAATTAAAAACAAAACAAAATAGACCATCCCTAGAAGGTAACCATATATCTATTTGGGAAAACCTTTTTCCATGTTAGGCTTGTTGGTTTGTTGGTTGATTGGTAGGTTTTCGGTGAGGGATGGGAATATGTGGGGAATTGCGTGTGAAAATGGGCCCAGCAACTCAGAGTTATGGCCAGCCGTATCTCAAACCACACCACAGAAGCGATTGGCCATCACAGAGTAATCCTTGGTGGTAACCCAAATTTTTACCTCAAGGTTTTAATATGGGGTTTTGGTAGAAAGTGAGGTGTTTTCATACTTCTGGTCACAAGTCATGAAATCAATTTAGTGGTTTTCAGTTTTTTTAATGAAATCAAATTTTTATTAAAAATCAGAATACGTTGACTAGGATAGGTATTGCTTCATGGTAGTTTTGATTCAGACACACACGTACATACACGTGCATATATACTATATCACAACATAAAATGTACTTCTTACTGTGGGCCACAGTAAAAAAGTTTTGAAAAACACTAATCTGATGGTAGGAACAGTAGTGATTATAGGAAAAGATGCTCCTAAGATAGAAACAATAAATATTATTGATTGGAAGTTGATTATACCAATGAAAAGTATGGCTATTTTTCTTCCATCCAATGATTGTAGTATTTCGTTTTTCCACTTGCATACAGGCCCTTCAGTGATGGGGTAAGAAATTCTTTACAAATCCCTAATGCTTCACCTCGGATATTACGACTCTCTATAGCCAAAGGCACAGATCCAAACTATCTCCCTCCAAAAAAAGTAAGTGAACCCAAGTGAAAGAAACAGTTCCTGACCCACTTTGTAACATGCTACCCTTTTATTTCTAGGTGTGTATTTCCCTATTTTTTCATGTTTATTTTCCCCTCTCATCAAATGATGAATTTTGCTGACTACCTCTCTAAGGCCTAATGTATCAGCTAGGATTCAATTAGAGAAGCAGAACTACTATGAGTGATACAGAAGAAGGGATTTATTATAGGGATTAGACCTTAAATGGAGCCCAGGTGGCACAGTGGTTAAGAGCTCAGCTGCTAATGAAAAGGTTGGCCGTTCGAATCCACCAGCCGCTCCTTGGAAACCCTATGGGGCAGTCCTCCTTTGTCCTGTAGGGTCTCTATGAGTCAGAATTGACTCTATGGCAGTGGGTTTTTTTAGTAGAACTTAAGTAATTGTAGAAGCTAGTAGAGAAGTCTATGGAAGGCTCCTACCCGTGGCTGGGACTTGGGTCTGGTATAGATCTAGAAGTACTAAGAGGTGGTAGGGGTAGGTCCTGAGGAGGGTCAGCAGTTCTGTAAAAGGCCTCCAGGGGAGGCTATTATAGGCTCTTCAGGGAAAGGCAACAACTGCTTGGTCGCTCAAAGCCTTACCTTCTGTTTTGTCACTGTATGCATGGACTATGAGTGTCTTTTTTTTACCACTGGCAACAGGAACCTCTAACGTCCTCAGACAGGGAAGGAAGGGCTGATTTCAATAGTAAGGAAGGCTCAGCAGTATTTAAAGGTTTTAAGTTCCCAACTTCATTGAAATCTGCCCGTACAGCCTCATTCCAATTTTTAAGGTCCCACTCCTTCCCGATCATTGCCCTAGCTTTAACAGAAGAGACCAGACAAATTGGGGATTCAATTTGCACTATATTTCAGCCACCCATAGAATTAGACTTTGAGCTTGGTCTTCATAATTTTCAGCCCTGTGGCTATAAAAGATAGAGTTTCTTTTAGGGCAGTCATAGAAGCTTTCTGATCCATTACCTGGGACTTAAGGTGGGACTTTACAGTCCTGAGCTGATCACTTTCTTTCCTTAAGTTCTCCAGTGCACTTAGAAGCAACCAGCCAACCCCAGGTACTCCTTTATTTTCTCTAAAATGTTCTCTGGCCACAGCTGCCTGGTCACCCAAAGCCTTGCCTTCTGTTTTGACACTGCATACCATGGACTGTTGTTAGGTTCTGTAGGGTTGGTTCCAACTTATAGCAACCCTGTGTACGACAGAACAGAACACTGCTGTGTCTTGCGGAACCAGAGATGTATCTATAGAAAATAGCATCTACGGCAAGCACTGAAATTGCACCCCTCGTGGGCCGTAGCTAGGGTAATGACAGTACATCCCTCCCCCAATTCAAGTGCCCAGGGGCAATCTCTAAATTGGATTATTTGTCTTTTTGTTGTTGAGGTGTTGCAGTATCTTATAGATTTAAGAAATTAGACCCTTATCAGATATGTCATAGCCAAATTTTTTTTTTCCCATTCTGTAGGTCCTGTTTTTACTTTTTTGGTGAACTCTTTTGAAGAGCATAAGTATTTCATTTTTAGGAGGTCCCAATTTTCTAGTTTATCTTCCGGTGCTTGTGCTTTGTTAGTTATGGTGTGTACCCTATTTGTGCTGTACATTAGGGCCTCACCCCTGACATTGTCCTTGTGGCTGTGATGGCACAGTGGTTAAGAGCTTGGCTGCTAACCAAAAAGTCGGCAGTTCGAATCCATCAGCTGCTCCCTGGAAACCCTACGGGGAGGTTCTATTCTGTCCTGTAGGGTCGCTATGAGTTGAGATCGACTTGACGGCAATGGCTTTAACATTGTTTGTATTTTTTCTTCCATAATCGTTTCCATTTTATGTTTTATTTTAGGTCTTTGATCCATTTTGAATTAGTTTTTGTGTGTGGTGTGAGGTATGGTCCTGTTGCATTTTTTTTACAGATAGACATCCAGTTTTGCCTGCACCATTTGTTACAGAGACTGTCTTTTCCCCCATTTCATGAACTTTGGGCCTTTGTCAAAGATCAGCTGACTGCTAGGGGATGGATTTACTTGTGGGATCTTGATTCTGTTCCATTGGTCTATGTGTCTGTCATTATACCAGTACCAGGCTGTTTTGACTACCGTGGCTATATAGTAGGTTTTGAGATCAGGTAGTGTGAGGCCTCCTACTTTGTTCTGTTTTCAGTAATGCTTTACTTGTCCTGGGCCTCTTTCCTTTCCATATAAAGTTAGTGATTAGTTTTTCCATCTCATTAAAGAATGCTGTTGGTATTTGGATCAAGATTGCATTATACCTATAGATCGCTTTGGGTAGAATTGACATTTTCACAATGTTGAGTCTTTCTATCAATGATCATGCTATGTATTTTCATTTATGCAGGTCTCTTTTGGTTTCTTGCAGTAGTGTTTTGTAGTTTTCTTTGTATAGGTCTTTTATGTCCCTGGTTGGATTTATTCCTAAGTATTTTATTTTTGTTTCAGGGACTATTATAAATGATATTGGTTTCCTGATCTCCCTTTTGTAGTTCTCTTTATTGGTGTATGGGAATCCAACTGATTTTTTTTAGGTTGATCGTGTATCCTGCTACTCTGCTGAAGCTTTCTATTAGTTCCAGTAGTTTTCTTGTGGAATTTTTGGGGTTCTCCACTTAGAGATATCTTTACTTCTGCCTTTCCAATTTAGATGCCTTTTATTTCTTTTTCTTACCTTATTACCCTAGCTAGAATGTCCAGCACAGTGTTAAATAGGAGTGGTGATAAAAGGCATCCTTGTCTTGTTGCCATTCTCAGTTTTTCCCCATTGAAAATGATGTTGGATGCTGGATTTGTATAACCAGAAAAACCAAACCGACTTTGGTTAAGTCGATTCTGACCCTATAGAGCAGAATAGAACTGCCCCTTAGAGTTTCCAAGGAGCACCTGGCGGATTCGAATTGCCAACCTTTTGGTTAGCAGCCATAGCACTTAACCACTACACCACCAGGGTTCCCTGGATTTGTATAGATGCCCTCTATTATGTTGACGAATTTCCCTTCTATTTCTATTTTACTGAGGGTTTTTTTAATCAGGAATGGGTGTTGGACTTTGTCAAATGCTTTTTCTGTGTCGATTGAGATGATCATATGATTCTTTTCTTTTGTTTTACTTATATGGTGGATTATGTTGACTGATTTTCTAATGTTGAACCATCCTTTTATACCTGGCATGAATCCCACTTGGTAGTGGTTTATTATTTTTTTGATATGATGCTGAATTCTATTGGCTAGAATTTTGTTGAGAATTTTTGCATCTATGTTCATGACAGAAATAGGCCTGTAATTTTTTTTTTTTTTCTTTTCTTGTGGTGTCTTTGCCTGGCTTTGATATCAGGGTTATGCTGGCTTCTTGTAATGAATTCAAGAATATTCCTTCCTTTCTTATGCTCTGAAATAGTTTGATTGATACAGATGTGAGCTCTTCTCTAAATGTTTGGTAGATCGGGACTTTTTGTTGGGAGTTTAAAAAAATTTTTTTTTCTATTACCTCTTCAATCTCTTCTCTTGTTATGGTTTGTTCGGATTTTCGATCTCAGTTTGTGTTAATTTAGGTAGGTAGTGTGTTCCTAGAAATTTGTCCATTTCGTCTAGGTTCTCAAATTTGTTGGAATACAATTTTTCATAATATTCTGTTATGGTCTGTTTTATTTCAGTTGGGTCTGAGGTAATGTCCTCCGTCTCATTTTTTATGTGTGTTATTTGCTTCCTCTCCTGTTTTTCTTTTGTTGCAAAAGTGGTTTGTCGATTTTGCTAATCTTTTCAAGGAACCAACTTTTGGACTTGTGGATTCTTTCTATTGTTTTTCTGTTCTCTGTTTCATTTATTTCTGTTCTAATCTTTATTATTTCCTTTCTTCTGGTGTCTAAGGCCTCTTTTACTGTTTTTTTCCTGTCTTTTTAATGACCTTTTGCTTTCTTTATGAATGATGTCCTTGATGTCATCCCACAACTGGTCTAGTCTTCTGTCATGTTGTGGATTCCAAGTGCCTTTTTTACCACTGGCAACAGGATCATTAATACCTTTAAATCTAATCAGCTCAGAAAACAAAATCCAGATAACCTAGAGCCAATACACAGAACCCATCCTTAAAGTTGTGATCTGGTTATCTGTTGCTGTATACCATACCATCCCCATTGCCTTTAAGTCAGTTCTGATTCATAGCAACCCTGTAGCACAGAGTAGAACTGCCTCATAGGGTTTCCAAGGAGTGGCTGGTGGATTTGAACTGCCTACCTTTTGGTTAGCAGCCTAATGCTTAACCACTGTGCCACCAGGGCTCCTCCTCCAAACTTAGTGCTATAAAGATACAATCATATTACTATGCTTAATGATTCTGTGACTCAGAAATCCTGATAAGACAAGCAGGGATAGGCTGTCTCTGCTCCATAATGTCTGAGCCTCAACTGGGAAATCTGTAATTGCTGGGGCGTCTCAAATGGTAGGAGCCTAGAATCATGTGGAGGTTCTTTCTTGCCTATGTCTGGTGCCTAGGCTGTGATAAGTTGCAGGCTGTACTCAGTTGGCATTATCTATCTTTAACAACACTTCATGTGGCCTCTCCATGTGGCTTGGATCCCTCTCAGCGTGGTAGCTGTGTTCTAAGAAGATTTGGTCTCGGAACTCACGTAATGTCACTCCAGTCATACTTTGTTGATTGATGCAGTTGCAAGTCTGGTCAGATTCAAGGAGGCAGGAACACAAACCCCACCTCTCAATGAGAGAAATGTCAAAGAATTTATAGCCATTTTTTAAAAAAATGGCCACACCCAGTTATGTGAGTCTTTCGGCATCCTTGAGCTTGGTTTTCATATCCAGAAAGACTATTCAGAGGTATACTGTTAGTTTAAATAATTAATAGCCAATTTTTAAAGTTATGGATTTAAATATCTATTTCTTTTTTAGACTTTTAAGTCCAGCTTGCAAGTTTTATTATTTTGCCATTCTAGCAGTTTTTAACAATGACTTTTAAGAGTCCTGAATAATGTTTGGTTCAGTTTCCAAACTTAGTTAAATACCTTCAGACAATATAAACTGCATTTGTAAATACATGACATTTGATTTCTTTTTTAAGTACTTCATCTACATTAATAAACACAATCTTCTCAAATATTAAATTTATTTTTAAATCTAGTGCATTAAAGTTATAAATATGGTGAACCTTGCATTTTTTGTATGTTCTAATATTGACATAAATTTTATAAGATTACAACTTAATATTGTAATTCTAAATCAATTCTTCAATTATACATTTTAAATTACAGTTATAAGGTTGTCATTCTAGTAGGCCAAATTCTCTTAAATATGTACGTTATGTTGTTGTCAGGTGCCATGGAGTTGATTCTGACTCATAGCGACCCTATAGGACAGAGAACTGCCCCATAGCGTTTCCAAGGAGCAGCTGGTGGATTCAAACTGCTGATCTTTTGGTTAGCACCTGAACTCTTAACAACTACGCCACGAGGGCTCCAAATATGTACATACTTCTTATTTTAATAATATGCATACTTTATTTTAATAATAATTTAAAACATACTAAAAAGCTGCAAAAATTTTTTGCTCCATTTGCTGTATTTTTCTCCCGTGTGTGTATTTAATTTTTTTCTGAACAATTTGAGAGTAGGTTATAGACATCATACCCCCTTTTTCCCTAAATGATTTAGTATGTATTTCCCAAGTACAAGAATATTCTTATTAATCACAGAACTGTGATCAAAATCGTGAAATTTAACATTGATATAATACTATATCTATTCCATAGTCCATATTCGAATTTCATTGATCGTTAATTATTCTTAACACAAAATATTAATTCTGTGATTTTGATTCTCTTAACTTTTTTAGAGTTAATTCTAAATCTTCCCAGAGTTAAAAACAAACAAAAAACATACCAACAAAGGAAGCCAAGTTACTATCCAGATTTTGGATGGATGACCTGAAGAAAGTCTTTTCACCTCTATGACTGTAATACTGAGTTCCTTTTTTTGTAATAACTTTGTCAGAGCCTATAAAACTTAAAAAAGTGTTGGTCTCATGGTTCACTTAACCCATATCTATGATTCTCTGTCTACTTACAGACGCCTACAACTCCTACACAGACCGATCAACTTATTTGGATCTTTAAAATCATTAATTCTTTTTTTTTTTTTTAATTTTTTTTGTGCTTTAAGTGAAGGTTTACAAATCAAGTCAGCCTCAAAACTTATATATACAAAAACTTATATACACCTTGCTACATACTCCCAATTGCTCTCCCCCTAGTGAGACAGCCTGCTCCCTCCCTTCATTCTCTTTTCGTGTCATTTCGCCAGCTTTAACCCCCTCTACCTTCTCATCTCCCCTCCAGGCAGGAGATACCAAAATAGTCTCAAGTGTCCACCTGATCCAAGAAGCTCACTCCTCACCAGGATCCCTCTCCAACCCATTGTCCAGTCTAATCCCTCTCTGAAGAGTTGGCTTTGGGAATGGTTCCTGTCCTGGGCCAGCAGAAGGTCTGGGGGCCACGAACATCAGGGCTCTTCTAGTCTCAGTCAGACCATTAAGTCTGGTCTTTTTATGAGAATTTGGGGTCTGCATCCCACTGTTCTCCTGCTGCCTCAGGTGTTCTCTGTTGTGTTCCCTGTCAGGGCAGTCATTGGTTGTAGCTGGGCTCCATCTAGCTCTTCTGGTCTCAGGCTGATGTAGTCTCTGGTTTATGTGGCCCTTTCCGTCTTTTGGGCTCATAATTATCTTGTGTCCTTCGTGTTCTTCATTCTTCTTTGCTGCAGGTAGGTTGAGACCAATTGATGCATCTCTTACATGGCTGCTTGCTAGTGTTTAAGACCCCAGACACCACTCTCCAAAGTGGGATGCAGAATGTTTTCTTAACAGATTTTATTATGCCAATCGACTTAAATGTCCCCTGAAACCATGGTCCCCAAATCCCCACCCCTGCTACTCTGGCCTTTGAAGCGTTCAGTTTATTCAGGAAACTTCTCTGCTTTTGGTTTAGTCCAGTTGTGCTGACCTCCCCTGTATTGTGTGTCGTCTTTCCCTTCACCTAAAGTAGTTCTTATCTACTATCTAATTAGTGAATACCAAAATCGTTAACTCTTAAGGCTCTTATTTCATATCTAGCAGATACATTTGAGTACTATCCACTTGAACCTTGGACATCTCACATGGCTTTGTCTGGCTTGCTGTCCCAATGTATGAGGTCATTCTACCAATATGTCCCTCCCTCCCACCATTTTCAATCTCTGATTATTTTCTGAGAATAAAAATTCTAGAAATAAAATTACTGGATCAAGGGTATGGACATATTTGCAGTGACTCATATAAAATTTCAAAATATGTTCCACAAAAACTCATTTTGACTTACATATTCACTTGCACTATTTGGGCTGCCTTTTTCACTGCACTCTTGCCAACACTGTTGTTTGTTTTTGTTAGTTGCCATTGAGTTGGCTCCAACTTATGGTGACCTTATGTATAACAGAATGAAACATCGTTCAGTCCTGTACCATCTTCATGATTGTTGGCATGTTTTGAGTCCACTGATGTAGCTATGTATCATTCCATCTCATTGATGGTTTCTCTTGTTTTCACTGACCCTCCACTTTACCAAATATGATGTCCTTTTCTAGCATTTGATCTTTCCTGATGATGTGTTCAAAGTAAGCGAGTCCAAGTCTTACCTCCCTTGACTCTAAATCACTCTGGTCGTATTTCTTCTAAGACTGATTTGTTCGTTCTTCTGGCAGTCCATGGTATATTCAGTGTTCTTCGCCAACACTATAGTTTGAATGTATCAATTCTTCTGTCTTCCTTTTTCATTGTCCAGCTTTCACATTCATATGAGATGGTTGAAAAGATCATAGCTTGGGTCAGGAGCACCTTAGTCATTAAAGTGACATCTTTGCTTTTTAAAAACTTTAAAGAAATCTTTTGCGGCAGATTTGCCCAATGCAATATGTCATTTGATTTCTTGACTGCTGCTTCTATGGCATTGATTATTGATCCGAGTAGAATGAAATAATTGACAACTTCAATTTTTTCTTCATTCATTATGTTTATTAGTCCAGTTTTGAGGATTTTTGTTTTCTTCATGTTCAGGCATAATCCATACTGAAGACTGTAGTCTTTAACCTTCATCAGTAAGTGCTTCAAGTCGTCTTCACTTTCAGCAAGCAAGATTGTGTCATCTGCATATTGCAGGTTGCCAACACTAGATATTATTTATTTTACAAAATATTTTTTACACCAGAAATATCTCATTAATAAAACACTTTCACTTCTCTGATTATTAATAAGTTCAAATATTTCCCCACATTTATTTACCATTTTTCTTTTGTAAATATATCTATTCATGGCCTTGTTTATTTTTCTACTGACCTGTACATTTTTTATTGATGTATAAACATTCTGTACATATTAAGGATATTAATTCTTCATGTGTTATATATGTTGCAAATAATTTTCTAAGTTTTAATTTGAAATTTTTGAGTTGTAATTTATATCCAATGCATAGACCTTAAGTATATATTTCAAAACGCTTTTTAACAAATGTATATGCCCATGTTATAACCACCCAAAACCTTTGAATTATCCCAAAAAGTTTCCTTGTGATTGTTTCCAGTTAATTCCCATTTCACCTCCTACCAGAAAGGCAACCACTGTTCAGATTCCTATCATCATAGATTAGTCTTGCTGGTATATTTTCTTTAGTGTCTGACTTCTCGTGCTTAACACAGTGTTTTTGAGATTCATAAAGATTACTGGTTATGTCAGTAGATTGCTTCTTCTTATTGCCAATTAGTATTCCATTGTGTAAATATATCACAGTTTTTCTATTCTTTCCCTTTTGATGAACACTTAGAATATTTCCAGTTTGGATCTGTTTTGAATAAAGCTCCGATGAACATTCATGGCTATTTTTGTGGGCATTTGTTTTCATTTCTCTTTGGTATTACTGGGTCATGGGGTAAATGTATATTTAGTTTTATGGGAAACTGTTAAAATGTTTTTCAAAGTAATTGCACCATTTTTCCTTTTTTTTTTTTTACTAGCACCAGCAATGTGTAAGTGATCTAGATGCCTCACAGATTTGCCAACATTTGGCATTGTCAGTTTTTTTAATTTTTAGCCATTTCAGTGAGAGTATAGCGGTGGCTTCAATTTACATTTCCAGGTTTTTGAGTACTGATCACGTGCTTCTAGGTCATTTGTATATTTTCTGTCATTTGTTAATAGGGTTTTTTATTCATTTGTCTTATTCCTTAGGATTTTCTACACACACAATCATGTTTTGTGTGACCAGTTTTTCTGTCTTATCAAACTATTGCCCAATTGGATTATTTTTCTTTTTATTAATAACTTGTAAAAGTTCTTTATGTGTTCTGGATATAAGTTGCTGAGAAAAATCAAATCCCACCTCTCTGACACTAAACTCTAAGGATCAAATCAAATCTATTGTCAGTTTTGATTCTGTTCCACTTCTGTCCATAACTTCCCATGCAGTTCTTCCTTTAACTGCTCAGAGCTAGGTCAGACCTCATAAGTTAAAGGGCACAGTCCTCCAGATTGCCAAATCTGTCCCAAGACCTCATTCACCAACCATAAGCCTGAGGGCCTGCATGAAACCCTCATATCCAATGTGCTTGCTACAGATTTGAGGGTTTCCTTTACCCCTGCAGAATATCAGTTGTAAGCCCAGGGTTTTCCCATGATTCCCTTACTTCCGACCTGCTGGCTCCCACTACTCCCTCATGTTCAATAATTCATTAGAACAACTCACAGAACTCATGAAGTTTAATTTTATAGTTTTATTATAACAAAAAAGATACAAATGAAGAGACACATAGGGCAAGGTATAGGAGGGTTCCCAATATGGAGCTTCCATGTCTTAAAAAGGGATGTACTACCCTCCCACATGTAGCAATGTCTATCACCAACCAGGAAGCCCATAGAGCGTCAGTGTCCAGAGATTTATCGGGGCCCCATTAAATCAACGTGATTGATTGCATAATGACCCCTCTCCTGAGGTCAGCCGATATCACCAGGTGGGTCTTTCTGGAATGGCTAGCCCCCAACATGAGTCACCTCATTAGCATAACCTGTCAAGTTTGATCTGGAGCCCTTAAAGATAAAAGACATTTCAATCACTGGGAAAATTCCAAGGTTTTAGAGGTTATCTCTCAGGAGCCAAGAACAGAGACTGAAATTTGGGGGTAAAGTTAATCCCATGCCTGTCCTTTGTCAGGGTTATGTATTTACAAATATTTTCTCCCAGTGCGTGGCTTAATTTTCTTAGTGGTGTCTTTTGATAAGAAAATAATGTTTTAATTTTTATGTTAGTTTGTCAGTATTTTTTTTCTTTTATAGTTAATGCTTTTGATGTCCTCACTAAGAAATCCTTGTCTGTGTCTACTGCAGGTTGTGATGGTATTCTATATTTTCCTCTAGAAACCTTATAGTTTTTGGTTTTGTGTGTGTGTGAGTATATATATGAGATGATCTGCTCCTTGCTTCCTTGCTTCAGTGCTCAGACTTTCCCTTCCATCTTCCTTCCCTCATCTTCTCTTTCCTTCTCCCTCTGCTTGTCAAAATCTGATCCTTCTTTCGAGGCCCAGTCAGACGTTACTCTTAATCTCTGAAATATAATTCTTCCTTGGTTCTCCCACCCTTCCTCTGATATTTCTCAATACTTTATTCTTTTTTGTGGTCTTTAAATAATCTTGATTAATTGTCTATAGGCCTTATGGCCGCTTCTAAGTTGAAAATTGGAGTCCCTGTGTAGTGCAAACGGTTAACATGCTCAGCTGCTAACCAAAGTTGGAGGTTTTAGGCTACCCAGAGACACCTTGGAAGAAAGTCCTGGCAATATACTTCCAAAAAATCAGTCATTGAAAACCCTGTAGAGCACAGTTTCACTCTGACACATGAGTCAGAGTCGACTCGATAGCAACTGGTTAAGTTGAAAATGACTTTAAGGAACAAGACTGTGTATTTATTACTTTTTGTTGTGCCTTACATAATTGCTTAAGAAATATTTGTTTAATAAGTCAGATTAACAAATGATGTTTTATTTTCTTTTAGAATTTAAGCCCCAATTTAAGGCAATAGGTTGCGCTATATATTTCTTTGACTTTCATAGAAACTGACAGAAGACAAAGTTTTATTCAGAGGAACCACTTAAAATGCTTAATTAGTATTTTATGGTTTTGTACTGATAGGTAGGATCTTGGATTTGAATCCTAGCTCTGCCACTAACTATATAAACTTAAAATTACTGAACCTATCAGTGTCTTAGTTTCCCTATCAGCAAAGTAGAAAAAAGATAACACCCCAGATGAGGAATAAATGAATCAATATGTAAAACGCTGTAAGTATTAGCTATCATCATCATTTTAAACACTACAAGAAGGGATCTGGAAAATATCTTGTGTATTACTTTTACCCCTGGGATTAAAACCTTATTTCCAGTTATTGATTATATTCCCTTTCAGTCTTATGGTGAATATTGAGTTTGAATGCAAGTAACTGAAACAGAAGACCATGTAATCTGAACACATTTCCAGAACTAGGAAAGCGAGGCCTGACAACATTGTCTTTGGAGGCATATGGTTCTGTCTTTCTTGTTATTGGCTTTGGTTTCTTTTTCTTGTCTAATCCAATTAAAAGAGAGCCACTTAATTCACCTTATGCATGGTGATTTGTGATAATGCGAACCCCAATGTACAGAGGGTGAAAATAATAGAGAACAAAACAGAGCTCCACCCTGCAGAGACTTCTCATGTGGTAAGTTTGAGCCTTCCCTTCTCGCAGAGTTTATCACTCCAAAAGCCAGCATCACCATTTATCTCTGAGCTAATATGTTTGCCTATTTCCTCCCCTTCATTAGTTTTACAGTTAAATATCTGAAAAGCTTTGTTGGAATCTATATAAACCTAGTTTGAGAAAGACAGATATTAATCCTTTCAGTTGTGAACATAAGTTACTACAAGATTCTCATAGTTTCTGGTGGTTTTACTAAGAAGTCTGGTCCAGAGTTCAGCCCATACTTTGTAAGATTGGTCTAGGCAGTGTTCATTGTTTGATACTCACAAGTATTTTGTTTTTCTCTCTTAGACTGAAACAAGGATTTCAATTTCTACTCTGAATGCTGTTGCAACTCCAAGAATTGTAGACCTTGCCCACCCAAGGATCAAGTTAGAGGGTCTGTGCTATGAGAGAGAAAGAAGTGAAGCACCTGTCCGTCCTGTAAGACATCACTGCTGTGGCATCCTCAGGCTCACTTCTGCTTACTCCTAACATGTTATTTTTCCTCTACAGGGCATAGCCCAAAGTCACTAGAAAAGAGAATCTTGAAAGAGTGGCCTGTAGCAGGAAGGAAGACCTAGCTGCATGATATGGAGAGAGGAGAGGGATAGAGGGCAAAGAGCATAGGCTTTGAAGTTAGTAAGAGCTGGGTTCAAATACCAGTCTTACCACTACTACTACCTCTATGATGTTGTAAAAGTGACAGCCTTCCTGAGCCTTATTCATTCAACAAGCATTTGAATGCCTACTATGTGCCAGGCACTGTTTCCATGGAGGTCCATGCTAGTGAAGGGAGACAAATAGTAAATAAGTAAACAGATGAGATAACTTGACATAAAATAAATGCTATGAAGAACGTAAGGAGCCCTGGTGGTGCAATGATTAAGCACTCAGCTGCTAACCAAAAGATTGGCAGTTCAAACCCACGCAACAGCTACACAGGAGGAAGCCCTGGCGATCTATTCCCATAAAGACTATAGCCTAGAAAACCCTATGGGGCAGCTCTACTCTGTCACGTGGGATTTCTATGAGTTAAAATTGATTCACCGACACCCCACAACAGCAGTGAAGAACATAAAATAGGAAATAAGAGTGACTGTGGGTGGGGTGGGGAATAAGATACTTGCATATGGTAGTCGGGGAAGGCCTCTCTAAGGAAGGAACGTTTGAGCTGAAACCTGAAGGATGAGAAATCAGATGTGAAGATCTGGGATAAGAACATTCTAGTACAAAGAAGAACGTGCGTCAAAGTCTTAAAGTTGGGATGAGCTTGAAGTTGGGTGGAGCAAGGTGAGCAAGGGGAGAGTGGTGATAACAATTCCCATTCAGAGGCCTGCTGTGATGAGCAACGTAAGTAAGGCACTCAGCACAAAGGTGTTCAATGACTTCCCTCTCTCCTCTTCTTCCTGACACTCTTATTAATTGTAGTGCCAACTTGGTGTCCTACCCCAGCTGGACTTTGATAAATATCCAATGATCATATTGTCAAAGGAGATGGAACCAATGTCACCTTCTCTCTGGGAACTGCAGAAGGATTCTGAGTAGTGGTGGAAACCTGAGGATCTGATAGGCAAATAGAGGATTTGAGTAGAAATTAGGAAAGAAAATCAGGCTGGCAGTCAAAACCCTTAGGAGAGTGTCTTGGGTTTGCTAAAATGACTCACCTTATGACCCCCAGGCAAATCACTTTATTAGTTTTTTTGGCATGTAAAATGGGAACTATAGGCATCATCCTTCCTTAATTTCTAGGATTGTTTGGGGGTTGAAAAAAAATGAAAGTCTTAACAAAAAAGCGATACCAGTGTAGATAATCATACACTTAGAACCTGAAACAAATCTGTGCCAGTGCAGTACAGAATCCTTTCAGGACCACGGAGTGGTGTCAGTCCATCATCATTCTTTGAATGAGCACTGAAGAGACAGAATAGTAGCTAAATGTCATCTTTCATATTTTACCAATAAAGCAGCATAATAAAAAGATAATTTGCCAGATACGATTTTCAAAGTAAGAACAAAAGGGGTCAAGCAGTCAGTCAATATAAATTTATCAGCTTTCCACTATCTACCAGAGCCTATTTTAGATTTTGGCAAACAAGTACTTCCCTCAAGCAACCTATATTCTTATGAGAAGAAGCAAACAAGAAACGTATAAACAGAGATATAAATGAGCTAATTCAGGTCTTGAGAGTGCTATGAAAAAGATAAAATAAGTCCTCTAGAAGAGGGTAATTAGAAAGACTGATTTATGTTGGATGGTGAAGGAAGACCTCCTTGAGCATGCAATGTTTGAACAGAGACTTGAATAATGAGAAGGAGGCAGCCATGCTAAAAGGGAGGAAAGAGGTTTCCAGGCAAGACTAGGAAGTGCAATGGCCCTGAGGTGGAAAGCGTTGGGCCAGAGAGAACTCCTGTGGCTGGGACCTTGCTGATCCAGGTGAGGAGGAGAGGAAGATGAGATCAGAGAAGTGAGGCTGCAGCCAGATCATATAGGGCCTTGTAGGCCATAGTAAGGAATCTAAATGGTATTTTTAGTAAAATGGGAAACCACAGGAAGGTTTTAAAGCGTGGGAGTGACATGATCTGAGTTGGCCTTTAGAAAGTACTTACCTTATAGAGTTTTATGATGAATAAGTGAGCATGCTGTTGTTAGCTGTGAAGAGCTGGCCTTCGACTCAAGGGGACTCCATGCACAACCAAATGAAATGCTACCTGGTCCTGAGCCATCCCCTTGATCAGTTGTGAATTAGACTACTGTGATCCATATTTGCCAGGCCAAAGTAAGTGCCAGGCCTTTCTTCCTTGCCCATTTTAGTCTGTTAGCTCTGTTGTAACCTGTTCAGCATCATAGCAATATGCAAGCCACTACTGACAGATGAGCAGTGGCTGCATATGAGGTACACTGGCCAGGAATTGATCTCTGTTCCTCTGCATGGAAGGCACAAATTCTTCATCTCCTTTTTTTTATTATTATTGGGATCTAGGTGAAAGTTTACAGGGCAAATTTTTTTCTCATTAGACAGTTAATACACACATTGTTGTGTGACATTCGTTGACAGCCCTGTGTTGTGTCAACATCCTCCCCTCCCCAAGTTTCCCTGTTTCCATTTGTCTAATTTTCCTGTCCCTTCCTGCCTTCTCATCTTTGCTTTTGAGCTGGTGTGTCCGTTAGTCTAGTATACATGATTGAGCTATGAAGCACATCCGTCATGTGTGTCTTTGTTGGCCCTATCCAAAACTAAACTGTTGCTGTTGAGTTGATTCCAACTCATAGTGACCCTGTGGGACAGAGTAAAACCGCCCCATAGAGTTTCCAAGGAGAGCCTGGTGGATTCCAACTGCCGACCTTTTGGTTAGCAGCCGTAGCTTTTAACTACTACGCCACCAAGGTTGGTGCTATAGACCTGTCTAAGCTTTGAATGAACCTCAGCAAGGACTTCAGTACTGAGTTAAAAGGGTGTCAGGAGCCACACTCTTGAGGTTCCTTTAGTCTCTGTCAGACCAGCAAACCTGGTCTTTTTTTTTGTGAATGTGAATTTTTTTTGTATATTTTTCTCTTGCTCTGTCTGGGACCCTCTGTTGTGATCATGCCACAGCAGTTGGTGGTGGTAACCGGGCACCATCTAGTTGTTCTGGTCTCAGTCTGGTGGAGGTTGTGATAGTTGTGGTCCATTAGTCCTTTAGATTAATCTTTCCCTTGTGTATTTGATCTCCTTCATTCTCCTTTGCTCCAGCTGGAATGGGACCAGTCAATACATCTTAGATGTCCACTCTCAGGCTTTTAAGACCCCAGTTGCTACCTACCACAGTTGGATGTAGGACATTTTCTTTATAGACTCTTACATTGTTAGGTGCCATCCAGTTGGTTCCGACTCATAGAGATCCTATATGTAACAGAACAAAACACTTCCTGGCCCTGCACCATCTTCATAGTCATTGTTTTGATTGAGCCCATTGTTACAGGCACTGTGTAAATCCATCTCATTGAGGGTCTTCCTCTTTTTCACTGACTCTCTACTTTACCAAGCATGATGTCCCTCTCTAGGGACTGGTCTCTCCTGATAACATGTCCGAAGTATGTGAGACAAAGTCTTGCCATCCTCGCTTTTAATGAGCGTTCTGGCTGGACTTCTTCCAAGACGGATTTGTTCTTTCTTCTGGCAGTCCATGGTATATTCAATATTCTTCACCAACACCATAATTCAAACGCATCGATTCTTCTTCGGTCTTCCTTATTCATTGTCCAGCTTTCACATGCATATTAAAACACCATAGCTTGGATCAGGTACACCTTAGTCCTTAAAGTGACATCTTTGCTTTTTAACACTTTAAAGAGGTCTTTTGCAGCAGATTTTCCCAATGCAATGTGTCGTTTGATTTCTTGACTGCTGCTTCCATGGCTGTTGATTGTGGATCCAAGTAAAATGAAATCCTTGATAACTTCAATCCTTTTTCCTTTTATCTTGATGTTGCTTATTGGTCCAGTTGTGAGAATTTTTGTTTTCTTTGTGTTGAGGTGTAATCCATACTGAAGGCTATGGTCTTTGATCTTCATCAATAAGTACTTCAAATCCTCTTCACTTTATAGATTGTGTTATGCCGGTTGAGCTAGATGTCCCCCAAGACCACGGTCCTCAGCCCTCAACCCAGTTGCTTAGTCTCTGAGGGCATTTGGATGTGTCTATGAAGCTTCTATGACTTTGCCCTGGTCAAGTTGTGCTGACTTCCTCAGTATTGGGCACAGTCTTACCCTTCACCAAAGTTACCACTTAAATACTATTTAATTAGTGTTTTTTCTTCCCCACCCTCTCCTCCCTAATGGCCTCAAAGATTGTTTCTTTCAGTGTGGAAACATTTTCATGTGTTTTTATAATAGTGGTCTCATACAGTATTTGTCCTTTTGTGATTGACTTATTTCACTCAGCATAATGCCCTCCAGATTTATCCATGTTGTGAGATGTTTTACAGATTCATCATTGTTCTTTATTGTTGTGTAGTATTCCATTGTGTGTATGTACCATGGTTTGTTTAGCCATTCATCTGATGATGGGCACTTAGGGTGTTTCCACCTTTTTGCTATTGTGCATAATGCTGCAATGAACACAGGTGTGCATATGTCTATTGGTGTGATGGCTCTTATTTCTGTAGGGTATATTCCTAGGAGTGGGGTTGCTGGATCATATGGTACTTCCATTTCTAGCTTTTTAAGGAAGCACGATATCATTTTCCAAAATGGTTGTACTGTTTTGTATTCCCACCAGCAGCGCATAAGAGTTCCAGTCTCCCCGCAGCCTCTTCAACATTTGTTATTTTCCTGTTTTTTTGATTCGTGCCAGTAATGTTGGAGTGAGATGGTATCTCATTGTGATTTTGATTTGCATTTTATAGGGTCGCTATGGGTCAGGACTGACTTGACAGCAACGGGTTTTTTTGTTTGTTTTGGTCTAATGGCTAGTGATCTCGAGCATATCCTCATGTGCCTTTTAGCCACTGGAATGTCTCCTTTGGTGAAATGTCTGTTCATATACGTTGCCCATTTTTTAATTGCATTACTTGTCTTTTTGCTGTATAAAAAAATAGGTGTTGGATTTTCCTATAGATTTTAGAGATTAGACTTTTGTTGTATATATCATAGCCAAAAAAATTTTTCCCAGTCTGTAGGCTCTTTTTTTACTCTTTTGTTGAAGCATTTTGATGAGCATAAGTGTTTAATTTTTAGTGGTTGTGTATTGTTAATTATGGTTTGTTTGCTGTTTATGCCATATATTAGGCCCTGTAGTGTTGACCTGATTTTTTCTTCCATGATGTGAAAGGCACAAATTCTACTGGTGCAAATGGTTAAGGCTCTCAGGTGCTAACCATAAGGTTGGAAATTTGAGTCCACTTCAGAGAAAGGCCTGGCAATCTACTTCTGAAAAGCCTGTAATTGAAAACCCTATGGAGCACAGTCCTACTCTGAAACACATGGGGTTGACATGATTTCAAGTGAGCATACTGTAGGTAAAACACTCAGTACAGTGTTTGGCTCATATTATGCACTCAATAAATGTTAATTCTTTTCCTAATAACCCACTACTCCAAGATTAGATTGTAGAGGGGCAAGAATGGGCGCAGGGAGACCAGTTAGGAGTCTGTTGCAGTGATCCAGGAGGGAAACGATGGTGACTTGATTAGGGATGTAGCAGTAGAGGTAGAGAAAGTGGTGTAATTTGGGATATATTTTTGGATGTTTTTGTTTCCACTGTAGATACCCCCTGCTGCCCTACAAGCTCAAGCTAGCCCTCGAATAACAGTTCTAGCTAAGAGCAAGCCTCTTCATCAAGATTATTTACCGGTCCGTGATGCCCACTGGCCAGTATCTTACGCTGCTACCCATCCCAAACTTTCTTCCAGAATTCAGGAGCTAGCTAATCCAAATACAAGGTATGTCAATGTAATGCTAAAGTGGGACAGGAAAAGTTGGGGGTGTTGGTGAGAGAGGACCTAATAAGTCCAATAAAAAGAATTGTAGAAGTATGAAAAAATTTTTTAAATCTCACTTTTTACATTTATTATGACAAATTTATGATCTTCGTACCACGAATGTAAAGCTACAATTAAAGGTTTAATGGACTTGGTATTGAAACTAGATCTATGAGACTACACTAAACAAAAGGCACAATGGGCAAATCCCACCTTCATTATTAACTGTGTGGTAAGGATTTTTTTTTTTTTTTTAAGGATCAGCATAAATACAATCACCAAAATGTGGGAATGGATCCAGTCCTCATCTCCGCACTTCTCTATCCTCATCTCCAGCCATCACATGATACACTTTCTCTCCGACCCTAGCCACCCAAAGCTGGGTCAGAGATCACATGTTAGAACGACATCATCTTTCAGACTTATAAATAGGCAGATGCCAGCCCCTGCTGGCTCTCACTACCCCTGTGGGTTTATTAATTCACTGTAGCAACTTATAGAATCTCATGAAGAGTATACCATACTTACAACTACAACTTACAACTTTATTACAACCAAAAGGGATACAAATGAAGAGATGCATAGGGAGAGTTCTGGGAAGGGTTACAGCATGGAGCTCCCATGTCCCAAAGAGGAGCACACTACCCTCTCTTGTGCATGGTCACCAACCAGGAAGCTCATCTGAGTCTTAGAACTCAGGGATTTTACTGGCCTCATCACATGACCATAATAGATTACATCATGGTTAGTCAACACTGTGCCTTCAGGTGTTTTCTCTTGGTTTGGTCATCTCCCACTCAATAGCCTAAAGTATTGGTGTGGTGCAAAAGAACCCAGAACAAAGGCCATTGCTTTTTGTGAGGTGATTCTACACCTCACTCTAGAGACAGCTCTGTACTTATGGATTTGGAATTGTTTCTAACATACATTGTTAAGTAAAACAAGTTGCAGAACACAGTACATAATGTGTTGCAGTTTATGTAAGAAAAAAACACATATGCACCATATATACGTTTACATATGCCTAAAACATCTCAGAAGAATAAAGAAGAAACTAGTAACAATGGTTGCCTTTGGTGGCCTAGGGAACTGAGATGGGAGGAAGATTATTTTTCACTAAATAGGCTTTTGTATTTTTTCAATAGTTTTTCATCATGGAAATATATGACCTAATTCAAATAAATAAGAAAATAAGCAAATACATCTAACAAAGAAGAAATTGCTTCTAATTCCTGTTTGCTTTTGGAGGGACCTCAATTTGTTTTGTTACACTGGATCCCTCTGCTTAAGCATCATCAGGAGAAACTAACAGAGGCTGAAAAATTTGCAAACGTCTTGAGCTCAGGGAAAAGGAAAGATGTTAGTTCTTATAGAATAAAAGATCTAAAAATTCTTATAACGTGTTTATCCTTAAAAAAATAAAGTTTAGCATCAAATGAAATGAAACTCATTCTCTGTTCAGCGAAAAACGGAAGGGAAGAATAAGATTAAGTGCTCAAGACCTTATCCCTGTGGTGAATTTATTATGTGTGATAAGGTGCTAAGGGTGGTGAACTTAAAAACCTGAATTCTTCAAGTCCTCCAGATGACTATCTGGCTTGTTTTAACATTGCCAGATTATTGAGAAGTTTCCAGAACTCACTTTCTGTTGAAATAGCACTGACTGACTTTGGAATCTAATAAATATGCAAATTTGGATTTGACCGTAAACCATTCTTACAACCTCTCTGATCCTTCATTTCCTTGTCTGTATAGTAGGGGTCATGATACCTATTTCATAAGGTGCTTATGAAAATCAAAGTGGAATAATATCATAGAGCCTAACACATGGGGTCGCCATGAGTTGAAATCAAGTTGTTGGCAGCTAACAAAAACAACATATAGTGGATGCTTGAGAAATGTTAGTTTCCTTTTCTGTTACCTTACTTCTGAATTTCTTCCCCTCCCCCCCCCCTTCAGGACTCCTGTGCGTATTGTATATTACGATCCAGAGGTCTTTAAAGTCAAGCCGGCTGCTATGAAGGCACAATGTTCTCCGAGGATCCGGGAGTTGGCAGAACCTCTTAAGCGTTAAACGAAGAAAACCACACCTTTCACCCTAGTTATGTATCTAGAACACATAGTAGGTGACTTAGTTTCCTTCTCTGGTACTGTCATTTTCACCCCCACAAAAAAAAAATCAAATAAACATAAGGCCTCCAAGGAAAACCACTGTAACCATCATATTGCAATTGCTGCTGTTACCTGTAAACATTCCTTTAGCAGGTTTTGGAACTCTATCAAGCAATAAAAGAAAATGATAGCCTGCCTTATTATCCTTACTGTCTCCTCACAAGCATCTTGGCCGTCTCACTGCTTGGGCTGACCCGAAGAAAGACTCCTCCTTATAACTGCAGGGTTTGCTTTTCATTTCCTGGTGAGTTCCATGTTCCCCAGTCCCTTCCTGGGAATGAGATCATTCTTTCTGTTACTTTGCCAACCACTCTTCCTTTCCTAGAAATAACACTGAAATGGTGAAGCCTTTTTGGATAAATTGAAATGCTCTTTATAATCTGTGGATGATATTTAGGAAACAGGCTACTTAAATGGTCACATCTCTGTTCCTTCACTTATGCTCAGTGCGGCTTACCATGAATGACCGAAAGAGCAAGACGTTTGGTAAGCGTTATGATTCTCTGTCAAATTACATCTGCCCAGAGTTTCTGTTGTATTTTATTTGTTTATTTACTCTCTCCTTGGATCTACGTTTTACAAATTTAACTAATTGTGATGGTTAATTTTATGTATCAACTTGGCTAGGCCATGGTGCCCAGTGGTTTTGCCAAACACTAGACTAGTTGCCGTTCCATAATGTAATCTAATCACCTTCTATAATGTAATTAATGTAATGTAATTGATAAATCAGTTGAAAGGGGAGTTCCTTAGGATGTGGGCTACCTTCAGACTGTAAGTAGAAATTTCAGCAGAACTTGCTGTCTTTCAACTGTGCATTCTTCCTGTTGCCTGACCTACAGATCTTGTGATGCAAACCTGCAGAATTCTCCAGTCTGTTGCCTGACTGACAGATTTTGGGTTTGCCAATCCCCCACAATCCTGTGAGCCAGCAGGAGTCTCCAGCCTGCTGCCCGACTTATGAATTTTGGACTTTCTAGCCCCCTGCCATATGTATAAAAACCAAACCCATTGCTGTTGAGTTGATTCTGACTCACAGCAACCCTATAGGACAGAGTAGAACTGCCTCATAGAGTTTCCATGGACTGCCTGGTGGATTCAAACTGCCAACCTTTTGGTTAGCAGCCATAGCTCTTAATCACTATGCCACCAGGGTTTTCACGTATATATACATGTATACTGCAGAGGCGTTTGACTGTGTGGATCATAACAAATTATAGATAACATTGTGAAGAATGGGAATTCCAGAACACTTGGTTGTACTCATGAGGAACCTGTACATAGATCAAGAGGCAGTCGTCCAGACAGAACGAGGGGATATGGTGTGGTTTAAAGTCAGGAAAGGTGTAAGTCAGGGTAGTATCCTTTCACCATACCTATTCAATCTGTATGCTGAGCAAATAGTTTGAGAAACTGGACTATATAAGGAAGAATGGGACATCAGGACTGGAGGAAGACTTATTAACAACTTGAAATTTGCAGATGACACAACCTTGCTTGCTGAAAGTGAAGAGGACTTAAAGCACTTACTGGTGAAGATCAAAAACCACAGCCTTCAGTATGGATTACACCTCAGCATAAAGAAAATAACAGCCCTCACAACTGGGCCAATAAGCAACATCATGGTAAACGGAGAAAAGATCGAAGTTGTCAAGGACTTCATTTTACTTGGATCCACAATCAACACCCATGGCAGCAACAGTCAAGAAATCAAAAGATGTATTGCATTGGGCAAATCTGCTGTAAAGGACCTCTTTAAAGTGTTGAAAAGCAAGGATATCACCTTGAAGACTAAGGTGTGCCTGACCCAAGCCATGGTATTTTCATAGCATGTGAAAGCTGGGCAATACATAAGGAAGACTGAAGAAGAATTCACACCTTTGAATTGTGGTGTTGGTCAAGAATATTGAACTATGGACTGCCAAAAGAAGGAACAAATCTGTCTTGGAAGAAGTACAACCAGAGTGCTCCTTAGAAGCAAGGATGGCGAGACTGTGTCTCACATACATTGGACATGTTGTCAGGAGGGATCAGTCCCTGGAGAAGGACATCATGCTTGGTAAAGTAGAGGGTCAGCAGAAAAGAGGAAGACCCTCAACAAGATGGATTGACGCAGTGGCTGCAACAATGGGCTGAAGCATAACAAGGATTGTGAGGATGGCGCAGGACCGGGCAGTGTTTCGTTCTGTTGTACATCAGTTCGCTAACAACAACAACATATATATATGTCTCACTGGTTCTGTTTCTCTAGTGAACCCTGACTACTAACTTTTATGGGGCATATCAGATTTACATGAAAATGAGCTTATTTGAAAACCAGTTTTACAGATGAATAAGTTCTATTTTTAAGGTCTTTGGTTAAGGAGAAAACCAGTATGATGGAGAGCCAGTAGCATATAGTAACTTAAAAAAAAATTGTATCCAAAATGTGTTTATTGGAATGGTTTCCCACTCATCTTGATTCAAGGTGCATTAGTGCTGCTTCTGTCTGAAGGTGCATCCTTCTGGAAGCTTTGCTGTCAGCAGTCAGAGGATTGTGGAGCAAGCAACACACAAAACTACTGTTTGTGCTAAAGACTGGGGTGATTTTTTAGCATTTGGATATTTCACATCCATGAAGTAAGAATTGGGGCTCTGCACCAAATGCATCTTCTCACTTCCTCTTCTCTCCTGGGGAGGAATGAAGGAGATCCTTTGTAAAAGGACATGTTCTCATGAGGAGGTCTTCGCCACCGAACCCACATAGTAGCTTTGAACTTGAGTTTTCGAATCAAACAGACCTGGTTTTGTAACACCTATAGATCTTTTACTAGGTATGAGATCTTGAACAAATGCCCTCTCTACCTCAGTTTCCTCATGTGTAAAGTGGATTTTTATACATTGTTGTAAAGATAAAATGAGAAAACATATGTGATAAAGTATGAATCAGAAAAAAATGTTTGAACATTTTAGCTGATCTTGCCTTCTAAGGGGGCAGTGTAGAATTCTTATCGGTGGGAAAATAAGTATCCTTATGGCTTAATTTATGCATCAAAATGAATGTCTACTGAGCGTCTTTGCTTTGCTGGGTGCTGTGCTAGGCATTGGAGATGCCATAGAGAGCCAAACAGACAAGGGCTCTGCTCTCATGGACTGTTTAGCTTATTGGACGAGGTGGAAACAATTCAAACTGTCACAAATAAATGTAAAATTACCACAGTGGCAAGTGCTATGAAGAACAGAATAGAGAATTTTGACTCTGTTGGGAAGTGAGCGAAGGTGTATTGGTTTCCTAGGACTGCTGTAACAAATAACCACAAACTGGGTGGCTTAAAACAGTAGAAATTTATTCTTTCACAGTTCTAAAGGGTAGAAGTCCAAAATCAAGGTGTCAGCAGGGCCATCCTCCCTCCTAAGCCTCTAGGGAAGTATCCTTCCTTGCCTCTTTTTAGCTTTTGGTGGTTGCCAGCAATCTTTGGCATTCTTAGCTTACAGCTGCATCAGTCCAATCTCTGCCTCCATTGTCTCATGGCATTCTTTCCTGTATGTCTGTATCCAAATTTCCCTCTTCATATAAAGACACCAGCCACTGTATTAAGGCCTGCAGTGCAATGAATTGCTTTTATATGGCCTTTCTAGCCATGGTCTTGTAACTTCCATTAAATGACTAGTTGGGACTATGCAAATAAGGTATGTGGAACCCTTGCAGGGCTTGGACACCCCGCTAACACAAATAAGGTGCATGGAACCCTTGTACGGGATTGGTTAGGTTATGATCTTGCTGGGAGTAGAGGACATGCTTTGAAATTGATGAGAAGCTTGCTATATAACCAACTTCCCTGACAGAGGTTTTAGAGAGACACGGGGAGAAAGAAGAAGGAACCGTAATACTGAAGACAGTAAGAGATGATGTGGCAGTGGAAGAGTGATAGCAGCGCGAGATAGTAGTAACCAGGAGACCGGAGCACGAGGTGGCTGCGGTGAGGCTTGCCTACCCACAGAGCTAAGAGCTGTAACACTTGCTCGAGCAGGGCCTGGTGGCAGCAGGAGAGCAGAAGCTGTCCTGATTGAAGAACTGTATCCTGAGTTGTTCCTGTTACTTCCTAGTTGATCCTGACCCCTAGTTGTACCCTGTTACTTCCCTAATAAACCCCATAATTTTAAGTATGGTTCGTGAGTTATGTGAGACATTGCAGCAAATTACCAGACCCTAAGACGAGAGGAAGAGTACTAGAGGAGGAGGAGCAGTTGGTGTTACAGGTGATGGAGTGGTACAGTGGTTTGGAGAAGTTGGACATTTGGGATATATTTAACCTCTGCCTCATAGGAACTAGCTTTCTGCTGATGCTTATAAAATGAATTATTCATTTAGGGCCCATCCTAATCCAGCATGACCATACCTTAACTTGATTACATACAAAGACTCTATTTCCAAACAAGATCACATTCCCAAGTACCGGGGAGGGGTTAGGACTTCCACATACCTTTCTTTGAGGCACAGCTCAACCTGAAGGCTTCCCTAACCAAGGGACGATTAAGCTGGGACCTGAATATTGAGTGAGATTAATTACCCAAATAAGGAAGAGAGGAAAGCATTCCAGGTAGTGGAAAACACTTGTGTTTAGTGAATATCTGTTGATTTTTTGACCATCCTGCATCTATTCCTCCTGCTCTTGGTAAGGACTCCCCAATTTCATTTTGGGGAATTACTTCATCCTTGTGGTTTAAAGCTTTATTGGAACTTTTATTCAAGGCCTCCTGGCCAAGGAATGGGTTTGTAACCCAAGCCAGCCAGGGCTATTTAATTGCCCTCTGGGACTTGGGGTTTTAAGCAGAGTGATGCAGCAGGTAGGGGAGCACTGGAGCTAATATGTCCCATCATAGCTGCCTGACAAGACTTCATTTTTCTCCTACTACCTGTATCCCTGAAGCTGCGCTGGCTGCTACTCTGATCCCTCTGCTATTCCTTTGATTCTGGAGCTGCCCATAGCCTTCCAATAAAGCCACTGTGGCAGGTGGGAGGATGAGCCAGGAACTGCAAGAGGGGCCAGTTTCGCTCATGCAGAAAAAAAGAAGAGGCTGAGGATGGGAGCCAGATCAGGCAGGGCATTGGAGGTCATGCTGAAGATTTAGTCTTCATCCTGTGGGAAGCCACCAAAGTAATTTAAGAATAGAGAGGATGTTTTTGAAAAAAAAAAAAAAAATTACTCTGCAAATAGATTAAGGAGGGGCCAGTGGAGGTAGATAGACCAAGTTAGGAGGTGATCTAGTAGATCAGACGAAAGAAGAAAATTGTTTGGTGCTATGGTGATGGAGATGGAAAGAAGTGACAGACTCGAGGGATATTGAGGAGGGGTAGATTTATAGGATTTGATGATGGATTGGCTATGGGGGTGGGGAGGGAAGTGTTAAAGATGATTTCTGAGTTTTTGGCTTATGCAACAGGATAGTGAGAGACAGAATATACAAACTGACAATAACCAGACAATCTCTAAAAATAGAACTCTGACCCACAACTTCTGCAGCAACCAGCCTAGAAGCCAAACCATAACCTCTGCAGCAATCGGCCTAGAACAGTCAGGACTTGGCCAGTGACTACCAGCTTCTCTATTTTTTGCCCTTACTTCCAACACAAAACCAACCGGGAGAAAATCAAATATGCTACCCAAATCAAACATATAAAATGCCCTACTTCTACTTAGCCTGCCTCTAGCTTCCCCATGCCAACTACCTCCAATCTGAAACCTCTTTTTATCACTATAAAACTTTCCCTCTTCCTATAGCTGCCTTTGAGTCTCTGCCATATTTGAGTGATGGTAGCTGACTCCCTTGCTATAGCAAGTTTTGAATAAATAACCTGTTTTCATTTCGGTAGTCTTCACTTATTTCCACAGTAGTGAGCCCTTCACTGATGTAGGGAATACTGAAAGAGGACCAGAAGGGGAGAATGGAGAAGCATGTGTTCAGATTTGGACATTTGGATTAGAGGATGCCTTTGAGATATGTAAAAGAAGACATCAGGTACACATTATGTACACATTACACAGTATGACTTTCATGGGGCCTAGGCACTTTTGCCTTTCAGGGTCCTTTCCTCCATAACAACAACAACTATATATACATATTATCAAGGTTGTTTTTGGATGCTGTCAAGTCAATTTTGACTCAGGCGACCCCATGTGACAAAGTAGAACTGCCCATAGGGTTTTTTAGGCTGTAATCTTTACAAGAGCAGATCTCCGGGTCTTGTTCCCTCCAGAGTTGCTGCATGGGTTTGAACTGCCAACCTTTGGGTTGGCAGCCAAGTGCCAGGGTTCCTAATAATAGGTATAAATAATATGTATTAAAATTATGTTTTATGACTTCATTTGGTATAAAGAACACATTAATATTATATAATTAAATTGTTTTCTTTTACCTGAAAGTTTATTTTAAAAGAAATGAAACCTTTTTTGTGTGAGCCCTTGAAAATATTGTAGACCCTAGGCACTGAGGAAAAGTCAACCCTGGTCACGTAGACAGTTATTATATGGTTTGTACCTCAGAAGGAGCCCCTGCATATTGCAGTTAACATGCTTGGCTGCTAACCAAAGGATTGGTGGTTCAAGTCTACCCAGATGCACCTTGTAAGAAAGGTCTGGTGATCTACTTCTGAAAAATCAGCCATTGAAAACTCTATGGAGCAAGTTCTGTTCTCACACACACAAGGTTGCCAGACGTTGGAATCAACTCAGCAGCAACTGGTACCCCAGGAACGAGATCTGAGATCTGTTGGAGATGCAAATGTGTGAGACTTCTCTGTTATGTGGTGATTAAAGCCAGTGGATGAGAGAGGAAGGAATTGTTATTAATTATATTTAGGAGTGCTCTTGGTATTCTGGTTATGTTTTTAAAAACAGTTCTTTTAGATACGCCTACGGAAAGATTTGTGGATGAAATGGTATCTGGGGTTTGCTTCACAATAATCTGGACAGGGGAGTGGATGAAGGTATAGACGAAACAAGATTGGCTGTGAGTTAGTGATAGTTGAAACTAAGTGATGGGATCATAAAGGTTCCTTATAATATTCTGTCTTCTAATATGTACGTTTGAAGTTTTACATAATTAAGTTAAAATAAGAATGGAGAGGAATAGGGGCTAGTGAGGATCAAAAACAGTTACAAATATGAGCAGAGACTTAGGGGCCTGAGCAATGCACAACCCCAATACTGTGCACCTTCACTCAGGTCTATTCACAAATGTTTGGTGTAAATGCTGTTTCAGGGGAAAATTGAGGGACAGTGTCTGTATCCCATGGCAGGTGATGGTGTAGAAGAGAAATAACATACATAGGATCGTGATGTATTTATAATTTGACTGAAGTAGGATCTTGGAGTCACAAGCCACTAAGAAAAGATCAAATAAGGTAAACTTGTGCCCCCCACCTCAAATCCAGAGAGATTAGAGGGACTCAAGACTTTTACCACATTTATTTGGGATTGAGTGTCAAATCAATTTTAACTGAATCTTCAAAGGTCAGGATGCCTCAGTTGGCCTCTGGGTTGCAAGGGCTTAACACACAATAAGTCCCCAATAAATGGTAGCCATATGAAAAATGAGAGTCCCTGGGCAGTGCAGACAGTTAAAAGTTGGAGGTTTGAATTTACCCAGAGGTGCCTCAGAAGAAAGGCCTGGTGATCTACTTCCAAAAATCAGCCATTAAAAACACTATGGAGGCTAGTCTGAGATCAGAATGGCCAACTTCAGACCGTGATCTTCACTCTGGGAGGGGGAGCCAAGATGGCGGAGTAGACAGACGCTTCAATCGAGCCCTCTTTACAACAAAGGCCTGAAAAAACAAGCGAAATGAGTATATTTGTGACAAGCTGGGAGCCCTGAGCATCAAAGGCAAGCTCAGACAATGAACTGAGGGGCAGGGGGAGGAAGAGGCCGTTCAGAAGTGGAGAGGAGTTACCGGATCTGAATCGCAGGGAGCCCTCAGGCACCAATCCCGGAGCGGCGGCTGCTGCAGCGGGCTGGTACTAGCGTTGGGCTGCAGTTTCCTCAGGGAGAAGCAGCCAGCTACACAGCCCACTCACACCTCTCTGAGGAGAACAGCGCTCTCGGCAAAAGGTAAGTACTTGCGTGTATTTTACCGTGCCCCCCCACCCCCACCAGGCTGGCTTCAGCGGCTGAATCCCTGGGCCTGAGAATAGACCCTGGTGAGCACCTAGAGCCATCCTCCCGGCCTTGGGGAAGGAAAAAATTTGCAGTTGGGGGAAAAGATAATTTGCTAGCTCCATTAACCGGGGGAGCTCAGGACAGAAGCGGCTCCTGTCCAGGCATAAACCGTCCATGGACCTTGAGCACCTTTCCCTTCTGCATGGACCTGTGTGGACCTATTTCAGGAGACTAGGCCCTTGTTGGCAGACTCCAACCATTTCAGCTGTGTGGTGGAGAGGTGGGTGTTTGATGTTTGACATTGCTTTGCCTATTAAACAAGGTCCTCACCTACCCACATCAGGGACCTAAGGACTGGTAGCTCTACTCAGGTCACCCAGCCACCCGTGATAGGGGTCCAAAGATAACTGGTACCTCCCAGTCCTTACAACCAAAAACTTTGGGTGCCCATGGTCCCTCTGCAGAACCCACCCACCAGCACGCTCTAAGAAACAGATGAATTTTCCTCAGAGATACTTGGGGGTCAGTTCTTGGCCCCCTGCCTTGTTCAGAGTGTGACCCTCGGCTGCAGTCAGATACCGGTATATACGCCAATCACCCCTGCCCCTCTAAGACTGTAGGACAGACCTGTACCACACACTTGATATCAGCTACCTGGAAACCTGAGCTGAATTCATACAAGAAAAGTGAATGGACTCTTAGACTGATATACCTGATAATAGCTCTAGCCAGCTGGGGACAGGACACCAGAGCTCCAAAGGTGAAAATAATCAAGCTAGCTCACTCAAGCAACCCATAGGGGTATACCAAAACAAAGCAAAGCAAGCAGCTACGACACAGTAAGCAAGCATAAACTAATACAATAACTTATAGATGACTTGGAGACAACAGTCAATATCAAGTCATATAAAGAAACAGACCATGATCACCTCAACAGGGTCTCAAAACAAAGAATCCAAGGATCTTCTAGATGAAAGTACATTCCTGGAATTACCAGATGCAAAATACAGTTTAATATACACAACTCTTCAAGACATCAGGAAGGAAATGAAGCAATACGCAGAACAAGCCAAGGAACACACAGATAAAGCAACTGAAGAACTCAGAAAGATTATTCAGGAACATAATGAAAAGTTTAATAAGCTGGAAAAATGCATAGACAGGCAGCAATCAGAAATTCAGAAGATTAACAATAAAATTACAGAATTAGCTCAATAGAAAGTCAGAGGAACAGAGTTGAGCAAGTAGAAGCTAGAATTTCTGAACTCGAAGATAAATCACTTGGCACTAATATATTTGAAGAAAAATCAGAGAAAAGAATTTAAAAAATGAAGAAAACTTAAGAATCATGTGAGACTCTATCAAGAGAAATAACCTGTGAGTGACTGGAGTACCAGAACAGGGAGGGATAACAGAAAATACAGAGAAAATTGTTGAAGATTTGTTGGCAGAAAACTTCCCTGATACTGTGAAAGATGAGACGATATCTATCCAAGATGCTTATTGAACTCCACATAAGGTAGATCTTAAAAGAAAGTCACCAAGACATGTTATAATCAAGCTTGTCAAAACCAAAGATAAAGAGAGAATTATAAGAGCAGTGAGGGATAAACAAAAAGTCACCTACAAAGGAGAGCCAATAAGAATAAGCTCGGTCTACTCAAAAAAAAAAATAAATAAAAATTTTTTTTTTTTTTTTTACTCAGCAGAAACCATGCAGGCAAGAAGGCAATGGGATGACATATTTAAAAAATTGAAGGAAAAAAATTGCCTGCCAAGAATCATATATCCATCAAAACTGTCTCTTAAATATAAAGGTGAAATTAAGACATTTCCAGATAAACACAAGTTTAGGGAATTTGTAAAAACCAAACCAAAACTACAAGAAATATTAAATATTAGAAAATCAATAATATCAGGTATCAACCCAAGACTAGAACACTGGGCAGAGCAACCAGAAGTCAACCCAGACAGGGAAATCCAAAAAAACAGAGCAAGATTTAAAAAAAAAAAAAAAAGCCCAACACAGGGTAACAGTGATGTTATTATATAAAAAAAGACAACATTAAAATAATAAAGAGGGACTAAGAAATGTAATCATACACCTTCCATATGGAGAAGAAGATATGGTGATAGAAAGAAATGAAAGTTGGGTTTAAATTTAGAAAAATAGGGGTAGATAATAAGGTAATCACAAAGGAGACAAACTATCCTAACTCATCAAAATAAAACACAAGGGAAAAATACAGACTCAGCAGAAACAAAATCAATGACAATAAATATGAGGAAAGGACAATATATAAAGAAAATCTACTCAGCACATAAAATCAAGTGGGAAAAAGGAACTGTCAACACACAAAAAAAGACATCAAAATGATAGCACTAAACTCATACCTATCCATAATAACACTGAATGTAAATGGACTAAATGTACCAATAAAGAGACAGAAAGTGGCAGAATGGATTAAAAAACAAGATCCATCTATATGCTGCCTACAAGAGACACATCTTAGACCTAGAGGCACAAACAAACTAAAACTCAAAGGATGGAAAAAAAATATATCAAGCAAACAACAATCAAAAAAGAGCAGGAGTGGCAATATTAATTTCTGACAAAATAGACTTTAAAGTTAAATCCATCAGAAAGGATAAGGAAGGACACTATATAATGATTAAAGGGACAATACACCAAGAAGATATAACCACATTAAATATTTATGCACCCAATGACATGGCTGCAAGATACATAAAACAAACTCTATTAGCATTAAAAAGTGAGATAGACAGCTCCACAATAATAGTAGGAGGCTTCAACACACCACTTTCAGTGAAGGACAGGACATCCAGAAAGAAGCTCAATAAAGACATGGGAGATCTAAATGCCATAATCAACCAACTTGACCTTGTAGACATATACAGAACACTCCAACCAAAAGCAACCAAGTATACTTTCTTTTCTAGTGCACATGGAACATTCTCTAGAATAGACCACATATTAGGTCATGAAGCAAGCCTTAGCAAAATCCAAAACAGTGAAATATTACAAAGCGTTTTCTCTGACCATAAGACCATAAAAGTGGAAATCAATAACAGAAAAAGCAGGGAAAAGAAGTCAAGCACTTGGAAACTGAACAATACCCTGCTTGAAAAAGACTGGATTGTAGAAGACATTAAGGATGGAATAAAGAAATTCAGAGAATCCAATGAGAGTGAAAACACTCCCTATCAGAACCTTTGGGACACAGCAAAAGCGGTACTCAGAGGCCAATTTATATCAATAAATGCACACATCCAAAAAGAAGAAAGGGCCAAAATCAAAGAATTATCCCTACAAAGTGAACAAATAGAAAGAGAGCAATAAAAGAAACCCATAGGCACCGGAAGAAAACAAATAATAAAAATTAGAGCTGAACAAATGAAATAGAAAACAGAAAAACAACTGAAAGAATTAACAAGACCAAAAGATGTTTTTTTAAAAAATCAACAAAATTGATAAACCACTGGCCAAGCTGACAAAAGAAAAACAGGAGAGGAAGCAAATAACCCGAATAAGAAATGAGATGGGCGATATTACAACAGACCCAACTGAAATTAAAAGAATCATATTAAATTACTATGAAAAACTATACTCAAACAAATTTTGAAAACCTAGAAGAAATGGATGAATTCCTAGAAACACACTAGCTACCTAAACTAACACAAACAGAGGTAGAACAACTAAATAGACCATAACAAAAAAAGAGATTGAAAAGGTAATCAAAAAACTCCCAGCAAAAAAAAAAGCCCTGGCCCAGACGGCTTCACCGCAGAGTTCTACCAAACTTTCAGAGAAGAGTTAACACCACTACTACTGAAGGTATTTCAGAGCATAGAAAAGGATGGAATACTACCAGACTCATTCTATGAAGCCACCATACCCCTCATACCAAAACCAGGTACAAAACCGGGTAAAGACACCACAAGAAAAGAAAATTATAGACCTCTATCCCTCATGAATGTAGATGCAAAAATCCTCAACAAAATTCTAGCCAATAGAATTCAACAACATATCAAAAAAATAATTCACCTTGACCAAGTGGGATTCATACCAGGTATGCAGGGATGGTTCAACATTAGAAAAATAGTTAATGTAATCCACCACATAAATAAAACAAAAAACAAGAATCAGATGATTTTATCAATTGATGCAGAAAAGGCATTTGACAAAGTTCAACACTCATTCATGATTAAAACTCTCAGCAAAATAGGAATGGAAGGAAAATTCCTCAACATAATAAAGGGCATTTATACAAAGCCAACAGCCAACATCACCCTAAACGGAGAGAGTCTGAAAATATTCCCGTTGAGACGGAACCAGACAAGGATGCCCTTTATCACCACTCTTATTCAACATTGTGCTGGAAGTCCTAGCCAGAGCGATTAGGCTAGATAAAGAAATAAAGGGCATCCAGACTGGTGAGAAAGAAGTAAAAGTATCTCTATTTGCAGATGACATCATCTTATACACAGAAAACCCTAAGGAATCCTCCAGAAAACTACTGAAACTAATAGAAGAGTTCAGCAGAGTATCGGGATACAAGATAAACATGCAAAAATCAGTTGGATTCCTCTACACCAACAAAGAAGAACATCAAAGAGGAAATCACCAAATCAATGCCATTTACAGTAGCCCCCAAGAAGATAAAATACTCAGGAATGAATCTTACCAGAGATGTAAAAGACTTATACAAAGAAAACTACAGTACACTTCTGCAAGAAACCAAAAGAGACTTACATAAGTGGAAAACATACCTTGCTCGTGGATAGGAAGACTTAACATAGTAAAAATGTCTATTCTACGAAAATCAATCTATACATTTAATGCAATTCCGATCCAAATCCCAAGAACATTCTTTAATGAGATTGAGAAACAAATCACCAACTTCATATGGAAGGGAAAGAGGCCCCGGATAAACAAAGCATTACTGAAAAAGAAGACCAAAGTGGGAGGCCTTACTTTACCTGATTTTAGAACCTATTATACCACCACAGTAGTCAAAACAGCCTGGTACTGGTACAACAGATACATGGACCAATGGAACAGAATTGAGAACCCAGATAGAAATCCATCCACATATGAGCAGTTGATATTTGACAAAGGCCCCAAAACAGTTGAATGGGGAAAAGACAGTCTTTTTAACAAATGGTGCTGGCATAACTGGATATCCATCTGCAAAAAAAAGAAACAAGACCCACACCTCACTCCATGCACAAAATCTAACTCAAAATGGATCAAAGACCTAAATATAAAATCTAAAATGATAAAGATCATGGAAGAAAAAATAGGGACAACGTTAGGAGTCCTAATACATGTCATAAACAGTATACAAAACATTATAAAGAATGTAGAAGAAAAACTAGATAACTGGGAGCTCCTAAAAATCAAACACCTATGCTCATCTAAAGACTTCACCAAAAGCATAAAAAGACTACCTACAGACTGGGAAAAGTTTTTAGCTATGACATTTCTGATCAGCACCTGATCTCTAAAATCTACATGATACTGCAAAAACTCAACTGCAAAAAGACAAATAACCCAATTAAAAAATGGGCAAAAGATATGAATAGACACTTCACCAAAGAAGACATTCAGGTAGCTAACAGATATATGAGGAAATGTTCACGATCATTAGCCATTAGAGAAATGCAGATGAAATCTACAATGAGATTTCATCTCACTCCAACGAGGCAGGCATTAATCCAAAAAATACCAAAGAATAAATGTTGGAGAGGCTGTGGAGAGATTGGAACACTTCTGCACTGCTGGTGGGAGTGTCAAATGGTACAACCACTTTGGAAATCGATTTGACACTTCCTTAAAAAGCTAGAAATAGAACTACCATATGATCCAGCAATCCCATTCCTTGGTATATAACCTAGAGAAATAAGAGCCTTTACACGAACAGATATATGCACACCCATGTTTATTGCAACACTGTTTAGAATAGCAAAACAATGGAAGCAACCAAGGTGCCCGTCAACGGATGAATGGATAAATAAATTATGGTATATTCACACAATGGAATACTACGCATCGATAAAGAACAGTGAGGAATCTGTGAAACATTTCATAACATGGAGGAACCTGGAAGGCATTATGCTGAGTGAAATTAGTCAGTTGCAAAACGACAAATATTGTATAACACCACTATTATAAGCCCTTGAGAAATAGTTTAAACTGAGAAGAAAACATTCTTTGTGGCTATGAGAGGGGGGAGGGAGGGAGGGTAGGAGAGGGGCATTCACTAATTAGATGATAGGTAAGAACTACTTCAGGTGAAGGGAAAGACAGCACACAATACAGGGGAGGTCAGCACAATTGGGCTAAACCAAAAACAAAGAAGTTCCCTGAATAAACTGAATGCTTCAAAGGTCAGCGTAGCAGGGGCAGGGGTCTGGGAACCATGGTTTCAGGGGACATCTAAGTCAATTGGCATAATAAAATCTATTAAGAAAACATTCTGCATCCCACTTTGAAGAGTGGCATCTGGGGTCTCAAACGCTAGCAAGCAGCCATCTAAGATGCATCAACTGGTCTCAACCCACCTGGATCAGAGGAGAATGAAGAACACCAAAGACACGAGGTCTGGGTAAGGACACAAGGCGATTACGAGCCCAAGAGACAGAAAAGGCCAGATGAACCAGAGACTACATTATCCTGAGACCAGAAGAACTAGCTGGTGCCTGGCTACAACCGATGACTGCCCTGACAGGGAACACAACAGAGAACCCCTGAGGGAGCAGGAGAGCAGTGGGATGCAGACCCCAAATTCTCATAAGACCAGACTTAATGGTCTGACTGAGACTGGAAGGACCCCGGTGGTCATGTCTCCCAGACCTTCTGTTAGCCCAGGACAGGAACCATTCCCAAAGCCAACTCTTCAGACACAGATTGGACTGGAAAATGGGTTGGAGAGGAATGCTGGTGAGGAGTGAGCTTCTTGGATCAGGTGGACACTTGAGGCTATGTTGGCATCTCCTGCGTGGAGGGGAGATGAGAGGGTAGAGGGGGTTAGAAGCTGGTGAAATGAACACGAAAAGAGAGAGTGAAGGGAGAAAGTGGGCTGTCTCTTTAGGGGGAAAGTAATTGGAAGTGTGTAGCAAGATGTATATGGGTTTTTGTGTGAGAGGCTCTCATCTTACTTAATTTCTACCTCCTCCTTCAGGAGGATTTGCTTCCTAAGGGCCTGTCTGAGGAGGTCCTGGTCCATGGCCATCCTTGGCAGTGGAGACATACCACACAGGCAGTAGGGAGGGGGAGCCTGAAGACATTCATTCTTTCATCATTTGTGTTGATTTTTTCTTTTGGATCTGGGAGGAGCCCCACCCATCACCAGCATGCATCTGCCTGCCTGCCTGTTGCCGAGGTGTGGTCTGCTACAACTTCCAGGATATTGGACATCCTAGAATGAATGGATTGCAAGACAGGGCAGGCATAAGGCTGGGGAGGGTGAAATGTGGCTGTGGGGAACAAGGGAGCAGAAGTCAGGAGACTTCAATGTGGAATAGGGACGACAGTCACCCCGGGATAACAGGGCAGCCTCTGGAAAGTGTGAGGGCACTTATGGCTCAGGCAGGTGTATATCAAAGAAAGCAGTAATTAATCACCAGGTAACACATCTCTTCTTGTTTAATGGTTTAAGCAGGCAGGAGTGCCCTGGGGCTTAGAAAATTTGAAAGCACCACTGTCCTGGCTTCAGTAAGTTTGAAGCATAGTCCAAGTCAGGGAGTCATTTTAAGTTCTGGCTTGTCTGGGATTAACACAAAGTTAACTATTGTCTGTATTGTATGATTTCAGATGTACAAGGAGCCAGAGGGTACATTCTGGAATCAGAATGGCAGGATTCAAACTGTGGATCCACCACTTACTACCTTTGTGTCCTTAAATAAATTAGCTAACCTCTCTGGGTCTGTTTCCTCACCTGAAAAATGGAGTCAAGGATAGTACTGTCAAATATTGTCTCTTCAAAACACCACCAAATGGCTTGCTGAGAAAGCAAAGCTGAGCTTATTGCTTATTGTAGCAAGTGGGATCTCTACCTTGAGAGTCTTAGTAGCGTCTGGTAAACGAGAGGGCAAATGTGGGACATTTATGAGGTTTTGCGGGGTCTGGTTTAAGGTGGGTCTTTTAATGGGGTAGAGCTTGATTAGGATTGGGCAAGGGGTTGAAAGACACAGCAAAACAAGGTGAGCCTTGTTGATGAGACTAGTAGAGACCTTTCAGGACAATAACAACAATTATTTGCAACTTCATCTTTTTGTGCAAGAGTTTTATAAGTCATATAACTGAAGGAAGTTGAATAGAAAGGCATGTAATATAGACAGTGAGCTGTGTAGATATGGATGGTTTAGGTTCAAGTTCTCCAAATTTACCTCCAGCGTTCTTGTGAAGATTCAGTGAGATAATGGGTGAAATGCTCGAAGGACAAGCGGGCACACGTACATACTCAATAATTGTTACCATTGCTATTATTTTCTTGTCCAACTCCCATCTCTTCTTCCAGATTGCTAATGCATAAAAATTCCACCTCCAGAATTGTTTTCCCATAACCTAAGGCTTTATCCAGAGGAGCCCTGATGGTGCAATGGTTAAGCACTCAACTGCTAATTGAAAAGTTGGTGGTTCAAACCCACCAGCTTCTCCTAGGGAGAAAAAGTCCTGGTGATCTGCTTCCGTAGATTACAGCCTAGGAAACCCCATGGGGTGGTTCTGCCGTCATCTAGGGTGGCTGTTAGTCAGAATTGACTTGATGGCACACAACAACAACAACAAGGCTTTATCCCTTTTTAAAATGCCAATAGGCAGGGAAGGTAACTTGTTAAACCTTACCAGGCATTTAACTCAGTAAGGAGGAGTTTATACAATCCTTCCCAGAGAGCAAGATTTGATACTGAGAAAAAGGGAAAATGCAAGCCGCTAAAAGGAGGAGACAGTTTTAGGAGACTGGGAGCTTAGAATATAAGCTTTATTAACCCTTTAGGAGGAGTCCCTGGGTGGCACAAACAGTAAACACTTGACTACTACTGGAAGGTTGGTGGTTCAAACCTACCCAGAGGTGCCTCGGAAGACAGGCCTGGCAATGTGCTTCCAGAAGGTCAGAGCCTTGAAAACCCTGTGGAACAGTTCTACTCTGTGTACCACGGGGTCACCATGGGTTGGATCAACTTGGCAATGAGCAATAACCCTTTAGGAGAAATAACACCATATATCCTGAAGCTGGAAACCCTGGTGGTGTAGTGGTTAAGTACTATGGCTGCTAACCAAAAGGTCGGCAGTTCGAATCTGGCAGGCACTCCTTGGAAACTCTATGGGGCAGTTCTACTCTGTCCTATAGGGTTGCTATGACTCGGAATCGACTTGTTGACACTGGGTTTTGGGTTTATCCTGAAGCTGTTCTGGAGAGGCTGTGCACATGCCCAGTTCCATATGCAAGACAAAATGACAGCTGTGCTAGATTCAGAAGTCCTGAATTTCCATTTCTCAATTTAGTGTGTCAGGCTGCTCCAGTCTATTAAGATGCTATCACTTCCTGTTATGGATTGAATTGTGTTCCCAAAGATGTGTGTCAACTTGGCTAGGCCATGATTCCCACTATTGTGTGATTATCCACCATTTTGTCATCTGACGTGATTTTCCTATGTGTTCTAAATCCTACCTCTATGAAGTTAATGAGGCAGGATTAGAGACAGTTATGTTAATGAGGCAGGACTCAATCTACAAGATTAGGTTGTATCTTGAGTCAGTCTCTTCTGAGATATAACAGAGAAGCAAGCAGAGAGACAGGGGGATCTCCTACCACCAAGAAAGCCAAGTTGGGAGCATAGTGTGTCCTTTGGACCCAGGATACCTGTGCTGAGAAATTCCTAGATCAAGGGAAAGATTGATCACAAGGATTTTCCCCCAGAGCTGACAAAGAAAGAAAGCCTTCCCCTGGAGCTAGCACCCTGAATTCAGACTTCTAGCCTATTAGACTGTGAGAAAATAAGCTTCTCTTTGTTTATATGCCATCCACTTGTGGTATTTCTGTTATAGCAGCACTACATAACTAAGACTCCTCCTCACCAATCACAAAGGGTGCTGAGATACGCAGGTAGAGGAAGGGATGCTTCATTATCTCTAGAGAAGAAATTCAGCTTGTTCTTGAAATCACATAGTCCTGAAGAAGCTACTTAGGCTAGGGGGAGCTAGTAAACTGCCTCAGTTTACCCCAAAGTACCTCAATCAATCACCTTTCTGCAGGTTTCTGTATCATGCCAGCAGGTTCTAGATCTGGAGATCTCAACCTTGCTGCACCTTAGAGTCAACAAAAGAGCTTTTAGAAAAAACACCTAAGCCAAGCGCCACCACACAACCCCCGTCAAACACCCACACACAACCCCTGGTCAACTGAATCGGAATCTTTTTCTACAAAGTATCCCAGGTGGCTCTAATATGCAGCCAGAGGCCACTGTTCTAGGTCAGTGCTGCTCAAATTTTAGCTGCACAAGAATCACTCGGAGGACTTGTTAAAACACAGATTCTCGGGGCTCATGCTCAGAGATCCTGATTCAGGAGGTGAGGCTGCCCTGAGTCAGAATCCAGGGCAATTGGCAACTGGTAAAGGTAAGGAGTGGGGTTTGAGAATAAGCCAGGGAGATCCCTTGGTGGTGCAAAATATTAACACGCTCAGTAGCTAACAGAAAGATTGGCTGTTCCAGTCAATTTCTGAAAAATCAGCCGTTGAAAGCCCTATGGATCACGCCGGGCTGATCCCCAACTGATTACGGGGATGGCGCATGACCAGGAAGCGTTATGTTCCATTGTGCATGGAGTTGTGTGGATCACGGGCCGACTCCACGGCAGATAACAATACATTTACCTAAAGGAATATAAGAAGTTGGCTGAAAATGGCTGTTTCAAAGCCTGTCACGAGGCTTCCCTTCAGCAGTCAGGTTGTAAGTCTTGCACGGAAAATGGTAGACCAGGGCCATGTTGTTTGTTGTTGGCTGCCCTTAAGTTGACCCCCGACTCCTGACGACCCTGTGTGTTACACAGTAGAACTGCCCCAAAGGGTTTTCTTGGCTATAATCTTTACAGAAGCAGTTCTCCAGGTCGTTCATCTGCAGAGTTGCTCAGTCGGTTTGAACCACCAACCTTTAGGTTCGCAGCCAATTGCAAACTGCCTGCACCACACTGACTTTTTATCTATACAAAGTAACTTCTCAAGGAAAGTCAAATCAAAACCCAGGAATCAGATTGCTTCTTAGGAGCCAGGATGGAACCTTTTAAAAGTAGTTGCTGTTATCTAGCACCTTGGGAGTTCATTGTTGAAAAAAGAAGCCCACAAGTTTATGTAACAAAATTTTCCCCCTATTTTGATACAATAAAATGAGTTGCAGCTTAAATGGAGCAAAACAAACTTCTAGTGTTTATAAAATGCATGCAATTCAGAGTAAGACAAGAGGTCCCCAGGCTGGGGAAAATTCCACTACCTCCAGCATCTTGTAAGGACAAATCCTCTAACATTTGTAATGACAAATAAATAAATATTAAGAGCCCATTGCTGTCCAGTCGATTCCAACTTACAGCCACCCTGTAGGACAGTATAGGGTTTACAAGGCTGTATTCTTTACAGAAAGGAGCCACGGTGGCACAGTGGTTAAATGCTTGGCTGCTAACAGAAAGGTCTGTGGTTTGAACCCACCAGCCACTCTATGGGAAAAAGATGTGGTAGTCCGCTTCCAAAAAGATTACAGCCTTGGAAACCCTATGAGGCACTTTTACTCTGTCCTAGAGGGTCTCTGTGAGAATCAACTGGATGGCAACAACAGGTTAATCTTTAGAGAAGCGGACTGCTGCATCTTTATGCCATGGAGCAGCTGATGAGTCGAATCACGGACCTTTTAGTTAGCAGCCAAGTGCAACCAGGGCTCCTTCATAAGGGCAAATACAAATGGAAAATAAGAGATTTTAATTCTCCCTGTTGAAAATAAGGAAAGACGGTCCCCTCCTCCCCTTTGAGAATTCATTTTAGGTAACTTGGAACTTTGTCTCTTTGAAACGAATGTAAATCAAATATGTTTCCTTTTTTGAAATGTAAACATTAAGGAAGATTACACCCCAAAGTCCCAATTTCCTGGAAGGGGAGATAAGCATCACTTCAGGTGTCCTGCCGTAAAGTTACTGGAAAATTAGCGACTTTATCTTGAAAACAGGAATGTAATGGGTTGTATTCGCCTACCTCTGTGAAAGCCCAGATTCCTTTCTGTCTTCGCCATCTCTTTAGCCGATTGTGATGGATCATGTTCTGGTATAATGCTTACTCAGTAATAAAACTTTTCCTTCTATTTTTGTGCAGAGTTTTTCTGGGTTGGGAGTAGATTTTATTTTTAGTAAATTTCCCCCAACACCGTATCATTTAAGTGATATTGTTGCTAAAACTAGGGCTGAAAAAATGCCACAGTAAGTAAAAAATCCAGAATAAGTTAGATATGATAAAATTATATGAATAAGGCCAATGAACCAAATTAATACTGTGTTGCTACTTTAGGAGACAGTCCTATGGGAAAAGTTAAAAATAATCTTCAAAAATTGAAAGCAAAAATATGTTCCAAATGGTTACAGATTTATGTACTCCAGGAATGTGTCCCTCATACGTCATTTGCTCCTATGGGAAAATGTGTCTTGAATTATGAGAGAACTTTAGGAACTTGTTCCTTAAATAAAATCTGACCCTCTGTTGAAAAGAATGTAAATGGACAAAAGTTGGACAAAAAGTAAGGACAAAAACTGGACATCATTTAGGTCTCACAACCAAAGAATCAAATGGCAATTCGAGGTCAATTTGTTACTGGAGAATGGCCTCGGTTCTTGTCTTCGGTGTAGGAAAGAATTCAAACACTGAGACAAATAGTGCCAAGCAAGCAGAGGCTTATTAGCAAGCAGAGAGTTAGTAGTAAATCACACTTGACTAGGGAGCATCAAGCAGGCTACTTAGATACAGAGAGAATCTGAGAGCCCCGGTAGTCCTTTTCTATTTTTATACAAGAAGGTTTTATACTCTTCTTGTCTCTTAACTGTCTCTGTTAATATTTAAAAGCCAGGACAGGACCGCCTATGGGGACTATTTCTTTGGCTTAAGGTTTAAGTATGTAGGGGCCGTCTTATTGAGGAATATCACCACCTCCTGTCTCTTCCTTTGTAGGGACTATCTTATTGAGGAATGTTACCACCCCTTGTCTCTTCCTCTTCTTGAGTGTAAGTTCTCCCTCTCCCCCTTACATCTTTCCCCCCTCAAGTGCCATTCTTCCAAATCTTTGAGGTTGTTGAAAGGGGGCCTGTCTTCTGTAGCTACTTCTTGCTGTCATTGGGGCACAGAGCTGGCCCTAGGAGAGGCACTTGTTGTCTAACGGAGGGGGTTAGCTTGACTTCGGAAGCCGAGGCTGGAAGCGTTGCACAGCTTGATCTAAAGGGCTTTCAGGACTTGTATTGTTTGACAAAGTCTGAATTACAGCCATTTGTAACTGAAACTTTTGTAACCTGGAGGATACAAAACGAGTTAGTATTTTAAAGAGAGATAAAAAATAATTTTTTTTTTTTTTTTAAGAGGCAGGGCCCAAATAGTAGAAGAAGAATCAAAGACATTAAAGGGCCAAGGAATGGTGTTTTCTTGGGGCCCTCGGTTGATAGTGGCCAGTTTATTGAAATTGGTAGGTTTTATTCTGTAGGCATTCATTCTCTCAACCAGGAGTAGAAGCTCAAAGAGATGAGGACCTTTTTCCAGAGCTGACAGAAAAAGCCTTACCCTAGAACTGGCACCCTGAATTCTGGCTTCTATCCTCCTAAACTGTGAGAAAATAAATTTCAATATGTTAAAACCACCCACTTGTGGTACTTCTGTTATAGCAGCACTAGATAACTAAGGTAATAAGGTAACTCATCCTTAAAAATCATGGTAAAATTAGAGATGATAAGTATATGGATTCTGCTTACATGTGAAAATGTATATATGAAATAATGCTGATTGGAAATAATTTGTCGTTGCTGTTAGGTGCTGTTGAGTTCCAACTCATAGTGACCCCATGTACAGCAGGATGAAACACTGCCCGGTCCTGTACCATCCTCACATCGCTGTTATGTTTGAGCACATTGCTGCACCCACTGTGTCAATCCATCTGGTTGAGGATCGTCCTCTTTTTCACTGTTGTACATAGGGTTGCTAGGAGTTGGAACCGACCCGTTTGCACCTAACAACAACAACATACAGATTGAGTGATTATAGTGAAAGGATATAACCCTGATGCACACCTGGAAACAGTTAAAATTCACGAAGCATGCACAGTTATTATATCTTGGAAAAATGTAGTCTCATATACTGATAAAGATGGGGACTTAATTTAAACTGATGTAAATGATGCTTGTGTTCATTGGAGTTTCATTTTCTCCAAAGTGGTTTGCATGGATGATCAAAGTAAATTGGAAGAGGAGAGACTGCTGCATGATACATTCTTGGGGAAATCTTGACTCATTCAACCCAAATCAGGCTAAAACATGCTTTTGGTTCTTTACATAAAAAGCTGCATTGTTTATTTTACAAGATGAGAGCAATAAAATGCTTTGTACCCACTGCCAAAATAAGCTTTCTCATGTTGAATATTGTGAGCATTAAGTCAATTTATTCAGAGGAATGAATTTCACCTTTTATAGGAAAAGTTCCAAATCTCCCTCAGCGTATTTATTAAGCAAACACTGTATCTTAGCAGTTCTCACCACATCAACAAACATATATGAAAGAGTTTAACAAAGTGCTTTATTGTTAGTATTTTGTTGATCAGCAATAAAATACTTAACCTTCGTCAGAGCAGGCAGCTTTTGCTCAGGCAGAGAGCCAAGTCTTAACTCCCTCCCTGAGGAGGAAGAATCCAAACCATTAATTCAAATAAGCTCTTCACAAAGAGACCCCAATCTCCTCCAGCCCCAGGGCCATGTACACACATCTCCCTCATGCCTTTCACCACCTTCTCTGCCATGAATCATGGGCATAAACTCAGGTCTATAAAATACATGACTTTATTCTCTGTAACAGACTCTGAGCCTTATTCCACTCAGCTGGTGGAAAAATTAACCTCATACCTTTCTGGGTACCAGGATCCTCAAAAGTGACAAGACGTTGAGGAATGGGGTAGGGAGGTGGGAAAGAGTCTCAGGGCCTTCGTCCACACAGGTTACTGCCAAGACATGTTATTCCTGTCTTCTCTTCAGATCTTCCAGCTCTCTGCTGCTTTTCTGCCATGACTGGGACGAGCCTGCCAAAGATCCTATCTGCCCAGACACAGCCATTTTGTCTCTGGGGTTTTCTTTTCTTACTAGCTACAGTGCCGTGAAGCTGGGCACCGATCCTTTCTGCTCCTAGAACCCATGATCTCTCATTTCTGCCTCTTTACTCCCACCTCTGGAAAAACCTTTCACGTCTGGGGATGACAGAGATTCTCTTTCTTTAATCTCCTCCACAGTGCCCCACCCCTAGAATTTCCTAAGGGCTTAAGCTTTTGGAACTGAAGCAAAACAACTTGCAAACTCTTTCTTCCTTGCTACATCCTTCCCCTGAGGCGATGAGCTCAGAGCCTGAAGGGATGGGAGAAAGGGAAGGAGCTCCCCAGAGAGAAAAGGGAAGAAATACGTGCAGTATTTCAAAATATTATTTGGTCATATACATTATTCATATGTAAAGGCTAATCTCCCTTATAGAGTAAAACTTTTGAAAGCTAGAATCTTTGTAAGAGAAGGAAAACTCAAATATTTTCCACTAAAATGAGAGGTGGAAATGTGGTAAGACTGCACCCTGTCAAAAGTGGAAAACTTGTGAGACCTGGAAAAACAAACCAATCTCATTGAATTCCCACAGGTTTCACTATATAATTTAAGCAGCCAGATGGCAGGGGTGTTTCTCCACGTCCTCCATAGTATCTGTGGTGTGGGAGGAGGTGTCCCCTGACAGTCTCTGCTTGTTCTCCTTGAGCCTTGGCCAGCCTTCAAGGAAGTTCTGGAGCCACCCTGTGGGTCATGATGGCCACATTCCTGCTGCTAAATTGTAAGAATCCTTTTCCAGTCCTTGCCAATTATTGTATTTTTGGTCACCTCTGGGCACATTGGGTACCTGTGAATACAATTCATTAGAGGAGATGGGACTTTAAAAGTGTTTTTCATCAAATGAAATGGTTTCAATCCAAATCATTAAAGAGAATGATGACCATAAATAATCCCATCACCGTGTTTATGTATGTATGTGTATGTGTATGTGTGGATGGGGTAGAAACCTTGATCCTTTGAGTCTTGTCTAAAATACTTATCCCACATCCTCACGTCATACACTCCTTTGTGCTGAAGCAATGAAAAAAACAAAAGAACCAGTAGTGGTGGAGTCGGCTTGGACTCGTTGTGACCCTATGCGTGCCAGAGCAGAACTGCGCTCTGTAGGGTTGTCAATGGCTGATTTTTTCGTAGTAGACCAACAGGATTTTTTTCCAAGGTGCCTCTGGGTGGCTTAGTAGCTGAGCAATTTAACCGTTTGCATCACCAGTGAAGGCGTATCTTAAAGTGTAAATGGGCTATTTAGTGATGATCTTAGGTTACCTTGATAAGACGGCAAGCCCTGAAGGAATGAGACATAGGAGAGTGAAGTTTTTGTTTTGTTTTTTAAATTTATTTTATTGTTGTTGTTGAGAATATACACAGCAGAACATACACCAATTCAACAGCTCTACCTGTTATATTCAGTGTAATTCGTTACATTCTTCAAGTTCTACAACTATACTCATCTTCCTTTTCTGAGCTGTTCCTCTGCCATTAACATAAACTACCCCCTGAGCTTCCTATTAATCTTTCAAGTTGTTGTTGTTAATTCGATCCCATATAGTTACTTCTTAAAAGAGCACAATGCTCAAGGCAGACATTCTTTACTAATTAAGTTAAACTATTTGGTTTAAAGATGACTTCAGGAGATATCTTTGGTTTAAGGTTTAAAGATTATCTCAGGGCAATAGTTTCAGGAGTTCATCCAGCCTCTGTGACTCCAGAAAATCTGGAGTCTATAGCCCAAAAAACTAAACTTGTCCCAGATTCTGACTCATAGCAACCCTATAGGACACAGTAAAATTGCCCCATAGAGTTTTCAAGGAGCAGCTGGTAGATTCAAACTGCTGACCTTTTGGTTAGCAGCGGAGCTCTAAACCACTGTACCACCAGGGCTCCGAGTGCTATAATAGTATTTGTTAAGTAATATAAATATCATTCTGGTGCATCCAGTTCAAGTTCCACACTTTTGGTTAACAGCCTGAGCTCTTAACCACTGCACCACCAGGGCTCGATGAATTTGAAATTCTGTTCTGTGTTTCCCCCCTTTTGATCAGGATTCTTCTATAGAATCTTTGATCAAAATGTTCAGTAATTGTAGCTGGGCACCATCTAGTTCTTCTGGTCTCATGGCAAAGAAGGCAGTTGTTCATGGAGGCAATTAGCCACACATTCCATTTCCTCCTATTCCTTACTCTCCTTCTTCCTCTGTTGCTCCAGGAAAACAGAAGCCAATTGTCATGCCATGGCTGGCTGCTTGCAAGTTTTTAAGACCCCAGGGACTATGCACTGAACTAGGAGGTAAAACTAAACACGATATCAGGCCAATTAGGACAGGTAAGTTTTGATGGAAGAAGGTGGGGATGAGGAAAAGGAAAGCCCATAGTCTACCATGAGAGACTGGGATGAAGAATGGAAGATGAAAGGATCACAGAAGCCAGTCTTAAAGTTTATAATTTGGTTTAGAATAAGCCCTGCTTCTACAGAAAGGGAATTTGTGAGCCTGTCAACTTTCTTTTGTGTGGGTTGTCAGATGAGAGCCTCTTTCATTCTCCACTAACCAAGCTGGGAGCCCACAGTTTCGGTACCTACTTAGCTCTTTGGGATTTCCATTGCGTGGTTTGGAGTCCCAGGTTCCGATCAGGGGCTCTCCGCAGAGAGGCATCATGGTAATAGAGAAGAGGAGAAGACTAAGCTCTTCTGGTTGCCTATGTTTCAATCTTTGCTCCAGCTGTCCAGTCTCCCTAGCACCCCTCTCTTGCTTAGAGTGCCTAGGGCTGAAGGTGTTCCTCACAGCACCTGCTGCCCTAAATCTTGTCAAGGCCATTAATGCTTATTTTAAACTTCTCTATTCCTCTAGCAGGTCCCTGGTGCAAATGGTTTATACTCAACTACTCACCTAAATGTTGGTGATTCAAACCCACCCAGTGGTACCATGGAAGAAAGGTCTGATGTCTGCTTCCATAAAGATTAAAACCAGTAAAACCCAGGGACTAGTTCTACTCTGTAGTACATGGGGTACCATGGGTAGGACTTGGCTTGACAGCAATCAGTTTGGTTTTGGGTTTATTCCTCTAGCAGAGTCCCTGGATGGTGCAAACCATTAAGGTGCCTGGCTGCTAACCAAAAGGCTGGCAGCTCAAGTCCATCCAGAGGTGCCTTGGAAGAAAGATCTGGCAATGTACTTCCAAAAAACAGCCATTGAAAACCCTGTAGAGCATGGTTCTACTCTGACACACATGGGGTCTCCATAAGTGAGAGCTGACTCAGTGGGAGTTGGTTTATTCCTCTAGCACTTCTTGTCTAAAGAGAGGGGCAGATGTCATCTTAACCTCACAGCTGGGTTGACATAAGCTGTTTGGATGCCCAGCCTACTGTCGCCTGCTAGAAATGGAACAGAATGCAGCTGGAGAGATCACCTTCCTCTCCGCCACCTGTTTAAGTGGCTCGGGGGTGGGCTCTGATCTTGGGAATGTGGTGAAAACCAGCTAACGAGGTGAGGCGCTGCTGGGACATCCCACCCCAGGTGAGCTCATACAGGTCTGACTCTACACCTTTTAGCAACAGAAGGTAAAGACTTTTATTCAAATTGAGCTTCTGCTTGACTTTTAACCTAAGTTTGATTCTGCAGATGAATGCAGACTTGGGGGTAATTGTATAAGGTGGAAGTACGTGAGAGCTCAGCATAAATGCCAAGGCTGGATGCTAAGCTGACCACTGCACCAGACCCAACCCTGTGGCACCTCATGGAAGCTCAGTCGGTCAGGGATTATTATACTGAAATGAGGCTGCATTCAGTCCACATCTGTGGGATTTGGGTCCACCTTACCCAAAATTTTAATATCTCTAAACAAGTCCCAGGAGTCCCTGGGTAGCAGTTAAGTGCTCAACTACTAACAAAAAAATTGATAGTTCAAACCCACCCAGAGGTGCCTTGGAAAAAAGGCCTGGTGATCGGCTGCTGAAAGGTCACAGCCTTGAAAACCATATGGAGCAGTTCTACTCTGCACGCATGGGGTTGCCATGAATCAGAATCGACTTAAAAGCCATTGGTTTGGTATTTTTAGTTTAAACAATTCTCAGACTGTAAAAAAGATCAACTAGTTTTATTAATTGACTCTTTGTCTTTTTCTTTTGTTATTGTGCCCCGCTCCCCCAAGCATTAAGGAGCACATGGTGAAAGGACCGCAAAGTGAAGGCAAAGCCCCCTTATTGTCAGACCAGACACTCATGTGCTTTTATGGCATAAGCATTTTGTACCAGTACTGGACAACATAGTGAATTCCTTATGAGAGAAGATGAAAGGAATGACAGTGTTGGCCAGAGCAGGAATACCAAAAACTCTCTCTGCTCTTTGGAGAGCTAGCTGCTCAGCTCTGTGGAGCAAAAACAACCCTTGGGCTGGCATATATTTTAGACCTGACCCTGTTGTGTGGCTTTTTCCCCAGACAGTGTAAGGCAAGTCCCTTGACTATTATCATTATTTAGACTAAGCTAACTGCATTTTTTTTTTTTAACTGCATAGACGGGGTAATGTGGTTCAGTGGTAGAACTCGCCCCTTCCATGTGGAAGACCCGGATGTGATTCCCGGCCAATGTACCTCATGCACAGCCACCACCTGTCTGTCAATTGATGAACAGACTTTAGCGGAGCTTCTAGATGAAGATGAAGTAGGAAGAAAGACCTGGAGATCTACTTCCCCCAAAACCAGCCAGTGAAATCCCTATGGCTCACAGCAGTCCACAACTCATCCTGGGGATCATGAGGGTCATGCTGGCTCTAAGTTGTAGGACCTAGAGCAGTGGTTCAACTTTGCGGTGCATTAAAATCACATGGGAGATTTTAAAAATCTTGATGCCCAGACCACACCCCAAACCTATTAAATCAGAATCTCAGGGGTAGGATCCAGGCCTCAGTGTTTTTTAAAACTCCTCACGTGATTCCAGTGTGCAGCCAAGGCGGAGAACCACTGATTTAGAGGATCAACCCCTTAGCAGGTTGGGTTCACTCAAGAAGTGGCCACTCTCCTTGTCTATTTTCTTTCCGTTAACAGTAATTGAGAAACAATAATTGAGTAATTGATTAAAAGAGTGTAGCGTATCCTCAACTATAGGCTACTTCCAAGGTGATTAAAAACCAAAATCAAACCCGTTGCTGTCAAGTCGATTCCAACTCATAGTGACCTTACAGGACAGAGTAGAACTGCCCCATAGAGTTTCTGAGGAGTGGCTGGTGAATTTGAACTGCCAACCTTATGGTTAGCAGCCAAGATCTCAACCATTGTACAAGTTGATATGGCTCTTTAATCCCCCCACTTTTCCTTTATGTGGGTGAAGCAGAACATTCCCCAGGTGGCACAAACGGTTTGCACTTGACTGTTAACCTAAAGGTTGGTGGCTAGAACCCACCCAGTAGTATCATAGAAGAAAAGACCTGGTAATTTGCTTCTGTTAGATCACAGCCACAGAAATCCTGTAGTGCAGTTCCACTCCATAACACATGATGTCGCCGTGAATTGGAATCAATGCCAACTAACAAAACAACAACAGAATGCTCAGTAGTTTAAAGGGGGTACATTTTATGCTTTACATTTTATTTTCGTTTTGAATTTGCTGTGATTCAGCTCTGGGCAGAGAATCACTTGTTCCACTTTGGAACAAAAGTTGAATTCTGCCCAAATTTGTTGGCACCTCTGCTCTGAAAAACCTGGATTTGATAATTTGTGAAGTTTGGAGGGAAAAATTCGGGTACAGAAAAGACTTTTACACTGGAACTTTTACACGATCACTTTTGTATTTCTCACCGAGCTGTCATAATCTAGCTTATTAACTGTCTTGAATCTCGGCCTCCCAGAGTCTTAGGCTTTGGTGTTCTAAATCCTTCTTTGCTAGCAGCTCACCAAGTTGCTTTGGCTGCCACATTCACAGCGCCTATCTGGGAGTGTGTCCAAAACCACAGTGGCCCTCATTAAATCCACGGAACAAAGTTTTAACATTTTATTTTTTTGTCATTCATTCCCAGGAGCTGGAGCCAATTTGTAAAACGGTGGAAATGAGTGAAGAAACAGAAATTAGAAGTTTCAGCAAGAATAATAAAGAACACATGGGGTCACCCTGAGGCCAAAGGAAAAAAAAAAACAAAAACAAAAAACAGTCACAAAGAAAGGCACAGTGACATCTTCTTCAGGCTAGAGACAGGTGAAGCCCATGCAGTTCTGTATAGTGAACCACCTTTTGCTGTCCTGGTGGGAGGCTGTGGGGGTCCATATATGAGATTAACTTTGGTGCTGCTCACAACAACAGCAATGCAAGAAAACTCTGGAAGGGAGGCTGAGCAGAGACTGGCAACTGCCAGAAACATCTGACTGGTAAGAACAAAAAACACTGCAGAAGCCTATGGAGAGGAGGAAGGCCAGACAAGAAAGGATAGGCAGGTAACAAGCATGGGCATGCAGATCTGTGTCCTGAGAGCAGTGGAAACCTGCCATCTGTCTAGAATCAAATAGGGTAAAATGTACAAATTCAAGTGTATAGCTCAATGAAATTTTTACATATATGCACCTATGAAAACACTAGCCAGATCAAGATTTAGGACATTTCCATCCTCCCAGAAAGTTTTCTCATACCCCTTCTAAGTCAGTAGCTCTCTCGCCCCGCCCAGCAGTAACTCCTATTCTGATTTATATCATTACATCATTCAGATTAGTTTTGTCTGTTCTTGAAAGACATGAATGGAATCATACAGCATAAATTTGTTTGTATATGGCTTCTCTCGCTTGGCGTAATGTTTTTGTGGTTTGTCCTTGTTGTTACATGTATTTAACAGCTTGTTCTTCTGTGATTGCTGTGTAGAATTTCATTATATAAATAGTTTATCTGTTCTCCTGTTAATGGACATTTGGGTTCTTTCCCGTTTCTCACTATTATGAATAAAGCTGCTATGAATATTGTTGTGCACACTTTCTTGTTGGTTATATACCTAGGAATAGAATTGCTTGGTCATAGGGTAGGTGTATGTTTAACTTCAGTTGACATGGCCAAACAGTTTTTCCAAAATGGAAATATCATTTGATACTTCACCAGCATTGAGAATTTCACTAGTCATTTTTGGGATGAAAAGGAAGTCAGCAGCTATCTTAACCCTGGCCAAGCTCCTGGCAGCATGGTGTTTGCCAGGGCCCATAAGATATGGAACCAGCTGAGAAGTGAGCTTCTTGGCTCAAGTAGACATATGAGACTATGTGGGCAGCTCCTGTCTGGAGGGGAGATGAGAAGGCAGAGGGGGACAGAAGCTGGCTGAATGGACACAGGGAAAACAGGGTGGAGAGAAGGAGTGTGCTGTCACATTACCGGGAGAGCAACTAGGAGTATATAGCAAGGCGTATGTAAGGTTTTGTATGAGAGACTGACTTGATGTGTAAACTTTCACTTAAAGCCCCCCCGCCAAAAGATATGGAACCAGCAATGCTTTGCAGTTAAGGGATAAAAGGAAAATAATAACAGAGGCCAGAGTGGAACCCGGTGACTATCCTACTCCTCTGCTCCTAGTTGGAGCAGGAAATAAACCCTAAAGCAATTTTTGGTAGTGTACTAGCATGGATATTAGATAGCTAATAGGAAAAAGGGATTTGGTAAAATGGGAGATGCTAAAATTATTTTTTCAGTAACTTATTGAATAGCCACGCTATGGATTGAATTATGTCCCCCTAAAATATGTGTTGGAATCCTAACCACTATACCTGTGGATGCAATCCCATGTAAGAATAGGCTTTTCTTTGTTGTGTTAACAAGGCCATGCTGCCCAGTCAATCCTGACTCTTAACGATCCTATAGGACAGGGTAGAACTGGTCCATAGTGTTTCAAATGAGAGACTGTTTGATTTGAACTGCCAACATTTTGGTTAGCAGCCAAGTTCTTAACCATTGAACCACCAGGGTTCCATATCAGTATAAAATGTATCCTAAACCTAGTCACTTCAGAGTTAGAGAAGATTAGACACAAAAGTAAGCACAACCAGGGAAAGATAGATGCCACATAAAGGGAGGAACAGAAGCTGAGACAAGAATTTTCCCCCAGAGCTAGTGACCTGAATTCAGACTTCTAGCCTCCTGAACTGTGAGAAAATAAATTTCTGTTCTTTAAAGCCACCCACTTGTGGTATTTCTGTTACAGCAGCACTAGGAAACAAAGGCAAACCGTAATACAAACAAAATAGGGTAGGTAACAGGGTTTCTCACACTTTACTGAGCATCAGAATGTCTTGGAAAGGGTTAAAAATAGAGATTCCCAACCTTTACCTGCAGAGATTCTAATTCAATGGAGCTAAAAGTGAGACCCAGGAATTTGCTTTTTTAAAAGGGACACCTTAGGTCGTTACATTTGGTGTCTCAGAAACCACCCATTAAGAAACATGTTTAGGGTCACATAAACCAGAGACTACATCAGACGGAGGCTGAAAGAGCTAGATGGTGCCTGGCTACCACTGATGACTGCCCCGAAAGGGAACACAGCAGTGAACCCCTGATGGAGCAGGAGAACAGTGGTATGCGGATCTCAAATTCTCGTAAAAAGACCAGACTTAATGGTCTGAATGAGATTGGAGGGACCCCGGAGGTCATGGTCCCTGGACCCTCTGTTAGCCCAAGACTGGAACCATTCCTCAAGCCAATTCTTCAGACAGGGATTGAACTGGACTATAAGACAGGAAATGATACTGGCGAGGAGTGAGCTTCTTGATTCTAGCTGACACATGAGACTATGTGGCCAGCTTCTATCTGGAAGTGAGATGTGAAGGCAGACGGGGACAGGAGCTGGTTGAATGGACACAGGGAATACAGAGTGGAGAGGAGGAGTGTGCTGTCTCATTAGGGGGAGAGCAGCTAGAAGAACATAGTGAGGTGTGTATAAGTTTTTGTATGAGAGACTGACTTGATTTGTAAACTTTCACTTAAAGCACAATAAAAAAGAAAGAAACACATTTAGAGGTTCAGTAATGCTTGCACATAATGTGCTAGAGATAATAAGAAGCTTACTTTTTTCTCACTTGATTTTACATCATAGCACATTGTTGACATAGTCCTTTTTGACCTTTAAATATTTTGTTGAGTGTCCTTTTAAACACATAAAAATTGGGGAAGCTTGCCACTATTCACTCTGTCCCCTGAGGTTCTTCTTCCCACTTATACTGGTTAAAATGTAAGGTGCAGCTTTTTTTTCTTCCTTTCTTGTTGCCAAGGAGGACAGTCATAATAGGCAACCCTCCAGTCCCTTTTTAGGAGATTTATTTTTAGTTGTCAGGTTAAGATATGCCTGTACTAGTTGCCTTCAAGTAGTGACTCATGGCAACCCAATGTGTGTCCGAGTACAACTGTGCTCCATAGGGGTTTTTTTTCCCCTAATAATTTATTTTTTGGTTGTTGTTGAGAATATACACAGCAGAGCATACACCAGTTCAGCAGTTTCTACACATATAAGTCATTGATGTTGATTACATTGTGCAACCATTTCTCACCCTCCTTTCCTGAGTTGTTCCTCCCTATTAACAAAAACTCACAGCACCCCAAGGTTCCTGTCTAATCTTTTGAGTTGCTGTTGTCACTTTCATCCCATATAGGTAGATCTTAAAAGAGCACAGTGCTCAGGCAACATTCTTTACTAGTTAAGCTGAACAGTTGTTTGGCTTTAAGAAGGCATCAAGTGATATTTTTGGTTTAAGGTTTAAAGATTATGTCAGGGCAATAGTTTCAGGGGTTCATCCAGCCTCCACAGCTCCAGAAAGGCTGGATTCCATGAGAATTTTATATTCTGTTCTGCATTTTTCCACTTTTGATCAGGATTCTTCTACAGAATCTTTGATCAAAATTTTTAGTAATGGTAGCCAGGAACCATTCAATTTTTCGGGTCTCATGGCAAAGGAGTCAGTTGTTCTTGGAGGCAATTAATTACACATTCCATTTCCAACTCCTATTCCCGATTCTCCTTCTTCTTCTGTGCTTCAGTTGAATAGAGACCAATTGTTGTACCTTGGATGACCATTTGCAAGCTTTTAAGACTCAAGCATTTTGCAATGAATTAGGGGTTAGAACAGATGTACTAAATGCATTATTAGGCTAAATAGCTGGGATGTCCCATTCCACAGGGTTTTTAATAGCTGAATTTTGGAAGTAGGTCACCAGACCTTTTTTCCCAGGCACTTCGGAGTTAACTCAAACTTTCAGCCTTTTGGTTAGTAGCCAAGTGTGTTAACCATTCAAAAATAACCAATATGATGTTACAAAGTTAAGGCTATTTTTGCAGATAGTGTTATTTGATACATGTTGATAGAATTGCATTTACTTCACCCAATAAAAGTGTATTAAGTGCCTAGTATATACTAGGCACTGTGCTAGGGCAAAGGATATCACGGTGAACAAGAAAGAGGGGACTTCTACCTTTAAGGAGCTTTCATTTTAAAGGGGGACTACATTAATCAAGGTGGGCTAACTGCTGTAACAAAAACCCAATTCTCAGAGGTTTAGCACAATAAAAAATAACTCTCCATTCATTTCATCTCAGCCCAATTCAGGGTGGTGAGAGGACAGGGATTCTGGTGCATTTGGTCATTTACAGGCCCAGGCTCCTTCCACATTCTCCTATGTCTGCAGAGTCTTCTCCAGTCAGCCAGCAGATTGGGAAAGAGAGAGCTAGGAGATTGCATGGGTAGTTTTTAAGGCCAGGCCTGGAAGTGGCATACCTCACTTTACCACATCCCATTGACCAGATTCAGTCACATGGCCACACCTAACTGCAAAGGAGCCTGGGAAACGTAACTTGGAGCACAGAAGTAAAAGGAAACAGGGTTTGCTGAACACAGAATAGCTTCTTCAGAGGTGAAGAATTAATAGGCCAGTATAATCTAGCGTGGTAAGTGCTATATAATACAGGGAGATGAAGAGGGCTTGACAATATACAGGGAAGACACCTAATGCAGACTGGGCTTGGGCAAGAAAAATTTCATGAAGGGACTGAAGTTTAAGCTGGGGTAGATAAAAAAAAGTTCATTTCTTTTTAGAATATGGTAACTTGTTTGCTAATGAGATCCTCTCTCAGGAACAATTTGTTTAAATCCAAAACCTTTTTTTTTTAAAGTTACTGTTATGGATTGAATTGTGTCCTTCTAAAATATGTGTTGGAGTCCTGGCTCTTATACCTGTGGATGTAAGCCTATTTGGAAATACAGTTTTCTTTGTTACGTTAATGTCAGGCATGTCCTAAACCTAATCACTTCCGAGTTATAAGGAACAGCATAAAAAACACAGAGACAAGAAGCACAAATGGGGAAGATTGATGCCCAGTGAAAATCGTCAAGCAATCAAGGAGCACCAGGGCTACAGAAGCTGAGGCAAAGATGTTCCCCCAGAGCCAACACAGAGAGAAAGCTTTCCGTACAGCCCATGCCCTGAATTCATACTTCTAGCCTGCTTTAGGAACAGTGAACGTAATGTGGTAGACACTAGTGACTGACTGCCCGGTAGCCATTCCTCCCTCCTTCCTTGGTATTACAAGGCCAGTTTCCCTAAACCACAAAGTAACAACGTATTCTGGACAAGTGCCTTCAATCCCCTGCTTTAGGAAATGGGCTGTCATTGGTCTAAGCCAACTATGATAATCCAGTTGATTCAACAAATAGTAAGTTCCTACTATGTGCCAGTCTGTTCTAAGTGCTATCTCTACCAGTTGTAGATGTGGGGTGGGCATGTGGCCCAGTTCTGGCCAGTATGAGAGGTAAGGGGAAAACCGTTGGAGGACTTCTGGGAAGAGGATTTTCTTCCCTGGTAAGATAAGAATGTAAGAGGCCCGGTGAGAAAGCCCGGGGTTTTCCTTTCTGTGTCTGGATGATGCCATGTAGAATGTTGTCTTAGTTACCTAGTACTGCCATAACAAAGGATACCACAAGTGGTTGGCTTTAAAGAGCAGAGATTTATTTTCTGACAGTTCAAGAGGCTAGAAGTCTGAATGCAGGAATTGACTCTAGGAGAAGTTTCTTTCAGCTTCTAGTAGCTGCCTAAAATCCATGGCATTCCTGGGCTTGTAGATGGATCCGTCTCCGTAGTCTGATTTCCCCTGTGTGTATTGTCTGTGTCTCTTCTGCTCTTTTTATAAGACACCACTTAGAAGTGATTACATTTAGGACCCACCCTACTCTGGTATAAACCCATTGCTGTGGAATCGTTTCCGATTCACAGCGACCCTATAGGACAGAGTAGAACTCCTCCACAGAGTTTCCAAGGAGTGCTTGGGAGATTCGAACTGCCAACTTTTTGGTTAGCAGCCATAGCTCTTAACCACTCTGCCACCAGGGTTTCCTACTCATTAAAATAACAAAAGAAAACTCCTATTTCTGAACAGGGTCATGTTTACATGTGCAAGGGTTAGAACTTCAACACATATTTTTGGAGGACACAATTCATTTCATAACAGATGTGATGCTTGGATCTGGAGCAGTCTTCTTGAGACAAGAGAAGGGAATCCCAGAGGCAAACACACAGAACTCTGGCCCAGTTAGGCTGTTGAGTTAACCAGACCTGAAATCATTTACCTTGGTTGTATGAATAATAGAAAACTTGACAAGCCACTTTCATTTGCATATTCAGTCACTTGGAGCCAAAAGCATCCTAATAAATATGTATGATTTTGTTGGCATTGTTTGTTTTGGCTTAGAATGGGTGAATGTTTCAATAAATGGATGAAGAGTCTGATATTTTAAATTCTCTTCCCATCTCTGCTGTTTGAGCATAGAGGAATTTCTATCCCAGACTTCTTTGTGGGCAAAAATCATTTTCCATGAGCTTATTGGCTCCCTTTTTGGTAGCTGCAGATCTGCCTTTGGGAGCTGGCATGTTTAGAAGCATAGAAGCTATGCTCCAAGCAAGGTTATTTGTCCCTCAGTGCCCTAACCTGTGTGCCCCTTGGGGAGCACTCTCAAATGAGGTTTTGTCTTTTTTTTTTATGTAGAAGAGGAAATCTTCATATAACCCTTTCAATACCCAATTATTTTCTGCTTTGAACTTTTTGTTGACACCATGTGTTTTAATTAATGGAAGCATGCTGAATCATTGACTGTGTCTGAATTTTTGGCTGGTACTATATTTTTTACTATAGATTTTTTTTTCTGGCCCCTTTCCACAATCCTACCCTCAGAATATAGTGGTACATATGTGTACCCCTAATTTTACCCCCAGAGCCCAGAGGTACATATGTGTACCATTTTAAAAAATCTCAAAATCCCTATTTTACCTTAAAAAAACCAACATTGATTTGGCATCATCTCATACAATACCCTGTAAAAACAGTAATTTTTGGCACATGTTCATTTCTTTGGTTTCAAACAGCCATAAAGGCCCCGTCTTGCAGGAGCATGCACTGTCAGTGGGAAAGCCACTTCCCAATAAACCCCAGAGGCTGAAAAAGTAAGTGGTTGATACAGCAACCATGGTAATGAAAGAGTTAAAGAATCATCTTTTTTTCTGCTTGGTAGGCAGGCTTTTCCCTTCCTTTCATCTTTTCTTCCACCATGGAATAAATTAGTCTGTGAGCTATACTTTTTGAGGCCTTTGAGATTTTTGGAGATGTCCTTGAACCTTGTTCAAACATACACTTGGCAAAATCCACGCTGTAATTCAGAGCTTCCTGGCTGAACTCAGTGGAACTCTAGCAAAAGAATTAAGCTGGTAAACCAGTGATATTTGAAATGAGTGATGGAGATATTTGGAATAAGCTTTAATTTTGGAATAAGTAGGTCAAATAGCTTTTTACTGCAATTATTTGTCCTAGAGTCACATATATTCCAGATGCCACTTGGCTTTTCCCAGTGACAGTGATGCCAGTAAAAGGGGCCTACCTTTCCCAAGCACTGTGAAATTTGAGTGCCAATCCATGTTTGGTCTGATTCGTTATAGTATTGATCTAAAAGATCATTCTTCTGGAATTTACATGTCTGCCCATTTCTTATGTCATTGGTTGTTTTGACTAACAGCTGTAATTTGAAGGAGAAGAATTGGCCAAGGTACTGGCAGGAAATAGATGACAGAGGTAATTAAAGAACATTTAATGAAGGGACTTTACAAAGGTGTGAAGAGTATTAAAGGAAACCAACACAGGATAGTGAAGCACTGGGGATAACAACAGTTACCACTCCTAGGCTTAGAGAGGGTCAGTGGAAGGGAGAGGTTACTAGAGGCTGGTAAGACTTGTAGCTGAGAAGAGGGCCTCCTGACAGGAAGTATAGCCTGAGGTAGAAAAAATATAGCCACTGACAAATTACAATTCTAGACAGACAGACACAGGGAATAAATACTCTAACATTTCTCTCCTCTTATCTTCTGATCTCCTGCTAGAGCCCCTCACTGGCTAAACTCAACCAGAAGTCAGAAAACAAGGGTGCCTCGTTGATGTGATGTATAAATATGACCCTCCCTGGCCACGAATGGGGTAGAAAAGGATGGAGAGTGGATCTGGAAGGGCAGATAGAGACTACCTCTTTGTGTGCCTTTGATTCTCTTTGTCAATGACTTTAGAACTGATTAGTAGATAGGCAGGTCCTAGCTCCATTCTTCAATAGCTATATGTAAGCCTTTATTGCTTAGGATACGAGCCAAGCTCTATAATAGGAAACTCCCAAACCCTGCAACTTAACCATGATAGAAGTTTATTTTTCTATCAGGTAACTGCCTGGGTAGAAGCCCAGGGTTGGTGAGATAACTTGATGGCATTGAATACTTTGATAGATATCAATTTTGCTGAAAAAATATTTCTGGTGTTCCTTCCTCTGGTAGTAAGGAAGGATTGTACTTCTCTGTCCCCTTGAGGTTAGATATGATCATATAACTTACTTTGGCCAACAATATGTGAGTGAATGTGATGTGTGTCACAGAAGTATTTAGTTGTCAATGCAGGACTCTCTTGTGCTCTCCTTTCCTCTCACTGAGATTAATGGAAGCACTGTTGATATGGATGTATACTGAACATTCTATGAAGGATAAATATCCTGAAAAATTACCCAGAACTGCAGTAGATTTGTGGGAGTGAGAAATAAACCATTGCTTTTAAGCCACTGAGATTGGAGGTTGTTTGTTGGTACAGCTAAACCTCGTATTTCCTGACTAATACAGAGATTCAGGCTCCTTCTGTATTTTTGCTCTCCAAACCCTGAAGTGTTTCTGTCATCCAAATGATCTTAAAATGGCTCATTCCCATGGTTGCATTCTAGCTCGTGGCAAATGGGAAGGAGGAAAAAAGAAGACGTGCTTACTTCTTTTGGGGGTATGACTTGGAAATGGCACATGCCACTTCCTCTCACATCCTATTGGCCAGAACTTATGTGGCCACATTATATGTTTAGTTATCTATTGTTGCATAAAAAATTACCCCAAAGCTTTTAAACTTAAATAAGTTAAAAAAATTTTTTTTTTCTCACACAGGTTCAGGAGCAGCTTACTTAGCTGGTTGGTTCTGGCTCAGAGGATGTAATAATCTGAAGACTCAGTAGAGGCTGGGGAACGCGCTTCCAAGCTCACTCACATGGTTGTTGGCAGAGCTCAGTTCCTTGCCGCATAAAACTCTCCACAGGGCTGCTTGGTATGGAACTGCTTCCCCCCAGAAATAGATGGGGGGGCGGGGGGGGGGTGGGAGCAGAGGGAGCATGCCCAACCAAGGTGGAAGCTGCAATGCCTTTTAGAATCCAGCCTCAGATATAACACACCATCATTTCTGCTGTATTTTATTGGCAACACAGACCAACCCTGGTAAAATGTGGGAGGGGACTAGGTAAAGGTGTGAACACAAGGAGGCAGGGATTGTTGGAGGCATCTTGGAGGTTGGCTAATAAATCTAGGTATAAGAGAGGTGAGAAAGTTTTGTCTTTAGGTGGGCAGACATCTCCCAAGTTAAAACTTGGGAGGTTCCATTACTACAGGAAGAAGGGGAGAATGGCTAAAAAGACACCCAAAATTCTCTACCCTAACTCCCCTTCTGGTTACGTCAATATCTACGGGAACTCTCCTTCCCATACATGAACACACTTTCTTTATCTTGCAAAGATTCTCTGCTTCTGGATTATAGTTCCTATGACCCTGAGAATTCTTATCTTTAGGGGTCACTATCTCCAGAAACTTGCCTTCTTCATTCCCACAGAATGTCAAATTCCCATACAAGAAGCATTCTGAAAAAGGAACGGGGAGAGGGACCTTCTTTGGCTTCCATCTGGGAGAAAGAGAAAGAAAATCCTTCTGCATTGCTAATCTGGATCTCGAAGAATGGTTCACATGAACTATGAGTCAGTTTGTCATTGCCTTAAAGTAGTTGGATGAATCATATAGGTTAAGATTCCATTCCAATGTTTCTTATGTCTTTCTCAGCTTAGGTGTTTAACTCATAAAATCCATATTGAAATTTATGTTTACTGCAGCATTTAACTATTTGTAATAGAACAACTGGGATGGTGAAGGTGAAGGGAGAGGGTCTCTAGGAACCTTCACTTCTTCATTCCTATAATTGTTTATGTAGAATACACCACCACGGTATCAAGCTTCATAAAACCAAAAAATCTTATTCTCCTGCCTTGCCAATATAAGCAGTGGCTGATGTCCCAGACCCTTGCCTGACTGTGTCCACTTCACTACCTCTTAGTCCTTCCATCATGAGAAAAGAATGCGAAGCTTCAAGTTATTTGAATTATTACCATTATTATCGCTAGCCACTTTGGCATTGAGTTTGGGCAGGGATACATTTGAAATAGTTGTTATGAGGTTTTTTAATGACCTGGTAATGGACAGTGGAATACGTGGATTAAGATTCATACCTGAAGAGTGCAAGGGTTGGAAGAGAGTAGCAAAATGTCCCCAAGAAGGTAACGAAATCATATCTACCATACATTTGTATTTATTTAAACAAAAATGTAATCCTGACATCCATAAATTATTTGTCAGTGGTCACTTTTTCCTTTAATATGCAAAATGTACATTTTTTCAAGTCCCTGTTGACAGAGCATTGACTGAGAAAGTCAGGTACATGCCCAATATTTCCAAGGTTTCTTGGACTATATACTCCTGGTTACCTCTTGCTCTGAATTCCTGCTTCTCCTGGATTCTTAATTACCCTGGCGTCTGACTTTTCTTCTGCCATGCACTTTTCCTTTCTTCACACTGCCAATAGTCAAGGCTCTTTTGTTGCATATGACAGATAGATATCAAAAAAGGAATTCGCCAGTTCACAGAGCCAGGAAGGCTGGGGTAGCTTAAGAGAAATGAGGGGACCAGGCTTTCAGAACCTGGAACCGGGATTCAAGGCTCTCAAGAATCTCTAGTTCTATCTCCCACCTCTGCCTGGCTTTATTCTCTCCCATCACAGAGGGGCTGGGTGGATGACTGCCTATAACCCCAGGCCACTATCCTCATAACTCTCAAGTAAGAGGATGAAAAGAGAACTATACACCTCCATGTCCAATTGAGGGAATTCTGGCAAAGGACACAGCTGAAGTCAAGAGCCCATATGCTGGTTCAGTCCCTGTGAGCAAAGGGATGTGGTATTGTGATTGGCTAGCCTAGGCCATGTATCTAACTCTGTGGTTGTTACCGTCAGCTGTCATTGGGTCAGCCCCTGACTCACAGCAACTCCGTGCATAATGGAATGAAGTGCTACTTGGCCCAGCACCATTCCCATGATTGGTTACGCATGAATGTTGTAATCTATAGGGTTTCCATTAGCTGATTTTTGGAAGTAAATCACTAGGCTTTTCTTCCTAGTCTGTCTTAGTCTGGAGGCTCCATCAAAACCTGCTCAGTTTCATAGTAGCACATAAGCCTCCACTGATAGAAGGTGTTGACTGTACATGAGGTATATTGGCCGGGAATTGAACCTGGGTCTCCCACATGGAAGGTGACAATTTCTACCACTGAACCACTATTGGGGTGGAGAATATGGAGCACTGTGATGAACTGTTCTCCAAGGCCTCATGAAGTGGGAGTTCCCCAAATGTAAAAGATGCTGCTACCAGAAGAGGGCAGACAGAAGCAAGCCCTCCCTCAGTCCACTGCCTGCCACAAGCAAGGCTCAAGCCACTCCTTCTCCATTCCCCGAAGCATCACCAGTACAAGGCTATGTTGAGTTACAGAACTTTCTCGAAGTTTGGAGGGTAACAAAGGGCAATTACAGCATAACAAAAAAAACCAGTATTGTATAAATATTAATTCAAAAAAGAATATTTGATACTTGAAAGTTCCTAAGCCAACCCCACCAGCCTTGCTGACTCTCTTCTAGATCAGCTGACACGTTGCAGGGCCTGCTTCCCCCACCAGATCATTCTGCTCCATTCTTCCCCTTCTCTAAGGGCCCAAGGATCCCAAATGTCATCCTACCTGAGTTTCCCTGGGACAGAGTCCTAAATTCCAGCTACTTTACTGTGCACAGCCACCGAGTTATTTCTTTCTCCTTCTAGTCCTACTTCCCACAACCCCCTTCCCCCCCTCCCCCCCAAAAAAAAGCAAAATTCATCAAGGTGTTTTCCTAAACAAAAGAGCAAATTTTCTACTTAGGAGAAATCCTTCCATCCTTTTAGAACAATGATTCAAACTGCAGCTAGCTTCTAAAATGGTAAGTTTCTTCTTGTGGTCCATATGTATATATGCACACAGAAAACATGCCCCTCCCATTAAGAAGGGGTTACCTCTGGGTGGTGGAATCGTGGGTGATTTTTATGGGTTTTGTTGGTTTTATTGTATGTTTTTGTTGTTTATTTCTATAATTAACAGGTGAAACTGGTTCAAGGCAAGAAAGGAGGAAGGGACAGGGCCTGTGGCATCTGTACCTTTTATCAAGAACTACAAAAACCTTCCCAGGAGCCTCCCTCCCATATCTAGTCTTCGACCTAAGTCTCATTGGCCAGACTATGTCACATGACCACCATCACTTCAAGGGAGGATGGAAAAGGGGGTATTTAGTTTTCTCAGTCTGTGCAGCCTCTATAGCGAAAGAAGGCAACAGAGAAGGGCACTGGGGATGATTATTGGTCCAGTCAACCAACAGTGTTTACAACAACAGAAATAGGACACAAGGTGAAGGGGGGAAAGGGGTTGTGCAGAGTTTTCCTCAGTCTGGGGTGGGTATTATTGCTTTGTGGTGTGATCCAGGGCATCCAGACTAGACTCTTGAAAATAAAACTTAGAGCTCTGGGTCTTCATTAATACTTCACCCTGGCATCAAAATGAACCTTGCTCTGTCCTCTTCAGTACTTTGTAGCAATAGTAATCGTTATTGCTATTTACAAAGTGCTTTCTTTTAGTATTGTTACCCTTGTTTTACAATTGAAAAAAAAAGTAAACTCAAGATTAGTATTTGTAACAAATTTGCCTTTAAAAAGACATTGAGTCCTCCTTCTCTCCCAGCACCTACCATTCAAGGACTCTAGACTCCTGGGCTCAGATAGGCATAGGAAATGATCCTTCTGCCATAAATGGTGCTTCTGGCCCCAAGCTGAAGGTACACTGGTTAACTCTTCTGGTCCTGGGTTATTCTTGGGTCATGTCTTTAGAGGAGGTAGTGTGCTGGAAAGCCCTCTGACCCGAATCTTAGACCTGGCTTAGCATCTCTCACATTGCCTGATATGAATCGAATCATGTCCCCCAAAATATGTATTGGAATTCTAACCCCTATACTTGTAATCCAATTTGGGAATAAGGTTCTCTTTGTTATGTTAATGAGGCCATATCAATATAGGGTGTGTCCTAAACCAAATCACTTCTGAGTTATGAAAGGGGCGAATTGGACACAGAAACAAGCACAGACAGGGAGAAGGTAGATGCCACATGAAGACTGCCAAGGACTCAAGCACCACCAGGGCTATGGAAGCTGAGACAAGGATCTTCCCCTGAGCCAACAGAGGAAGAGAATTCCCCTAAAGCTGGTGTCCTGAATTTGGACTTCTAGACTCCTGAATTGTGAGAAAGTAAATTTCTATTCTTTAAAGCCACCTACTTGTGGTATTTCTGTTACAGCAGCACTAGGTTACTAAGACACCTGACGTGGGAAAATCACTGTGTTCCGTCTGGGTCTGCTTTGTCCACAGCACTTGCTTCTCCCTACCTATTAGCCGGTATCTCCCGGTGGCATAGTGGTTAAGTGCTATGGCTGTTAACCAAGAGGTCGGCAGTTCAAATCCACCAGGCGCTCCTTGGAAACTCTATGGGGCAGTTCTACTCTGTCCTATGGACTCGCTATGAGTCAGAATCGACTCGACGGCAGTGGGTTTGATTTGGTTTTTTTATGAAAGGACTCTGGTTAAAAAAAAAAAAAAAGCTCTCTATATGCCAGCTATTTATTATATGTTCATATTTCTTGTCCCACACTCACCCTTTTTTTTCTCCAGAAAGTGCAGGGAAACATGCCAGACTTGAGTCTGTCACACCCTAGTTCGCTGTGTATTTGTGGACAGAAGAAATGCTTTAAGGTAGAGGAAGAGGAAGCTTGCCAAGGTTGTTTAATAAGATCATGTAAACATTTGTATTCAGAATAACTGTTAGTCTTTCTTTTTTTAGGTTCTGTACTTTAAATAACTACAAAGATTGCACCTACATTGTAAGCACAACTTCAGAAGCCTATACCAAATGATTCCAAGCTGGGTTGGCAGACACTTGCCATTTCAATGGTTGGTGGCCATTGCAAAACTGGTTTTTAAGTCCTTAACAACATTAGGAAGGCACCCTTGACAGCCCTGGACTACTATCTTCTAAAGTCTTATGCAAAAACAATCCATCAATGGATCAATCAAACGAACAATGAAGCCTATTTGGTTATTCCACTGTAATCTGGCTTCTGTTTCATGCAGTCAAACACGAGCTTGACTGATAGACTATGTATTAAGACTTTTAATGTCCTGTGATAGAGTTATTTGGTGCCATCAAGCTGGTTCCAACTCATAGTGACCCCATGTACTACAGAACAAAACACTGCCTGGTCCTGGACTGTCCTCACAATCGTTGCTATACTTGAGCCCATTGTTACAGCCACTGTGTCAGTCCATCTTGTCGAGGGTCTTACTCTTTGTTGATGACCCTCTACTTTACCCAGCATGATGTTTTTCCCCAGGGACTGGTTTCTTCTGACAACATGTCCAAAATATGTGAGACAAGCTCTCACCATCCTCACTTTAAGGAGTGTTCTGGCTATACTTCTTCCAGATTTGTTTGTTCTTCTGGCAGTATATTCGATATTCTTCACCAACACCATACTTCAAAGGCATTTATTTCTTTTAGATACATGCATATATATATACACACACATACACTCAACACAATAAAAAAAAAAAAAAAAAACTGCAGAAAACTCAACACATTTTCAACAAAAAGTTAAGGTTTTATTAAGGATATCATTTCCGGAGACAAAAAGCAGTTCATTTTATTTAGCAAAATAAATTTAATAAATGCATTTAAATAAGGTAAATTCAGAACTGTTTGTGGATTTTCTTTCTTAGTTACTTGCTTTTCTGCCAGTTGTTGGAGTTCCTGTCTTCTAGCCTATCTGATTTCTTTCCAAGCAAATACAGCTATAATCCAAGAAACTGCTCTATGAAAATTGAATGACTCAAAGGCTTCTCTGAATTCTCACTCAATCATCAATGTATTTAAACGAAACATAAGGAAAACAACTTAGGGAAGTGGATTCAGAAGAAAATATTTCCCCCTCTCAGTTATGCTATCTTTTCAACAGAGTTCTTACTTGCTTGATGTGGATGGGACAGTAAAATCCTACTGGGAGGTGAAGGTCAAAAGCAAACTGAAATGGCTTTCACCCGTCTGTCATCATGACTGGAAGGGAGCTGCAAACCACACCAATGTCCCAACCATTGCTTTATGCGGAAGTTGTAATGTTCGCCTCCCAATGCTATTTTCTTTTCTATTTATGTACATTAAAAAATATAACATTGTGTTAAATAGCAGGACAGTTAATAGTGGAACACACAACACTACACTGAAAAACCAAAACAGTTTGGTTAAGCAGAGGAGAGAAACAGCACATGGTCTTCATGGAGGGAAGGTGCCAATGCCCACCGCCTTAGTCCGTAACGGATCTGCACTCTGAGGGCAGGCCTTCTGATTGCCGCCACTGGGCCAGGCGTTGCTTGAACCATTTCTGAAGAAGAAAAATGTGCAAAATTACCTGTCTCATGCTGAAAAACTGAAATACATATTCCCTTTCCAAAAGGTAGCTTTTGTGGCCCAACTGGAAAGGAGAGGAGCAAGGGATTTGTCCGTGAGGATGGTGACACCTACTTTTCCTGCTTCAGGACCTTTGCACATGCTGTCTCCTTTGCCTAGGAAGTTCTACCTTTATTTTTAATCTAATGATCTCCCTCTTATCCCGAAGTCTCAGTTTAAATGTAAATTTTCTCAACAAAGTTTCCCCTGAACACGCTATCTAAAATGGGTTCCCCACCATTTCCTTATTCTCTGTTAAAGTAACTTATTATTCTCACAAGAATAGTCAGTATTTGTAGCTACTTTATTTACTTGTGTACTCACTTGTTTTTAGTCTACCTTCCTTTCTAGACTGTAAGATCTGTGTAAGCAAAGGCCACATTCATCTTATCACCATTGTACCAAGGGTTTAATAATTAGGAATTCATCTTTGTTAACTGAATGAATAAAAGAAACTGAAGCATTTCCTTGATGCCCCAGATAGATCTCTATGGCTGCTATATCTCGTCTATGTGTGCTGATCTCACCAAGGGCTCATCAGAAGCACTCAGTAAGTGTTTGCTGAATAAAACAGATGGTTAGCTGAGCACTGGACAATCTCAGAGCACTCCTTGGGAATACATGGAGTAGGCCAGCCCAGTCTCTCCTGCTCCAGGGCCACTGAGCAGTGGAAGAAGACAGAGCGGGTCCACCAAGTTTTGTCAGAATCTTCCAGCTCTGTGTGATCTAAATATTCACACCTCACAAAAGTGAACATGTCGTTAAGGAGGGTCCCAGATGGGAGCTTCTGGACATGGTGTGATGTGAGGGCCAAAACATGTTTATGTTGTAAGGCAATCTGGTATATTCTTGATAAGTCAGTGGCTGCTGTTATTATGCTCTTAAGGGAGTGGGGACTCCTAAAAGAGGGGGTGAGGAGACCCATGCTGGGGAAGAGGGCTTAGGTATGGACTAGGCTGATCAAGGGGTGTTATGGATTGAATTGTGTCCCCCCAAATTGTGTGTCAATTTGGCTAGCCCACTTGTGTGATTGTCCACCATTTTGTCATCTGATGTGATTACCCTATGTGTTGTAAACCCTACCTCTATGATGTTAATGAGGCAGGATTAGAGACAGTTATGTTAATGAGGCAGTACTCAATCTACAAGATTAGGTTCTGTCTTAAGTCAATCTCTTTTGAAATATAAAAGAGAGAGGCAAGTAGAGAGACATGGGGACCTCATACCACCAAGAAACAAGAGCCAGGAGAATAGCATGTCCTTTGGACCTGGGATCCCTGTGCTGAGCAGCTCCTAGTCCAGGGGAAGATTGATGACAAGGACCTTCCCCCACAACTGACACAGAGAGAAAGGCTTCCCCAGGAGCTGACGCCTTGAATCTGGACTTCTAGTCTCCTAAACTGTGAGAGAATAAACTTCTGTTTGTGGAAGCCATCCACCTGCGGTATTTCTGTTATAGCAGCACTAGGTAACTAAGACAAATGGGAACTGGGATTTTTAAAAAACAGCTTTGAGGAAGGATTAAAGAGGAAGTAGAAGCAGCAAGCACTGATTCACAATGGAGAGACTGGGTTAGAAAGTTCGACAGGAAGTCATGACCCCCAAGCTCTACTCCCTTTTTGGGCACCCCAGTCTTTAACACATCACAATGTACATAGAGAATGATGATATTTATATGTCACATTGCTGTAAACAGGCAAGCTGCTTGGGTAGGTGATCATCAGGGGCTCTGTGGTCCAGGTCCTGACAATGGGAAGGCCTACTTTAATCAACAAAGAGGTAAGCTTAGACAGTCTAGTTGTCCCTCCCAGGTTTTCTAAAATTCACCTATTCCAGGGACAAGGACATGAGGAGGTGGAAAGGAAGCAAAAAGCACATAGCTATGACAGGCCAGACCTGGGATGTGCTAATAGAGACAGTTTGGTGCGAGGTGTCTACAGAGCTCCTGACTTAGCACAGGCCAATCCCCATCTGGAGTTGCAGGGTAGTGCAAATGGTTAATATGCTCACCTGATAACCAAAAGCTTAGAGGTTTGAGACCACTTTGAGGTGTCTCAAAAGAAAGTCCCTGGCAATCTACTTCCAAAAAATCAGCCATTGAAAACCCTATGGGGCAGAGTTCTCCTCTGACACACATGGGGTCACCAGGAGTTGGAATGGACTTGATGGCAGCTGTTATTGCCTATCCAGATGTCAGTTTCAACCTAAGGTCAAATGGGGTGAGCTCTAGGGCCATGCTGGAAAACTCTCATCTCTTCAGAGATCCAGGGAGCTAAAGAGAAGTTCAGCATAAGCCCAAGGTCAGAAAAAGGGTAAGAACTACAGAGAGAGAAATGCTCTAAGGATCCAGGCCTGCAGAGCTAGAAACGGAGTGAGAATTCACAGGGTTGGTTAGGTCTTTGCATCAGCGCTGAGCTGACTGATGGCATGGGACCATGCCTACAACTCTCCCCCTAAGTTTATGACAGAGCTTATGTGCTGAGATTACTTACACAGTTGTCGTATTCACCTTTTTACTGTGGGATGACGGCAAAGAAAAGTAATCTAAAGCAAGTGGTGGCAGGCCGCTAGTAGGGCAGCCTTCTCTTTGGGGTTTGCTCTCCAGGTGCCATATTTTACTCCTCCCAGAGTCTCTAGGTGGCACAGTCAAGCACTCAACTACTAACCAAAAGTTTGGTGGTTCAAACCCACCCAGAGGCAGCTCAGAAGGCCTGGCCATCTGCTTCCAAAAGGTCACAGCCATGAAAATCCTATGGAATGCAGTTTTACTCTAACACACGCGCGGTCACCATGAGTCAGAATCAAGTCAACAGCAACTAGTTTTGTGGGGCGGTGGCGGGGGGGGCGGGGGTCACTAACCTCCAGAAAAAGGAAGGGGTCACATAACTTTGGTGTCTAACCAACATTCTCCTGCCTGAGGTGGGCACATGTTCTTCTGGAATTCGGTTGTGTGTTTAGTTAACTTCAAGTTCTGGGGTAAGAGCGGCACAGCTCCGGTTTCATTTATGAAGTAGTTCTGTGGGGGTTTCAAGGCTCCAAGCTCTGATTAAATTGGATTTCCAGTTACTAGAGCTGAATAAATGTGAGAGTTTTAAGGGCTGACTAATTAAAACCTGGAAGAGGAAAACCTCATTTTCTATCAGGATTCATTGAAGACAAAATGGTTGAGCTGGCCTCATTCAGAAAAGCCACCCACACAGACACTGACCCTACAGAGTGGAGCAGAATATTAATGTACAATTACCGAGAAAAGACCGCATTTTTCAATCTGTGAGTTGGCATCCAAATGGTTAAAAATCAAGCCCTAACATGGGGGGAAGGAAGGAGGTTCAAGAAAAGCTCAACTGTTTTCTGAAGATAAAAAAAAAAAAAATCAAGAATATGATAATTTAGCAAGCCAATTTCTTTTTCCCCCTCTAGAGCTGAAACCTATCACATCTCACATCAACACTAATCTTCCACCTGCCTTTATCCTGCTCTTTGTTTCAGTCATCCCCCAGGAAAGACATTCATTCCTTGCCTGCTTATAAATGACTGTCCTCATTACCCTTACCGCTGATGGAGATTTATTTGCTCAGAGGAGACAGATGATAATTAGACACCGTCACGGGGAGAGACTGGGATAAAATAACATTGTTCCTGCCCTTTTCTCTAGAAACTAAATGTTATGGACTGAATTGTGTCCCCCCAAAATACGTGCTGTAAATCCTAGCCCTTATATCTGTGGTTATAACCCCATTTGGAAATGGGTTTTCTTTGTTACAGTAAAGAAACAGGATTAATGTAGGGCGTGTCTGAAGTCAATCTCTTTTGAAATATAAAAGATTAAATGAGCATGAGAGAAGCAGAGATGCAGGAAGACACATGCCAAGCAAGCCACATGAAGATTGCCCAGGAGCAGAAGCTCAAAGAGACAGGCAAGGACCTTCCTCCGGAGCCAACAGAGAGGAAAGCCTTCTCCTACAGCCCTCAACCTGAATTTAGACATCTAACCTCCTAAACTGTGAGAAAATAAATTTCCGTTTGTTAAAGCCACCCACTTGTGCTATTCCTGTTACGGCAGCACTGAATAACTAAGACACTAATATTTCAGCCTTTTCAGATGGAGACCTTTAGAAGTCTTTATTCTACTGATAAAACGTCCAAACAACTAAAACCACTGGCCTCTGGGAAAAGGCCCAGGACACCAAGAGGAGATAAAAATACTGGAAACCTCTCAAGAACCAATGCCAGCTAGACTGGTCTGAATTAGTGATAAAACAAAACGCCAGATCATCCCAGCCTCCCAGGGGGCTCATGGAAGAGCCTTTGCCAGTGCCTTCTAACACTGCCTTCAAAATAATAAAAGACACAGGGGCTGTTATTCTGCAAGGTTTCACTTAATTTAAATGTAGGAGATGGTGAGATTACTGCCCTGAAAAAAACTCATTCTAGGCTCCCACCAAATGCAACTTAAAAAGTTATTTCAATTAGAACACCCTACCCTTCACTCCGGGAAGCGGAGAATTGTGTCCCACGGTAGAGCGGTTATGAAGAGGCCAGCAGAGGACCCTAGTCATCCTCAGATCCCCTCTTGACCCCGCTGAAGTACCAGCAGTGTGAATCAGCTCTACTTCAGCATCTCATGAGAGTATCTCATGCTTATTTTTCTTCTACTCAAGTATTGTTTGTTCTAGGAAAATAAAGAATGTGGTTGCTTTCCTGGAGGTGGGTGGTATTGGAGTGGGGGAAGAAATCAGGCATATGAGATAAATATTATTTTGGCTTTGGTGACCCTTCATTGTGGAAATGAGCAACACTAATAAGAATAAAAACAGGGGTGGTGCTGATACCAGACATTGTTTATATGTAGGCAAAGCAGATCATGGCCTCCGTGGCGTTATTTAAAGGGTCCCCATTTGGGCCTGCTAGGAGTCCCTGGAGCCCTGCCGGCACAGTGGTAGAGAGCTCAGGCTGCCAATCTACAGGTCATCAGTTCAAATCCACAGCTGCTCCTTGGAGACCCTGTGGGGCAGTTCTACTCTGTCCTATACGGTCAGCTCGATAGCAGTGGGTTTGGTTTTGGTTCTGAGTGGAGCTCAGCTACTGACTTAAAGGTTGGCAGTTCGAATCCACCAAGAAGTGCCTCAGAAGAAAGGCCTGGTGATCTGCTTCTGAAGGGTCACTGCCAGTGAAAGCAGCATGGAGTACAGTTCTACTCTGACACACATGAGGTTGCCGTGAGTCAGCAATGACTGCACAGCAACTTTTTTTTAATGAGGCCTGCTAAAAATAAAAACTCATTATGTAAGAACAATAAATAAAAATAATTTTAGTAATGCCTGAAGAATCAATGTTGGGCTTTATAGTAATGCCTGAAAAATCAATGTTGGCACATTTTTTTTTTTTTTTCTTTTAAAGGATACATTTTAAAATGCAAACGTTGCTTGAGAAGATTAAAGAAGAAACCATTCTCACCCACCAGTGCATATTGGGGTAGAAGCAATGGGAAGCTGGGGCATCCCGCGTGGGCTGACCAACAGTAAGCAGCCTGGGCTACTTAGGAAGCCTCTTCCCTGAAACTGCTAAATGTCACCCTTCTCTCAGCTCTGATGTCTCAGGTGCTTCCCTGAAGGTCTAGGTGGGAGGAGAGACAGGCACGCAGAGCTGTGCATCTGAAGGGAGGAGAAAGGTGAGATTATTCTGGGTGTTGGCCTCTAAGACAGGAAGAGGAAGCCTGGGGCCCTGCTCTGAGGCTGACTCACACCCACATTGGAATGGGCTAGACCCCTTGTTGGTACTGTGCCCACAATAAAGCGATTGACTTGTTTTTAAAAGAGAAGTTACTGCCTCTGTGATCACTCCTCTTTTCTAAATATAGCAGGGGATGTAAACGATGAAACTTCATTTTGGGGCTGGGTCCACCATTTGTTCATTTGAACATGGCAGAAGGGGGAAATAGGAGAATGGCTGCCTGGGTGGGGCAGGTGAACCTGCTGTGCAGAGGTCTGAAGTGCTGATGTCAAGCACAGAAATAAGCAGGTACCCTCCACTCTTCCTGCTCCTGTAAGAGCAAACAAACAAAAACCAGTTGCTGTTTAGTCAATTCCAACTCACGACAACCCTGTGTGTGCAGAGTAGGACTGCTCCATAGAGTTTTCAAAAGTGTGACCTTTCAGGGGCAGTTGCCAAGACTTTCTTCCAAGAAGCCTCTAGGTGCGTTCAAACCACCAGCCTTTCAGTTGGTAGTCAAGCACTTAAGTGATTTGGCCACTCAGGGACTCTTGTAAGGGCAAATACAAATTAAAAATAAGGAAGAGACTCCCACTGACCCCCTTTTCTTTCAGTATTTACCTTGGAACGCTTGAAAGCTCTTTCTCATCTCTGAAAAGTATATAAATCAAGAAAGTTTCCTCAAGGACCTGGGAGTCATCTCTTTTGAAATGTAACCATGACGGAGGATCACCCCCCTATCTTCCAGTATCCAGGCAGGAGATTAGCATAATCTCAGGTGGGCTCTAGGCCACAAAAATTATAGAAAATTAGCGATTTTATCTTGAAAATATGACTCTAATGGGTTGTCTCCATTTAGCTATACAGAAGAGTAAGATTTCTTTTGTTTTTGGAATCTCTTTAGCCGACTGCCTATGATACAACACATTCTGGGTTAATGCTTATTCAGCAATAAAACTTTTCTTTCTCTTTTCGTGGAGGTTTTCTGGATTGCAAGTAGATTTTGTTCTTAATTATATTTCCTCAACACCCCTAACTGGATTTCATTTCAATTCTCTAAATCAGATCAATCTTGAGGAAAGTTAGAAAATAGCCCAGGGGACTATCTATCACTCAATCCACAGATGTTTTCAGGGGGAACTATGACATAAATTAAATTTTCAGTCCTTCCCTCTCACACTTGCCCAGTTGTTCCATTCTCTCTATTTAGAGAAGCATAGCTCGGTGGTTAAGAGCCTGGATTCTGCAGTTAGACTGTCCACTGCCATCAAGTCGAGTCTGAGTCACAGAGACCCTATAGAACAGAGTAGAACTGCCCCACATGGTTTCCGAGGCTGTAAATCTTTAGAGAAGCAGACTGCCACATCTTTCTCCCTTGGAGCCGCTGGTGAGTTCCAACTGTGGACCTTTCAGTTAGCAGCCAGGTGCTTAACCACTGCACCACCAGGGCTCTTTGGAGTCAGACTATCTGGGGTCAAATCCCAGCTTTGTTACTCCCTAGGTGTGTGGTTTTGGGCAGGTTCAAGTTATTTGACCTTCCCGTGCCTCAGTTCCCTTATTTGTTGTTGCTTGCTGCCCCAGGCTCACTATGACCCCATGCACGAGGGAATCAAATGCTGCCTGGCCCTGCGCCATCCCCATGATTGGTGGTGGATTGGACTGTTGTGATCCATGGGGTTTTCACTGGCTGATTTTCAGAAGTAGGTTACCAGGCCTTTCCTCCTAATCTGTCTTAGTCTAGAAGTTCCAATGAAACCTGTTCAGCATCGTAGCAACAGCAAGCTTCCAACAACAGATAGGCAGTGTCTGTGCACGAGGTGCATTGCCCAGGAATCAAACCTGGGTCTTCTACCACTGAAAATTCTACCCTTATCTGTACAACTGGGCTAATAGTACCTACCCTTGTTGCGAGGAGTAAACGAGTTAATGCTTGGACCATGCCTGGAACAGTGCCTTGGCAAGTATTATCCCTTAGAAAGGTCAACATAACTATTCTGCTTTACAGGTACAGGAGAATCAGAGGCTGCAAAGAGCCCAAAACTTTTGCTGGCACTATGCCCACAATAAACCCACAGCCTTGTTTTTAGAAGACAAGTTATTATCTCTGTGATCACTTCTGTTTTCTAAGGTACAGCAGGGGATTTTTAAATGATAAAACTTGAACAGGCTGCCCCCTCAGGGGGTTCAAAAACACATGAGCTGTTAGAATAGAGTTACGGTAAATCACTTTCCATTAAGTTCTGGTTCTGGTTAACCAGGCAGCTGTCCATCTGCTCAAAATAGATATGTTTGCCTTTCTATCTGACCCATAACGACAAGATTAGCTATGGGCAAGTTCTCCAAAGTGTGTCTGGTTTAATTAGCAAAAATCACTTTGGACTTAGCCTTGGGGGTGTTGGTTCTAGGTCCACTGTGGTTGTTACGTGCTGTCCAGTCCATTCCGACTCATAGCGACTCCATGTGACAGAATAGAACTGTCCCATAGGGTTTTCTAGGCTGTAATTTTTAGGAGAGCAGATCTCCAGGTCTTTCTCCTGCAGAGCTGCTGGGTGCGTTCCAACTGCCAGCCAGACTTTTGGTTAGCAGCACGTAACTGTTGCGCCACCAGGCTTCCTTCTAGGTCCACTAGGGCACCCACTACTACAAGCTTTAAAGCCTCTACTGAGCATGGTTTACGGTGAGGAGAGGACAGGGTGCCTGGTACTTTGGTCTATAAAATGGGAAGAAAAAGAGTGTCTTTGTTTTAGAGCTGAGACTAGAGGTGCAAAGTGCTTTGGGCTTCCACGGAAGAGATGTTAGATCAGCCCCAAGTAGTATTATCATGCATAACTGTCTTTCCAGGACCAAAGGGAAAATAGAAGTCAGTGTATAGATAGAGTTAAAAAAAAAAAAAAAATCCACGAAAGGAGCCAATCCTGCACCTGGAACGTTAGCAATCAGGGGCCCTGTTGCATTCCCTACCCTAAACAATTTTCAGCATAACACAGGATCTGAAAAAAATAGTCAAATAAACCACCGCTGCCGGGACTGCGCTGGGTGCCCTTCCCGGATTCGCCCTTCCCGGGACGCGCCTTAAAGGGTCCTGCAGCTGAGGTCCCCGGGATTTGTACAGCAACTTTCCGCGGGACCTTGGGCTGAGATGGCGGGGACGTGAGATCTGCTTCCACATCAGCGGTAATATCAGCTGTGTACCTTTTTAGAAATTTCCAGAAAAAGTCTCCAAACCTTAGTGCCGGGAAATTTTTATAAAAATCTGAACTGAATCTCCCTGGCTACCTACAATCGTAGCTCTGTGGCTAAGAAGTAGCTGCAGGGTGATGTGGTGGAAAGAGCAGGCATGGAGTTGGGACTGCAGACCCAGGTTGCAGCTAACGACCCATGCCATGCCGGCTACTCACTTCCTCCCTCCTCCACTCCCTCGGGGCCTCAGTTTCCTCGTTTGCCAAATCTGAAGGCTGATCTTATAGATGATCTCTTCCAGCTCTACCATTCCCGCCGAGAAGAGATGAATGGCGCTGGGCGCAGAGAGCGCAAAGGGCCCCTCTCCGAATGGCTCGCTCCCACCCAGAGTAGATGCTGAGCCGGGGAAAGCGAACAGGAGCGGGCAGAGACGCTGCTCGCAACCCGAAGGGAGGAGATAGCGTTCGTCTCGGGTTATAAGGGGAAGGTGGAAAGCAAGGTGAAAGAAGGGTGCACCTGAGGTTTCTAAGCTCCTGGGAGAACTACGAGGGGCTGGGGTGGAGGAGCATTGGGATGGGAGCAGGGAAGCTGGCATGCGGCGGTGGGAGGGATGCTGGGTCTGGGCTCCTGGGAGGGAGAGGAGAGGACAGAGCGGGGAGAAACGATGCAAGATCAGGGTAAAAGGCGGCGGGGTGGGGCAGGGGTGGGGGCGAGAACGAGTGGACCCCTGTAGCAGTGGGGCGGGCGGAGGTGACGGCCGCACCAGGAGGGCAGGATTGGGGCTGGGGGTGCACGCGGTACTCACCAGGGTCTCCTCCTCGGAAAGGCCGGCCTCGGCCGCGATGAGGCACAGCGTGGTGGGGTCCGGGTGCTTGTTGACCCTGTTAAAGTTGTACTCCAGAATCTCCACCTGGTCCTCGGTGGGGCCGTTCGCTGTCTCCGCCGACATGGTCCCGGCGCGGCTGCGGGGAAGGAAGAAGCGGCGGCGGTGAGCGAGGCGGCGGGCGGGGCGCACCGAGCGACCGAGATCCTGGCCGCGCCCGACACCCACAGCCGGGGCGCACCCTCGGCCCACGGGCTGCCCCGCCTCGCGCAGGTCCTTGGCCACGCGAGGACCAGCGGCTGCGGCGGGGGCTGCGCTGGCTGCCCTGCCCGGTGTCGCCCTTCCCGGGACAAGCCTTCTGTGGTCCTGCACCTGAGCTCCGGGAATTTGTGCAGCAACTTTCCTCGGGTCTTTGGGCCGGGCCTGAGATGGTGGGGAGAAAGATGACGTAGCGCGCCCTCCAGGCTCTAAGAAAGGAGACTGATTTTGAAAAACCGCCTTACAAGCTTCCTCCGGGGAGGGAGACGCCCCTGGGGGCTGACTCGACAGATGGCGAGGGTGGGGTACCTCCGAGGCCGAGGCGGGGACGCCTCACCGGCACAAGTCGTTCTTCCTTTTAAAGTGGTTTAGCACTTTGGGGCCTTCGCTAGGCAGGACTGTACACCCCACACTTCCTCCAAAGACACTACCCACCGGGCAAATGTTATTTCTTAAAGTTGAGAAATGCGGGTGGAGCTACTCAAGTCTCTCGGTTTTACAGAGATGGAGACAGGTCCGCAGAGAAGTGATTGACTCCAGGAGTTCCTAAGGCGGAGGAGGAGAGCTTGTGTGGGCCGCTCTGTAATCGGCAACTTGCTACACAACTGCTGGGTCCCAAACTCCACCTCCCCACCCTCCCACCAGCGCTCACACACACTTGTTCTTAAGGAAGCTGTGAGTCCAGACCTCCAGTCAACCGGCAGCCGTTCGCCCATAGCAGGGCCAGGCCACTGTTCCACAGTGTACCGCAGGAGGCCACTTCACTAGGTGCTGCCTAGGTGAGGACTTCCAAGATAGAGGATCAGTGTCAACCGTCTTTTAATCTCGGACTTCCCCTGTGGTTGAACTACAATTTACTATCAAGTCAGGAGAATGGGTCCAACACAAGCTTCAAGCTCTCTTGTATCCCCTTACTTCAGAGCCAAACATTGCTTTAGCGGGCATTTGGGCAAGATGACTTCCTGCTGCCTTGTCTTAGATATCTAAGTAATTAGTGAAAGGGGCAAAGAAACCCCCCCTCCCCCTCTCCCCAATTTCAGATGCATGGTTAATAGAAATTTAGAGCCTTTGAGATCTTCTTGACTGTGGATTTGGTACAGGCAGGTTAGGACTCGCTGCTGACAGTAAAAGACAGCGTTTAAGTGTGGGAATCAGGTTGGTTTGTTGTTTTAACAAACAATTAGAAAATCATCCAGCACAATACTGAGTAGTTTTGATGTGTTTTGTGTCTGGGAATGAGCAACACTCCAATTGATCTGCCAAAAATTGTACCTGATGCTGTTACAACATTTTTTCCTGTGACCTGCATCTTCTGCTCGATAAATGTCGTTTCCTCTCCTCTAGGCCACTTAAAGGAAACTCTGGTGACATAATGGTTAAGAGCTTTGGTCAGCAGTGCGAATCCACCAGGCGCTCCTTGGAAGCCCTATGGGGGAATTCTGCTCTGTCCTATAGGGTTGCTATGAGTAGGAATCAACTCGATGGCAATGGCTTTGGTTTTTTTTGGTTAGGCCACTTAAAAGGAGCCCTGGTAGCAAGCACAGTGGTTAAGCACTTAGCTGCTAACCTAAAGGTCAGTGGTTTGAGCCCCCCAGCTGCTCCTTGAGAGAAAAGACCTGATGATCTGCTCCCGTAAAGACTGTAACCTAGGAAACTGTGGGGCAGTTCTACTCTGTCCTGTAGGGTTGCTACAACTCCATAGCACATGACAACAACAGGCCACTTAAATAAATCTCTGCGCGGTGCAAAGAGTTAACACACTCACCAAAAAGTTGGTGGTTCGGGTCCACCCAGAGGAGTCTCAGAAGAAAGGCCTGGTGATCTGCTTCTGAAAGATCACAGCCACTGGAAACCCTGGGAGCACAGCTCTGCTCTGACACACGTGGGGCTGCCACGAGTCCGAACCAACTCAACACTCACTGGTCAGTGATAAGACTAAAGAAGATTTCAGTCAGAACAAGTAGTCGTCCACTGTTAGAGAGTCTCGGGCTCAAGCCATTTATCAAATGAACCACTGTAAATCTCCCTGTTTTTAGGGGGGGCCTGTGCTCCCCTGGGAGCTCTGGTGGCACCGTGGTTAAAGATCTCAGCTGCTAACCAAAAGGTCGACAGTCCCAGCTGCTGCTTGGAAACTCTGTGGGGCGTTTCTACTCTGTCCCATAGGGTTCCTATGAGTGGGAATCGACTCGACAGCAATGGTTTTTGGTGCTTCCCTATCTAAAAATCTACATCAGTGAGTTCTGCCCTGTGCTGAGGAGGAGGGGGCTCAAGCCAGACCAGAAACACTTCCTCTCCTGTTGATTCCCACCCCCACCTTTGTTGGACACAGAACTTCAGAACTGGAAAGAGCCTTGGAGACTACCTCCTCCAGGGCTCTCTTGCACCAGCCCAGGAGGATGAAGCACAGGAAGACTCACTTTCCCAAGGTCACCCAGCTAGCAGCCAGCACCCTAGGATGGAAAGCCTTAGCTTCTGTTTCAGCCCCATGCTCTGCAAGAACTTTCTCAGCAGGAAAAGTCTGTCTCTCAGTTGGCATAAAAATCAGGAGGGCAACAGTTTAAATGCAGGCAAAGGTTCATTGTGATTGTGAACGGGCATGGGCATGGGCCATCCTCTTAGAACACTAATTCTGGTTGAAGCTGCTCACTGAAACGATCCACGATTGCTCATTCTGCCTAAAGGAACACAGGAGAGGGGAAGCTGCTGCTCTTGATTTTTTTTAACTGTGGTAAAAATATCTGTAACAAAACGTTTACCAATTCAACAATCTTTACGTACACAATTCAGTGACATTGATTATAGTCTTCATCTCGTGTAACCATTACCTCTAACCTTTTCCAAGTCATTCTACCACCATTAACAGTAACTCAGGACCACCTAAGTAATACTTTCCCCTCTTCCCCCCCTTCTCACCCCAGGTAACCAGTGATAAACTTTGATCTCTATGCAGAGATTACATGTAAATGGGATCAAGCAACATTTGTCCTTTTGTGCTTGACTTATTTTCACCCAGTTTTCAAGGTTCATCCATGTTGTAGCAGGACTTCATTTCTTTTTGTGGCTGAGTAATTTCCCATTGGAAACCCTGGTGGCATAGTGGTAAAGTGCTACAGCTGCTAACCAAAGGGTTGGAAGTTTGAATCCGCCAGGCGCTCCTTGGAAACTCTATGGGGGCAGTTCTACTCTGTCCTATAGGATCGCTATGAGTCAGTATCAACTCAATGGCATTGGGTTGGATTGGTAACATCCCAATGTATGTGTGTACCACATTTTGTTTATCCGTTCATCTGTTGATGGGCATTTAGGTTGTTTCCACCTTTTGGCTATTGTGAATAGTGCTGCAATGAACATTGGTATACTGCCTCTGATTTTATTTCTTGCCCTAGAAAGTTTCCATCTGATTCCATTTCCACAGTTATGCTGTATCTTCCATGAACATTTCTCTTCTTTGTAGAATCCCCTGTCCTTCAGAAATATTAATCAAATGTACAGATTTCTAATCTGGACCCTGATTCAAGGATTGTTAGACATGTCTTTTTTTTGAGGTAGGTGGCCATCATTTGAGTGCTGTTTTATAACTCAGGTGCTACTACTATCCTTTCATCTAATCAGCTGCATTGTGTTTATCAGATTTCTGTGGCACCTCTTACAGACCTTTGTATGACGTTTCATGGAGGAGGTCTTGGTTTACTTTAAAGAACTTGTTGGATTAGTTAATTGGACGAGAGCCATTGGACTTGGTTGGCTGCTAAGGAGACTTGCGGAAGGACTATGTGAAAGTGTCTGCTTCTCCAAGATGTACCAAACAAACTGACTTCTAGAAATAAGGGTCAAAGATCTAAGCTTTACAGTCACATCTACCTGTTATTCCTCTCCAAAGCTCAGTCTCTGTTATTTCAGCCCTCTTTGCTTGACACAGGACCCCTTTGTTTCTTCTCTCTCTCCTTTTTAAAGGAAATGTATAAACAGACTCTCCCTGGTAACCTTGGCCTTATAAAGTTTGTCAACTGTTTCTACTTGAGAAGTTTCTCTGAAGGTAATCGAAACAATTTCAGATAAAAAGAACTTAAAAAAAAAAAAAAGCTACTTAAACTTTAATCTTAGTATAAGTTCTATTGTTGTTCTGGTTATTAATATCTTATGAAACTTGCAAAGGATAATTTGTTCTGTGGTTGTGTTTTTCTTTTGTGGTTGGAGGAAGACAATGAATCGACATTTCAAGAGGTTAACTTAAAGCTGCTTGCTTTTTACTGAATTGATTCCGATTCCTGGGTAGACAGTTAAATCAATCTGATAGTTTTATCTTTGTCCCTTAATCTTACAGATACTTTGTTTCTAAAGTATGTACCTATGAACTAGTTCACAGGTAGTGCTACAATCCAGTTACCTGCAAAAATTGCTTTGGGCTGACATTTACAATCTTTTCCTCCTCCCAGCCATCCTGACCTTTTTGTAGTGCTGCTAATATCAAACAAGAGAAAAAGGTTATCAGCTGCAGGTACTCTCAGATATTCTCCTTAAACACGAAGTCCCCTGGTGAGCCGGCCAAAAGGGAGAAAAAGCAAATGAATAGTTCTTTAGGGCCTCCTCCCAGTTTTCTTTAGTCTGTATTTCATTTATGTTCAACTGTGAACTTTCTGAAGCATCTCATATTTTCCTAAGTGAGAAAAATCATGCCCTGCCACTTCTCTGAGAGAAGCAGTGGACTGAATTACTCTGGAGCAGGGTCTGGGGTGTGGTGTGGATCACCCAAGCTGTCAGTGTCTCTTGCAAATTAAAAAGCCAAAACCAAACCAGTTGCCATGGAGTCGATTCCAACTCGTGGTGACTCAATGTGTAAGAGTAGAACTGACCTTCATGGGATTTTCAATGGCTGTGCTCTTTTGGAAATAGATTGATTGCCAGGCCTTTCTTCCAAAGCACCTCTGGCTGGATTTGAACCACCAGCCTTTCAGTTAGTGGCTGAATGCGTAACCATTTGTACCATTCAGGAACTCACTGGCAAATTAGGAGTGGAATATTTATCTGCCTCTTCTGGGTTAGCACTAACTATAAATGTTTAGAACTCCTTATGCTTTATGCCTGTAAAGATGCATTCTAAATATCTTCTAACTCCGATACTGTGTATCATCTCAACCCTTGAATAGATGGTAAATTGAGGGAGTTTTAAAGGAATAAACTTTCAAAAATATACATTGAAATAAAAAATTGAAACTATGTCATTAACCTTTTGTATATATTGTCAGGAATGGGGAAATGCCTATAAAATTATGAATGAACAAGAGAAAAGAGACATTTTCCATGTTTAAAAAAATTCAGAAATAATCTAAAACCCTTTAAAAAATCTTTCAGAAAAATGTATGCCTTTTTTTTTTTTTTTATTGTGCTTTAGGTGAAAGTTTACAGCTCAATTTCTCATTTGAAAATTTATGCACATATTGTTTTGTGACATTAGTTGCAGTCCCCACAATGTGACAGCACACTCCCCCTTTCCACCCCAGGTTGCCAAGGTCCGTTCGACCAGTTCCTGTCCCTTCCTTCCTTCCATCCTGCTTTTGGACAGGAGCTGCCCATTTCATCTTGTGTATCTGGTTGAACTAAGAAGTACATTCCTCACATGTGTGATTTTTCTTTTTTGTTTTATAGTCCTGTCTAATCTTCGTCTGAAGAGTGGACTTCGGGAATGGTTTCGGTTCTGGGTTAACAGAGCATCTGGGGGCCATTGTTTCGGGGGTTCTTCCAGTCTCTGTCAGAACATTAACTCTGGTTTTTTTTTTTTTTTAATGTGAATTTGAGTTCTGTTCTACACTTTTTCTCCTGCTCTGTCCAGGACTCTGTTGCGTTCCCTGTCAGGGCAGTCATTGGTGGTAGCCGGGCACAATCTAGTTCTGGTCTCAGGCTGGTGGAATCTCTGGTTCATTTGGTCCTTTAGTCCTTTGGCCTAGTATTTTCTTTTTTTTTAACTGAACTTTAGATGGTTTACAGAACAAATTAGTTTCTCATCAAACAGTTAGTACACACATTGTTGTATGACATTGGTTAACCACCCCATATAAACACTCTCCCTCTCAACCCTGGGTTCCCTATTTATTATCAGCTTTCCTGTTCCCTCCTACCTTCCAGTCCCTGCCCCAGGGCTGGTGCGTCCCTTTAGTCTTGTTTTTTCCCATGGGCCTGTTCAGTCTTTGGCTGAAAGGTAAACCTCAAGAGTGGCCTCATTACTGAGCCAAAAGGGTGTTTGTGGGCCATACTCTCAGGGTTTCTCCAGTCTCTGTCAGGCCGGCAAGCCTGGTCTTTCCTTTTTGAGTTAGAATTTTGTTCTACATTTTTCCCCAGCTCTATCCAGGATCCTCTATTGTGGATCCCTGTCAGAGCAGTCAGTGATGGTAGCCAGGCACCATCTTGTTGTACTGACTCAGTCTGGTGGAGGCCGTGGTAGATGTGGTCCAGTGGTCCTTTGGACTAATCTTTCCCTTGTGTCTTTAGTTTTCTTCATTCTTCCTTGCTCTTGAAGGGGTGAGACCAATGGAGTATCCTAGATGGCTGCTCACAGGCTTTTAAGACCCCAGATGCTACTGACCAGAGTAGAATGTAGAACCTTGTCTTTATAAACTGTTATGCCAATTGAGCTAGATGTTCCCTGAGACCATGGTCCCCACAGCCCTCAGCCCAGAATTCGGTCCCTCAGGGAGTTTGGATGTGTCTATGGAGCTACCATGGCCTTGCCTTGTACAGGTTTTGCTGGCTTCCCCAGTATTGTGTACTATCTTACTGTTCACCAAAGTTACCACTTGTCTATTAAGTGTTTTTCCATCCCCATCCCTCCACTCCCTCGTAACCATCAAATATTGTTTCGTTTTGTAAGTAAACCTTTTCATGAGTTTTTACAGTAGTGATCTCATACAATATTTGTCCTTCTGTGGTTGTCTTATTTCACTCAGCATAATGTCCTCCAGATTCATCCATGTTATGAAATGCTTCATGATTCATCATTGTTCTTTAGCGTTGTGTCATGCTCCATTGTATGTATGCACCACAGTTTGTTTATCCATTCATCTGTTGATGGGCATCTAGGTTGTTTCCATCTTTTTGCCATTGCGCTTACTCTCCTATGCTGAGTTCCTTTTGTTTGTGGATTTCTGTTTCATTTCTTTTTTTGTAGATTTTGTTTTTATTGAGACTTTATGTTTTTCTTCCTTATTTCAATGAGTAGGTTTGTTAACTTTCTTTGTGGTTACATTGAAATTTACCCGTATCTTCCTAGGTTTAAACCAGTCTATTATTACTTGGCATTGCCTTGCCTTCCTATATAACTATACCATTTATTCCCTCTTTTATTGTTCTGACATTGTTGTCATTTACAGACTAACCTCTCTGGTTCCCTGTTGTAACTGTTTTGTTTTTGGATAGTCCTTGAGAGTTCATTTCCTAGGTAGGTATCTGCCCAGTACAATCTTGCGTCCTAGATTCAGGCTGTGGTTTAATGTTATTTGTCTTCAAATAGAAGGGCTCCCTTTAATAATTCTTGTAAGTTTGGTTTGGTTTTTACGTATTCCTTTAATTTCTGTTTATCTGGAAATGTCCTAATTTCACCATCATATTTGAACAAGAGTTTTGCAGGATATATTATTCTTGGTTGGCAATTTTTTTCTTTCAAGGTTTTATTCATATCGTCCCATTGCCTTCTTGCCTGCATGGTTTCTGCCAGATAATCAGAGCTTAGTCTTATTGTTTCTCCTCTGTATGTGACTTTTTGTTTTTCTTGAGCTGCTCACAGGATTTTTTCTTTGTCTTTGGTTTAACAAGTATGATTATGGCATGCCTTGGCGTTTTTCTTTTGGGCTGTAACCTATATGGGGTTTTTTGAGCTTCTTGGATGGTCAGTTTTTCATCATTCATGATATCAGGGAAGTTTTCTGTCAGCAATTCTTCAATGATCCTCTCTGTGTTTTCCGTTTTCACTCCCTGTTCTGGAACTCCAATCACTCATAGATTTTTGCTTTTGACTGTATCCCACGTAATTCTCAAGTTTTCTTCATTTTTCTTCACTCTTTTTCCTGATTTTTCCTCAAGAAGAGTTATATCTAAGTGTTCGCATTGAACTTTGCTGATTCTGCCTTCCATCATTCCAAACCTGCTCCTCAGCCCTTCTATGACACTGTCCATTTTTGAAATCTTGTTGTTTATCTTTTGGATTTCTAATTGTTGTTTTTGTATGATTTCTAGTTGTGAATTTATTTTGGCATTTTGTTCCTGTATTACTTTCCTGAATTGTTCCTTTTTTTGTCTATATTTTCCATGAATTTGTCTGCCTTTTTCATAAATTTGTCCATTGTTTCCTCATTTTTGTCTGCATTTTGCTTCAACTCTTGGATTGTTCTGAACATTAGAGATTTGAATTCCCAGTCATGTAGTTCTAGTTCCTTTTCTTCTACTGGAAAGTCATCTGGTGTTTTATTTTGGATGTCTACTGGAACCATCCTGTCCTGTTTTTTAATTAAAAAAACCCATAATATGTTTTGATATTGTCTTCTGTCTTTGGAACAGTCAGTTGTTATTTTCTTCATTTCTTGATTGTAGATTTGTTTGTTTCATCCTGCTTTTTTGTTTTACTTGGTGTCATCTGAGCAGGCAGGCTGTGCGTTCCTTGTTGTTTGCTTGTCTGTAGTCACTATACTTTTCACCTCCTTGTCCAATGGGCAGGGCCAGTCATTCAGCTATGGTGCAGCAGGGCAGGTACAGGTGAAGGGGAAGTGCTGGGATGGATTGTTTGTGGCACGTACTAGGGCTGACAAGGCAGGCCAGGAATCAGTGCTGGGCAGGTTCCAGTAGGCTGTGCCTGTGCTGCTCAGGGGTGTGATGTTCAGTGCACTGTGCAGGTAGGCAGGAAAAAGGGGGGAGGTTGTGAGGTGTGGAGCTAATAGGAGTATGGGAAAGAGGAGAGAGGGGAGAGAAACAGGAGCTAAAAACAAACAAGCAAAGAAAGAAAAAGAGTGCTAAGGGAGCTTGCCATTGGACTGGAGAGATGAGAAACCAAGAAATGGAGAAAAGCAAAAAGAAAAAAAAGGGAGAAAGGAAAAAAATAACTAGATAAAAATTTGGAAAAGAAAAGCACCCAGGAGTCCCAGAGTCCCATAAGTGGGGCTGCTAAGACCGTGGAAGTGGCTTCTAGGCTGCAGAGTATAGCCTTGCTAGAGGGGGTATAAACGTTACACAGCACCAGGTATTCGGGAGACAGGAAAAGAAGATAAATGTAGAGAGACAAGAACCAAGGAATGAAGAAAGACAGAAAGGGAAGAAGAGAGAGAAAAGAAAAAAAAAAAAAGAAATGCTCCTAGGGATCCCACCTATGAGGCTGTGCAGATTGGAGGAGTGGCTCCTAAGCCCTGGAGTGCAGCCTGGCTAGAAGGGGCTCCCAAGCTTTGGAAAGAAAAAGAAAACAAACAAACAGAACAAACCAAAACAAGGAAAAAAAAAAGCCTCAGGGATCCCACCAGTGTGATGTCACAGGCTGGGGGAATGGTTCCTCAGTTGAGCATGGCTTCACAGCCTTTCAAGAAGAAGCAAAGATGGCACATGGAGCCAGGTGTTCCAGAGAAAAGAGAGGGAGGTGGTAGGGGGCACAGAAGAAACCAAAAGAGATGAGAAGAACCAACACCAGCTCAGGGGCCCAACCAGTGTAGCCAGGGCGAATCCAGGCAGCCTGAAGCCAAAGCAGTTTCCTCCTGGCCAAGAGACTGTGTGGCTGGCCGAAGAAGAGGATGCCAAATGGGGGGGGGGGGAGGGGACATTAGGAAAGTGTATACTGCTCCTTACTGGGTGCTCTGTCTCCTGCTGGGACTTCCATGAAGCTGCTTTCCCATACTCCCTGTCTGCTGATCTGTGCTGTGGATGGGGCGAGTCCAAGCAGCACAGATGTTGCGCTTCCCGGTGGCTGAGCCACCGCAGCCAGCCAGGAAGCTCGGAGGTAGAGCCACAGGGAGAGAATGGGGGGTGGGAAAGCATGTATCACTGGTTACCAGGTGCTCTGTCTCCTGCTGGGAGTTCTGCGAAGCTGCTTTCCTGTGCTCCTTGTCTGCCAATCCCCGACAGGAGTCCAAGGTAGCAGATCTGTGCTGCATTAGCTGATAGGCCGCCCGCACGTATCTCTCCTTGCTCCCTATCCTGTCAGTTTCTTATTCCATTTGGTGCTTGGTTGAGTTCTTCATCTCTTCATTTGACACTTCAGGTTCCAGGAATGACGTTTGTCTCTGTTTTACTTAGTTTTTCGCGTCTTTGGTGCAGAGGAATGGCGTAGTATTTCTGTCTATGGTGCGATGTTGGCCAGAAGTCTTCTGGCCTAGTATTTTCCTTGTGTCTGTGGTGTTCTCCATTCCCCTTTTCTCCAAGTGGGATGGGACCTATTGTTGTATCTTAGATGGTCACTCGCAAACTTTTAAGACCCCTGGTGCCATAACCAAAGTGGCATGTGGAACATTATGCCAGTTGACCTAGATGTCCCCCAAAACTATGGTAGAAAAGTGTATCCTTAAAACAACCTGAGATTGGGACACAGGACAGCATCAGCCAGATACAACTCAATAAAGAATTCTCAAAAATAAAACACCTAAAAGACTGAAAACAAGGAACCAGAGATGTCAATCTATAAATGACAACAATTTCCAAACAAAAAAGGGAATAAACAGTGTAGTTATAGAACTTCCATATGGAGAGGAAGTCAAGGTGATGTCAAGAAATAAAAGACTGGTTTAAACTTAGGAAGATAAAGATAAATTTCAAGGTAACCACAAAGAAAGTTAACAAACCTACTCATCAAAATAAAAAAGAAGAAAAATGTAAAGGTTCAGTAAACACAAAATCAACAACAGCAAAAGAAATATAAAGAAAATTCACAAACAAAAAGAACTCAGCACAGAAAATGAAACAAAGAAACCACCAACAGCACAAAAAAAGTACAACAAAATGACAGCAATAAACTCAAACCTATAATCACATTAAATGTAAATGGCTTAAATGCACCAGTAAAGAGACAGAAAGTGGCAGAATGGGTTAAAAAACATGACCCATAAATATGCTGTCTATAAGAGACACAACTTAGACACAAACTAAAACTCAAAGGTTGCAAAAAATATATGTCAAACAACAACCAAAAAAAGGGCAGAAGTGGCAATATTAATCTCTGTTAAAGTAGACTTTAAGGCAAAATCCACCATAAAAGATAAAGAATAGCATTATACAATGATTAAAGGGTCAATTCACCAGAAAAACATAAGTATAATAAACATATATGCATCCAAATGACAGGGCTCTGAAATACATAAAACAACTCTAACAGCATTGAAAAGAGAAATAGACAGGTCGACAATAATAGTAGATTTCACCATATCCCATTTGGTGAAGGACAGAACATCCTGAAAGAAACTCAACAAAGATATAGAAGATCTAAATGCCATAATCAATGAATTTGACCTCATAGACATATACAGAACACTCCACCAAACCGCAGCAGAGTATACATTATTTTCCAACACACATGGAGCATTCTCCAGAATAGACCCATTTTTAGGCCACAAAGCAAGCCTTAACAAAATCCGAAACACTGAAGTAACACAAAGCATTTTCTCTGATCACAATGCCATAAAAGTAGAAATCAATAACAGGAATAGCAAGCAGGAAAAAAAAATCAAATACATGGAAACTTAACAACACCTGCTTAAAACACCACTGAATAATAGAAGAAATCAAAGATGGAATTAAAAAATTCCTAAAATCAAATGAGAATGAAAACACATCTTACCAAAGTCTTTGAGACACAGCAAAAGCAGTGCTCAAAGGTCAACTTACAGCAATAAATGCACACATCAAAAAAGAAGAAAGGGTTAAATCAAAACATTAACCCTACAACTTGAACAAACAGAAAGAGAGCAGTAAAAGGAGCCTAGTCATAAGAAGAAAGGAAATAATAAACACTAGAGCGGAAATAAATGAAATAGAGAACAAAAAAGCAATAGAAAGAAATCAACGAGACCTGAAGTTGGTTCTTTGAAAGAATCAACAAAATCCACAAGTGAATGGCCAGATTGACAAAAAATAAGCAGGAGAAGAGATGAAGCAAATAACTTGAACAGGAAATGAGAAGAGTGACATTACAACAGAACTAACTGAAATAAAAAGGATCAGAACAGAATACTATGAAAAATTATACTCCAACAAATTTGAAAGCCCAGAGGAAATGGACAAATTTCTAGAAACATACTACCTACCTAAACTAACAAAAAAGAGGTAGAAAAACTGAACAGACCCGTAACAAAGAGGAGATTGAAGAGGTACTAAAAAATATTCCCTTCAAAAAATAAAAACCCTGGCCCAGATGGCTTCACTGGAGAATTCTACCAAACATTCAGAGAATAGCTCACACCAGTACTACTCAAACTATTTTAGAATTTAGAAAAGGAACGAATACTCCTGAATTCATTTTATGAAGCCAACTAGAATGGATTGAATTGTGTCCCCCCAAAATATGTGTCAGCTTGGTTAGGCCATGTGTGGTTGTCCTCCATTTTGTGATTTTTGTATGTGTTATAAATCATAATCTCTGCCTATGGTTAAAGAGGATTAGGGTGGGATGTAACACTCTTGCTCAGGCCACATCCCTGATCTAATGTAAAGGAAGCTTCCCTAGGGTGTGGCCTGCACTACCTTTTATCTTACAAGAGATAAAAGGAAAGGGAAGCAAGCAGAGAGTGGGGACCTCATTCCACTAAGAAAGCAGCACTGGGAGCAGAGCGCATTCTTTGGACCTGAGGTTACTGCGCTGAGATGCTCCCAGACCAAGGGAAGACTCATGCGTCACAAGGACCTTCCTCCAGAGCCAACAGAGAGAGAAAGCCTTCCGCTGCTGGAGCTGATGACCTGAATTTGGGCTTGTAGCCTACTAGACAGTGAAAGAATGAATTTCTCTTTGTTAAAGCCATTCACCTGTGGTATTTCTGTTATAGCAGCACTAGATGACTAAGTCACCAATATAACTCTGATACCAAAGTTAGGCAAAGACACCACAAAAAAGAAAATTATAGACCAATATCCCTCATGAATACAGACTAAAAATTCTCACCAAAATTCTAGCCAATAGAATAAAACAGCACATCAAAAAAATAATGCACCATGACCATGTGGGATTCATACCAGGTATGCCAGGATGGTTCAACATTAGAAAATCAATGTAACCCACTGCATAAATAAAACAAAAGGATCATACGATCATCTCGATTAATGCTGAAAAGGTAGTTGATAAAGTCTAACATCAATTCCTGATAAAAGCTCTCAGCAAAATTCCTCAACACAATATAGGGCATTTATACAAAACTAACAGCAAGTATTATTATCAATGGGGAGAGATTGAAAACATTCCCCTTGAGAACAGGAACTAGACAAGGATGCCCTTATCACCACTCTTATTCAACATTGTGCTGGAATTCCTAGAGCAATAAGGCAAGAAAAAGAAATAAAAGGCATCCAAATTGGTAAGGAAGAAGTAAAACTATCCCTATTCACAGATGATATGATCCTATATATAGAAAATTCCAAAGATTCTGCAAGAAAACTACTGGAACTAATAGATTCAGCAGAGTAGCAGGATACAAGATCAACATACAAAAATCAGTTGGATTCCTCTACATAAACAAAGAGAACTTAGAAAAGGAAATAAGGAAAATAGTACCACTTACAATAGTCCCTCAAAAGATAAAATACTTAGGAATAAATGTAACCAGATACTAAAAGACCTATACATAGAAAACTACAAAATACTACTGCAAGAAACAAAAAGAGACCTACATAAATGGAAAAACATACCACTCTTGTGGATAGGAAGACTCAATACTGTGAAAATGTCAATACTGCCCAAAGTGATCTACAGCTATAAGGCAACCCTGATCCAAATTCCAGTAGCATTCTTCAATAAGATGAAAAAGCTAATCACCAACTTCATATGGGAAGGACAGAGGCCCTGGATAAGTAAAGCACTATTGAAGAAGAAGTACAAAGTAAGAGGCTTCACACTATCTGATCTCAGAACTGACTATACGGTCATGGTAATCAATACAGCCTGGTACTGTACAGTGGCAGACACACAGACCAATGGAACAGAATTGAGAACCCAGATGTAAATCCACCCACCTACGGGCAGCTGATCTTTGACAAAGGCCCAAGTTCCATTAAATGGGGAAAAGACAGTCTCTTTAACAAATGGTGCTGGCAAAACAGGATATCCAATTGTGAAAAAATGAAACAGGACCCTACCTCACACCATACACAAAAACTAACTCAAAATGAATCAAAGACCTAAATATAAAACCTAAAACAATAAAGATTATGGAAGAAAAAATAAGGACAATGCTAGGGGACATAATATATGGCATAAACAGAATACTAAACATAGCTATAAACATACAAACAGCAAAAGATGAACTAGATAGTGGAACCTCCTAAAAATTAAACACTTATGCTTATCAAAAGACTTCTCCAAAAGAGTAAAAAGACAACCTACAGATTGGAAAAAATTTTGAGCTAAATATATGTTTTTTAAAGCCACCCACTTGTGGCATTTCTGTTACGACAACACTAGGTATACATGACGGTAGCAAGTAACATTTTCAGGAAGAGTCTAGGAGTTGTTTTCCATCGAGTCGGCCTAGGAGATTAGGGAAGTAAATTAAACATTTTTCATTTTCTATTCAAAGGTCATTAAGTATCAAAAGAATATATGTAATGTACATGTAAGCTATGAAGCAGAAATTAAATAAACACTAGTGAACTCCACCTAATTTAAGAATTAAACTTACCTGTATTTCCTCCCCAATCCCTTTGCTGACCGGCCCCCGGAGAAATCTATGATTCTGAATTTTGTATTTATCATTCCTTTGCTTTTTAAATTATTTCTATCACATGCGTACCCTTTGCTGTCCAGTTGATTTCAACTTACAGTGAACCGAGGTGTGTTACAGTATAACTGTGCTCCATAGGGTTTTTCAAGACTGTGACCTTTCATAAACAGATCACTGGGCCTTTCTTCCAAGGCACCTCTGGGTGAGTTCTGACTACCTGCCTTTTGGTTAATGGTTAACCACTTGACAATCCAGGGTTCCTATCACATTTATAATGCCCCTAAAAGATCACATAATTTTCAGTTTTGCTGGCTTTTGAGTTTTATAAAAATGGTATCTTACTATATATATAATTCTTCTGAGAATTACTTTTCTCACTTAACATTGTTTCAAAGATCCACCCATATTTCTGCGTGTAGAGGAGTTCATTCATTTTCTAATAAAATTCCATTTTATGAATGTACTGCAATTCGTTAATCTCTTTTCCTATTGATGGATATTTGGGTTGTTTCCAGCTTTTGCTATTATGGACATTGCCTGTCTGAACTTTCTTGTATATATTTCCTGAAGCGCACCTACCAGGGTTTCTCTAGGGTATATACTAGGAGTGGAGCTGCTGGGTCATGAGGTAGGTGTGGGTTTAGCTTCACAACATAACATCGAATTGTTTCCAAAGTTGTTGAACAAAATTACATTGCTACCAAGTATACAGCATTTTCTTTGTTCCACATCCTCAACACTTGTATTGTCGACTCTAATTTTTGCCAAAGCTGTTATGTATAATTTGTATCCATGAACAATCTACAAACCTCCCTGAAGTTATTTATATTTTCAGTCTATGTATCTTCTTGGGGATAAAAGTTTCCATATGTTTACTATTTGCTGTGTAAAAGTATTTTTTATTCTAGCCCAGAAGGGAATTTGAGGTATTTTTGAGAGTTTTGACTTTGTGTCCAGACTAGCTTGGTTCTTTCCATTGGTCAACAAGAACAATAACAAATGTATGGAAAACTAATCATAGCAGCTGCTTTGGCTGTATTATGCTAAAAGGGTTACACTTTTCCCTTCTGCTGACCTCCTGGGTATCAGGACTTCGTTCTGCACTTAAAAAAATGTGTTAAAGGGGAATATAGGGTGGAGAGGAGTGTGCTGTTTCATTAGGGAGACAGCAACTAGGAGTATATGGCAAGGTGTATATAAATTTTTGTATGAGAGACTGACTTGATTTGTAAACTTTCACTTAAAGCACAATTTAAAAAAATGTGTTAAGCATATCAATTATTGGCCAAAAAAAATTTTTTTTAAGTAAATATAAAAATCTCCAAATGAAAACCACAGAGATGAATGGATAGTAACTGGGTAAAGAAGAAGAGAAGATGCAGGGATGATAGGAAAAGTGGGAAAGAAGGCAACTATTAGGCTGTGGGTTTAAACAAATAATGTGATCAAGTGTTTGGTCTGTGATAACGCAGTGTGCTGAGCTTCAGTTCAAAAGCAGATTGATATAAGTTATTTTAATTTCTCCTACTACCCTCTCTTGGAAATCAGCATGGAATTAGTCCTGTTTTGCAGGACTTGTCTACAGCATCAGGGAAGACTCAGAATTCTACCTTTTATTCTGGCTGTAGCAGGAAAGGTAGTTCATATGAGTTCATGAGCATGAAGAGTGACTTATGCCTCCAGATATATTCTCCTTAGTTACTAATGATGTTAGCAACTCTAACATATCACTGAACTACCTATGTGGATTTCTGAGGTCTAATTTCACTGTCTGCCTCTTTAGTGAAGCATTGGGGCTGGGCCACCAGCCTTTCCCAGTGTGGGCTAGGCCATTGCTGACCTTCTGTAGTCTCTCCACCTCATTCCCTTAGCTGCTGCTGTAGCCTTCTTGCGAACCTCCATCATTCCTTTGGAAAGCCCTAGCATCTGCTTGAAACCAGGGCAATAGCGGTAATGGAATCTTCCCTTTTGAGTTTTGCTCTGATTTCATTTTACAGATGAGAAAATTGAAACATAGCTAATTTGGGAAGATTTGTTCAAGTTTGTTCAGTAAGGACAGGGGTCTTTAATGTTGGATCCAGTGTAATAGTTACAGGTACATGCAGAACAACTTGCCAATTCACAGTGATAAGCACATTGTTCTCCCAGAACACGCTGTACTTGACTTGAGATGCCAACCAGTATCTGAGTTCATGCCATTCCAGCTGGTCATCGGTGACTACATCAACCAATGCACCTCTTATTCCCACATGCTTTGTCAGGCAAAGGTGTCATCAGGCTTGCTTTCCACATTTCAGCCCTGCTCTAGAACTGCAGGGCTGGTAACCTGAGGTTTAAAAATATGAAGTGTTGCTGACTTTTTAGTTCTGCATGTGTGGTATGTGCTTCATATATGCTCTGTGTAATTGTTAACTCAGTGTATTACTTTCCAGGTTCTTCTCTTTGGGTTAACTGTCCTCTAAACTTAGAAACCTCTGTGTTCCAGGGAACCCAGCAGAGTGAAGAACAAAATGAAATTTAAGGCAATGTAGTTAACAGGTCAAATAATTAAAAGTCCTGACCACTCATCATTTGAAATATTACTTAGCTTTGCTGGGTCTCCATTTCTCTGATGTGAAGGAAGGAAATACCAATAATACATGCCTTTGCCCAGCTCACAGATTTGTTGTAAAGTTCGTATGATATTATTATAGGGAAAGTATTTATAATCTGTAAAGTGTTGCACTTACAGAAGGTACTGTTCTTTAAATGGTTGTGAGCTGGGTTTTCAATAGAAAATTTCTTGGGTGGCAAGCTGTTAAGAACAGTTTATAAATTTCATTCTTTCTGAGTTAAAAATCTCTTTTTATCTTTTTGGAATGACAAACCACACTGGTTGGAATCAGAATTTTTTTTTTTTAATCAAATGCCATATGTACTGTTTTATCATAGGATATATCCTTGGATGGACCATCTCAAAGTGGAGGCGGGGATGTCTGTCTTAAGCACGTTTTCTTATTAAGCACGTCTACCATGTGAATTGGTTTGACCTTAGTCATTGGTATTTTCACTAAAATAATGGTTTCTCTGTTCATTTTTCAACATCACTCTTCAATTTCTCCTTTCCTGTCTTCTATTAATGAGGAGGCATTAATAGGACAGTAGATAAATCATGAGAAAATTGACAATAAGCAGAAACAAATATTCTATGAATCAATGGATAGATTTTTCAAAGCTATCTTGCTCTATGAGAATAATGACCAAATTGAAATGGTTTTGAACTGTATTGTTCATGAGCCTTTCTTCCTCCCTAAACTATATGCTGTCCTGCGGTGGAGGGCGCGGGGAGGTGTGCCATCTCTTTTACATTTATATCTCCCCAGCATTTATTAGCAGTGTCTGCTTCTTAACAGGTGCTCATTAGATGCCTGTTGAAACCAGTGGCGTTTGGCATGACTTGGTTTAGGACATAACTTAGGAAGAGGCTATTCTGTGTTTTCAATAGCTAGAGTTTTAGCCATATTCAGGACCAGAATATAAAATTAGAAAAAATAATTTTCCACCCTTCTGATATCCTTGGTCCTCACTGTTCCAAACAACACGCAGTTGATTTCTGTTGTTGAATCACATGCAGGAATCTCAATAGATAACTGATTTATTGAGTTATTACTTTGGGCCAGCACTGTTCTCAGTGCTTTAGATGAGTTAACTCATTTGATCAACTATGTAGTAGGTACTTTTATTGTCTTGATTTTATACATGTGGCAATAGATGGAGATCTGCATACCTTTCCCAAGGCGATTTATACAACTTTTCTAAGATCACAGTTCTAGTTAAGTGACAAAACAAAGATTTACACCTAGGAAGTCTGGTGTCTTTGTCCATGTTCCTAGCCACTAGACAATATTTCCTCTTAGCTATGCAGACAGAAGAGCCCTGGTGAGCGGTCATGGAAAAAGAGGCAGTAAAGCTGGGTGGTGCATCACCTGGGATAGGGATGAGGTAGTGCCCAGTGCCTGGCCTGGGTGCCCTGTGGGGTGGGGCTAGTCTGGGAGCAGTGTCTCCATCCCTGTGGCATGTTTCTCAACCCTGGTGACCAGAGACATCTGTGACCCAGCTAAATGGACTAGCCAGTGATTTCAGTTAGTACCACCAGCCAGGCTGCCCTTCCTTTCCCCACATGCTCTTCTTTAATTGGTGCAGATATAATTGAAAGATGACATTGTGCAAATAATATAGTTACAAATAAGAAAATTGTACAGCATTCAACAGAATGGAAAGGTTGGCTTCAACCAGAGCAGTTGGTTCTTAGTGACTACTGTTGCTACTTAATCTGTACACGTACAGAGTTTTGTTGAATTGATTAAGGAAACTCCTGAAGCTGTTGTTGGAACAAGTCCTTCAGTGGTCCAGGCTTTTTACAGCTACTTATAGAAAATATTAAGATGTGATTCAAAGCTATTGGAGAGGAGAGCGTCTGTGAATGACTTCTAGCAATGAATTATTTACTCATTTACCTGACTTAAAATTCTTTGTATACACACTGAATTCTTCTCAATGATAGCCTAACTCACGTCACGTTCGAATCCAAAGCCTTGTATGTGGAAACATACAGAAATAGTGGAAGACAGTAGTAAAACCTTAGTCTTCTTTGTTGAGTGTGCTGTGAAGTAAGTAGGGTATTAAGTCTACAGTCTTAGAAATAAATGAGTGAACGAAAGGAGGCAATCTCATCTCCATATCCTCCGTAGAGATCTCCATTGTGTAAATTGGTTGCTTTTCCAAAGGTCTTTTCTATGCTGATTATTATGAATTCAGAAAAGCTTTCTTTAGAAACAACATTAGAAGTTGCAGATAGGCTCCCAGGCTAACCCACAAAAGAGGGTGTAACTGAAATGCTACATATTTGTGGTGGAAAAAGAAAATAATACTGTTGAAATATCCTAGTAAAATTTAATAAGAAATTATTTCTTTATTTCAAAAGCAGATGCTTCAAAGGAAGACGAGGAACGTTGATGCGAGAAGTAGATTTTCTGAGATATGATTAACGACGTGAATAGTAAACCATAGAGAAAAAGCTAGAGATTACTTTGAATGGTTTCCTCCCGTGCCCCCATCCTTCCACACAAGGGACAAGAAGGGTTGTTGTTAGTTGCTAACGAGTTCTGAGTCATGGTGGCTCCGTGTGTTACAGAGTAGAACTGCTCCATAGGGCTTTCTTGGCTGTAATCTTAACAAAAGCAGGTTGGCAGGCCTTTTGTTTCGTGGTACTGCCTGATAAGTTAGAACCACCAACTTTTAGGTTAGCATTCATACTGCCTAGGGAGGGGATGGGAAAGATTTTGTTACTCACATTCCCTGACCCAGTCACCAAGTGGCACTGTCAGACCGGAACAGCACAGATGCTGACCAGTTAAGAAAAGAGAAAAGCAGAAGGTGTGGAGCCCTGGTGGTGCAGTGGTTTAGCGTTTGGCTGCTAACCCCAAGGACGGTAGTTTGAATCCACCAGCCACTCCTCGAGAACCCTGTGGGGCTGTTCTACTCTGTCCTATACAGTCGCTATAGGGTCACTATGAGTCAGAATCAACTCAAAGGCAATGGGTTTTGGTTTGACCTGTTAAATTAGGGTGACCATATAGTTTGTCATGGAGCCTGGAACACTTAAGAGTAAAAGGAGCATTATTAATAATTATCCCAGGACAATAGGGATAAATCACAAGTGTCCCAGGCAAATCTAGACATCTGATCCCTTCATTACACGCAAAATGCTAAATTTCTCACTTAGGCCCCACCAACCTATTGCCATCGTGTCAATTCCGACTCATAGTGACCCTATAGGATGGAGTAGAACTGCCCCATAGGGTTGCCAAGGCTGTAAATCTTCATGAAAACAGACTGCCACATCTTTCTCCCGATTCAATTAACAGTTGAGCACTTAACCACTGTGCCACCAGGGCTCTTTCTCACTTAAGTAGTGTCTTAGTCATCTAGTGCTGCTGTAACAAATTCCACAAGTAGATGGCTTTAACAAAGAGAAATTAATTTTTTCACAGTCTAGGCTAGCGGAAACCCTGGTGGCATAGTGGTGAAGTGCTACGGCTGCTAACCAAAGGGTCGGCAGTTCGAATCTGCCAGGCGCTCCTTGGAAACTCTATGGGGCAGTTCTACTCTGTCCTATAGGGTTGCTATGACTCAACAGCGCTGGGTTTGGGTTTTTTTTGTTTTGTTTTAGTAGGCTACCAGTCCAAATTCAGGGTGTCAGCTCCAGGGGAAGGCTTTCTGTCTCTGTAGGCTCTGGGGGACGATCTTATCATCAGTCTTCCCCTGGACTAGGAGCTTCTCCGTGCAGTAACCCCAGGTCCAAAGGACATGCTCTGCTTCTTTCTTGGTGGTATGAGGTCCCCACTCTCTGCTTGCTTCCCTTTCCTTTTATCTCTTGTAAGATAAAAGGTGGTGCAGGCCACGTTCCACGGAAACTCTCTTTACATTGGATCAGGGATATTACCTTAGTAAAGGTGTTACAATCCTACCCTAATCCTCTTTAAAATTACAATCGCAAAATGAAGGACAACCACACAATTCTGGGAATCATGGCCTAACCAAGTTGACACATATTTTGGGGGGACATAATTTAATCCATGACAGGTAGGGAATAGTAAAAATGCTCCTGTTGAACTTACTGCTACTATTGATCAGCCAGGTGCAGGTCTGTTAGGATCTTCGAGGAGAGAACCACAAGCAGCTAAGGACAATAGTGAAGGGGAGGCTGTTTTTCACTCAAAAGAAAGCAGATTGCTGTAGGTCTGTGGTGAACGGGAAGAGGATACACTATAGAGCTTCAAATTTCCTGACCTTTCATTTTTATGGCCATTTGAATATGTAGGATAGAAATTTATCTGGCAGAATGAGTAATGCTTGGGTGTCTGCCTGGTTTGGGTGTTGTTAGTACGGTTGTACGGATGCTTACAAACGTACTGACAATAATATGTATGTATTACAAGAGAAAGTATGAATATCCATTTCTGTACATCTCAGAGTTCAGTCCCATGATGAAATACAAACAGAAGAACAAAAACGGCCTGCTTTAGAGATTTCTAGGGGGCAGAGCCATGTGCTTAGGGCTTTTCAAACCAGATAATGCCAAAGGGGGTGGTGAGGCTTGTGAAATAAATTGAATTATCAAATATCTGCTTTGACCTGATGCCCTATTTTGCCAACACACACATACACATATACAAGGCGCCATCGAGTCGATTCCAACTCATGTGTCAGAGCAGAACTGTGCTCCAAAGGGTTTTCAATGGCTGATTTTTCAGAAGTAGCTCACCAGGCCTTTCTTCCCAGGCACCTCTGGGTAGACTTGAACTTGCAACATTTCAGGTAGCAGCTGAGCCAATTAACTGTTCGCACAATCCAAGGATGCCATTAACATGCCAAGAAATTAGACAAATAGATTTCTACGGTGGGGGAGAATAATCTCAATATTTTCTAAAGAGAATCATTAAACCTAAAGAGAAATTTGCACTACTAAGCTTAGAAGCAAGTTAACTAAAAGATCAACTTTCTCAACCAGCTCATGGAAAGGATAAACGACATGCATAATTCAAAATGGCAGCTAATGAATATTCTCTTTATGTTTTAGAATATGTTATTAATTTTTGGTTGCCTGTTTAACCTCCTAACTGTTTTGTTTAGGTGAGCATTAATTAGATTAATAGACTACAAAGTAGAGAGATGTATGTGTTTGTTGTACAGAGGAGGAAAGGTACTCAAAAGCTTAGAGGCAGATGATGGAAGTCCATCTGGTATGTAAAAGTCTGATAAGGATGTGCCACACACAGGTAATTCAGAATCAAGTAGATAGAATTGTCATATTGCTCTGTAGCCACCCATTCACTTTAGAATGTTACAAACTTAGAATTTCTTTCTGACTCTGAAAAGGGCTGTTCATCTGTATTCTGGGGACATGGCATTATGGTTTATTTTATGGAAAATGTATGCTGGGTGTTACAAGATTTTTGCCAAGCCCAAATTACATAGGTAAGGGACAGTGGTTAAGGACCTGTGTGGTGTTACACATGCATGTTAGGCTGCCCGTTCTCACGGATTCCCATTATGACCTGCCTACTGCAAGCAGGCATGACAACCTCAGGTTGTTTTTGCTTTGCGAAAAGACCAGAAAAGATTCTTTGAGAGAATGGAATGATCTCTTTGCACAAACATACTTTGATCAATTATTATGTTTTATGCTCCAACGGCCATTCTTATTTTATGACTGCGGTAACTAATGGATGGAATAACGCACACCTGCTACCCTGCAGAGCTCCAAATTATGTCAAAGTCCAACAATGCCTGCTGCTTGTTGCCATGCTACTCAGTTATATATGGGCCTTATGTTTTCCCTAATTGAGTTCTTTTTATGAACAGGTGTTCAGTTAATGGGAGAAACAGAGTTTGTGCAGCTTCCGCCCACTCATTCACATCACAAAATAATTGAGTAGGACAGATACACTAGAAAGTCCACCTAAGGGATAAAGTCCACCGAGGAGATAGCTCTGGCTCCGTGGTAGATCACTTCTCTGAGCAGCAGGCATCATAATGTTGCAGAAAGAGACTGTCTGGAGCTTCAGAAGATCGGCACTCTCCTTCTAGCTCTATCACTTATTCTCCAAGTGACTTAGGGCAACTCAGTCTCTTTGGACCTCCATTTCTTCATCTACAATTGAAGCTATAACCCTATCCAACTTTCTCACAGGCTGGTTGTAAGTATTCAATGAGATAGAGTATGTTTATGAATGTACTGTAAATTATAAAACACTATATAAATAAAAGGTACCACTGTTAAGGTTCTAATCCAGCTTTCCAATGACTCAGGATATAATGTTGGGCACCTGAATGGCAGCAGGTTTTGCAATCGTGAAGATGGCGAAACACTTTAGAAACTTCACTCAACCTCATAACTCACTAGATCTCATAGAACACATCATTTACCTCTTCCAGGCAATCAATGACCAATACGAAGAAACGAAATGCTCCTAGAATTGACTAGCCTGAGTGTCAGAAAATGACATTGAGAAGGGGAAATCACTGAGATCACCCTCTTTAAGTTCCAGAAAATTATTCCTGTCACTTGATCTCTTGTAAAAGAACTTGGAGAAGCTTCTAAATGTTTGAAATACTATATCAGAACCTTTGATATCATATGTCTCCATTTAGACAACTCAGTATTCCATGTTGCTTAAAGAAAATGTTGGCCATCCAGCCTGCCCTTTTTCCTTCCCTTGTCTCCCACCAACAAGAGCTACTGCCTCCTTTAGGATACTAGAGCATATATATGAGGGTATTCACTGCAGCACCATTTGTGAGAATTGAAGGCAACAGAAATGTCTAACACTGAAGAATTAGATGAGTAAAAAGCACATATATATAATGGGCTATTAATAAGAAGTTAGGAATAATGCGTAAGAGCTATAATCAACAACATAGGTAGATCTTAAAAATATAGTGTTGAGTTGAGAGAGAAAGAAAACAATAAACGAAAAAAAACCCTAAAAAATTAAAAGAATGATGGACCGCCCTATCTTTTAGTGCTTGTCTTATATAATTCTTTCCATCGTATTTTTTGCACTATGAGGAAATACTTCGTGACTCACTTAAAATCCTTCATGTTGCAGCCTCCACCAATCTCTGGCCTTGATTTTTTTCCTTCAAAGGACAAGGTGAATTTCCCTCAAAGGACAAGAATGTCATTGATGTCGATGACTAACCCCCATGCTTTTGAATGTCATCATTAAATAGCTTTTTGACCTTCTCTTGTCCAAGTTAAATAACATCAAGTCTTTTTGCTGCTCCTTGTAGATCTGATTTTACTGTTGTAAACTTGTATTGGGGAGTCTCTGGGTGGTGCAAATAGTTAATGAACTCCACAGCTAACCAAAAGGTTGGAGAGTTGAGTCCACCCTGAGGCACCTTGGAAGAAAGGTCTGGTAATCTACTTCTGAAAAATTAGCCATCGAGAATCCTATGGAGCACAGTTCTACTCTGACACACATGGGGTTACCATGAATCCGAGACAACCTGATGCCAACTGGTGGTTTTTACTTGTTTTGGGGACTATCTTTGAGCTAGTTCCAAGGACTTTTAAATTGTGGAGCCCTGAACCAGATACAATGTGCTAACGAAAGGGGGCAGGAGGGTTCAGGGGGGTGACCTCATGCTTTCTTCACTCCTGCTTCATAAATCTTAGCCTTAGCCATCTCCAAAGGATGTTATTCTACTTCCCAGTAAGAGTGTGAAGAATGAATAATAAAATGATAGACATTTTCCAGGCATAAGTTAATGAATTTAAGTTTTTCTATAAAACAGATTTTACTCCTGGACACCAGTAGGCTAGAAGTTTTAGAAAGGGCTAAGGGGACATAAGAACTAGGGAAGATGGTTTGTGTAAATTTCCTTAGTGGGAAACCATGCAGGAAGGAAATGAAAGCACATCAACAAAGACTAGACTATCTAGGCAGATCTGTCACAACCTTAAGAGTTCCCGGAAACTCCTGTTATGATCCGTCTGCTACAATGACTGCCGTTGATTTCCTGCCTATGAACATTGAGAGATGAGAAGTGATCAATGTCTATCTTGGGTTTTGCTTTGTTTTGATTTTTTAACAGAGTGGCTCACTCTGTTCATGAGAGTAGTTCATACAAATCTGGCAAGTTTTCATGTTGGGTCACATTTTATCAAAACCACTAGAGACAAATTACAAAAAATTATATAAACCAGTTGCCATGGAGCCAACTTCTACTCACGGTGACCCCATGTGTGTCAGAGCAGAACTGTACTTTCAATGGCTGATTTTTCAGAAGTAGATTGCCAGGCTTTTCTTCCTAGACATCTCTGGGTAGACTTGAACCTCCAACCTTTTGGTTAGCAGCAGAGTGCATTACCCATTTGAACCACCCAGGGACTCCATTAATTACATGGAGATGAGTGAAAACTAACTTTCCTACTTTTAAGAGAATTCCTATCACTGCCCAAACATGGCCACAAGCTAACAAGAGCCCAAGACAGATATCAGAGTAACTTGACCTTGTGATTAATAATTCCTTGAACTCTCAGCATTCACACTAAACTTTTTGGTAAGCCAAGATAAACGAGCCAGTTGTTAGCGTGGGCAGCATGATGCGATGTTTCCCACAGGGAACCTGAATCACAGGGGGAGTCGGTGCTTTGGCGCAATGGCCAGAACGAGGGTGAGGAAACGAGTTCCAGAGCCAGCTCAGCCATCAACTAACCCTGAGATTCCAGGCCTGTCACTTTACTCTCTTATACCCTTATCTATTGTGTTTACATTGTTGCCGTTGGGTGCTGTAGAGCGGATTCTGACTCATAGCAACTCCATTTGTGACCCAGTAGAGCTGCTCCATAGGGATCTCTTGGGTGTAATCTTTACGGAAGCAGATCATCTAGGTCTTTCTCTGGCTTTGAACCGACAACCTATTGGTTAGAGGTGGAGCAATTAACCACCGTGCCACCAAGGCTCCATTGTATTCATAGGGTGACCATGTGACTTATTACTCAGACCAGGTATTTTTGAGAGTGAGAGGAGGTGCTACTAACCATCCTACCGAGGCCACAAATTTTTAGGTTCCTTCCTATTACAAAATTCTATCACAGCTGAGTTAGAGCTGAAAATGCAACCCAGGTTCTTGACTGCCAGACCTGTACTCTGCTTCCTTGGCTGGGCTGTCTTCTGCCAGGACTTGCCTACACTGGAAAGTTCTGTGGTAGAGTATTGGCATCTTGCTAAAAGATAGGTGCAGCCGCTTTCCCTGCCTATGAAAAGGACAGCCTGACTTGCACCTGTTAGGTCACGTACACACATACCACAAATTCCATGGTTGTTCAGAGCCAACAGCACTGGAACCCCAAATTCATATCCGAGTCCCTGAAAGCAGGGATGGCCAGGAAGACAGCATATGAATATACCCCCTCATTCAAGAGAATCCATTCTATTCACAGTCTCGGGCTTGTATGCATCTCTGTCAAGCCTGTTTCCCACCCTCACACCCAGGTGAGTAGGCGGAATAGATGTGGTCCAGGACAGAGGGTTCAGAGCTGCCCCCGGAGCCTCCGGTGTTGGATGTCAAATGGACAAGGAAAAAAAAAAATTCCTCTGGGCCATAGGCCACCCTTCTGCCAGCAATTTCATCTTTGCATAGCCTTTTCAATCCTCCCTATTTACTTGGCTTTTTAAGAGTCGGAGGAAGCCAAACAATAACAGCAAAAAAAAAATTAATCCAAGTTAGAGCATGACACGGCCTTAAAAAAAATGTCCAAGTGACACTTTGACCCAAGCCATTCCACACTGAGAATTTGGAAACAAAGGTGAGGGGGGAAACGTTCAAAGAAAAGTCATTCAAGGGAGGAAGAAATGCTGTCACATTTATACAAACCTATTTTATTAGCAGTGTAAATCTCTTCAAAAACTGCCTGAGAAACTCTGACTGGCAGGGAGAAGACACACGTGGCTTCCAAACAGTGGCATTCAAGCAGCCTTGGCGGCCCGATGACAACTGCATTTTACCCTTTCCCAGAGCCTGAGTCCCCTGGTGCTCACCTTCACCTGTGAGACCTGGCCTCCCCTCCTCACTGTTGCTCTCAGCAGTGAAGGTACTGCCAGCCACTGTACCAGCCTGCTGCCCAGTTGCCCTGGGCTCTGCCTGTAGGCTGTGCTCCTGGAGAAGCGAGGTTAATTATACACCCAGCATGCCCTACTTCAGAGGCAGAACATACCACATGCAGCTGCAATTTGCTGACTAGAGCTGCAGAGATCTTGGCTTTTCGAACGGGACAAAAGTGCTGTCGTGAGCCTAGGGTCACAGGGACTGAGGGGCTCCAGCACCCCACGGTACAGGACTAGGTCCCCAAGGGAGGGGGCCCCCGACACTAAGGCTGGCAGGCTGCTCTGCCGGTGTCAACCTTCTTCTGCTCCTGAGAAGGAATCAGGAAATATTTACAAAGCCGGGTGAGCAGAATTTCCTGATATTCTGTCTCCACTGAAGGAGCCCTGGTGGTGCAACCGATAAACACTGGGCCCCTAACCGAAAGGTTGACAGTTCAAACTCACCCAGCAGCTCCACAGAAGAAAGACCTGGCAATTTGCTTCTGTTAAGATTACTGACAAAAAAATTAAAAAAAAGAAACAATCTTGTTGGGCAGTTCTACTCTGCCACACAGGGTAGCTGTGAGTTGAAAATCGATGACACCCAACAACTATCTCCACCGTAGTCATGTTAAGGCGGCTTCTTTTCTCAGAATGGTAAATGAAAGGAGCCAAAGAATCAACTAATTCAGAAAAAGAAATCTACCAGAGCCCACAGTTGCCTACAGGATGAGAATCTAGAAGTTCTGCTGAAAACCCCCAATCTTGGTCTATTTTCTCCAGCAAGTTGCTTGCAATTCCCACCAGAAGGGATGCTACATTTTGCTTCAAACTTTGATTGTCCTGATTGCCCGGTTTTAAAGTTCAAATGGTAACTGTATATGCATAACATTTCAAAGAATTCCCACATTCATTATCTTGCTGGAACCTATTTAATATCCCAGGGATGGGCACAACTCATTAAACTAATATTGTGTACTAACTTCATAATTTTAGTCTTTCAGAGATTGATAAGCAAAGCCCTGAGGGAATGAGATCCCGGAAATGGCACGTTTGGATTGAAGGGGAGATGGGAAAACAACCAAAGCAAGGTCAGCTGTCCAAAAGCTGATGAAGCACTGTGGTCCCGCACCCACTTCTACACCCACACCAGTACTCAGGAGAAGGTGAAGGACAGACAGGAAGGGTGGAAGTCACAAAGACAAACTTCACCCACTCAAGATTTTGCCTGGGGCTGGCCTGGAAATCATAAAGAAAAGGCCCTGTGGTGTCAAATTGACCCATCCCAGTGCTGAGAAGTCACCATATTTCCTGAAAAAACAACTTGGCTGTTCCCCAGAGCAGGGTGCTTGGTGTATCTGCTGTGATTCTTTTCAGTACTTACAATCCTCTTGCTTATAGCAAATATTATGTGGGGAACAAAAAGGAGCTTCAGTTTTGAAACATCCCTTCTCACCATGGCTTCTCCCCAGTTAGCGTATTCCTCAAATAATGCAACTTTGAGCTCTCTGAGTAATTCCACCACCTTCCACCCTGGAGCATGTCTGTGTTCCAAGAACTCCCTTGAGATACCACAGATAACCTACTCTAACTAGAGTTGGAAGGTTGGTTTTGAGGACCCAGAAATGACAGTCTCAGGGTCCCTCTTCCTCCAAGCTCCTGTTGCATGTGCTCCCTGGGCTTTCCTGAGAGTTGGTGCCCACGGGGCGAGGGGCAGACTGCATCCTCTCTCTGGGCCTTGGTGTGCTCGTCTGTCAAATGAGGGCTTTAGGTTTCACTGGTTCTCAACCCTCGCTGCACACTAGAATCACCTAAAAAAAACCAAACCTGTTGCCAATGAGCTGATTCCGACTCACAGTGACTCTGTAATACAAAATAGAACTGCCTCATAGGGTTTCCAAGGCTGTAATCTTTACGGAAGCGGACTGCCACATCTTTTTCCCAGAGAGTGGCTGGTGGGTTCAAACTGCCTACCCTTTGGGTTAGTAGCCCAGCACTTAGCCACTCCATCACCAGGGTTCCTCTAGAATATCACTTGGAGAGCCTTAAAAAAGCCAAAACCAGGGTGGCACACCCAGAGATTCTGATTTAACTTGTCTGGAGTGGGGCCCTGTGACTTTTTTTTTTTCCAAAGGTCTCCAGGTTTGACAACCACCAGGTTAGAGGGTCTCTGGGGACCCTTCCAGCTCAATAAATTCTGGTCCCTGCTCTTTATTTATTTAAATTTCCCCAGAAAGTAGTCATTTTTTTATTTTCAGCATGTTGCATAAGCTTATTTTTAGAAGTGCTTTTAATTATTAAAACAATGTATTATTAAAGTGCTGTTTGTTGGGATACAGTTGGCATATTATAAACTGCACATTTAAAATGTATAATTTGATAAGTTTTGACATATGAGAAGTTGTCACCACAGTCAAGGTAGTGAACATGTCCTGCACCCTCAAAAGTCTCCTGTGTTGCTTGGCGATCTCTCCTTCAGGCCCCTAACCCCCCCCCCCCATATCCCTACCTAGACAACCACTGATCTCTTTTCTGTTACTAGAGATTTATTTGCATCTTCTATATTTTTATAGAAATGGGATCATACAGTGTGTGGCTTCTTAACAAAACCAAACCAGTTACTGCAGAGTCCGTTCTGACTCATGGCGACCCCATGTGTGACAAAGTAGAACTGCGCATTCCATGGAGTTTTCAGTGGCTGGTTTTTCGGAAGTAGATGGCCACACTTTTCTTGTGAGGCACCTCTGGGTGGTCTCAAACTGCCAACCTTTCTTACTCTGCTTCATTTGTGTCTGTACTTTAAATTTTGAGCTCTTTAAGAACAGGAGCCACCTTTTATTTCTTTTCTCTTCCTCCCCACTCTTCCAATTTATCTTTGCTCTGAAAACCAAACCAAACCCACTGCCGTCGAGTCGATTCCAGCCCATAGCGACCCTATAGGACAGAGCAGAAACGCCGTGTACAGTTTCCAAGGAGCACCTGGTGGATTTGAACTGCCGACCTTTTGGTTAGCAGCCATAGCTCTTAACCACTACACCACCAGGGTTTCCTCTTTGCTCAGAGAAGGTCTTTAATCATAATTTGCTTGATTGAAATAATACCTTTCTGACCTTATGGTTGAGTTTTAGTTTGGTGGCCAAAAAATGGCTGCAGTGTTGAGTTTTAATCCCCCACTATTTTTTCTGCAGGTTCCTCACTTAGCAGCCTCCGCTCAGTTACAAAAAAAAAAAAAAAGAAAGAAAAAGCTTTAGCTTAAACCAGAGGTCTTAATTTAGGGTTTTTGGACTCCTAGCTGTCCAGCAGATGAGCTTCGAGGTGTGTATAAACATGTGGGGAAGGTGTTACCTGGGAAAAGGCCCTTGGCTGCTTTCTCCAGATTCTTTTCTTAAAAGGCTCCTTGACCCAAAAGGATGAACTGAATTAATGTAACGCTCTGTTCCTTACTGTAATCCTACATGCTTTTTATATATACAAAAAAAAAAAGCCAAACTTGTTGCCGAGGAGTCAATTCCAACTCGTAGGGACCCTATAGGACAGAGTAGAATCACCCCATAAAGTACCCAAGGAGTGCCTGGTGGATTTGAACCACCAACTTTTGGTTAGCAGCTGAACTCTTAACCACTACACCACCAGGGTTATGGATGTGATATCTAATTACAAAGTCTCTACCATCTACCGCCCACCCTCTCCTCATCCCCTTCCCAGTCTCTCGCTCCTCCCCAGTACCTTCATTTGTTCTTAGCCTGCCCTTGGTCACACTTGACCCTACTTAGCTAAATCAGTGAGGGTCCTCTCTAGGGGCAGTGCTACTTGAGGGGGAACTTTTTGCATTCCTCCTCTCTTAAGACCTTCTCACCTAAGCTACGTGGTATATTGTGGCTTTTAAGTCAATGACTCTTATGCCACTTTGCTTAACAGTTTACCCTAGACGCTGTTGTGCTCAAATATCACGAACCTTCATTTCCTCAAAGCCCCAGGGCACAGGAACTCCCTTTCATCTTAAACAAAATCAATATTTTCATTGTTATAAATGGTAAGTATCAAGAGAACCAGAAATAATAAAAAGATTGCAAATTCACAATTAAGTTTTTTTTTGGTCAGGTCAGAGAGGCCTCCCTTCCTCCCCCGCATGGCACACAACATACATTTTTAAGTGATATCGCGTCTGATTTTAGATAAGAGGGGACGATACAGAACAGCATTAGCCAGCTTCTAAATGATAAAATCATATGCATCGGGCAGAGTCACTCAAGTGCTGGTTGCAAACAGTCCTTCAGAAATAGGAGAGAGCAAGAAAAACATCTCACCTCTTGCTCCAAATTCTACCTCAATCCCATGCAAGTCTGCAAGAGCTTGAGCCCTCACACCCAGCAGCGTTCCCTGGTCGCTGGCGTGGAGACCAGCTTTCAGTTTTTTACTCCCCCCTTTCACCTCTGCTGTTTTCCACCAGAGAGCAAATATGGTAATTTATAGCATCTTGGTCTCATTCCTACACAAATTCATTCCTCAGCACGTACGGTAAACTTTTGAAAATTACTTACCTAGAAGTGTCAAAAGCAAGCCCGGGTTTGGAAGCCACGCTCACAGATGCCAGCCTGTTTAAATAGCAGGGTTGGCTGACGCAGGCTGTTGATAGCGTGGTTATTTACGCTCGGGAGTGCACGCTCAAGCAAGGACCTGAAAAACCTGCAGCGTGGGCAGGACCAACACAACCGAAAGTATGCAGAGGTTACATCTCTCCTGGTTATTCAGGTTTGATATGGAGGCGGTGACTTCTATGAGTCGCCTGCAACTTTCTTATTACTATTTTCTCATCCCTGCCTTCTTTCTGAACCAAGTAAGACTCTTCTTCACTGAGATTGGATGAGAGAGATGCAGCTGAGGGAAGGGAAAGAAAAAGAGCACCCTGGACCCTTACACCGGCTTCCTTATTTTGAGCGGGTTTCCAGTTAGATGTTGCCTCATTTCAAAGCTTAAGCCTGGTGTGGTTGGTTTCACAGCTCTGTGGGCGAGATGCCAAGCTAAAAGCCTGGACCATTGCCCAATTAATGAAAAATTGTTTTCTTTCAGGCACAGAATGTACAAATAAAGAACAGTTAAAGGGAAGATTTGGGCTAGGATGATACAATTTTAGGTTTCCTTTTTTTTTTTTTTTTCAAAAACTCGTTTAATTTCTTGCCCCATATCTGCACTTTCCTCCTGCCCTCTTCTTCCTTTGTGAGAAAATTCCTATATGAGTTGAAAGATTCCCCATGGGTGCGCAAATAAAAAGCTAAGGTGAGTGAGGCTGTGGGAAGATGCCCTCCAAGTGGGAGAGCGGGATCAGTGACTCCGTGTGACCATCAGTGGAAATGAGAATATGCGTGTGGGTGTGGGGACCTGCTGAGCCGATGTTTATCTTTATTTTGTTAGATATAGCAGTTCATGGTCAATGGCAATAGTTAAACACATTAAGTGGGTATGATTTTGAGGGGATGAGGGAAGGGAGACAGGGTTTGATGAGATCATTTATGGGAGTATCTGCGTGTATTTGCTGGCATATAGTGCAAACTGGTAAGTGCCACCCAGATACACACACTCTGTAATTTTTCACTTCACTGGAGAAAGAAAAGGCCCCTTTGATTCTCTTGGGAACAGGGGTTGTATGTGAAAGAAGAGCACAATCGTTTAGAATATTTCTTTCGCTCTCAGAAAAGGGAGTAATGTTATAAAACATCTGTGGAAGAAAAGTAGACAGGGGGCCTAGCCTACCCCAACCTTGGTTACCAGAGGAATTCTTTTGTTTCCTGCCTAATTCATGGACTAGCTTCTGACTGTTCTATGGGAATATCTGGGTTCTTGCCTCCTGAGTTTCTTAAATGTAGGGTCTATGTTTTGTTCACCTTTTGCTACCCACAGTGCTTGGCACATATTATCATAACAATGACGATGATCTATGATCTTAGACAGACTATGTACCAGGCTCTGTGTAAAGCACTTTGCAGAGCGTTTGCTTGCTTATCTAATCCTCACAATAGCCCTATGAGTTAGATTTTTGTTATCTTCATTTTACAGGTGAGGAAACTAATACTCTGAAAGATTAAATAACTTTGCCAAGGTCACAATAATTGGTGGAGATGGAATTTAAATCCAGAGCTATCAGATTCCAGAGTTTGGGTTTACATTCAAGACTGGTTTGAACCAATATTTAGAAAGTTGCCTAAGAATGTTTCTACTTATCCTTATTCATTTATTCGTTTATCATCTTTATTCCAGAATATGATTTCCATGATGACAATGATGTTGTCTGCTTTCTTCATTCTTCTAATTCCAGTGCCCAGCACACTGCTTGGTGCATACTAGATGCTCAATAAATATGTGCTATTTGCTTAGTCTATAAATTCTTTCCAAGGCCATGCAACCCAATAGTCAGAGGGTCTGGCATGAGCAGAGTCTTGTCTCAATCGAGACACATGTCTTTTGCTCTTGGATAATGTGCTGGTGTCAAGCTATTTCATTTTATTTGGTGTATCATGGAGATGTGAAGCCCTGGTGGTGCAACGGCTAAGCACTCAGCTGCTATCCAAAAGGTTGGCAGTTCTAACCCACCAGTGGCTCCATGAGAGAAAATATCTGGCAATCTGTTCCCATAAAAATTACAGCCTAGGAGACCCTATTGGACAGTTCCACTCTGGCCTGTAGGGTTACTATGAATCAAAGTTGACTCAATAGCACACAACAACAAAATCATGGAGCTAAAACTAAAAGTGACTGAAACCATAAGAGCAGTTATCACTTAAGAACTCTGCAAGTAGGTAGTTTCAGGTTGTTCCCTGGTGCAATTATGGCACCAAGCACCTAGGTTTTTTCTATCTTCCATTTTATAGCCCTCAATGTGACAAAGTTACCACCCCTTATGGTGGCAAGGTGGCTGCAGTAGCTCCATGCATCATATCTTTAAACAAAAACATCAAGTCAGGTAGGAAGGGACATGGGCTTTCTCCTTAGTATCTCTCTTTTTTTAATTAGAAAGGTAAATCTTTCCAGAAGTAACTAATACACATCAGAGAAGCTGGCCTATCTGAAGAACACGGTATCAGGATTAGAGGAAGACTTATTAACAACCTGTGGTATGCAGATGACACAACCTTGCTTGCTGAAAATGAAGATTACTTGAAGCACTTACTGATGAAGGACAAAGACCACACCCTTCAGTATGCATTATGCCTGAACACGAAGGAAGCAAAAATCCTCACAACTGGATCAAGAAACACCACCATGATAAATGAAGAAATTGAAGTTGTCAATGATTTCATTCTTCTTGGATCAACAGTCAACATCCAACGAAGCAGGAGTCAGGAAATCAAAGGACATGTTGGATTGGGCAAATCTGCTGCAAAAGATCTGTTTAAAGTTTTAAAAAGCAAAGATGTCACTTTAATGAATAAGATGCGCCTGACCCAAGCCATGGTGTTTTCAGTGGCCTCGTATGCATTCGAAAGCTGAGCAATGAAAAAGGAAGACAGAAGAAGAATTGATGCACTCGAATTGTGGCATTGGCGAAGAATATTGAATGTGCTGTGAACTGCCAGAACAATGAACAAATCAATCTTAGAAGAAATATACAGAATGCTCCTTAGAAGTGAGTGTGGCGAGACTTTGGCTCACTTTCTTTGAACACATCATCAGGAAGGATCAATTGTTAGAAAGGGACATCATGGTTGGTAAAGTAGAGGGTCAGCAAAAACAAGGGAAACTCTCAATGAGATAAACTGACACCATAGCCAAAACAAAGGGCTCAAACATGCCTACGATCAAGACCAGGCAACATTTCATTCTATTATAGATAAGGTCTCGATGAGTTGGAACCAATCTGATGGCACCTAACAACAACAATAACAACTGCTAACGATTATAAGAAGAAGCCAGATTTTCCTACCTTTAGTCATCTTTGTGGCATTTATATGTGATGAGCAAAAAATAGTTAAACTCAAAACCCTAAGGTGTTGCAGCAAACAGGGGGGTTTGTTAGTGCTACGTATAGAAGGCAATGATATGTGAACAGTGGTGGAAACTACTCTCTTGCCAAAAGCTAGTGATCCCTCATCAGTGAGGTGCAGAGAGCAGCTGGACAAATAGGAAACGTGTGGGGTCAAACGATGGTACAGAGAGAGAGAAGTCATTCCTTGGGGGACGGAAAACTACCAAAGGTATTTTACAACGTTCACAGTGAAGGGTATCAGTCTTCTACTGGACAAAATCTGACCTGTACAAATACAAAATTAGCAACAGGATAGCCAGCATATAGAAACATACTTGCTGAAAGTTCTGCCCCCAAGGAATGAACTTGCAGAGAGACGGAGAATTATCTCTGCAGCCAGTGTGGAAGTTCTGACTCCCAGAGTGCCCTTCCTGACCCAACCTGGCTGGAATGTAGAACAGTGTGGGAGGCAGAAGAGGAATAGCAGGTGACAAAGAACGCAGACAATGAAGATGATGCCAACTGGCCAAGGATGGAGATGTTTCCCTCAGCCTTTCCTGGCCAAGGGTTTCACAAGTGCTCTGATGATGAGGGATTGGAAGTTAAAAAATAATCGCACCATGTTTTCTTTGTGGTTTGCTGTATACATAATACCATTAAGTCATCCTCTCGGTGGACTGTGTCTATTTCATTCTAAGCCTAGATTCTATCATGTTACATAATCCATTTGTTTTCCCTATGGAGTCCTAAGCTAGTTGAGGATTGAGAGTTAAGATGCTGTGGCACCATTACAGGAAGGTTTCTGGGTAAGGCTGTTCCACCTGGGTGTGGGCCATATTGCGTTTGCTCGTCTTCATTAGAACCAGAGTTTGTTCTCATTCCACTTAGTTTAGTCCAGGGTCTAGTGAACCACAGGGAGGTCATAAGCATTGTTTTCCTTCATGATCCCACCCATTTTATTGGTCATAGGAATTAGGGCCCTTAGTAATGGGTGGCATTACCCTAACTGTGGAACAAGGGAGGGATGAGGCACCTTTCTTCGCCCACGAGGGCCTTACTTTTCTCCCTCTGCATTAAGGTTCTGTTGCTGCTAGCAAGTGCTGCCCGAGAAGCAGCATGGTGACATTCTCCAGAGGGGTGGGGGTGGCGCCTCTCCCATGATGCTGCAGGTCAGGGCCACCCTGGCCTGACTGTAATCCCCTAACATACACGGTGAGGACAAAGAGTCTCCACACCCCTTTCAGGTGGCCCTGAAATTTCAGGGATGGGCCCTGTGCTTTTAGAAAGCACGGGGTAGGGAGCTGGGGAAAACGAACAAAATTCCTTTGGAAAAAACTTACTTGACTGAGAGTCACACCCAGGCTATCTGGTTCTACAGTCGTCCATGCTCCTAGCCACTGCACAGCACGGCCTCTGCAGCCACTTCTAGCAGTGTCTCATGAAGCCCCAGGAGGAAAAGCGGGGGTGGGGGGGCCTCTGGGCCCCAGCTCCCACCCTGCAAGATGCCCATGCCATGGGTTTTAGCTTGACACTTGACTTCTGTGAATGATTTCACTTGGGTGAAGAGAGAAAGAGGAAAGGAGCTCTAAGCTAACAAAAATATAAAGTGTGAAGATAGAGCACTCTCCCCCCAAAACTGTATGCTTGACATAGTGGAGAAGGAAAAAAATCAACTGTCCTCCAGTTGATTCCAACTCGTGGCAATCCCACGTGTGTCAGAGCAGAACTGTGCTCCGTCAGGCTTTCAGTGGCTGGTATTTTAGAAGTAGATCACCAGACCTTTCTTCTGTTGTGCCCCTGGGTAGACTTGAACCTCCAGCTTTTTGGTTAGCAGCGAAGAATGTTTACAACTTGCACCATGCAGGGACTCTGGAGAAAAAAATGGTTGAAAATAATTTAGGCTAAAATTGTGGATTAGCTGAAAGGAGAGAAGGAGTTTTGATTAGAAGCTATGTACCTTTTTCTTCCTCTCTCCTCTTCTGCACCCCAGAGGCACCAAGGTGAACTCACAATGTGACCATGGGAAGCTCACATCTCCTCTCCGTGCCTCAGTCCCCCCTGTTCTGTATAAGGTGTAAGTCCAACTGGATGGTCTCTCTAAGGTCCTTTCTGTTTTAATTAATTGACCTCCAAGTGGAGGGAGTCAGAAGCAGGTGGATGGGGGGAGGGCCAGATCAGTCTCAGGCGGAGGATGGCTACCTCCACTTAGGGCTGAGAGTGAGTCCGAATGCATAGGTACAACTTTACCAGCTGTTATAACATTGAAGCACTATACTTCCATAACCACTGGTAAATAGCCACTCCCCAAGCCTCCCAGGTCCTCTCCCACCACAACCTAGCCCTCCCCAGGGACTCCCCAGTTCTCCCAGGATCCAGCAACTAGAGGGATAACACTGGCACAGTGGTGGGGGGGGGGCGGGGGCTGGTACCAGGACTCTGCTGCAGCTACAACTCTTCACCCATAATGTCTGGTCAGTAACTCTGCCTTCCGCTGTAGTGCAGGGAGACATCCTGGAAGAGAAAGCCCTAACGGAGAGATGAAGGACGGAAAGATGGGAGGGAGGGATAGAGGGAGGGATGAAGAAAGGAGGAAGGGAGGAATGGAGGAAGGAAGGAAGAAGCAATTATAGGTCATCTTTGAAAAGGTTCTGATTTCTGCTTTTGGCAAAAATATGCTGTGGTCAGAATTGTTAACTAATCCAGTGAAGTTCTGCTTTGTGCATTTCAGCAAAACCCCGCCTCCTCTCTGAATATTTCTGTGACCAGGCCTTGACGGTGCAGTGGGAAATGATTTAAGGTCTCTTGTAAAATGCCTTCTGAAGTGGCATATTACATAGATGGTGATGCACGCTCTTGCATCGGGCTTTCACCTCCCTGGAAAGCTCGCTCCCAAACCTGTCTCTCCAGTGGGTTCTGAGGCATCCCTAAAAGGACGGGTGTTCTGGGTTGATCTTGCAAAACTGTTGTCCCTGACTTTGTTCTCTGACTCAGAGGAAAATGGACTCTGTGTCCTTCACGGTGCTGGCCAGTGAATGCCCCATCTGCCCTGGGTCAGATCTCAGGCTGGGACAATTCACAGTGGCTATAAAATTCAGAGAAAAGATTTTGGAGACAGTCTCTACCTGGTTCAGTGCTGAGGTGACCAACCATCCTGGCTTACCAGGAACTGTCCTGGTTTTGGAGTCCCTGGGTACACAAATGGTTAAGTGAATCCACACAGAGATGCTTCAGAAAAAAAGGCCTAGACATCCACTTCTGAAATGTCACAGCCATTGAGCAGCCTGTGGAGCACAGCTCTATTCTGAAGCCTGTGGGGTCACCATGAGTAGGAATCAAGTTGACAAGAACTAGTTTTTTGGTCCTGGTATCAGCAGTATCCTAGCTTTCTCAATTCACTTAACCAGTAATTTAACCACTTCAAGCCTTGGTTTCCTATCTGTGAAATGAGGATAATGATAGCATCCCCATACGATACTTTGAGGACTAAAGGAGGGTTGCCATTAGGGTTGCTAAGCATCCAGTGACTGGTAGCTCTTATACTGTCAGCCTCCCACTGAAAACGCACCCAAAATTGTTCAGGAAGAAGAGAGGACCATGTGGCAAAAATCATGTCTTTCTGCTTCTGTTCCAAGGAGTCAAAGATGGCTCCTCTCCACTTCCCCCACCCCCGCTGCCGTGTGTTTTGACTTTTTTAAGTGTAGATGTGGGACAGCACTTGAGGGTTCTGGAACACTCTTCAGAAAGCTTTGCAGGCCCTGGCTAATGCCGAAGGGTGGGTTAAGGGCTCTTCCAGTCCTGTGATTATGTGATTATGTGTAAATGGCAGAAGCAGCTGCCTGCTTGCAGAAGTCGCTTTTACCAACTACCATTTGGGAGTCACAAATAAGGGATTATGAAGCCTTTTCTTTTCAGCTTCTTTGTTGCCCCTCAGCTGTTGTCTGTACAGATTCTTAACTAATAGCCACGTTCTGAATGACCGTTTCCCAGTAACTACTGTTCCGTGGCTGAAAAAGGACAAAAAGTCAATGTTTTCAAAGGAATCTCTGGCAAGGCATTTGCAGTATAAGGGTGGTTTCACAGACATCTTAATCCCTGGCAGTGAAGCCTGAAGGCTGTCTTGGAGACTAAAGGCAGCAGGCAAGAACTCGTTAACAAAAGATTGGGGTGGGGGGGATTATTTATTCAAATGCCCTGATAAAAGGAGGCCTTAATCAAAGACACTATAGAAAACAAACCATAGGCAGATAGGGAATATTTGGAACACGAGGGTTTCAAAGGGAGCCAGGCTTTTTCTGAACAGAAGAAATTGACTGGGGGAAATGATCCTTCATAATTGAGCAGAGCTATGTCAACACGAACGACAGGAGGGGGCTCTCATTAGGAAGATGTTGAGGGTTGGGGTTTGTTCAGCAAGGCCAACTCCAAGAGCAAACACTGTCACCATCGGGCCCTCCCACTCCCCACCACAAGTGAAGTAAGAATCATTAGAATCAGTGCTAGATTCCGAGGGAAAGTAGAAGTCTTCAAACGTTGGAAAATTGACAATGCAAGGCTCTGGCATCAGGTCTAACTAACTTGTTTGTGTGTCCATGGCAACTGATGACACAACTTTGCAGAATTAGAACACTTTTCTGTATGGAGAGAAAAAAAGGACTCTCCCGTCTGGAATTTACTGATTTACATAAACATTAGTGTGATCAGTGGTTTCAACCCAGAAGGTCTGTCCTTCACATTTACATTCTAATTTAAGGATGGGGCAGAATGTTCACACTGACAAATTTTAGTGGCACTCAGAAATGCCCACCAGACTCTGGGGAAATCTGCAAAGTAGGTGTTTCTAGCTTACCAAACTCATCGTTTTTTTTTCCTGTGCCTTCCACCTTTTCCTGGAAAGATTAAATTCTGGAACAGTTAATTTAGAAAATAAATTTGATTATCAGGGTTAAGCAGTTTGCATTAGGGTATGTCCTGCTATTTATTGCTGCATAATAATTCACCCTAAAACTTAGTGGCTTAAATCAACAGCCATTATTTTTGTGCCTCTCCTGGTTTCCGTGGGTCAGGAATTCAAGGAGAGCTTGGTGGGGAAATTCTGCTTTGGGGTCCCTCATGCAGTTGCAATCAGACAGTGGCTGGAAATCAAGCAGCAAAGGGGCTGGAACAGCTGAGGTCGTGCTGGACATCTCTCTCTCTTCCTGTAGTCAGGTCCTCTCTATGGCGTCTCTCCACCTGGATTAGTTTGGGCTTCCTCACAGTATGGCGACCTTAGGATAGCTAAGGGCTCTAGTTCAAGTACTTCAGTTTCCAAGGCAGCATCTGCATCAACTTTGATGATTTGGCCTCAGAAGTCACATAGCTTCACTTCCACTGCTTTCTGTTGGTTACAAGTGAGTCACAAGCCCACCGAGATTCAAAAAGAAGGGAATTAGAAGGTTCTAGAAGAGCAATGGAGCAATGAGCGATGGGAGCATATTATTGTGGCCACCTTTGGAAAATACAACACCCCATAGGTATAAATTTCTGAAGATCGTAGCCTTTTAAGAAAATATTTGTGTCTTAAGAAAATAATATGTTAACCCAAGTGAATTTCTAAGTTAGTAGAATGAGTATTGAAGAACCTTGTGTTAACTGCTTCAATCCCTTCTTCTCCACATTGCCTCTGGTTCTTTCAGGTAGAACAATTGCATGTAATTTTTCCCATTTTCTAAAAGAAAGTTTTTTTGTTTTTTTTTTTAATGGTTTCTGAGAGTAAGAATGGAGGAGCAGGGCTCAATCACAGGTAAAAATTTCACATTTCATATTTGCTTTCTCCTCTTTGTGACCCTTGCCATTTTCTCTTGCCTCCTGAACACCTTCTTTAAATTTTAAGTATGAGGTTTTAATTAAGGTTATTAATTCCATTCATGTATTTTAGGATTGTTGTTGTTGTTGCTGTCGAGTTAGATTTTGACTCATGGTGACCCCATATGTGCAGAGTAGAACTGCTCCGTAGAGTTTTCAAGGCTGTGACTTTTCAGAAACAGATCTGAGTGGGTTTGAACTGCCAACATTCTGGCTAGTAGCCAAGAGCTTAACCATTTTCACCACCCAGACACCATTTTAGGATTAAATATCCTTTTATTAAAATGTAATTATGGGCCTCACCCTTTCCTAAATTTTCTATAGTCCTAACGCCCCTAGCTACATAATTTCAAGTTGCGTAGGGTTTTTCAAGACTTTATCCTCCTTTTAAACTAGGGCTTACCTACGCAGCAACCTAGGTTATGCAGGAGACTTAAAGAGCAATTTATCGACTTTGAGGTTTCGAGATTGTTCTCTCTCAACAGTATGCTGATGCTTTAAAATTTATATCCTTTGAATATGTAAAGTGAAGAGAAAAAAAGAAGGCCCATCTGGCTGCCTCATGAGAGAAGCCACAAGTCTTTGGCTTTCCTGCCTTAGCACTTATCTTGCACTTGTTTTTTTCAAAATATTGTTCAATCATTAAATAGCCAGTTCCCATTATATCTTTGGGAGATGTGAGAATTCTTGCCATTTTTAGCAAAGGAAATTAAAGTCGAAAGAACAAGACCAAGGGGACTGTTAGTTCAGGAACTAAAGCTTTGTCTCATGCGAGCCAATGGACAGGCTCTTGTGGCCATATCCCTTGCTCCTTTTGTCAGGAGCCAAATGCTCACTTTCTCCTTTACTGTGAAGTTATTGGAGAAGCGGGGTGAATCTCTACAAAGGTAAGCGTTAGCAGGTGCCCAGCGAACAAGGACAGTGCTGGGCAGATCCCACCAGGAGCAGGCTTGTTATTGCTGCTGTTGTTGTCATCTAGTCAGCCCCCAACTCATGGTGATGCCATGCACATGGAACAAAACGCTGCCCAGTCCTGAGCCATCCTCCGGATCAGCTGCAGATTAGGCTGTTATGATTCATATGGTTTTCATTGACTGATTTGCAGAGCAGATTACCAGGGCTTTCTTCCTAGTCTGTTTTGATCTAGAAGCTCTGCCGAAACCTGTTGGGTGCCATAGCAACATGCAAGCCTCCACTGACAGACGGGTGGTGGTTGAGCGTGGGGTGCGTTGGCCAGGGTCTCCTGCAGGGAGGGTAAGAACTGTACCACTGAACCACCAATGCCTTGGGCTTGTTATTAGTATTTGTAAAGCACCCCCTAGAAGCTTACAGAAATCTTAGGGGAAACCTTTGCGATGTGAAGCCCTGGGTCAACAGATGGGCATCCCAGGGCAATCTCATTTGTACCCACTAAATGGTGAGGTCTGGAAAATTTAGGTCACATGAACAATAATGAAAAAGGTGTGGGAGTAGCTCCTTCTAGTACGAAAAACTGTAATCTTCTTGATGATAAAATCTATTAGAAACAAAACAAAACAAAAAAAAACCCCAAACCCACAGTGGTTGAGTCAATTCTGACCCCTAGTGACCCTACAGGACAGAGTAGAACTGCCCCATAGGGTTTGTAAGGCTTTAAATCTTTACAGAAGCAAACTGCCACATCTTTCTCCTGCAGAACGGCTGGTGGCTTCGAATTCCTGATCTTTTTGGTTAGTAGCTGAGTGCTTTAACCACTGTGCCACCAGGGCTCCATTAGAAACAAGCCTTCTCTCTGATCTAGTCTTAATCTAATGAGCAATAATAGCAACCTTCAAGGACTTTTCTTAATTCTAGTAAGGTGCTAGAGGCAAAACTCCCAGGCATCCTACAAGCTGCCTCCCCAGGAAGACTGGGAGGCACCATAATTCCCCCTAGTGTCTGCAAAGCTCTCATCTTTCCTCTGGAGAGAAAAGACTGCATATAATTGGCTGGTCCTATTCCTGAGTGAGAAGTCACTGGGTGGTGCAAATGGTTAATGAGCTTAGCCTCTAACCAAAAGGTTGGAGGTTTGAGCCCACACGGAGGCACCTCAGAAGAAAGGCCAGGTAGTCTACTTCCAAAAAATCAGCCATTGGAAAATCCTATGGTTCTACTCTGATGCATGTGGGGTTGCCATGAGTCAGGGTCAACTTAACTCAAGGCATCTGGTGGTTTATTCCTAAATGGAGGGTGTTCAATGGCATACAAGTTATCTTATTTAAGGTGCCTGTTCAGATCGGTATTTTACTCTCAGGCAAGCCATTGAAGCAAAAAGCAGTTCTCCAAATCACATTTTCTCCTCTGAGCTACCGAGCAGATCCTTTCTCTGCTTTTAAATTTAGTCATTCATTTTAAAGCTGTGACTGGCTTTTCACTTGGCAGAGGCATAGCCGGTAAGGTAGGTTTTGCTTTGCTTATGTGATACTCATGTGAACTAGCATATGAGGTAGATCTCTTTCTAAGCAAGAATATAGGTTGAGGCTTGTCATTTTCATATCACAATGCCATCTTGGTTCTGCACACCTAAATTCTAAACATGTGGATTAAGCAGGCAGGTCTATTTTCAGAATCAGTCCTAGGGAATTCATCTTATTTCTCATTTTATCTTGGTCACTAGGAGTCTCAGAGCCAAATTTAGTGCTAAGTTTCACTAGGTATTCTTAGTTTAGGTTTTCAGGTATAATTATCTCTTTTCTTCTCTCTCCTTCACATACCCTTATTCTTTATCCGTATCTTAATGATTTTGTTTAAGGTTTTTTACTGTAAGCTGCCTCAAATATTTTTAAAAAATAATTTAAGCTCAAAGCCTGGCTGTCATCCCTGACCCCTCCCTTTCTCTCGCCCCCAGTTTTCATCGCCAAGCACCCGCAATTCTGCTTTAGTGATATCTCTCACATCCCTTCCATTCCATCCATTCCTTGTGCCAACACTACATTTCAAGTTCTCATGATCTCATATCTTGATAATTTCAAAAGCCTCTAAACTAGACTCCCAGTCTCCATATGGTTAAGTCATCCCTCCCACAACTGCTGTATTAGTCCTCTGAAGAAACTGCTTCCATCACATGAGTTCACTGCTCAAAACCCGCCATTGACTACCTAATGCCCACTAAGTACAGTTTAGATTTTTAGACCAACACTCAAGTTCATTCTTAATCTAATTCCACTCTTTATCACCAGACTGCTCTCTCAGGGCTCCCCTGTAAGAATCCTGTGATTTAGCCAGGATTGTTTCCTCATTATTCCTTTATCATGCCATATCCTTTCCCACCTCCAAGACTTTATCCACTCTATTTCCCATGCCTACCACACCCTTCCCCTGTCTTCTAAATCGTGTACATCCATCACACCAGCTTGGCCCTTGTACCCTCTGTGATGTCTTCCCTGCCCGCTCCAGCCGCTATAACCTCTCCCTTTTCTAAATGATCCCACTCATCTGTACCACTCATTTAGCACTTAACCATTATATTACCCTTATATTATGGATTAGTTTTTCATTTGTATATGCTTTGCTTTCCCAGTTACTTTGCGAATGCTTTGCAGGAAGAGGAGTACAGAGGCAAGATGGCGGGAGGACTCTGACACAGAGAGGTGGGGGAAAACCTAATGATGAGGATCCTGAGCTCAGAAATCGGACAAGCCCTGTTTAAATGACAGCTCTGTACTAATCTCTCAGTGTCCTCATCTGGAAAATGAGAATAAGTGCCATCTCTAACTTTTATGGCTGCTGTGAGGACTAAATGAGTTACTACAGGGAGAGCCCTTACCAAGTACCTGGCATGTAGATGAAGTTCACTTAATATTAGTTATTGTTATTTTCCCCACATGTATGTCAGTGTGTCACATTGTGGTGGCTTATGTGTTGCTGTGATGCTGGAGGCTATGCCACCAGTATTTCAAACACCAGCAGGGGCACTCATGGTGGACAGGTTTTAGCAGAGCTTTCAGACTGAGACAGACTAGGAAGAAGGATCTGGCACTCTACTTCTTTAAAAATTGGCCAGTGAAAACCTTATGAATAGCGGTGGAACATTACCTAATATGGTGCCAGAAGATGAGCCCCTCAGGTTGGAAGGCACTGAAAATGAGACTGGGGAAGAGCTGCCTCCTTAAAGTAGAGTCAAGCTTAATGATGTGGATGTAGTCAAGCTTTTGGGATCTTCATTTGCTGATGTGGTATGACTCAAAATGAGAAGGAACAGTTGGAAACATCTATTAATAATCAATATATTAGGAATTAGTGAACTGAAATGGACTGATACTGGCCTTTTTAAATCAGACAATCATATGGTCTACTATGCCAGAAGTGACAAATTGAAGAGGAATGGCATTGCATTCATCATCAAAAAAGATATTTCCAGATCTATCCTGAAGTACAACGCTGTCAGTGATAGGATAATATCCATATGCCTACAAGGAAAACCTGTTAATACAACTATTATTCAAATTGACACACCAATCACTAATGCCAAAGATGAAGAAATCGAAGATTTTTATGAATGTCTGCAGTCCAAAATTGATCAAACATGCAATCAGGATGCATTGATAATTACTGGTGATAGGAATTCGAAAGTTGGAGACAAAGAAGGGCAACCCAAACCAAACTAAACCCACTGCTGCCGAGTCGAGTCTGACTCATAGCAACCCTATAGGACAGAGTAGAACTTCCCCATAGAGTTTCCAAGGAGTACCTGGTGGATTCGAACTAGCAAAATTTTGGTTAGCAGCCATAGCTCTTAACCACTCTGCCACCAGGTCTCCAAGAAGACGGATAGGTAGTTGGAAAATATGGCCTTGATGATAGATATGATGCTGGAGATTGCATGATAAAATTTTGCAAGACCAGCGACTTCTTCATTACAAATACCCTCTTTTCACCAACATAAATTTTTTTATACACATGAGCCTCGCCAGATGGAATACACAGGAATCAAATCGACTACATCTGTGGAAAAAGGTGATGGAAAAGCTCAATATCATCAGTCAGAACAAGGCCAGTGACTGATTGCGGAACAGACATCAATTGCTCATATGCGAATTCAAGTTGAAGCTGATGAAAATTAAAACAAGTCCATGAGACCTAAAATATGACCTTGAGTAAGTATATCCTACCTGAATTTAGAGACCATCTTACGAATAGATTTGACACATTGAACACTAATGACAGAACACCAAATGAGTTGTGGGATAATATCAAGGACATCATATATGAAGAAAGCAAAAGGTCATTAAAAAGACAAGAAAGAAAAACAAAAATGGATGTTTAGCAAAACTTTACTTACATATGATATTGTTCAATCCACATTCTGTTGATCAGCTTTCTTTGGAATGGGCACAAATATGGATCTTGTCCAGTCAGTTAGCCATATAGCTGTCTTCCAAATTTATTGGCATAGACTAAGGAGTGCTTCCAGCATTGCATCCGTTTGTTGAAACATCTCAGTTGGTATTCCACCAGTTCCTGAACCCTTGTTTTTCGCCAAAGCCTTCAGTGCCACTTGAACTTCTTCCTTCAATACCATCAATTCCTGATTGTACGTTACCTCTTGAAATGGTTGAACATTGACCAATTCTTTTTGGTACAGGAACTCTGTGTATTCCTTTCATTTTCCCTTGATGCTTCCTGCGTTGTTCATTATCTTGCCCATAGAATTCTTCAATATTGCAACTCAAGGCTTGAATTTTTCTTGAGAAATGCCAAGTGTGTTCTTCTCTTTTGTTTTTCTAACTCCAGGTCTTTTGCACATTTCATTATAACACTTTACTTTGTCTTCTCGAGCTGCCCTTTGAAATCTGTTCAGCTCTTTTTCTTCATCATTTCTTTCGCTTTAGCTACTCTACGTTCAAGAGGAAGTTTCAGAGTCTCTTCTGACATCTATTTTGGTCTTTTTTTCTTTCCTGTCTTTTTAATGACCTCTTGCTTTCTTCATGTATGATGTCCTCGATGTCATCCCACAACTTATCTGGTCAATAGTGTTCAATGCATCAAATCTATTCTTGAGATGGTCTCTAAATTCAGGTGGGATACACTCAAGGTCATATTTTGGCCCTCAGGGACTTGCTCTAATTTTCTTTAGCTTCAGCTTGATCTTGCCTATGAGCAATTGATGGTCCATTCCAAAGTCAGCCCACGGCCTTGTTCTGGCTGAAGATATTGAACTCCTCCTTCATCTCTTTTCACAGATGTAGCCGATTTGATTCCTGTGTATTCCATCCGGTAAGGGCCATGTGTATAGTCGCAGTTTATGTTGTTGAAAAATGTATTTGCAATGGAGAAGTCATTGGTCTTGCAAAATTCTATCATGCGATCTCCGGTGTCATTTCTATCACCAAGGCCATATTTTCCAACTACTGATCCTACTTCTTTGTTTCCAACTTTAACATTCTAATCACCAGTAGTTATCCATGCATCTTGATTCCATGGTTGATCAACTTCAGACTATAGAAGCTGGTTAAAATCTTCAATTTTTTCATCTTTGTCATTAGTGATTGGTGTATAAATTTGAATAATAGTCATATTAACTGGTCTTCCTTGTAAGTGTATTGATATTTTCCTATCATTGACAGTGTTGTACTTCAGGATAGATCTTGAAATGCCCTTTTTGATGATGAATGCTATGCCGTTTCTTTTCAATTTGTAATTCCCAACATAGTAGACCATGTCTCAGGCTGTGTTCTCTAGAGAATGTTCTCTAGAGAAAAAACAGTGAAATATATATATATGTTGTCATGGATTGAATTGTGTCCCTCCAAAAATATGTGTCAACTTGGTTAGGCCTTGATTCCCAGTATTGTATGGATGTCCTCAATTTTGTGATTGTAATTTTGTATTGAGAGGATTAGGGTGGAATTGTAATACCACTCTTACTCAGGTCACCTTCCTGATCCAAGGTAAAGGGAGTTTCCCTAGGGTATGGACTGCAAAAGAGAAACAAGCAGAGAGTTGGGGACCTCATACCACCAAGAAAGCAGCACCAGGAGCAGAGTGTGTCCTTTGGACACAGGGTCCCTGCACCTAAGAATCTCCTTGTACTGGGGGAAGATTGAGGATAAGGACCTTCCTCCAGAGCTGACAGAGAGAGAAAGCCTTCCCCTGGAGCCAATGCCCTGAATTTGGACTTGTAACCTACTAGGCTGTGAGAGAATAAAATTCTCCTTGTTAAAGCCAGCCACTTGTGCTATTTCTGTCATGGCAGCACTAGATGACTAAGACACATGTGTACATATATATAGAGAGAAAGAGATTTATCACAAGGAAATGGCTCACTTGGTTGTAGAGGCTGGCAAGTGTCAAGTCTGTGGGTCAGGCTTTAGGCTGGAGGCCTGTCCTGACTCACGTAGCTACAGGGACTGACAAACCCAAGATCCACAGATCAGAAGACAGGCCACTGGTTCACAGGTTGCAGAGGCAGATGAATATCAAAATTGTTAGGTAAGCTGCTAGCTCAAATCCAAGAACCAGAGGTCAGATGATGATGAGCCAGATGCAGGATCCAGAGTGATAGCCTTACTGGAACATCCATTTATATACTAGAGGCAGGCCACACCCCCAAGGAAACTCCCTTTTAACAGATTGGCTACTCATAACAGATCTCATCAGCGAGTTGATTACATCATTACATACCTGCCAAACTACATCATTACTGCCAAACCACTAACCTTAACCGTCACAGACGATATGATTGTCCAATTCAAAATGGCTAATACTAGTCAATTTCAGCTCACAAATGCTCAGGATATCAATCTTTATGCATTCCATTTCTTTTTTGACAACTTTTAATTTTCCTAGATTCATACTTCACACAATCCATGTTCCAGCTATTGATGAATGTTTGCGACTGTTTTTTCTCATTTTGAGTTGTGCCACGTCAGCAAATGAAGATCCCAAAAGCTTTACTCCATTATTAACGTCTAGTCTACTTTGATGAGGCAGCTCTTCCCTAGTTGTATTATGTGTGCCTCTCAACCCGAGGGGCTCATCTTCTGGCACTCTATCAGACAATGTTCCACTGCTATTCATAAGGTTTTCACTACCCACTAACCAACAACCGTTAGTGGGTAGTGAATATTCATAAGGTTTTCACTAGCCAGTTTTTTTAGAAATGGGTCACCAGGTCCTTCTTCCTAGTCTGTCTTAGTCTGGAAGCTCTGTTGAAATCTGTCATGGGTAACCCTGCTGGTATTTGAAATACTGGTGGCATAGCTTACAGCAACACTCAAGCCACCACAGTACGATGAACTGACAGACAAGTGGTGGCAGGACCTCACTGGGTGCTCCAAAAACATTTGTTGCTGAAAGATTGGAAGGTTTCCTAGAACACCTCAATAGCAAATTCTTTATGCTGGTGTGGGTAGAGTTTGCTACTTTACCATCCCAATTTCCTTTCTTCGCCTCTTAGAACTCCCAATGTTTAGGCACATGATTGTCTAGAACAGGGGTCAGCAAATTTTCCCTGTAAAGGGACAGATATGGCACATAGTTCACGTTTTGTGGACTATATGGCCTCATCTCAACTACTCAGCTATAGTGTGAAAGCAGCCATAGAAAATATGTACATGAATGAGTGAGTGTGGCTATGTTCCAAAAACATTTATTAACAAAAATAGGCAGTGGGCTGGATTTGGCCCATGGGCTGTATTTTGTAGACTCCTTTTTTAGCCTGGAGTAAAGGCTCCATTGGCTGCCTTGAATCAAGATGTATTTCCCAGCTGCCCTTGCAGCAAGAGGTGGCCACGCGACTAAGTTCTGGCCAACAGAATGTGAGAGTGTTGGGTGGCAGCTCCCAGGAAATTTTCTTAAATGACAGGTGGCATATGCTCTTTGCCCCATCATTTCTCCTTCCCTCATGTTACTGCTTGGATCGAAGATGTGATGGCTAAAGTGCCTCTGTGGACCATGATATAGTTAAAAAAGCATAAATCAGAAGCTGCCTGTGGTCAAAGAGCTGTGTAACTTCCTGGTTGTTGTTAGTTGCCATCGAGAGGATTCTGACTCATGGTGGTCCCATGTGTTTAAAGTTAGAACTGTTCCATAGGGTTTTGAAGGCTATCAACTTTTGGAAGTAGATCACCAGCCTGTCTTCTGAGGTGCCTCTGGATGAGTTCGAACTGCCAACCCTTCGGCTAGTAGTCGAGTGCTTGAGTATTTGTGCCACCTAGGAACTCCTTACCAGTTCTGAACTACCCACATCAGGCCTTTTACATAAGAGAGAAATACACCCGAGTTTTGTTTAAGCCATTTTTTAAAAAATAATTTTTATTGTGCTTTAAGTGAAAGTTTACAAATCAAGTCAGTCTGTCACACATACGCCTATATACACCTTACTACATACTCCCATTTACTCTCCCCCTAATGAGTCAGCCTGCTCCCTCGCTCCAGTCTCTCCTTTCGTGACCATCTTGCCAGATTCTAACCCTCTCTACCCTCCCATCTCCCCTACAGACAGGAGATGCCAACACAGTCTCAAGTGTCCACCTGATACAAGTAGCTCACTCTTCATCAGCATCTCTCTCCAACCCATTGTCCAGTCCCTTCCATGTCCGATGAGTTGTCTTGGGGGATGGTTCCTGTCCTGGGCCAACAAAAGGTTTGGGGACCATGACCACTGGGATTCTTCTAGTCTTAGTCAAACCATTAAGTCTGGTCTTTTTATGAGAATTTGGGGTCTGCATCCCACTGTTCTCCTGCTCCTTCAGGGGTTCTCTGTTGTGCTCCCTGTCAGGGCAGTCATCGGTTGTGGCCGGTCACCATCTAGTTCTTCTGGTCTCAGGATGATGTAAGTCTCTAGTTCATGTGGCCCTTTCTGTCTCTTGGGCTCATAATTACCTTTTGTTTTTGGTATTCTTCATTCTTCTTTGCTCCAGATGGGTTGAGACCAATTGATGCACCTTAGATGGGCGCTCGTTAGCATTTAAGATCCCAGACACCACACTTCAAAGTGGGATGCAGAATGCTTTCCTAATAGAATTAATTTTGCCAATTGACTTAGAAGTCCCCTTAAGCCATAGTCCGCAAACCCCCACTCTTGCTCCACTGACCTTAGAAGCATTCAGTTTATCCCAGAAATTTCTTTGCTTTCGGTCCAGTCCACTTGAGCTGACCTTCTCTGTATTGAGTATTGTCCTTCCCTTCACCTAAAGTAGTTCTTATGTACTAACTAAACAGTAAATAACCCTCTTCCACCCTCCCTCCCTCCCCCTTCTTGTAACCACAAAAGAATGTGTTCTTCTCAGTTTATACTATTTTTCAAGATCTTATAATAGTGGTGTTATACAATATTTATCCTTTTGCATCTGACTAATTTCACTCAGCATAATGCCTTCCAGGTTCCTCCATGTTAAGAAATGTTTCACAGATGCGTCACTGTTCTTTATCGATGCATAGTATTCCATTGTGTGAATATACCATAATTTATTTAACCATTCATCCATTGATGGACACCTTGGTTGCCTCTATCTTTTTGCTATCATAAACAGTGCTGCAATAAACATGGGTGTGCATATATCTGTTCCTGTAAAGGCTCTTATTTCTCTAGGGTATATTCCGAGGAGTGGGATTTCTGGGTTGCATGGTAGTTCTATTTCTAACTTTTTAAGGAAATGCCAGATAGATTTCCAAAGTGGTTGTACCATTTTACATTCCCACCAGCAGTGTATAAGAGTTCCAATCTCTCCACAGCCTCTCCAACATTTATTATGTTGTGTTTTTTGGATTAATGCCAGCCTTCTTGGAGTGAGATGGAATCTCATCGTAGTTTTAATTTGCATTTCTCTAATGGCTAATGATCGAGAGCATTTTCTCATGTATCTGTTAGCTGCCTGAATATCTTCTTTAGTGAAGTGCGTGTTCATCTCCTTTGCCCACTTTTGGATTGGGTTGTTTGTCTTTTTGTGGTTGAGTTTTAACAGAATCATATAGATTTTAGAGATCAGGTGTTGTTCGGAGATGTCAGAGCTGAAAATTTTTTCCCAGTCTGTAGGTGGTCTTTTTACTCTTTTGGTGAAGTCTTTAGATGAGCATAGGTGTTTGATTTTAAGGAGCTCCCAGTTATCTGGTGTCTCTTTTTCATTTTTGCTAATGTTTTGTATTCTGTTTCTGCCTTGTATTAGGGCTCCTAACGTTGTCCCTATTTTTTTCTTCCATGAGCTTTATCGTTTTAGTCTTTATGTTTAGGTCTTTGATCCACTTGGAGTTGGTTTTTGTGCATGGTGTGAGGTATGGGTCCTGTTTCATTTTTTTGCAAATGGATATCCAGTTATGCCAGCACCATTTGTTAAAAAGACTATCTTTTCCCCAATTAACTGACACTGGGCCTTTGTCAAATATCAACTGCTCATATGTGGATGGATTTATATCTGGGTTCTTAATTCTGTTCCATTGGTCTATGTGCCTGTTGTTGTACCAGTACCAGGCTGTTTTGACTACTGTGGCTGTATAATAGGTTCTAAAATCAGGTAGGGTGAGGTCTCCCACTTTTTTCTTCTTTCTCAGTAATGCTTTACTTATCCGGGGCTTCTTTCCCTTCCATATGAAGTTGGTGATTGTTTCTCCATCACATTAAAATATGTCATTGGAATTTGGATTGGAAGTGCATTGTATGTATAGATGGCTTTTGGTAGAATAGACATTTTTGCTATGTTAATCTTCCTATCCATGAGCAAGGTATGTTTTTCCACTTTAGGTCCCTTTTAGTTTCTTGCAGTAGTACTTTGTAGTTTTCTTTGTATAGGTCTTTTACATCTTTGGTAAGATTTATTCCTAAGTATTTTATCTTCTTGGGGGCTACTGTGAATCATATGGATTTGGTGATTTCCTCTTCCATGTTCTTTTTGTTGATGTGGAGGAATCCAAGTGAATTTTGTATGTTTATCTTATAACCTGAGACTCTGCTGAACTCTTCTATTAGTTTCAGTAGTTTTCTGGAGGATTCCTTAGGGTTTTCTGTGTATAAGATCATGTCATCTGCAAATAGAGATAATTTTACTTCCTCCTTGCCAATCCGGATGCCCTTTATTTCTTTGTCTAGCCTAATTGCTCTGGCTAGGACCTCTAGCACAATGGTGAATAAGAGCGGTGATAAAGGGCATCCTTGTCTGGTTCCCGTTCTCAAGGGAAATGCTTTCAGGCTCTCTCCATTTAGAGTGATGTTGGCTGTTGGCTTTGTATAGATGCCCTTTATTATGTTGAGGAATTTTCCTTCAATTCCTATTTTGGTGAGAGTTTTTATCATGAATGGGTGTTGGACTTTGTCAAATGCCTTTTCTGCATCACTTGATAAGATCATGTGGTTTTTGTCTTCTGTTTTGTTTATATGGTGGATTACATTAATGTTTTTTCTAATATTAAACCAACCTTGCATACCTGGTATAAATCCTACTTGATCATGGTGGATTATTTTTTTGATATGTTGTTGAATTCTATTGGCTAGAATTTTGTTGAGGATTTTTGCATCTATGTTCAGGAGGGATATAGGTCTGTAATTTTCTTTTTTTGTGGTGTCTTTACCTGGTTTTGGTATCAGGGATATGCCTTCTTCATAGAATGCGTTAGGTAGTATTCCATCATTTTCTATGCTTTGAAATACCTTTAGTAGCAGTGGTGTTAACTCTTCTCTGAAAGTTTGGTAGAACTCTGCAGTGAAGCCGTCCAGGCCAGGGCTTTTTTTTTGTTGGGAGTTTTTTGATTACCTTTCCAATCTCTTTTTTTGTTATGGGTCTATTTAGTTGTTCTACTTCTGATTGTGTTAGTTTGGGTAGGTAGTGCTTTTCTAGGAATTCATCCATTTCTTCTAGGTTTGCAAATTTGTTAGAGTATAATTTTTTTTAATAATCTGATATGATTCTTTTAACTTCAGTTGGGTCTGTTGTGATATGGCCCATCTCGTTTCTTATGCGGGTTATTTTTTTCCTTTCCTGTATTTCTTTAGTCAGTCTGGCCAATGGTTTATCAATTTTGTTAATTTTTTCAAAGAACCAGCTTTTGGCTTTGTTAATTCTTTCAATTGTTTTTCTGTTCTCTAATTCATTTAGTTCAGCTCTAATTTTTATTATGTGTTTTCTTCTGGTGCCTGATGGATTCTTTTGTTGCTCACTGTCTATTTGTTCAAGTTGTAGGGACAATTCTCTGATTTTGGTTCTTTCTTCTTTATGTATGTGTGCATTTATGGATATAAATTGAGCTCTGAGCACTGCTTTTTGTGTGTCCCAGAGGTTTTTCTAGGAAGTGTTTTCATTCTCATTGCATTCTATGAATTCCTTTATTCCATCCTTAATGTCTTCTATAACCCAGTCTTTTTTGAGCAGGATATTGTTCAGTTTCCAAGTATTTGATTTCTTTTCCCTGATTTTTCTGTTATTGGTTTCCACTTTTATGGCCTTGTGGTCTGAGAAGATGCTTTGTAATATTTCGATGTTTTGGATTCTGCAAAGGTTTGTTTATGACCTAATATGTGATCTATTCTAGAGAATGTTCCATGTGCACTAGAAAAAAAAGTATATTTTGCAGGTGTTGGGTGGAGTTTTCTGTATAAGTCTATGAGGTCAAGTTGGTTGATTGTAGCAATTAGGCCTTCCTTGTCTCTGTTGAGCTTCTTAATGGAAGTCCTGTCCTTCTCTGAAAGTGGTGTGTTGAAGTCTCCTATTATAATTGTGGAGGTTTCTATCTCACTTTTCAGTTCTGTTAAAGTTTGTTTTATGTATCTTGCAACCCTGTCATTAGGTGCATAAATATTTAATATGGTTATATCTTCCTGGTCAATTGTCCCTTTAATCATTATGTAGTGTCCTTCTTTATCTTTTGTGGTGGATTTAATTTTAAAGTCTATTTTGTCAGAAATTAATATTGCCACTCCTGCTGTTTTTTGATTGTTGTTTGCTTGATATAATTTTTTCCATACTTTGAGTTTTAGTTTGTTTGTGTCTCTAAGTCTAAGGTGTGTCTCTTGTAGGCAGCATATAGATGGGTCGTGTTTCTTTATCCAGTCTGAGACTTTCTGTCTGTTTATCGGTGCATTTAGTCCATTTACATTCAGCGTAATTAAAGGTAAGTATGTGTTTAGTGCTGTCATTTTGATGCCTTTGTGTGTGTGTTGTTGACAATTTCATTTTTCCACTTACTTTTTTGTGCGGTGACATTTTTCTTTGTAAATGTGTGTTCCTCATTTCCATAGTAGTTGAATTTAAATTTGCTGAGTAGTTATGTTTGTCTTGGTTTTTATTTTGAGTTATGGAATTGTTAGGCCTCTTTGTGGTTATCTTGATATTTACCCCTATTTTTCTAAGTAAAAACCTAACTTGTATCATCCTATATCACCTTGTTTTCCTCTCCATATGGCAGTTCTATGCCTCCTGTATTTAGTCCCTCTTTTTGATTATTGTGATCTTTTACATAATGACTTCAATGATTCCCTGTTTTGAGCATTTTTTTCTTTTTAAAATTAATCTTAATTTGTTTTTGTGATTTCCCTATTTGAGTTGATATCAGGATGTTCTGTTCTGTGACCTTGTGTTGTGTTGGTATCTGATAGTATTGATTTTCTGACCAATTTCCTTTAGTAATTCTTGTAGCTTTGGTTTGGTTTTTGCAAATTCTCTAAGCTTGTGTTTATCTGTAAATGTTGTAATTTCATCTTCATATTTGAGAGAGAGTTTTGCTGGATAAATGATCCTTGGTTGGCAGTTTTTTTCCTTCAGTACTGTATATATGTCATCCCATTGCCTTCTTGACTGCATGGTTTCTGTTGAATAGTCTGAACTCATCGATTCTCCTTTGTAGGAGTCCTTTCTTTTATCCCTGGCTGCTTTTAAAATTTTCTCTTTATCTTTGGTTTTGGCAAGTTTGATGATAATATGTGTTGGTGATTTTCTTTTTTGGATCAATCTTAAATGGGGTTCGATGAGCATCTTGGATAGATATCCTTTCATCTTTCATGATGTCAGGGAAGTTTTCTGCTAACAGATCTTCAACTATTCTCTCTGTATTTTCTGTTATCCCTCCCTGTTCTGGAACTCCAATCGCACACACGTTATTCTTTTCGATAGAGTCCCACATGATTCTTAGGGTTTCTTCATTTTTTTAAGTTCTTTTGTCTGATTTTTCTTCAACTCTATTGGTGTCAATTGCTTTATCCTCCAACTCCCCCACTCTGCATTCCAATTGCTCGATTCTGCTCCTCTGACTTCCTATTGAGTTATCTAATTCTGTAATTTTACTGTTAATCTTTTGGATTTCTGAATGCTGTCTCTCTATGGATTCTTGCAGCTTATTAATTTTGCCACTATGTTCTTGAATGATCTTTTTGATTTCTTCAACTGCTTTATCAGTGTGTTCCTTGGCTTTTTGTGTAGAGTGCCTTATTTCATTTTTGAGGTCATCCCTGATGTCTTGAAGCATTCTGTATATTAGTTTTTTATATTCTGCATCTGGCAATTCCAGGATTGTATCTTCATTTGGGAAAGATTTTGATTCTTTAATTTGGGGAGTTGTAGAAGCAATCATGGTCTGCTTCTTTATGTGGTTTCATATCAACTGCTGTCTCTGAGCCATCTACTAGATATTGTAATGATTTACACTGAGTCTTATCTTGTTTTGTTTTCTTTCAATATATGTAGATGGGCTACTAGATTGCACTGTCTTGATTGTTGTAGCCTTTGAATCACTTATGTCCTATTACCAACTGTTTTGGGCTGTTACCAGATACATAAGTCTAAGAGTCTATTCACTATTCTTGAGTAGAATCTGATTTCGGTCACCAAGTATGTGGTATAGACTGTCACCTATTCACTTAGAGGAGTAGTGGTGATAGTTGTGTGCACGAGATTCTAGTAGCAGCAGGGGGTCACACTCCGGGGGGGCAGGATGCTGACAGGCTTCCCCCAAGTGCCAGTGAGGTAGGTGTGTCTCTATTCCTAAAGTACTTTGGTGGGTGGGCTATGCAGCTGTACCTTAGGCACCCAGTGCATGTACCTCTACAGATTGGTAGGTGTCACTATCCTCAGACCCCTATGGCAGGAGGCTAGGTGGTTTGGGTGGAGCTTCAGCCCTCAGTTCCCTGGTGTGGGTCAGTGAGGGCTCTGTTTAATAGGTAGAGATTTCAGACCTGGGAAACTTGTCTTTCCAGTAATCTGCTAAAACAATTACAGTCAGATCACTATCAGAATTGCCTTTGCATTATAATACCCACCTTGTTGCCTGTAGGGATGAGAGCCCAAGACTGTGGATCTCATATGCTTGGCTAGAGCTGGTTCTGTATTTTTAGTCCAATTTTGGGAAGTCAGGGAAGGATTTTTGGTCCCTGGGTTTTTAGTAGCTGCTTCTCTCAGGCCAGGAGAATGGGTTAGGAAAAGACAAAAACAAAAACAAACAAACAAAAAAAACCACAGAGCACTTCACTCTCTGGCCCGGGAAATTCCAATGTTAATGAGGCCTCCTGGGAAGGGGAGGGGAGGGATCAGATAGATAGGAAAGAGTAGCACCCAGGAATATAGGCAAAGTTACTTATCTTGCTTGGTGATGACTGTTTTATTTGAGATTGCTGAGGGGTGTGTAGCCTGTGTGCGTTGGCTGGGCCAAGATTGCCCCTGAGGGTCAGGCCCGCTTCCTGTGCTTGTGCTGTCTCAGAAGCCGTGGTCAGTTTCTCCGCTCCCAGTCCAAAGCCCAGCACCAAGGTTCCCTGGCTGGGACGCTGCACTCCAGGCTCCAAAACCAGTTGCTGTCTCCCGGTGACTTCTCCTCCTGTCTGCCACATCACTGCGCTGCCTGCGTGTGCTGGCTGGGCTTCCCCCAAGGTCAGTTCAGGGGGCTAGGGCTGCGTCCCATGTTTGCACCGTCTCAGGAGGCAGTGCTCAGCTCCCCCGCACCCAGTCCAAAACCCAGTGCCAAGGTTTTCTGACTGGGACGCTGGGTCCAGGCTCCAAAAACAGTCACTGCTTCCCTGTGGTTGCTCCTTCTTTTGTTATCCCCATCAGTGTGCAGCCTGCTTGTGCTGGCTGAGTCTCTACGGAGGTTACCCCAGGGGGATAGGGGTTAGGGCTGTGTCCTATGCCTGCCCCGCCTCAGCAAGCCACAATCAGCCCCTCCACTCAGCACCTGGGAACCACGAGGGCTCAAGGCTGTGGCGCGGGTCGCCGGTTCCAGAAGCAGTCGCTGCTTCAGGGTGCAGTTTTTTGCTCCCTTGTCACTCAAGTCAACTCTTTAGATCTGTGTTTGATGGTCGGGGTTCGTAGATTGTCATGTATGTGATCGATTCACTTGTTTTTCCGAGTCTCTGTTGCAAGAGGGATCGGAGGTAGCTTCTACCTAGTCAGCCATCTTGGCTCCGCCCCTGTTTAAGCCATTTTTAATGTCCCTGTTGCAGCTAAACTTATTCCTAACAGGCAGATTCTTGCCACTCTGGAGCTGGAAATAGCAGCACTTCTCTCTGGTGGCCATTAATGCATTTTTAGTATTTTACAAATATTCTGTTAATAGAGAAAGACACAATTTATGTCTTTCTTACATTGGTCAGCTCTCTCTTTAGAGTGAGTAGGAGGATATGAGATTGACAAATAAAAGAGAGAGAAAGAAGCAGAAATTCCCTTCTAAATGAGTGTCAGGGAGGGGAGAGCAGGAACAACTCGGGGCTGTAGGTGACACCACTAATAATGCCCCGGGAATGCTGAGGTAGGGTGGAGTTTCACTATTGGCACAGTATATGCAGAGAATCATGCTCTTGGCCTCAGAAGTGGATGTTTCAAGCTCTGTTGAGCTTAGGCCCAACCTCAGGTCAGAAACATGTCTGGAGTTGGCTATGAATATTTTGTTATGATTCAGAAATCTGTTATTAAATTCATAACTTTGCTTTATCTTTTGTGCATCTGGATCTTATAGGAAAAGGAAAAAATAAAAAATAGTAAGTAGATAGTCAAATCAGTGGCTGTGTCCAATAGTGTTGGTTGTCTTAACCACAGTCCTCATCCCACCTTCTTCTTGATTGCTGGTGAAGTCTGTACTCTGCTGAACTGAGAATTCTAGCTACTCACATTCTGAGCCCCCCTTGCCTCCAGAGCATATATATGAGACCAAACTATGCCCAATTGACTTGCAACATATGATGAGACTCTTATGAGAAACTTTGTCTTCACTGGACATTAATCTTGTTGACACATGATGCCTGGAAATACTGCATCCCTATTGTTACCATGAAGGAGACATAGTTGATACACTGAGGAAGGCAGAGAAAAGCCAAAAGATGGAAAATACCTGGATTCTTAATGACATCATTGACCTAACCTTAAAACCTCTGAATCCAGACTTCTTGCTATATAAAATAAGAAATGCCTTTATTGCTACTTTTGATTAGTTATTCTGTTACTTGCAGCCAAAAGCCTTCTTACTGATGCAGTAGCACAAAACCAATCTAACCAGTAATGTGCTATCTTTTAGTAGACTTCTTTATGGGCCATCCTAGTGGAAACAAATGCATCTTGACCTTGCTATCATGTTATTACCCTTAACATCCTAAGAAGCCCCATTTTCTAATGGAGGCATCTGCTGAATGGAAGATTATGTAGCTAGACAGTCTGGGTTAGAAACCTAGCTTTAGCAACTGTGGAAAATTACCTTGGGAAAATTACATAACTTCTCTGTGCCTCAGCTTTCTCATCCATAAATGGGGAAAATAATTATCATACCTCAGAGATTATACTGAGGATGAAATGGGTTAACACATATAAAATACTGAGAACAATGCCTGGCCCACAGTCCTCAATCAATACACATTAGCTGTTATTATCATTCTCCGTAGGAATGCACTTTTTTACAAGTGTCTGAGGTAATTTGCTGTCATATTTCTCACCCCCATTTCCCTTTGCCAGGCACTTCTGGGAATAGCTGAAATGTGGCACAGACATGGCCAGCCCAAGCCTCTTGTTAGCGTGCATACCACAAAATCATCAGAAAAGAAGTTTAACTAACAGAATATAACAAACATTTCATCCAGAAACACCATATAGAGGCCAAAATTTCCTATGTTGCCTAATCCCTTGGATATACTTCACCCCATGCACTGAGACAGAGGCATCAAGGACTCCTCAAGGTTGGCACTCCCACAGGCCTCTGGAATATGCCCTCTGATGAGGCCTTACACTGAGCATGTCCCTCAGACACCTATATTTTTGTTGTTAGTTGCCATTGAGCTGGCTCTGACTCATGGCGACTCCATGTATAACAGAGTAAAGCATTGCCTGTTCCTGCACCATCTTTGTGATCATGGGTATGTTTGAGCCCATTGTTGCAGCCATTGTTCCAAACCATCTAATTGAGGTTTACCTTTTCTTTGCTGGTCCTCCACTTTATCAAACAGTAATCAGTCTGTCCTGATGACACATCCAAAGTAAGTGAGTTGAAAACTTTGATAATATTCTGTGATCTGTGGGGTTTTCATTGGCTAATTTTTGGAAGTACATCACTAAGCCTTTCTTCCTAGTCTGTCTTAGTCTAGAAGCACTGTTGAAACTTGTCCACCATGGATGACCCTGCTGGTATTTGAAATACTGGTGGCATAGCTTCCAGCATCATAGCACCACTCAAGCCACCACAGTGTGACAAACTGACAGACGAGTGGTGGTAGACATCTACAGCCCTAGTGAATAGGAAGGGGAAAACCCCACAAGTCTCGTACATCACTAATTTTTTACTTCTCTATTTGCCATTTCTCTCCCCGTTTAGCTTCTTTGCTGGGTCAAGACTCTCTTCTTGTCTGCTTCTCTTGGAAAATTCCTTTTCCCAGCAACCCAGTATTGTTCATCCCTTGTCTGATTACCACCCCCCAGAGACTGCAGAGGTTGTTTCAGCATCTTACATCTGTATTATGCTTGTCAGTCTAGGTTGGCTTTTAGCCAGTCTTCTTTAAATCTCATCTGATAGCCTTTGGCAGCTTCTAAAATAACTTGGCCCAAATTATCCTATTTAATCCTCACAAAAATCGTGTGCAACACATGTCTTTTTTCCAAGCCAGGCTCCTTCTGCAAGTTTTTTTCTTCCTGTAGAGATCAAGGGCAGAAGGAAATGGGACAAAAATATTTCACTTTCTTTGCAGTATGAATCTGAGGTGCTGAGGACTTCACCTACTATTATCTCAGCAGTGAGTATTCCAGGTGGTGCAGGAACCTAAAACCCTGAAGAAATCCCCTGAAGCCTGTTTGAAACTTGAAGGCTTGGTTTTTGAAGGAAAAACAAGGAACTGATACTTCCCTGAGCAAAAGGGTTTGGTTCTGACTTCTAACTGGGGTCCAAGTTAGATTCGAGAGATAGAGAAAGAATATACTGGAAATGAAGTGGCTTGAAGAAGTATTTCCTGACATGAAATCTTTTGCCATTGGTATAAAACCAAAGAAGCACAATATTTGCCTCTCTTCAGATTAAAAATACTCTGCTAGAATCCCTGAGGGAGCAGGAGGAAAATGGGGTACAGGCCTCAAATTCTAGTAAAAAGACCAGACTTAATGGTCTGAGGCTGGAGGGACCCCAGAGGTCCCTTTGGACTCTCTGTTAGCCCAAAACTAAAACCATTCCTGAAGCCAACTCTTCAGACAAAGATTAGACTGGATTGTAAGACATAAAATGATACTGGTGAGGAGTGTGCTTCTTAGGTCAAGCAGACACATGAGACTATGTGGGCAGCTCCTGTCCAGAGGTGAGATGAGAAGGCAGAGGGTGACAGGAGGTTGTATAGACACAGGAAATACAGGGTGGAGAGAAGGAGTGTGCTGTCACATTGTAGGGAAAGCAACTAGGGTCAAAAAACAATGTGTGTATAAGTTTTTGTATGAGAAACTGACTTGAATTGTAAACTTTCACTTAAAGCACAATTTTAAAAAATTCTTTGCTAATTTATTTATTGTATGAACCCCCAAAACCTCTGTATTGGCAAAGACTAGGTTGGAAATTGAGCAGCCCACCCTGCCCTCTTAGGGGTGGAGGTTTCAGATTTCGTGTGAAGAGTGGGTCTGCAGTTGAGGCTTGTCTTGACAGGACCCAAGGTTGCTGGAGACTGGAAGGGAGGAAACTGGGGAGGCCTCTGTGTGTGGGACTGGGTACCAGACAACTCTGTCATTTCAGCATCTGTGTTGCATGTCTTGTGAAAAAGTTTCTTTCATTTCTTAAAATTTTATTCAGTGCTAGGTTGGGAGGCCTGGAGAGGAATCAGGCACCCAACTACTGTGTTAACCAGAGCAGTACAAATGACAAATAAATGGTGTTCTTTCCTTTCTTCCTTTTTCTTTTCTGCCTTCCAGGAAGATTAAGAAAACAACAACAACCTCTGACTCTCTACTTTCAAACACACCCTGTTCCTTCACACACACACACAAAGACGCCCACGGAGCAACATTTATTCATAAAATCTCTATTCATCTCTTCTTGCTTATTTTTGGCTCAGGATTCAGCCAGCTTGTTCCCACAGTGTGCAAACCAGCAGGGGAGGTGGGATTCACAGTAGCAAGATCTGCACTGGCTTTGCTGCGGATTCCAGAAGGAAAAGGAAAACCACGATATTTCTGAATGAGTGGTATGGAGGACAGCAGTGATTTTATTCCCTATTTTTCTCTCTTGGATTGGAGGTCTTCCTTCAATACCACCTCAGCTTGCCCCACCTCAGGGCTGGCCAGGCTACCCTCCTGCTCCCATCTGGGCACATTCGTCCCTCTGAAAGGGACTTTCTTGGGGGGTGAGGGTGGGAGGTGGAGGGGTCTTTCAGGCAGCTCTCAAGTTAGAGTTATTCCTACCTTACAAGGAGATGAGTGGGCCATACTTCTTTCTAGCTGCTCGGGGCAAACACTTTGGAATCCTCCTTAACTCTTCTCTTTCTCACCTCCCACTTAATCCACTTGCGTACTCTGACGGCTCTATGTTCAAAATTCATTCTGTATCTGTATTAGTCAGGATTCAGCCAGAGAAACGGAACCAGTAGGGATTATATATTAAGAGCTTTATTGCAAGAAATTGCCTTAGGTGATTGTGGGGCCTGGCTAGGCAAGTCCTAAATCTGTAGGGCAGGCCATCAGGAAGGGCAGGTTGAAGCTTTCAGGAATGAGCCCAAACTTCTATCTACAGGTGGAATTTCCTCTTCTTCATGGAAGCCTCAGATCTGCACTTAAGGCCTTTCAACTGATTGAATCAGCTCCCTCCAGAGTATGTACTTAAGTATGACCTTACTTAAAGTAAACCAATTAGGGACTTTAATCACATGTACAGAATATCTTCACAGCAACACCCAGATTAGTGTTCAATTGTATAAATTGTCTAGCCAAATCAGTAGCTCTTGAGCTGATTGTGACTCATGGTGACTCCATGTGTGTTAGAGAAGAACTATGCTCCATAGGGTTTTCAATGGCTTATTTTTTAGAAATAGATTGCCAGGCCTTTCTTCTGAGGTGCTGATGGGTAGACTCAAACTTCCAGCATTTTGGTTAGCAGTTGCACATGTTAGCCTTTTGTACCACCCAGGGACTCCTGTAGCCTAGGAAGTTAACACAAAAACTGACCATCACGGTATTCAACGTTGTCTGTCTCATCTGTAGCCCCTGCTATGGTCCAAGCCACCATCATGTCTCCCCTGAAATATTGCTTTATCCTCTGCACCAGCTTCCCTGTTTTTTCTCTTGTCTACCCCGCCACTCCCACTACCCCCAAGTATTCTCAAAAAAGCAGCTAGAGTGATCATTGCTCCATTGCTCAAATCTGTTGTGGTAGGAAGAATTAATCACTCCCCAAAAACATCCATGGAAACCGTGGTGGTGTAGTGTTTAAGAGCTGTTGCTGCTAACCGAAAGGTCAGCAGTTCGAATCCACCGAGCACTCCTTGGAAACTCTATGAGGCAGTTGTACTCTGTTCTATAGGATCGCTGTGAGTCGGAATCGACTCAAAGGCAACAGGTTTGTTTTTTTACAAAGACATCCACATCCTAATCCCTGGAATCTGTGGATATGTTACTTTTTGTGGCAAAAGAGATTTTGTAGGTGTGATGAAAGGCATGTGTCCTGAAAGGAGTGATTATCCTGGATTACCCATGAGTCCTCAAAATGAAAAAGGAAGACAGAAGAGTGGGTTAGAGAGATGGGACAGGAGAAGTACTCCATCTTCTGTTGCTGGCTTTGAAGATGCAGTGAGGGAGCCGTGAGCCAAGGAGTGCAGCTATGGCCTCTAGAAGTTGAGAACTACCTCCGACCAACAACCAATGAGTAAATGTGGACCTCAGTTCTACAGCCACGAGAAACAAAATTATAACAACGTAAGTGAGCAAGCAAATGGATTCTTCGCGAGAGCCTCCAGTAAGAAACAGCTCTGCTGATACTTGATTTTAGCCTGGTCAAACCTGAGCAGGACTTCCAATCTACAGAACTGTAAAATAATACATTTGTGTTATTTAAGCCACTAGATCTGTGGTAATTTGTGACAGCAGCGATAGATAATGAATACAACCCTCCAATGGCTTCCATTCCACTTAGAGTGAAAGCCACGCTCCTCATTTGGCCTAAAAGTCTCCAGGATCACCAGCTCCCCTCTTCTCTGTGACTTTATCTCCTACTGCTCTCCCTCAGTCATTCCTGCTCTGCCCCCTGCATGATTCCAGGACCCACACTAGAGAGAAGCGACTGTGGCATTCACCCTGGGATGCCAGAAAACTCGGTAGTCATAAGAAATCGTCTTTTAATGTGTGTCTTAGTTATGTTGTGTCACTGTAACAGAAATATCACAGGTAGGTGGCTTTAATGAACACAAAATTATTTTCTCACAGTTTAGGAAGCTAGAAGTCCAAATTCAGGGCATGGGCTCTAGGAGATGGCTATCTGTCCTCTCTGAGGGAAAATTCTTGTCTCAACTTCTGTAACCCTGGGGTTCCTTGGTTTCTTGGAGATCTCCACATGGCATTTATTTTTCCTCCATTTGTGCTTGTTTTTCTGGGCCTAATCTGCTCTTTTTATATCTCAAGAGTTTAAGGTTTGACACAACCTACACTGATATAGCCTTATTAACATAACAAAGAAACCCCTATTCCCAAATGGGATTACATCCACAGGTATAAAGGTTAGGATTCCAGCACATATTTTGAGGGGACATAATTCAATCCATACCAATGTGATATCAAAATCAATGTAAAAAAATCCAGGATGCACAAAATATCAAAATCTTGACAAGATCCAACCTTGTATGACTCACCTTCCCACCTTCCCTAATCCTAGCCCTTCGTTGCTGCTCCCAAACTGCCAGGCACAACTTTGCATTTGCTTTTGCCCCAGATAGCTGCAAGGCTTCCTTCTTGCCTTTGGTCTTTGCTTATATGTATCCTTCTAAGGAGCCTTTTATTCAAAACTGCAGCATCCCCTCAATCTGTTCATGGGAATAAATTGAAACTATTTTATTATATTAAGAATTAAAAATAGGAGAGGGATGCTGGTGAGTAGTGAGCTTCTTGGATCAGGTGGAAACTTGAGACTATGTTAGTGTCTCCTGCCTGGAGGGGAGATGAGAGGGTGGAGGTGGTTAGAAGCTGATGAAATGGACACGAAAGAGAGAATGGAGGGAGAGAGCGGGCTGTCTCATTAGGGGGAGAGTAACTGGGAGTGTGTAGCAAGGTGTATATGGGTTTTTGTGTGAGAGACTGACTTGATTTGTAAACTTTCACTTGAAGCACAACAAAAATTATTTAAAAAAAGAATTAAAAATAGAAAACTAGGGAGAGTTAATAGATTATGAAATTAGCAAACTTCATAATTCAAAATTAAAATCTGATGATTGTTGTTTTGTTTAAACCTGTATGTTTTGTTTTTCTTGTCATCATTTAAAACATAGAAAAGAAACGCCCCAAAATTGCCACATTCCTCACCTGCTTTATATTTCCCCAAGGCACTTAACATATCTAACATAATATTTAATTTACTTACCACTTTGTTCACTGCTTTATTGCCTAAAATAGTATGGGGCACGTGATAATTAAGGTTGTGTGTCAACTTGACTGGACCATGGTTCTCAGTGTTTTGGCAGTTATGATGTAGTTTGGCACTTATATAATGATGTAATCACCTCCATAATGAGATCTGATATAATGTAATCCTTGTGGGTGTGGTCTGCATCAAAAATACATGGACTTTCTGGCAAAGCTCACTGACTTTCACTCTTCTCTGGATCCTGCATCTGGCACATCATCATCTGACCTCCGGTTCATGGGACTTGAGCCAGCGGCCTGCCATCTTACCTGCCAATCTTGGATTCATCAGCCTCTGCAGTCCCTGAGCCAGTAGCCTGCCATCTGACCTGTTGATCTTGGTTCATCAGCCTCTGCAGCTATGTGAGTCAGGAGAAGCCTTCAGCCTGACTCCTGACCCACAGACTTGGCGCTTTCCAGCACCTACAGCCACAGCAACCATTTCTTTGATATAAACCCCTCTGTTTCGCTCTCTCTCGCTGTGTGTATATCTGTAACCAAGGATATCATTGCTGATGTCAGATAGACCCTGACTGAAAGCAGAGAATACCAAAGGTGTATACCTGTGTTTTATTGATGACGCAAAGGCATTGGACTATGTGGATCATAACAAATTATGGATAACATTACGAAGAATGGGAATTGCACAACACTTTTTCTCATGAGGAACCCGTACGCAAATCAAGAGGCAGTCATTCGAATGGATCAGGGGATACTGCGTGGCTTAAAATCAGAAAAGGTGTGTTATCAGGGTTGTATCCTCTCACCATACTTATTCAATATGTATGCTGAGCAAATAATCCAAGAAACTGGACTATATGAAGAAGAATGGGGCATCAGGATTGGAGGAAAACTCATTCACAACCTCTGTTATGCAGATGACACAACCTTGCTTGCTGAAAATGAAGAGGACTTGAAGCACTTACTGATGAAGATCAAACACCACAGTCTTCAGTATGGATTACACATCAACATAAAGAAAACAAAAATCTGCACAACTGGACCTATAAGCAACATCATGATAAACGGAGAAAAGATTGAAGTTGTCAAGGATTTCATTTTTCTTAGATCCACAATCAATATCCACAGAAGCAGCAGTCAAGAAATCAAAAGATGCATTGCATTGGACAAATCTGCTGCAAAAGACCTCTTCAGAGTGTTGGAGAAAGCCATGATGCCACCTTGAAGACTAAGGTGGGTCTGACCCAAGCCATGATGCTTTCAATCGTCTCATATGCATGTGAAAGCTGGTTAATGAATAAGGAAGACCAAAGGAGAATTGATATCTTTGAATTGTGGTGTTGGCGAAGAATATTGACTGTACCACAGACTGCCAAAGAATGAACAAATCTGTCTTGGAAGAAATACAGTCAGAATGCTCCTTAGAAGCATGGATAGTGACACTATATCTCACATATTTTGGACATGTTATCAGGAGGGATCTGTCCGTAGAGAGGGACATCATTCTTGCTGAAGTAGAGGGTAGGCAAAAAAGAGACCCTCAAAGAGATGTATTGACACAGTGGCAACAACAATGGGCTCAAGCATAACAATGATTGTGAGGATGAGCGCAGGACTGGGCAGTGTTTTGTTCTGTAGTACTTAGGGTCACTATGAGTTATAAATGACTCGATGGCACCTAACAACAACATATTGAAGGACATAGGTTTAGTTGCAATTTTGTCACTAATAGAATCAATACCACAAATAATAGAAATTGTGTATATTAGTATTAAATTTATAAGTGTTTCTGTAGAATAGAAGTAGAAATGATGGATCAAAGGATATAAACTATTTAAATTTCAGTAGATAATTCTAAATTTCCCTCTGAAAAGGTCGTACTAAATTTTCAAACTTGTGTCAACCCTGGATATTAATCAATTAAAAACATTTTTAGTTCTATAAGTGTGATGGGCTAGAAGTGCTTTGTTTTAATTTTCATTTCTTCGATTAAAAGTAAAGCTGAGAATCTTTTTGCATTTATTTCCCTAGTTGTTGATTTATTCTCATGTATCAATTTTTCTATTGCTGATGTTTTTCTTGTTGATTTCTAAGTACTGTTTATGTATTATGGATATTAAACTTTTGCGACATATTTTGAAGATATTTCACACCACTTTTAGTTTTTTCTTTAACTTGTTTACAATGTCTTTTGAAATGAAGCAGATGTTTCAATTTTTATGTAGTTAAATTGATCAATCCTTTCCTTTATGGCTTCTGAGTTTTGTGGTTTAGCTTTAAAAGGTCTTCTCACTTCAATATTATTTGAGAAAGTTATGCTGTATTTTCTTTTATGGTTTAATATTTTTTTAATTTAAGTATTTAATTCATCTGGCATCACCTTTACATATAGTGTAAGGTTGGAATCTAAGTTTGTATTTTCCCATGGGTGAAACATCATTTTGAGTGACTACATAAAATTCTATAACCATTTCCTGGCTGTCAAGCTTCAGTTTACGGTCCTGCATAGTTTATAGACTTTTTTCCTGTGACAGGTGCCATCTGAGCATTTACCAGATGGGACGACGTGCCTGAACTTATGTTCCTCCAGAGTTTGATTTAAATTCCTTCTCCCGTCTCTCCAAGTTTCTGTTTCCTATCAGAATGGGCTTCTTCTCTGGATGACTGACACTGGAAACACCCATTTCCTTCAGGTGAGATCAGTCCAAACGCAGGGATATGATTATTCCCTAATCACCTCTACTTGATCATCAAAATCTCAATTTGATGCAATAAGTTCCACAGTCATACAAGAGACACTGCCATATAAAGGTGGGAGTCAGGAGTACTCTCTGATGAAGAGCATATGAACATTTTAAGGATATCTTTATTTATTATTATTATTGTGTTTTTGACTCGACAGCACTGGGTCTGGTGGGTTAGGTGAAAGTTTACAGTGCAAATTAATTTTTCATTCAAAAATTTTATACACAAATTGTTTTGTGACATTGACTGCAATCCCTACAATGTGTTAGCACTCTCCCCCTTTCCCTTTCCACCCTGGGTCCTCCGTGTACATTAGTCCAGTTTTCCTGGCCCTTCTTGCTCTTGGCTTTCGGGCAGGTGTTGCCCATTTGGTCTCATATACTTGGTTGAACTAAGAAGCACGTTCCTCACGTATGTTGTTGTTTGTTTTACAGGCCTGTCTAATCTTTGGCTGAAAGGTGGACTTTGGGAGTGGCTTCAGTTCTGAGTTAGCAGGGTGTGTGGGAGCCATAGTCTCAGGGGTTTCTCCAGTCTCTGTCAGACCAGTAAGTCTGGTCTTTTTTTGTGAATCTGAATTTTGTTCTATATTTTTCTTCTGCTCCGTCCAGGAAACTCTGTTGTGATCCCTGTCAGAGTGATTAAAGATATCTTGAAACTTATTGCCAATTGCTTTCCCAGAGGGTGTAGTTAAAATTTATAAAGTCACTGACTATAACTAAAAGTGCATTTTCTCCAAAACCTTGCCAGCATTGGTATCATCTTCTTAAAATTTTTTGTCTATTTATTAGGTGAAAATAGTATTTTTCAAAATTACATTTCTTTAATTATTAGTAAAAACAGACATCTTTTTTTCATTTTTATTTCAAGATTGTATGGCACTTCTGTGACTTTTTTTTCTGTCCTCATCTGCTTATTACTTGGGGTCTTTGTGTTTGGTTTTTTTTGGGTTATTTGTTTGGACTTCTTGTATTAAAAATAGTAATCCTTTGTTTTCATGTTTGTTGAATATTTCCCCCAATTTATTGATTTTTTTTTTTTTTTTTATTATTGGTTTTAAGATGACGTGGAATTTTGGTAAACAGGATTTCATGGCCCACGTGAATAAGTCAGATTCCTAGCCTGACTGCCTTTTCTTGAGGCTGTGTCTAAATTCAGGAGGGCATACAAGATACTGAAGGAGGGGTCTGGATATTTGGTGCTCAGTGTCACCATCCATGATGGTGGCATCTGCTGAGATCCCCTCCTTCCTTTCTGGTCTTCAATTGTAGGTCATGTAAGCCACGGCTACATGCTCCTCATCCCAGCCTTGAGGCCTCTTAGGTCCATCATTTGTCAGTGCCAAATCTGGGACCCTCCTGACCACATAGAAGTGGTCTGGACAGTGGTATGCCCTGAGGCTAACTCAGGGTTGACAGTTCTGACACAAGGTTGGACAGTGGTATGCTCTGAGGCTAACTCAAGCCTTCTTGGTCTACATAAACACACAACACTTCTCTTCTAATCTCCTACAGTAAGGAATCCCTGGGTGGTACAAATGGTTAAGCGTTCCACTATTAGCTGACAGGTTTGCTGTTCAAACCCATCTAGAGGTGCCTTGAGAGATAGGCCTGGTGATCTGCTTCTGAAAGGTCAAAGCCTTGAAAACCCTATGGAGCAGTTTTACATTCCGCACTAGGCTGAGCTTGAGAAACTCTGGGGGCTTACCCATGTTCCCTCCATTCTCCAATCTTCAGATGTATCTCCCCAGGAGGTGGCTGAGCCCCATCTGGGTAACTCTTAAAAAAAAAAAAACAAACTAGTGCCATAGTTTAAAAAAAAAAAAAAAAAAACTCTTTTAGGTAGGTGTATATTTGTGTGCAGGAAATTTGTTGAAAGGGAAGGAAGAGCACTTTTGGAAACAAGAGCTGTGAGGGCATGAAGAAAGCAGGACTGTGCAGGAAAGACTGAACTGTGGCCTCATTGAAGCAAAAGTCTCCACTAAGCCCTTGGGGAGTTCTGAAGCTAGAATGGCCGGCCCCTCAGAGTTATTGTGAGTTGAGACAAGGGGGCTGGAATTTAATGCTACATACAATAATCATTTTTACCAGTTATTTCTCCAAGGAAGGTGCATAATATTGGACAACCAATTAGTAATTAAAGACAATTAAGCCCGTGTGTACCTTCCTTACTGTAACTGGTGCATACCATGCTGACTGGTTAATCCACCTCTGTGGCAACTGTACACATGAGCGTCACTGGACAGAATGCACAGGAATCAAATCAACTACATCTATGGAAAGAGACAATGGAGAAGCTCAATATCAGTCGGAACAAAACCAGGGGCCGACTATGAAACAGAACATCGATTGCTCATATGCAAGTTCAAGTTGATGCTGAAGAAACTTAGAACAAGTCCACGACAACCAAAGTACAAATTTGAGTTTATCCCACTTGAATTTAGAGACCATTTCTCAAGAACAGATTTGATGCATTGAACACTGATGACCAAAGACAAGATGAATTGTGGGATGACATCAAGGACATCATACAGGAAGAAAGCAAAAGGTCATTAAAAAGACAGGAAAGAAAGAAAAACCAAAATGGATGTCAGAAGAGACTCTGAAACTTGCTCTTGAATGTACAGAAGCTAAAGCAAACAGAAGAAATGATGAAGTAAAAGAGCTGAACAGAATACTAAAAAGGGCAGCTTTAAAAGACAAAGTAATGTATCATACTGAAATGTGCAAAGATCTGGAGTTAGAAAACCAAAAGGGAAGAACACACTCAGCATTTCTCAAGCTGAAAGAACTGAAGAAAAAAATTCAAGACTCAAGTTGCACTGTTGAAGGATTGTATGGGCAAGATACTGAACAATGCTGGAAGCATCAAGGGAAGATGGAAGGAAAGCACAGTCACTGTACAAAGAAGAATTGGTTGATGTTCAACCATTTCAGGAGGTAGCATATGATCAAGAGCCAATGATATTGAAAGAAGAAATCCAAGCTGCATTGAAGATATTGGCAAAAAACAACATTCCAGGAATTGATGGAATTCCAACAGAGATATTTCACCAAGCGGATGAAATGCTGGAAGTGCTCACTCATCTATGCCAAGAAATTGGGAAGACAACTACCTGGCAAACCAGTTGGAAGAGATCCATATTTGTGCCCATACCAAAGAAAGGTGATCCAACAGAAGATAGAAATTCTCAAACAATGTCATTAACATCATGTACAGGTAAAGTTTTACTGAAGATCATTCAAAAACTGTTGCAGCAGTACATCGACAGGTAACCTCCAGAAATTCAAGCCTGATTCAGGAGAGGACGTGGAATAGAGAATATTATTGCTGATGTCAGATGGATCTTGGCTGAAAGCAGAGACTATCAGAAAGATTTTTACCTGTTTTTTTTTTATTGATTATGCAAAGATATTTGACTGTGTGGATCATAACAAGTTATGGATAACATTGTGAAGAATGGGAATTCCACAACACTTAATTGTGCTCATGCAGAACCTGTACACAGACCAAGAGGAAGTCGTTCAAATAGAACAGAGGGATACTAAGTGGTTTAAAATCAGGAAAGATGTGCGTCGGGGTTGTATCCTTTCACCATACTTAGTCTGTATGCTGAGAAAATAATCCCCAGAAGGTAGACTACGTGAAGAAGAACTTGGCATCAGGATTGGAGGAAGACTCATTAACAACCTGTGTTATACAGATGACACAACCTGGCTTGCTGAAAGTGAAGATGTATTGAAGAATTTACTGATGAAGATCAAAGACCACAGCCTTCAGTATGGATTAGGCCTCAACATGCAGAAAACAAAAATCCTCACAACTGGACTGATATGCAACATCACGATAAATGGAGAAAAGTTTGAAGTTGTCAAGGATTTCATTTTACTTAGATCCACCATCAGCACCTGTGGAAGCAGCAATCAAAAAATTAAACTATGTATCACATTGGGCAAATCTGCTGCCAAAGACCTCTTTAAAGTGTTAAAAAGCAAAGATGTCACCTTGAGGACTAAAGTGCGCCATAGTGTTTTCATTCTCCTCATATGCGTGCAAGAGCTGCAGAATGAATAAGGAAGACCAGAGAAGAACTGATGCCTTTGAATTACGGTGTTGGCGAAGAATATTGAATATACCATGGCCTGCCAGAAAACAAACAAATCTGTCTTTTAAAAAGTACAGCCAGCCAGAATGTTCCTTAGAAGCAAGGATGGCGAGACTTCATCTCACTTACTTTGTACATTATTATCAGGAGGGATCAGTCCCTGAAGAAGAACATCATGCTTGGTACAGTAGAGGGCCAGCAAAAAAGAGGAAGACCCACAATGAGATAAATTGGCACAGTGGCTGCAACAATGAGCTCAAACATAGGAATGATTTTGAGGAAGGCACAGGACCAGGCAGTGTTTGTGCTGTTGTTCATAGGGTCAGTATCAGTCAGAACCAAGTCTATAATGCCTGACAACAACTACACATCTTATTGTCAGTAATATGTACTACATACAATATTGCAGCAAATAATTTGCTGATGTTATAATTCTTAGATTTTCACTTGCAAAGACAAATAAAGACTGGATTTATAAAGATACTGGTAATAAAAGGCAATAGTAATGAAAATTTTTTTTAAAAGGGGGTGTTTTGAGAGGTGCGGCCAAGATGGCTGACTAGGTAGAAGCTACCACGGATCCCTCTTGCAAAAAAAAAAACTCAGAAAAACAAGTGAATTGATCACATACATGACAATCTACGAAATCTGACCATCAAACACAGATTTAAAGAGTTGACCTGAGTGACAGGGGAGTGAAAAGCTGCGCCCTGAAGCAGTAACCCTTCTGGAACCAGTGTCCCACTCCACAGTCTTGAGACCTCGCGGTTCCCTGGTGCCAAGTAGCGGGGCTGATGGCGGCTTGCTGAGGTGGGGCAGGCACGGGACACAGCCCTAACCCCTAGCCCCCTGGGGTAACCTCGGTAGAGACTCAGCCAGCGTGAGCAGGCTGTACACTGATGCAGCTAATGAGAGAACGAGCAACCACAGGGAAGGAATGACTGTTTTCAGAGCCTGGAGCCAGCGTCCCAGTCAGAAAACTTGGCACCGGGCTTTGGACTGGGTGCAGGAGAGCTGAGCACGGCTTCTGAGACAGCACAAGCACGGATGCCGGCCTGACCCTCAGGGACAATCTCGACCCAGCCAGCACACACAGGCTACACGCCCCTTGGGAATCTCAGATAAAACAGTCATCACCAAGCAAGATAAGTAACTTTGTCTATATTCCTGGGTGCTACTCTCTCCTATCTATCTGATCCCTCCCCTCCCTGCCCCAGGAGGCTTCATTAACATTGGAACTTCCTGGGCCAGGGAGTGAAGTGCTCTACAGGTTTTTTTTTTCTTTTCCTAACCCATTCTCCTGGCCTGAGAGAAGCAGCTACTAAAAACCCAGAGAAGAAAAATCCTTTCCTGACTTCCCTAAACTGGAATAAAAATATAGAACCAGCTCCAGCCAAGCATATGAGATCACAGTCTTTGGCTTTCACCTCTACAGGGAACAAGGTCACTATTATAATGCAAAGGTAATTCTGATAGACATCTGACTGTAATTGTTTTAGCAGATCACTGGAAAGGCAAGTTTTCCAGGTCTGATATCTCTACCTATTAAACAGAGCGCTCACTGACCCACACCGGGGAACTGAGGGCTGAAGCTCTACCCAAACCACCTAGCCACCTGCCAAAGGGGTCTGAGGATACTGATGCCTACCAATCTTCAGAGGTACAAGAATTGGGTGCCTAAGGTACAGCTGCATAGCCCACCCACCAAAGTGCTTTAGGAATAGAGACACACCTACCTCACTGGCACGTGGGGGAAGGCTGTCAGCATCCTCCCCCCCCGGAGTGTGACCCCCTGCTGCTACTAGAATCTCGTGCACACAACTATCACCACTACTCCTCTAAGTGAATAGGTGACAGTCTACACCACACACTTGGTGACCCAAAATCAGAACACCTAACCTGATTCTATTCAAGAATAGTGAGTGGACTCTTAGACTTATATATCTGGTAACAGCCCAAACCAGCTGGTAATAGGACATAAGTGATTTAAAGGCTGCAACAATAAAGACAGCGCAATCTAGTAACCCGTCTGGGTATATTGAAAGAAAACAAAACAAGATAAAACTCAATGAGGAAATATAAAATAAATCATTACAATATCTTATAGATGACTTGGACACAGCAGGTGATATCAAACCACATAAAGAAGCAGACCATGATTGCTTCTACAACTCCCCAAATTAAAGAATCAAAATCTTTCCCAAATGAAGATATGATTCTGGCATTTCCAGATGCAGAATATAAAAAACTAATATACAGAATGCTCCAAGACATCAGGCATAACCTCAGAAATGAAATAAGGCAATCTACAGAAAAAGCCAGAGAACACACTGATAAAGCAGTTGAAGAAATCAAAAAGATTATTCAAGAATATAGTGGCAAAATTAATAAGCTGCAAGAATCCATAGAGAGACAGCATTCAGAAATCCAAAAGATTAGCAGTAAAATTACTGAATTAGATAACTCAATAGGAAGTCAGAGGAGCAGAATCGAGCAGTTGGAATGCAGAGTGGAGGAGTTGGAGGATAAGGCAATTGGCACAAATATAGTTGAAGAAAAATAAGATAAAAGAATTAAAAAAAATGAAGAAACCCTAAGAATCATGTGGGACTCTATCAAGAATAACTTGCGTGTGATTGGAGTTCCAGAGCAGGGAGGGATAACAGAAAATACAGAGAGAATAGTTGAAGATCTGTTAGCAGAAAACTTCCCTGACATCATGAAAGATGAAAGGATATCTATCCAAGATGCTCATTGAACCCCGTATAAGATTGATCCAAAAAGAAAATCACCAAGACATATTATCATCAAACTTGCCAAAACCAAAGATAAAGAGAAAATTTTAAAAGCAGCCAGGGATAAAAGAAAAGTCACCTACAAAGGAGAATCAATAAGTTCAGACTACTCAACAGAAACCATGCAGTCAAGAAGGCAATGGAATGACTTATAGAGCACTGAAGGAAAAAAAAACTGCCAGCCAAGGATCATATATCCAAGAAAACTCTCTCTCAAATAGTAAGGTGAAATTAATTTACAGATAAACACAAGCTTAGAGATTTTGCAAAAACCAAACCAAAGCTACAAGAATTACTAAAGGAAATTGGTCAGAAAATCAATAATATCAGATACCAGCACAACCCAAGGTCACAGAACAGAACATCCTGATATCAACTCAAATAGGAAAATCACAAAAACAAATTAAGATTAATTTTAAAAAGAAAAAAAATGCTCAAAACAGGGAATCATTGAAGTCATTATGTAAAAGATCACAATAATCAAAAAGAGGGACTAAATACAGGAGGCATAGATCTTCCATATGGAGAGGAAAACAAGGCAATATAGGACGATATAAGTTAGGTTTTTATTTAGAAAAATAGGGGTAAATATTAACGTAACCACAAAGAGGTCTAACAATTCCATAATTCAAAATAAATACCAAGACAAACATAAGGACTCAGCAAACATAAATTCAACTACTATGAAAATGAGGAACACACAATTTACAAAGAAAAACGTCTCAGCATAAAAAAGTAAGTGGAAAAATGAAATTGTCAACAACGTACACAAAAAGGCATCAAAATGACAGCACTAATACTTATCTATAATTACGCTGAATGTAAATGGATTAAATGCACCAAGAAAGAGACAGAGAGTCTCATATTGGATAAAGAAACACGATCTGTCTATATGCTGCCTACAAGAGACACATCTTAGACTCAGAGACACAAACAAACTAAAACTCAAAGGATGGAAACAAATATATCAAGCAAACAACAATCAAAAAAGAGCAGGAGTGGCAATACTAATTTCTGACAAAATAGACTTTAAAGTTAAAGCCACCACAAAAGATAAAGAAGGACACTACATAATGATTAAAGGGACAATTTAGCAGGAAGATATAACCATATTAAATATTTATGCACCCAATGACAGGGAGAGGGCTACAAGATACATAAAACAAACTTTAACAGAATTGAAAAGTGAGATAGACACCTCCACGATTATAATAGGAGACTTCAACACACCACTTTCAGAGAAGGCTAGGACTTCCAGTAAGAAGCTCAGTAGAGACAAGGAAGATCTAATTGCTACAATCGACCAACTTGACCTCATTGACTTATACGGAGCATTCCACCCAACACCTGCAAAGTATACTTTTTTTTCTAGTGCACATGGAACATTCTCTAGAATAGATCACATATTAGGTCATAAAACAAACCTTTGCAGAATCCAAAACATTGAAATATTACAAAGCATTTTCTCAGACCACAAGGCCATAAAAGTGGAAATCAATAACAGAAAAACCAGGGAAAAGAAATCAAATACTTGGAAACTGAACAATACCCTGCTCAAAAAACACTGGGTTATAGAAGACATTAAGGAGGGAATAAAGAAATTCATAGAATGCAATGAGAATGAAAACACTTCCTAGAAAAACCTCTGGGACACACCAAAAGCAGTGCTCAGAGCTCAATTTATATCCATAAATGCACACATACATAAAGAAGAAAGAACCAAAATCAGAGAATTGTCCCTACAACTTGAACAAATAGAAAGCAAGCAACAGAAGAATCCATCAGGCACCAGAACAAAACAAATAAAAATTAGAGCTGAACTAAATGAATTAGAGAACAGAAAAACAATTGAAAGAATTAACAAAGCCAAAAGCTGGTTCTTTGAAAAAATTAACAAAATTGATAAACCATTGGCCAGACTGACTAAAGAAATACAGGAAAGGAAACAAATAACCCGCATAAAAAACGAGATGGGCCATATCACAACAGACCCAACTGAAATTAAAAGAATCCTATCAGATTATTACGAAAAATTGTACTCTAACAAATTTGCAAACCTAGAAGAAATGGATGAATTCCTAGAAAAACACTATCTACCTAAACTAACACAATCAGAAGTAGAACAACTAAATGGACCCATAAAAAAAAAAAAGATTGAAAAGGTAATCAAAAAACTCCCAACAAAAAAAAAAGCCCTGGCCTGGACAGCTTCACTGCAGAGTTCTACCAAACTTTCAGAGAAGAGTTAACACCACTACTACTAAAGGTATTTCAAAGCATAGAAAATGACGGAATACTACCTAACGCATTCTATGAAGCTACCGTATCCCTGATACCAAAACCAGGTAAAGACACCACAAAAAAAGAAAATTACAGACCTATATCCCTCATGAACATAGATGCAAAAATCCTCAACAAAATTCTAGCCAATAGAATTCAACAACATATCAAAAAAATAATTCACCACGACCAAGTGGGATTTATACCAGATATGCAAGGTTGGTTCAATATTAGGAAAACCATTAATGTAATCCACCATATAAATAAAACAAAAGACAAAAACCACATGATCTCATCAAGTGATGCAGAAAAGGCATTTGACAAAGTCCAACACCCATTCATGATAAAAACTCTCACCAAAATAGGAATTGAAGGAAAATTCCTCAACATAATAAAGGGCATCTATACAAAGCCAACAGCCAACATCATTCTAAACGGAGAGAGCCTGAAAGCATTTCCCTTGAGAACGGGAACCAAACAAGGATGCCCTTTATCACCGCTCTTATTCAACATTGTGCTAGAGGTCCTAGCCAGAGCAATTAGGCTAGACAAAGAAATAAAGACCATCCGGATTGGCAGGGAAGAAGTAAAATTATCTCTATTTGCAGATGACATGATCTTATACACAGAAAACCCTAAGGAATCCTCCAGAAAACTACTGAAACTAATAGAAGAGTTCGGCAGAGTCTCAGGTTATAAGATAAACATACAAAAATTACTTGGATTCCTCCACATCAACAAAAAGAACATCGAAGAGGAAATCACCAAATCAATACCATTCATAGTAGCCCCCATAGAAGATAAAATACTTAGGAATAAATCTTACCAAAGATGTAAAAGGCCTACACAAAGAAAAGTACAAAGTACTAGTGCAAGAAACTAAAAGGGACCTAAAGTGGAAAAACATACCTTGCTCATGGATAGGAAGACTTAACATAGTAAAAATGTCTATTCTACCAAAAGCCGTCTATGTATACAGTGCACTTCCGATCCAAATTCCAATGACATTTTTTAATGTGATGGAGAAACAAATCACAAACTTCATATGGAAGGGAAAGAAGTCCCAGATAAGTAAAGCGTTACTGAAAAAGAAGAAGAAAGTGGGAGCCTCACTCTACCTGGTTTTAGAACCTATTATACAGCCACAGTAGTCAAAACAGCCTGGTACTGGTACAACAACAGGCACATAGACCAATGGAACAGAATTAAGAACCCAGATATAAATCCATCTACATATGAGCAGTTGATATTTGACAAAGGCCCAGTGTCAGTTAATTGGGGAAAAGATAGTCTTTTTAACAAATGGTGCTGGCATAACTGGATATCCATTTGCAAAAAAATGAAACAGGACCCATACCTCACACCATGCACAAAAACTAACTCCAAGTGGATCAAAGACCTAAACATAAAGACTAAAATGATAAAGATCATAGAAGAAAAAATAGGGACAACGTTAGGAGCCCTAATACAAGGCAGAAACAGAATACAAAACATTACTAAAAATGATGAAGAGAAACCAGACAACTAGGAGCTCCTAAAAATCAAACACCTATGCTCATCTAAAGACTTCACCGAAAGAGTAGAAAGACCACCTACAGATTGGGAAAAAATTTTCAGCTCTGACATCTCCGAACAGCACCTGATCTCTAAAATCTATATGATTCTGTTAAAACTCAACCACAAAAAGACAAACAACCCAATCCAAAAGTGGGCAAAGGAGATGAACACGCACTTCACTAAAGAAGATATTCAGGCAGCTAACAGATACATGAGAAAATGCTCTCGATCATTAGCCATTAGAGAAATGCAAATTAAAACTACGATGAGATTCCATCTCACTCCAACAAGGCTGGCATTACTCCAAAAAACACAAAATAATAAATGTTGGAGAGGCTACAGAGAGATTGGAACTCATATACACTGCTGGTGGGAATGTAAAATGGTACAACCACTTTGGAAATCTATCTGGCATTTCCTTAAAAAGTTAGAAATAGAACTACCATACAACCCAGAAATCCCACTCCTCGGAATATATCCTAGAGAAATAAGCTTTTACAGGAACAGATATATGCACACCCATGTTTATTGCAGCACTGTTTACAATAGCAAAAAGCTGGAAGTAACCAAGGTGTCCATCAAGGGGTGAATGGTTAAATAAATTATGGTATATTCACACAATGGAATACTATGCATCGATAAAGAACAGTGACGCATCTGTGAAACATTTCATGACATGGAGGAACCTGGAAGGCATTATGCTGAGTGAAATTAGTTGGATGCAAAAGGACAAATACTGTATAACACCACTATTATAAGATCTTGAGAAATAGTATAAACTGAGAAGAACACATTCTTTTGTGGTTACAAGAGGGGGGAGAAGGGAGGGCGGGAGAGGTTTATTTACTGATTAGACAGTAGATATGAACTACTTTAGGTAAAGGTAAGGACAACACTCAATACAGGGAGGTCAGCTCAACTGGACTGGACCAAAAGCAAAGAAGTTTCTGGGATAAACTGAATGCTTCAAAGGTCAGCGGAGCAAGGGCGGGGGTTTGGGGACTATGGCTTCAGGGGACATCTAAGTCAATTGGCAAAATAAATTCTATTAAGAAAACATCCTGCATCCCACTTTGAAGTGCGGTCTTAAATGCTAACAAGCGACCATCTAAGATGCATCAATTCGTTTCAACCCACCTGGATCAAAGAAGAATGAAGAACACCAAGGTCACAAGATAATTATGAGCCCAAGAGATAGAAAGGGCCACATGAACTAGAGACTTACATCATCCTGAGACCAGAAGAACTAGATGGTGCCCGGCCACAGCCGATGACTGCCCTGACAGGGAGCACAACAGAGAACCCCTGAGGGAGCAGGAGAACAGTGGGATGCAGACCCCAAATTCTCGTAAAAAGACCAGACTTAATTGTCTGACTGAGACTAGAAGAATCCTGGCGGTCATGGTCCCCAAACCTTCTGTTGGCCCAGGACAGGAACCATTCCTGAAGACAACTCATCGGACATGGAAGGGACTGGACAATGGGTTGGAGAGAGATGCTGATGAAGAGTGAGCTACTTGTATCAGGTGGACACTTGAGACTGTGTTGGCCTCTTCTGTCTGGAGGGGAGATGGGAGGGTAGGAGGGTTAGAAACTGGCAAAACGGTCACGAAAGGAAGGACTGGAAGGAGGGAGTGGGCTGACTCATTAGGGGGAGAGTAAATGGGAGTATGTAGTAAGGTGTATATAAGTTTATATGTGAGAGACTGACTTGATTTGTAAACTTTCAATTAAAGCACAATAAAATTATTTTAAAAAAGGGGGGTATTTAACTTACTTCAGAACCAATTTATGACAGAGTTGTCGGAATGGAACCCTGTCATAGTCATGGACTACCGGTAATCTCTCTCTTTTTTTTTTTAAAGAATGAAGCCCCTCCTTCTTTTTTTTTTTTTATTATACTTTACATGACAGTTTACAGAACAAACTAGTTTCTCTTTAAACAGTTAGTACACATATTGTTTCATGACATTGGTTAACAACCCCGCAACATGTCAGCATTCTCCCTTCTCAAACTTGAGTTCCCTATTAGCAGCTCTCCAGTCCCCTCCTACCTTCTAGTCTCCACCCCTGGGCTGTTGTGCTCCTTTAGTCTCGTTTTGCTTTATGGTCCTGTCTAATCTTTGGCCTAATGGTGAACTTTGGGAGTGACCTCATTACTGAGCTAAAAGGGTGTCCAGGGGCCCTACTCTCAGGGTTTCTTCAGTCTCTGTCAGGCCAGTAAGTCTGGTCTTTTTTTGTGAGTCAGAATTTTGTTCTACATTTCTCTCCCGGTCTCTCCGGGACCCTCTATTGTGATCCCTGTCAGAGCAGTTGGTGGTGGTAGCCGAGCACCATCTAGCTGTACTGGACTCAATCTGGTGGAGGCTGTGGCAGATGTGGTCCTTTAATCCTTTGGACTAATCTTTCCCTTGTATGTTTAGTTTTCTTCATTCTTCCTTGCTCCTGAAGGGATGAGACCAGTGGAGTATCTTAGACTGCTGCTCACAGGGTTTTAAGACCCCAGATGCTACTCACCTAAGCAGAATGTAGAACATTTTCCTTATAAACTATGTTTTGCCTATTGAGCTAGATGTTCCCTGAGACCATGGTCCCCACAGCCCTCAGCCCAGTAATTTGGTCCCTCGGGGAGTTTGGATGTGTTCATGGCCTTGTCTTGTACAGCTGTGCTGGCTTCTGCAGTATTGTGTACTGTCTTACCCTTCACTAAAGTTACCACTTCTCTACTGCCCATTTAGTGATTTTCTCTCTCACCCCTCCCCTCCCTCATAACCATCAAAGATTGTTTCCTTTTGTGTGTAAACCTTTTCATGAGTTTGTACAGTAGTGGTCTCATACAATAGTTGTGATTGACTTGTTTCACTCATCATAATGCCCTCCAGATTCATCCATGTTATGAGATGCTTTGAAGATTCATCATTGTTCTTTATTATTGCGTAATACTCCATTGTGTGTATGTACCATAGTTTGTTTATCCATTCATCTGCTGGTGGGCATCTAGGTTGTTTCCATTTTTTCCTATTGTGAACAATACTGCAATGAACATGGGTGTGCATATGTCTATACATGTGATAAGTCTTATTTCTCTAGGATATATTCCTAGGAGGTGGAATTGCTGGATCATAAGATATTTCTATTTCTAGCTTTCTAAGGATGCGCCATATCATTTCCCAAAACGGTTGTATCATTTTGCATTCCTACCAGCAATGTTTAAGAGTTCCAATGTCCCCTCAGCCCCTCCAACATTTATTATTTTCTGTTTTTTTGATTCATGCCAGTAATGCCAGGGTGAGATGGTATCTCATTGTGGGTTTGATTTGCATTTCTCTAATGGCTAGTGATCTTGAGCATTTCCTTATGTGTCTGTTGGCCACTTTAATGTCTTCTTTGGTGAAGTGTCTGTTCATTTTCTTTGTCCATTTTTTAATTGGATTATTTGTCTTTTTGTTGTAGAAGTGTTTGATTTTTCTGTAGGTTTTAGAGATTAGGCCTTTGCCTGATTTGTAATAACCAAATTTTTTTTCCCAGTCTGTAGATTCTCTTTTTACTCTTTTGATGAAGTCTTTTGGTGAGCATAAGTGATTAATTTTTAGAAGATCCCAGTTATTTAGCTTAGCTTCTGAAGTTTGTGTGTTGTTAGTTGTGATTTTTACCTTGTTAATGCCATGTATTAGGGCCTCTAGTGTTGATCCTGTTTTTTCTTCTATGAACTTCAGAGTTTTGGGCTTTATATTTAGGTCTTCGATCCATTTTGAATTAGGTTTTGTATATGGTGTGAGGTGTGGGTCTCGTTTCATTTTTTTGCAGATGAACATCCAGTTTTGCCAGCACCATTTGTTAAAAAGACTGTCTTTTCCCCATTTGATGGACTTTGGCTAGAAGGGGCTCTCAAGCTGAGAAAAAAAGAAAACAAACAATAATAATAATAAAGGAAATGCTCCCAGGGATCCCACTGATGCACCTGAGCATAATGGAGAAGTAGCCAAGCTGGACAGTACAGCCTGGCTAGAAGGGGCCCCCAAGCCTTGAAAAGAAAAAGAAAACAAATAAACAAACGAAAGGCCCTGGGGATTCCACTGGTGTGGTGGTGCAGTCCAGGGAAGAAATTTCCCAGTACAGTGGTGCTTCAAACCATTGAAGAAGAAGCAATGTGGGCACACTGAGACAGATGTTCAAGAGAAAAGAGGAGAAAGTGGTGAGAGGCAGGGAGGAAACAAAAAAAAGCAGAAAAAAGCAACACTAACAACAAAAAAATGGCACTGATGAAGCCAGCCAGTATGAGCAGGCCAAATCCAAGCAGCACGGACCCTGCTCTTCCCAGGATAAGCGACCACAGCCAGCTAGGAAGTTGCAGAGGCTGAGCAGGAGGAAGAAGGATAGGGGGATGGGAAAGCATATATCGCTGGTTACCAGGTGCTCTATCTCCTGCTGGGAGTTCTGTGAAGCTGCTTTCCTGTACTCCCTGTCCACCTGTCTCTGTCAGGAGTCCAAGATGGCAAATCCATGCTGCATTAGCTGATAGGGGACCTCTGCAGGTATCTCTCCTTGCTCTCTGCTCTCTGTTCTCTGTCAGTTTCTTATTCCATTCGGTCCTTTGCTGATTTCTTTATCTCTTCATTTGATGCTTAGGGTTCCAGGATTGATATTTGTCTCTGTTTTGCTTAGTTTTTTTGGTCTTTGCTGTGGAGGGGCAGTGTGGTGCTTCTGTCTATAGCGCCATGTTGGCTCTGCCCCCAGACTACTTGTATTTTCAATGGCTTATTTTTTGGAAGTAGGTTGCCAGGCCTTTCTTCTGAGGTGGTATGGTGAACTGAAACTGCCAGTTTTACAGCCACAGCTGTTGCTGTGTGCTGTTGAGTAGTGACCTTATATGATAGAGTAGAATTGCCCCACAGGTCAGAATCAACTCAATGGCAACTAGTTTGGTCTGGTTTTTTGGTTTTAACTTTTACAGGAGTAGATCATTAGGTCTTTTCTTCCATGGAGTGGCTGGGGGGGTTCAAACCTCCATCCTTTTGGTTAGCAGCCAAACACTTAATCTTTGCATCACCACAGCCCCTTAAAGCCAAGGCAGCCCTTGCAGTTCCCAAGGAGGGACTTGGCTGAGAGCCATCAGCAGTTGACACTCCCTAGAATGAGTGTTTAGTCTTGAAGGGGCACCTGGGCAGCCTCCACAGCATCCACCACCATGACCTAGCCCCTTTGAGCCTTCTTTGTGCTCTCTGTCCTCTCTAAATCTCTTTTCACTCCGCAGGCCAGTGAGTCTTATTCTAGCCTGGAGTGGTAGCCTGACTCGTCTATATTCTTCCTAATTCTTTGATTTTGCCCTTGAGGACTGACATTTTGAAATCCTAAAGCCAAATATTTTCCTCCTTTGTTATCTTTGTTCTGCTGTGTGAACTTTTTCCTGAGACAACAAAACAAAATGCTTAGCCTCCTAAACATGGGGCAGGAAAAGGGTAACAGGAAATGGAGCACAGTGGTTCAATATATTACCCCCACCACATTCGGAAAACAATACACACCATGAATCTAATTTTTACATGATAGAAACTACCCAAAGCTGTGCTCAACAAATTCTCCTTACCTGGTAGGGACACAGAACTTACAGAGATTCTCCAAAGAGCACAAGAACACACCTTGCTAGAGCAAATGTTCAGAATCTCTAGAGGATGTGGTGAGTGAAAAGTGATTGGTGGAACCTTTATATTTAACAAAAGGAAGCATGGATTTATTTGTAAGCTTGAGAACATTGCAATAAAGGGTGGCCTTTTCAGAGGACAGAAGAGATGGGACCCAGAGCACAGAATGGATCTTGACAGGAGAAGGGAAACCTCATCTTCCATTTTAACAGGAGGAGAGAAGAAAGTGGCAAGTGTGTATAGGAGGAATGGCAGGATATTACGGAGTCTCCTTCCAAGGGCATCTTTTTCACTGTGAAGTTGGAAGCCAGGTTACTAGGTAAGTATGAAGCAGGAAATGCTCTAGTGGAATAGGTTTTGAGAAGAGAAGAGAATGTTTGAAGTAGCCCCATGGAGAGCAAGAGAAAGCACTTCCCAGAGAAATATGGAGGGGAAGGATCACTGGGCAACAGGAGAGCCCAGGAGGTAGGTACCTAGTCACCCGTCACGAAGTTGTGCATTTTCTCTAGCAGCACTGAACAGCATAGGTGTGGGCTTAGATAAGGAAGGTTGTTGTATTTACTTATTATCATTATAGTTTATTTTTTATTGAGGTGTAACATATATATAAGAGAGTGCACACATCATAAATGTATTGCTTTATGAACTCACAAGGTCGATGCACCTGTGTACGAAGCATCCTAGAAGCCCCCTTTGTTCCTCTTTCCAGCCACTAGATCATGTTTATGTGTTTATCTTGATTTTTTTTTTTTAATTGCCACAGGGTATAATAGAAGGCAAATGGAGCGAGGCAGTTGAAAGTATGTGTTAGGAATTGTTGAGGTACTGAAGCAGCGAGGCTATGTGGGGTTGGGATGGAAGCGAAGACAAGAGACATGATGAGAAAGCAGAGGGGTCAAGAACTCAAGATTTTCATAAGGTTAAAGAAACAGGTCTACAGGAGCAACTGAGGAAGTCCATGGAAGAGTACAAGATTGCGCTGAGAGAATGGCCATTTGAGTGAGACTGTGCTCTGTATCGCCAGGCACTCCTGGGAAACTCTATGGGGCAGTTCTAGTCTGTCCTATAGGGTCGCTATGAGTCGAAATCGACTCAACAGCAGTGGGTTTGGTTTTTTTGTTTGTTTGTTTGTGCTCTGTATGGAAAGCCTGGTGCCTAGTGGCTAAGTGCTACAGCTGCTAATCAAAAGGTTGGCAATTCAAATCCACCAGGCACTCTGTGGGCCAGTTCTACTTATTGTAATGTTGATTAGAATTGCAGCAAACCTATAAATCCATTTAAGAAGAATTTAACACTATTCAATATTCTTATGTCTTATTATTCTTATTTGTCTTACCACTTACTCAAGGTTCTTTACTACTTGCAATACAGTTTTACAGTTTTTTCAGCATGTACTTTGTAACAGAACAGAACACTTCCTCCTGTCACAGAGCCTCCACGGCTGTGTGGTAGTGGGGGAGCAGCTGTGCGCTTTGATCACAGCCTCAAAAAGTGACATCTTTTTAATGGTAATATGTTAATAGTGTGGAGACTGTAATGAAAATATGTTCAAGGAAGTAGTGTGAAAATAAGGCTGTGAATATAAAAAGAAATGAAGTCCTGACACACAGTACAACATGGATAAATCTTGAAAACGTTATGCTAAGTGGAAGAAGCCTGATGGAAAAGGCCACATATTATATGATTTTAATTATATAAAATGTCCAGAGTAGGCAAATCCATAGAAACAGAAAGTAAGCTAGTGGTTGCCAGAGACTGGGGATGCAGGGAGAGGAGGGAATGGAGATTGACTTCTTAATGGGCACTACTTTCTTTTTGGGGTGAAGAAAAAGTTCCCAAATTAGACAAATGGTGATGACTGCACAACATTGTGAATGTACTAAGTGCCACTGAACTGCACACTTCAAAATGGTTAAAATGGTGAATTTTATGTTATATGTAGTTTATGACACACCCACACTCACACACACACACACACAAACCACAACTGTGGAAAAACCAGGGGAAGCAGGCACAGGGTATGGCCTTTATCACCCAGTTGCACCCCCTCCCCTACTACCACCTACCTAGGACACAGGCCCAGCCCCCAACCCCGGCTGGGCTTCTTGCCTTGATCCTCTGAGCCTGGCGGCATGTCTGCAGAAGGAATTCATTGTCATGTCTCTGAGTGTGGACTAGCTGGCCTCTAAGCTTCCTTCCAGCTCTGAGATTCTCTGATTTTATGATTCCTTTGCTAGACACCCCTTCCCCTCCGCCTTCCCAGAGACTGTCTCAGAGATACACCAGCAGGACATATAGAAGAAAGAGCAAGAATTCTGGAACCAACTGGATCTGCATTCAAATCTCCACTTTGTCAAAGCACTCTCTGTGTGACTTGGGCCCTTGATGTCACGGAGGCTTTCTGAGCTTGCAGCTCCCCTCCCTGGCTGTAAGGAGAGAGCAGGACAACTGCCCTGCCAGGGTGCTGTGGGGATTAGTGATGGTGGATGCTGGAGCCTAGTGCAGGGACAGAATAGGAGCTAAGTACATGTCTATAGGCATTGTTTTGTTTTTTTTTTTAACTTAAAAAAATTATTACGGAGATACAATTCACATAGCAAAAATTTCACCGTTTTCAAGCGTTCAATTCAAGGGACTTCAGTATATTCACAGTGTTTTACAACCATTAAAATCCATTGCCATCAAGTTGATTTGACTCATAGCTACCCTATAGGACAGAGTAGAACTGCCCCATTGGGTTTCCAAAGAGCGGCTGGTAGATCTGAACTGCAACCTTTTGGTTAGCGGCTTAACTACTGTACCACCAGGGCTCCTTACAGCCACTACCACTATGTAATTTCATAACATTTCCGTCTTCCCAATAAGAAACTCCCTGCCCAATTTCCCCCTCCCCCATCCCCTGACAACCACTAATGTACTTTCTATCTTATGGATTAATAAACATTGCTTTTTTATTAGGGAAATTCTGAAACCCCTACCAAGAAGTAAAACCTATTTAACCATCACTGACTTGGTCAGATCTAAATTTATGCATCAGATACTTATGTGGTCTGAATTATCTTTGATGCATGCAGTGGCAAGGTTGGCTAATACCCCTGTAATAATTATATGTGTCAACCAGGTTTGCCACAGATTGAGATTGAAGTGAGAGTATAATCTTACGTAAAATTCAAAGCCACACAATCACCTTGTCCCATCAGAAAAGAAAAACAACAAAATTACAACATACAACTGCCATTTACACAAAGAATGAAGCCCAGCACAGCCCTCTCAGCAAAAATTTGCTCTAACATAAACTAGTAAAATAACAAATGGGAATTGGAAACAACCTTGGAGTAAAATCCAAGATGTATCCACAAAGGAGGCAAAAATGCTGCTGTTGCTTCTCCCAAGGGCTCTGCAAACCTCCTGAGGCCTTGTAATTCTGCAACATGCTCTCCCATCTCCAAACCTTTCCTTAAGTTGACAAGTGAAGCCCTGCAGTCTGCTGTCTGAGTGCAACTAGCGCTCACCAGACTTTCTACGAGCTCTTAGTTTGAGTTTCCTCAAAAGCAGAGTCTGAGAAAAGCATGTGGTACAGGTGGTTGATCCAGGAAGGATTACAGGAAGCAGGAGTGAGGGAGGAAGGAGTGTGATATTGAGAAGGGGGATGTGTTATCAAGGTGAGAAAGGGACAGAATGCCTCTAGGAACTCTCCACCTAAAAGGCTGGATAACTTATCCACTAGCTTTCATTGCCTAATGATTGAAAGTTGCCCGGAAGAGAATTAACTCCCCTGAAAGTCTAGGTGTGTTTACCTATGGGCTGAGCAAGGTTGTAGGGTGTTGGAGAAGTCCCTGGGGCAGAAGTACAAGCTACCTCACACTAGAGGAGGGATCCTGGCAGTGAAAGTGGTGTCTGGGTTCACATAGCAGTGCCCACTGCAGCTGTGGCTGAGATCAGAGGTGTGCCAAGGAGCTGTGATGTGGAGCCCCAAATGTGTTTTTTACAGCACTGCTATATTGCACAGCCTTTCTTGCAGCTAGGTTGTGGTCATGAGATCTTTAAGTATGCAAGAAGGACACTGCCCTAGGCAGTAGGTCAACCCACATCAGACCTGTGTAAGTGCGGAATAAACTTGGTTGCGTTAAGACACTGGTATGTTGGGTTTGTTACTTTGGAGTATCCTGGCATCGATTACTCTTACTAAATTAAATACCTTGCCCGGAAAAGCAATAAAGGTTGGGAGAGGAGTAGACCTTTCTGCCACACCAGGCAAAAGTGAACTTCACTGTACAAGTGGACCAAGCTTTGGAGTAGGTAAGAGAGAACCCACAGACAAATCAAAGGATCACAATTTATCTTAACCTTCTGGCATAAGTTTCTCATTGAAGTTGATAGAGCAAAAGTCAACATGTTTTGCCGTGTACAAGTATTTATTTCTTATGTTCTATTCTCTTTAAGTTTCACTTTACACTTTGATCGCAGCTCACATAAGCAGCATATATCTTGAAGAAGCAGAAAACTTTCCTTCCCACTTGAAAAGACACTTTGAGAGTTGGTGACAAAACCTATAAATATGAGGTACAATTAGTCAGGTGTACAGTTCACCTGGTGGCACATGGAGAACCATAGCTCATGTCCTCCCCTATTTACAGGACAGTTTTTTTTTTTTTTTTTAGTTGTGCTTTAAGTAAAAGTTTACAGTTCAAGCTAGTTTCTCATACAAAAATTTATATACATATTGTTATGTGACCCTAGTTTCTCTCCTTATAATGTGACAGCACACTCCTCCTTTCCACCCCAGATTTCCCAGGTCCATTCAACCAGATCCTGTCCCTTTCTGCCTTCTCATCTTGTCTCTGGACAGGAGCTGCCCATTTAGTCTTATGTATCTTCTTGAACTAAGATGCATACTCTTCACAATGTCATTTTATCTTATAGTCCAGTCTAATCTTTGTCTGAAAAGTTGGCTTAAGGAATGATTTTAGTTTAGGGCTAACAGAGAGTACGGGGGCTGTGTCTCCCGGGATCCCTCCAGTTTCAGTCAGACCATTAAGTCTGCTCCTTTTCTAGAATTTGAGTTCTGCACCCTACTTTTCTCCTGCTTCATCAGGGACCCTCTGTTATGTTTGCTGTCAGGGCTGTCACAGGACAGTTTATAGAAAGCGTTTATCAACAACTTAACGGAAGTTCCTTCTTTGAACTATTGCAATAGAGGCTACCAGAAAAGGCACTTTTTTCCTGCCAACAATTAGTTGTATCTGGAGTTACAGCTCTGTTGGCGAGTTAACAGGTCCATTAAATTGCCCCTCCTTCCTGCAATCTGCTGGCACTTCCCGCTACACTAAACTTAGCCTACACTCTACTTATTCAGAGTTTGATTTGAGCTGAGTGCTGTGGGTAGCCCAGGTCCTGAGGAACTTTGGATGGGATTCCTGCTTCCCAGATTCTGACCCACAAACCAATAAATGTGAACCCATTTAACAAGATGTTTTCCTCCTACCCCTGGCTGAGATGAGCACACCAAGAGATTGAAGTTTTTATGAAGGAATGAGAAGAGGTTAAGAAGAAAAGCAGCCAAGGAGAGACCTTGGTGGGGTGGGTCACCTGCAGCATGAAGGTGCTGGGTCTCTGGAAGTCTATGGAGTGATAGCTCATCCTGACATGTCAAGCCCTTTCATGTCATGTACTTTCACATGAATTATTTCTCTTTATCATCTCAACAGCCCCAAGAGACAGGTATTAAAAATGAATGCACTGTTAGGTGCCATCTAGTCAGTTCCGACTCATAGTGACCGTATGTACAATAGAACGAAACACTGCCTGGTCTTGTGCCATCCTCACAATCTTTGCTATGCTTGAGCCCATTGTTGCAGCCACTGTGTCAATCCATCTCATTGAGGGTCTTCCTGTTTTTCGCTAACCCTCTGCTTTACCAAGCATGATATACTTCTCCAGGGACTGATCCCTCCTGATAACAAGTTCAAAGTAAGTGAGATGAAGTCTCACCTTCCCCGTTTCTCAGGAGCATTCTGGCTGTTCTTCTTCCAAGACAGATTCGTTTCTTATTTTGGCAGTCCATAGTATATTCACTATTCTTCACCAACACCATAATTCAATGGCATCAATTCTTCTTTCATCTCCCTTATTCATTCTGCAGTTTTTGCATGCATATGAGGTGATTGAAAACTCCATGGCTTGGGTCAGGTGTACCTTGGTCCTCAAGGTGACAATTTTGCTTTTTAACATTTTAAAGAGATCTTTTGCGGCAGATTTGTTCAATACAATGCATCATTTGATTTCTTAACTCCTGCTTCCATGGGCATTGATTATAGATCCAAATAAAATTAAATTCTTGACAACTTCAATATTTTCTCCATTTATCTTGATGTTGCTTATTGGTCTTGTGAAGATTTTTGTTTACTTTATGTTGAGGTGCTGATTATTTTGAAGTGCTCATTCTAGGAGTCAGCAAATAAGTAAATACATTGTGGATAATGGGAGCAAGGTTTTGTGCAGTTGGAGATGGGAATACAAATATGGAAAGGATAGAACGAACCCTGTGATGTTTGATTGGAATTGGAAACATTAGCGTAAACCCCTGAGTTTTAATAGATAAATAGGATGGGTACGTGTGTATGTGGTTATGCATATGTGTGTGCACGTGTATATGCCAGTAGCAATGAATACACCTAGTACCTAGATCTTGGCTTATAAATATAATCCTCTAAAAAAAGGAAATAGTGCTCCTTGGAGAAATTGTTTATTCTAGGGTTGGGGCAAGGAGAGAACAATATGAGCCTGAAACATCTTGTGCCAAAAGATAGTGTTGAAAGAACGATGGAAAGACATTAAAAGAAAACAGAGGACAATTTGAAGAGGTTCCCACTGGCCAAATCTAGTACAATTCACACATCCAAATAAATAATGATTGTGAAGGATTATAACCTATTAAATAAAGTAAGAATACAAGAGTCCACAGTAGCATACTAAATAAATAGATGGATAGACAAATAGAAGAGAGAAAGGTTTTCCTTACAGAAGAATGTCAACTAATAAACGTAAAAGAAATGATGGACTCAGAAAATCACCACTTGTCAACCAGCATAACAATAACTGATTCAGGCAAGAACTACCAGTAGCTGCTAAAATTAGTAGATAAAAGCTTGAGGAATAATAGAATATTTACATAGTCTCAAAGTATATCCCTACAAAGTACTTTTTAATTGCAAAGGCAAATTAGTAGCTTCACAGTGAAGAAAGATGGCAGACATCATCTTCATTAAATGATTAATGTCAACATTGTCAGTAATGGCACTCATCAGTAGCGTGTGCCTCCTGATACATTGCACTGGGGAGAACAATGACTCACTTCTGTGGGATTCCTGTGGCATTCAGGTTATACATCTGAATCTAATTATGAGGAAACATCAAAGACAAGCCTAAATTGAAGGACGGTCTACAAAATAATTGGGCTGTGTTTTTTGAAAATGTCAATGTTAGGAAATACAGGGAAGGCTCAGGAACTGTCAGAAATTAAAGGAGACTTAAGAGGTATGGCAACAGAATGCAACACATGATCTTGAATTTTCTTCAGCTATAAAGTATATTATTGGATCTGGAAGGCATTATGCTGAGTGAAATTAATCAGTTGCAAACGGACAAATATTGAATCAGACCACTACTATAAGAACTCAAAAAATAGTTTAAACAGAAGAAATTATTCTTTGGTGGTTATGAGGGTAGGGAGGGAGAGAGAGGGGTATCACTAATTAGACAGTAGACAAGAACTACTTTAGGTGAAGGGAAAGACAACACACAGCACAGAAGAGGTCAGCACAACTGGACTAAACCAAAAGCAAAGAAGTTTCCTGAATAAACTGAAGGCTTCAAAGGCCAGAGTAGCAGGGGCGGTGGGTCTGGGGATAGTGATTTCAGGGGACATTTAGGTCAACTGACATAATAAAACTATTAAGAAAACATTCTGCATCCCACTTTGGTGAGTGGCGTCTGGGGTTTTAAACACTACCAAGTGGCCATCTAAGATGCATCAATTGGTCTCAACACACCTGGAGCAAAGAAGAATAAAGAATACCAAAAACAAAAGGTAATTATGAGCCCAAGAGACAGAAAAGGCCACATAAATCAGAGACTACATCAGCCTGAGACCAGAAGAACTAGATGGTGCCCGGCTACAACTGATCACTGCCCTGACAGGGAACACAACAGAGAAAGCCTGATGGAGCAGGAAAGCAGTGGGATGCAGGCCTCAAATTCTTGTAAAAAGACTAGGCTTAATGGTCTGACTGAGACTAGAAGGACCCCAGAGGTCATGGTCCCCAGACTTTCTGTTAGCCCAAGACTGGAACCATTCCAAAACCCAACTCTTCAGACAGGGAATGGACTGGACTATAAGATAGAAAATGATACTGGTGAGAAGTGAGCCTCTTGGTTCAAGTACACACATGAGATTATGTGGGCAGCTCCTATCTGGAGACGAGATGAGAATGCAGAGGGGAACAGGAACTGGCTGAATGGACGAGGGGAATACAGGGTGAAGAGGAGGAGTATGCTGTCTCATTAGGGGGAGAACAACTAGGAGTACATAGCAAGGTGTATATAAGTTTTTGAATGAGAGACTGACTTGATTTGTAAACTTTCACTTAAAGCACAATAAAAATAATAAATTTTAAAAAAGAATATTATTGGGACAGTTGTGAAAATCTTAATAAGGTCTGCAGATTAGATAACAGTATCGTTTCAATATTAATTTCATGATTTTGGTCATTGTAATATAATTATGTAAAAGAATTTCTTGTTTTTAGAAACACAAAATAGTATTTATTTTTTTTATACAGGGTATCATTTCTGCAACTTACTTTTAAACAGTTCTTGGGAAATACATATATAGAGAGAGAGGGAGACAGAGAAAGAGGGAAAGAAGGAGAGGAAATGATAAAGCAAGCGGTAAATGTTAACATTTGAGTAACTTGGGTAAAGACTACCTGGAAATTCTTTGTACTATTCTTGCAACTTATCTGTAAGTCTGAAATTACATAAAATTTTTTTAATTAAAAAAAAGTCGGCGAATAGGCAACTATACAGAGCCCCAAGTTGAGGTTTCCAGGGGCAGGAGGAGGAAAGGGAGAATCATTGCTTAGGCGTCACCGAGTTTCTGTTAAGGATGATGGAAAAATTTGGAAACAGATACTGGTGATGGTTGTATAGCTTAATGAATGTAATTAATGTCACTGAATTGTACATATAAAAAATGTTAAAATAGCAAATGGGAATGGTGAAAAGCAGAGAAAATAAGTGAGTTAGGGACCTGTCCAAAAACACATAGCAGCTATGGTAGAGAGAGGGTTCAATTCTAGGGCTTTTGGTTCCAAGCTCAGTGGTCTTTCCTCTAAAAATCTTTTTTTTTTTTTAAGATCCTTTTTTTAGGTCTTGTGTGTGTGTGTGTGTGTGTGTGTGTGACTGTACGTGTAGCTTTAGCAGAAGGTGAGAGATTCTACGTACATGCCTACTGCTTGGTTAGCTCCAGCTCCTCAGAGGGAAGAGAAGAGAAAAAAGAATTCGAAGCCCTCAGTCCCATGCTGGAGTACTGGAGCTGCTGCCTGACTCAGGACAATCCTCCCATGACTGTCCCTCACTTGCTGGAGGGCGTTGGTCCCCTGTGAAGTGGACATGCTTAGTATAGTCCTGGGTTTGTCGGGTGTCATTAGCAGTGTATATGTATGTCCCTCATCTTGTGCAGAAGCTTACATTTTATATTAGTTTTTGATTGCAAGAGGCAGAAATCCAAGCAAAACTGGGCCAAAGATAAAATGGAAATTATTGACGCACGTAACTGAAAAAGTCTAGGAATGGACTAGGGGCATGGCTCAATTCAGGGGCACATGCAGTGCTGTCGGGACTTTGTCTCTTGCTTTCGTCTGTTTTGGCTTCATGCTCAGACAGCCTTTTCCCACAAAAGAGCCACCAGCAGATTCAAGCTTACAGTCTACTTTTTTAGCAATCTCATCAGAAAAATAGTTCCTACCCTTCAGGCAAAGATTAGACATGCCCATAAAACAAACAATAATACACATAGCTCAGCCATGTATAAGAAGCTAAATGGGAACACCAGGCCAGGGGCAAGGATAAGAAGGCAGGAGAGAACAGGAAAGATGGATGAATGGAACTGGGGAACCCAAGGTCAAGACGGGGAGAGTGTTGAAACATCGTGGAGTTGGCAACCAGTGTCACAGAACAATATGTATATTGTTCAATGAGAAACTTGCTCTATAAACCTTCATTTAAAGCATAATTAAAAAATAGTTCCTCTTTCCTAACAATTCCAGTAAAATTACTAAATTTGGATCTCATTGTTTAGTTTAGGTCACATGTCCATCCCTGAACAAATTACTATGGCTGAGGTGTGGAATACTCTGACTGAAAAGTTCTGGATCATGTGACATATAGATCAGCCTTGTCTAAACCCCCTCATAGTAAAGATAATTAGATAATAGTAAAAGTAAATTAGAATGAAATTTCTATAAGAACGGGACAAATGAATGCTGGATAGCAAAAACAACGGATGTCTACTACATGTCCTTCTTTAACCACGATTCTGACCTCTAACACCATATAGTTTTTCCTGTTCTTGAACTTCATATAAATGGAATCATACAGTGTATACACTTTTGTGTTTGGCTTCTTTCACTCAACATGACATATGTGAGGTTCATCCGTGTTGTTAGATGTAGTGGTAGTTTGTTCTTTTTCATTGCCATATAACGTTCCATTGTCTGGAATATTATCTAATTTACTGTTGATGGACATTTGGGTTGTTTCCAATTTTTGGCTATTATGAATAAAGCTGCTGTGAACATGCTTGTGCATGTCTTTTGGTGGACAGAAGCACTCACATCTCTTGAGTGTATACCCAAAAATGGAATTGCTGGGTCATGTGGGATATACAAATATTTAGCTTTAATAGGTACTACCAAACAATTTTTGGAGCCCTGGTGTCTCAGTGGTTAAGAGGTTGGCTGGTAACCAAAAGATTGGCAGTTCAAATCTACCAGCTGCTCCTTGGAAACCCTATGGGACTGTTCTACTCTGTCCTATAGGGCCGCTCTAAGGTCGCTATGAGTTGGAACTGACTTGACAGCAATGGGTACCAAACAATTTTTACTCCCACCAACAGTGTATGACAGTTTCAGTTGGCTTCATTGTCTTGATAACACTGGATTTTGTCAGTCCTTCTAATTACCCACTCTTCTTGATTTGTCAATTACCCTTCTACAAAGAGAAACAGATATTTGGTAGTGGACTGCAAAATTCCCAGCAATGGAAAAGGTTCCACCTACCAACAGCTAAAGGCTGAACTTAAATGTTTGGTTCTGACTATTTACGGCCAGTAAGAATTCAGAAGCGTGAGATATCTGTGTAGGCATGGAAAGGTTTGAACCTTTAGAGAAGTTGAAATGTGCTGGGCTTTGACCTGTCATTAAGATTTGAATAGAGGGAGGGGAACAAGGAGGGCATCCTGTCTGTATAATTCAAGGAAAGACAGAGAGGCGGGAAGGAGCTTAGTGTGGAGATTAGGAAGAAAGCTGACCTAACTTGACCAGAGGCTCTCTCTGGGGAGGAGAAGGACATGTGAATGGGTTGGCAGGGTGAGGCCAGACTTGGGTGGGTGGATGGCTTTGAAGTCCAGGGGTGGGCTTGGGATTTGGGCGGTTGGGGTAGGGGAGAAAGGAGGGTTATCAAGGACGTACAGCCCTGCAAGGGATTGAGATGTTCAATGAGTGTCAGCTGGCCTCTCAGACAGTCTGTTTTCTCCTATCAATCACAGTAAGGAACATCTTACATGCTGAGTGTGATGAGCATTTTTCTTTCAACAGGGCCCCTGAAAGCAAGCCCACAAATTCATTTGGTTCTTAACTGAAGAAATATATCCCTTCCAATGCTGGAGAGAGAACATGTTGCACCAGACTAATTGAGAAATTAGGGGGTACTTTTTGTTTTTGTTTTTAAATTTTTATTGTGCTCTAAGTGAAAGTTTACAAAATAAGTTAGTCTCTCATACAAAAATTTATATACACCTTGCTATATACTCCTAGTTGCTCTCCTTCCCTCCATTCTCTATTTTCATGCCCATTCGGCCAGCTTCTGACCCCTCTGCCCTCTCATCTCCCCTCCAGACAGGAGCTGCCCACATAGTCTCAGGTGTATACTTGATCCAAGAAGCTCACTCCTCACCATTATCATTTTCTATCCCATAGTCCAGTCCAACCCCTGTCCGAAGAGTTGGCTTTAGGAATAGTTCCTGTCTTGGGCTAACAGAGGGTCTAGGGACCATGACCTCTGGGGTCCTCCTGGTCTCAGTCAGACCATTAATCAAGGGGGTACTTTTGACTATGTGATTTTTACCTTATGGGCTGAATTCCCTACATTAGAAGGCTCGTGGCAGGTGTATCTGCATAAAGCAATGAGCTCATGCCTGAGCTGCAGGCCCTGAAAATGCAGACTAGCTCCATTTCCTGTGTTCTCTTTCTAGAACTCTCCACTGCTTGGCCCATTTATCTCCACAACTGCAGACTCAGCCCTGCACAGACCAGTCTATTCATTTGTTCATTTATTCACTTACTCATTCAGGAAGCTTCCACCGGGTGCCTTCTGAAGGCCAAGTACTAGAACTGACGATGAAAACACAGAGTTTCTTCCTTCAAGGAATTCACAGGCAAGCAGGGAAAGCAGACATGGAACAATTGAATGTAAATAAGGTGTGAAAAAAGCTACAATAAAAGTATTGCAGAGGGCAATTGTTAACTGCTTTGGAGCCGATTCAGCTCCGGGTGACTCCATGTACAACAGAATGAAATTGTGCTCGTTCCTGTGCCATTCCCATGATCGGCTGCAGATTGGATTGTTGTGATCCATAGGGTTTTCACTGGCTGATTTTTGGAAATAGATCACCAGGTCTTTCTTCCTAGTCCACCTTGGTCTGGAAGATCTGTTGAAACCTGTTCAGCATCATGGCAACACGCAAGCCTCCACTGACTAACGGGTGGTGGCTACATATGAAGTGCATTAGACAGGAATCAAACCCCGTCTCCCACATGCAAGGTGAGAATTCTATCACCGAACAACCACTGCTCCCGTGGGTTCATACGATGCGCCCTCATCCACAAACCCAGCCCCGTTTTTACCCTAATGACCTAGAGCTGGATCTCTGCCCTTAACTCACTTCTCAAGCTCCTACTTTGTTACACTGCTGTATTGGCTATCTGTTGCTGTGTAACAAATCACTCCAAAATGTAGGAGTATAAAACAACACATTACTATTATTTCAGTTTCTGTGGGTCAAGTATCTGAGCGTGGCTCAGCAGGATATCTGCTTCAGGGTCTCTCATAAGGCTGCAACCAAGGTACAACTGAAGCAGGATCCATTTCTAGCTCATTCAGTGGTTGTTGGCAGGATTCATTTCCTCGCGGGTTGTTGAATTGAAAGCCTCAATTCCTTGAGGGTTTCAGTTCCTTGCAGGCTGTTGGCAAGAGGCTACCCTCAGTTTCTTGCATGCGGACCTTTCCAACATGGCAGCGTACTTTACCAAAGCCAGCAAGAGAGAGTATAAACAAGACAGAAGTCACAACATTTTGCTGCCTAATCATAGAAGTGACATTCCATCATCTTTGCTATATTCTATTCATTGCAGGCAAGTCACTTGATCCAGCCCCACACCCAAAGGGAGTGGATTACACAAGAATATGCATACTAGGAGGAAGGAATGATGGGATCCCTTTTAGAAGTCTGCCTATCACAACTGCCTAAAACCTCCATTCTCTTCCCAAACTTAGGACCTGCTTTGCTGAGGATAATCCTTCTCTGACAGTAGTCTTCACCATCTTGGCTGAACTGAGGCAAAAAAAAAAAAAAAAAAAAAACTCCTGACCTTAAATTTTCCTGTAAAAAAAATAATAATTAGCCAATGCTTATAGAGTGCTAATTACATGCCAGGTATTACATAAGCTTTATATAAGCTTTATAAATATTAACTCATATAATACTCATGACATCACTCCAAAGTGAGTATCCTAATTAACTCTTTTTTTCAGACAAAGCAACTGAGTCACAGGGAAATAACTATCTTCCCAAAGGTCACACAGCTAATAAGTGGTAGAAGGATTTGAAACCAAGGAGCTTGGCTCTAGAAGTTTTACTGTTAACCACTCTACTGTTCTGTAACCAAAATATAAGCTGAAATACCATGTTGTCCAGCCTTGGCATGGTGTGACATTAAAAACATAGTTGACTCAAAACGACAAATACTGTATGATCTCACTTATATGAAATAAGCAAATAGAAGCCAAAAATTATTGCCAGTTACCAGGGATGGGAGGGATGGGAAAAGGAGGAATTTTTGCTTAGGAGGCATTGAGTTTATGCTAACGATAGTGGAATGATTTGGAAAAGAATATCAAGAATTGTTGCACAACATGAAGAACGTACTCAATATCACCTGGTTATATATATAGAAATTGTAGAATTGGTGAACGTTTTGTTGTATATATTTTTACCATAATTGAAAAAGCAAACCAAAGAACATAGTTAAGCAACCAAAATAAATTCAATTTTATTAGCATTTTAAGAGTTTCAATCCATACTCTACAGGAACACCTTTTGGATCCTAGAGCCTTTCTCTTGACAAGTGTCCCTTTCAAATATTACCTGAAACTAAGCCCAGACTATGCATCCCGTCCAGGTGAAGGCCTTTTTTCTCTGTTGGTTCTGAAGGAAGGTCCTTGTCATCCATCTTCTCTTGGTCTAAGAGCTTCTCAACACAGGGACCCCTGGGTCCAAAGGATATACTATTCTCCTGGCTCTTGTTTCTTGGTGGCATGAGGTCCCCATGTCTCTCTGCTCACTTCTTTATTTTATATCTCAAAAGAGATTGGCTCAAGACACAATGTAATCTTGTAGATTGAGTCATGCCTCATTAACATAATTGCCACTAATCCCATCTCATCAACATCATAAAGATAGGATTTACGACACATAGGAAAATCACTTCAGATGACAACATGGTGGACAATCACACAATACTGGTACTATGTAGATTGACCTGGTCTTTTGGTTTCATCCTTTAGTATCATGCCTACTTAGCCCATAATCTGAATTCTATGGAGCAATGAGTAGTCCTAGAACTGACCAAGCAGTCAAGAATTTTACCCCCTTTTCTCCTCTCTGGTCTGGTTTCTCTCTGCCAATTTTTGTATCATAAGAAAAACAGAGTCAGCAAAGAGAATTCTCCTTAGAGAGGAGGGGAGAGGCAGAAGCCAAGCAAATGAAGAGGTCATTCTTTTTAGCTCGTAGGGGATGTAAAGGGGACAAAGGACAGTAGACTAGGAACACATATGTTAATAATCATTGTCTTTGTCACATTCCAAAAGATGTATGATTGTTGTGATATGTTCTTATTATCACAGATGAGGTTACCAAGCAGTCCCATCAGAACTGAGGGTCTGGGGAAGGGCAAGAAAGCTTTCTTCTCAGAGATATCGCCATCCAGGTGTTTCTTCTCAAGCTGTAAATGGGAGTAAAGCACATGGGGAACCAGAGAGAATGAGAGATGCTTCCAGTTCTCTGAGCCCACCTGTCAACCAACAAACCCAGAAGTTCACACTTTGCTTTTAAGTGGTCTGTTCACAGAAAGGTTATGAGAGCTGATTTGGGAAAGATGAGCATTTGCTGTCAAAATAAAATGAGAGATAGAGATAGACGGCTACTGTCGAGTCAACTTCAACTCATTATGTACAACAGAATAAAACATTGCCTGGTCCTGTGTCATCCTCATGATTGCTGGCATGTTCAAGTTCATCGTTACAGCTATTGTGCCAATCCATCTTACTGGCCCTCTACTTCACCAAACATGATGTCCCTCCTTCAGTGATTGATCCTTTCCGGCGACATGCCTAAAATAAGTGAGTCAGACAGTTTTCTGTTGTGATCCATAAGGTTTTCATTGGTTAATTTTTGGAAATAGATCTCCAGGCCTTTCTTCCTAATCTGTGTTAGTCTGGAAGCTCCTCTGGAACCTGTCCACCATTGGTGACCTTACTGATATTTGAAATACCAGTAGCATAGCTTCCAGCGTCATAGCTACACACAAACCACCACAGTACAACAAACCGTCAGACAGGTGGTGGAAAACAAGGGAAGTGACTCTTACACCCTATAGCACCTACCTCAGCAAAGCCTCTCTAATGGGTCCCTCCTATCCATTCCTGCTGTCAACACCCTCATTCATCATTTCTGCCCTGAACTATTTCAACTGTCCCCTAAGTCATCACCCCACTTCCTGTCGCCGCCCCAATCAATTTTACAGTAACACTTCCAATTCAGTCTTCCCAAACACCAATCTGATCACACCACAGCCTTGCTTGAAATCTCTCAGTTGCTGCCCCCATCAATTTCTCATCGAGACCTTAAAGGCTCTCAAAGCCCTCTTTCTAGACATAATCTTCTACAAGTAGCAAACCAAACCCGCTGCTGTGAAGTCGATTCCAACTCATAGCAACCCTATAAGACAGAGTACAATTGCTTCACAGGGTTTTCAAGGAGCAGCTGGTGGATTCGAACTGCTGACCTTTTGGTTAGCAGCCAAAGCACTTAACCACTGTGCCACCAGGGGTCCTAATAAGTAGTAGTTGAATTGAAATGAAATTTACAGGGCTAATATCTCTCATGTCCCGACTGATCAAATACATATCAGATAGAATAAGTGAGGATGGGAAAAGACACATTCCTTTAAGAGAGAGGACATGAAGGAAAGCACAGAGAGGCCCTCAACCTGGGTGATCATGATCATGTACATTTCACAGGTTGAGTTTCATCAAAGCCCATGAGTGTTACCTGGTGAGCAACACCTTTAACCAGCCTGACCTTGTGTTTTCAACCCTGTCACCAACCACTGTCAGAGGGAGTGTAGCACAGGGCATGTCAAACAGGAAAGACGGTTACGTCCAATTCAAGTCTACAAATGTCCACTCAATATCTACGGTGAGCCAGGCACTTTCCTAAGTGCCAGGAGTAAAGGGATGAACAGGACAGAGATGGTATGGGCGCCTTGGAGATACAAGAGTAGCTACCATTTGCCAATAGCTTACTTTATGCCAGGTCCTGGATAAAGTGCTTCACATTCATTTTCTCACTTAATCCTCACAAGAACCCCTATTTGGATTTCATTTTATAGATGGAAAAACGGAAGCTTAAAGAGATTAAATATCTTTCCCAGCATTAGCAGGTGATGGAACTGGGATTTAAATCTAGTATTATCTGACATGTGCCCATTCTCAGAAGCACTAACTATGCCTCCTCAACATGCTTTTGTTCTGCTCCAAACAGATTCTTGCTCCCTTGATTCTTTGCGTCTTGCAATGTGGCTTTGGGTGAATGTGTGTATAACAAATGACTTTGCCACCTTTTGCCTCTGGAGATGCTACATGTTCATAGAGTAATTTTTCTTGGATTTCAACACTCCTCCCCAGAAATACAGACTGAAATAGCCTGTGGGCAGGAGCAGTGTCTGATCAGCTTTCTTGAGGACATTCTTCCCATCTTCCTCTGTCCTGATACTCTTGACAATGTGCTTTATTTTTTTTCTATTGTATGAAGTTTTGCAAGTTTTCTCAAATCCTTTGTGGAATGGGTGACATACAAGTAAATCATAAATGGCTTGCACCTATTGGCTGCTTAATATGTCACGTGAGTATAGGATAATAGACCCTTGACATATGAAGGAGACTTAAAAAAAACTAACCAGTTGCCATTGAGTGAACTCTGACTCATGGCGACCCACGTGTATCAGAGTAGAACTGTGCTCCATCCCACTGCCGTCGAGTCGATTCTGACTCATAGCGACCCTATAGGAAGTGCTCCATAGGGTTTTCAATATCTGATTTTTTCAGAAGTAGATTGCCAAGCCTTTCTTTCAAGGAAGACTAGAATCTCTAACCTTTTGGTTTACAGCCAAGTGCATTAACCATTTGTATCACCCTTGAACTCCAGACGAGGCTTAGAGAATGTCTTATCCAGTTTTACTTTTGTTCCATGGAGATGTATGTTAGCCTTCTCACCCCACTGCTTCTGGAACACTCCACTCTAATGTATTTTGCTTATAGGGCCTCCTGGAACATTTCGTTGGAAGAATAGATCTTGTGGTTAATGAAAGCTCAATTTCTCATTCTATCAAAGAGGAACCAGAATTTCAGGGTGAAGTGATTTGTCCGGGGTCACTTGGCAAAGTAAGTAGCACAGCTGAGACTAGAACATGGGACTTCTAGCTATCAGGCCATGGCTCTTCCCCTTATAACATCCTCTCTTCCCCTGGGATGAGGGGTCCAGAGGAGACCCCAGGGGAACTCCTGACCCTATAGAGTCAGAAGAGTTTATACGGTGCCCCTTCCTGCTTGCCTGTGGCCTTCCTACCTTCATGCCACTTTCCGCTCCTTTTTCTCTCTGAACTGACTGCCCTTGATGGTCAAAGCAGACAAGGTCCTCATGGCAAGGCCCTGGAGAAGCAAACGCGGGTGAAATGTGTTCCAGTGGAAAATGTATGTGTGGCTGGGAGTTTTTCCAACTCTCTTGGCTCTTAGCTTCTGGGATTTCATTCAAAGTGGAATTTCTAGCACTAGGCTGGCTCCTAATGTGAGTTTTGTTTTTCCATGTGCTTCTCTCCTGAACCTGCTGGTCATCTCCCATGAATGCCCCTGACTGCCATCCTCCCGAAGCTCTGCCTGTAGAGTTTGAACAGTGCCTCTATTATTGGAGCAGCGTGTCCTGGCAAGCTCCGAGGGCACGTTCTGCCTGATCTGAGAGAGGACACACCCTTAGGGAAACAGGTTGTCTCACCAGCTGCAAAAACATATGCTCCTTCCACACCATCAGCATGCCAGAAGAGAGGCCTCAGAGAGACCCAGATCAAGCCTTCATTTGGTCTTCAAATCCTGAAGGATAGAAGGCTTAGCCTAACATAGAAAGATGTTGAGAGTTTGAAAACCACTCTGATAGCTGAGGTGAATCTTCCACAAATAGATCAGCTAGCACCCTGAAGGGAAACCATTTTTAAAATCTTTATTCAACAACTATTTATTGAGTGCCTACCATAGGCCAGACACCACACTAGGAGCTGGGAAAATGCTATTAAAATGAGCGAATTGAGTCCTCTGTCCTCAGGAGCTTACAGTCAAGTGGAGGAAGCAGGCAATAAGAAAAGAAACAACTAAATAGACAAGAACATTATAGATTGTGGTAGGTGCTAGAAATGATGGCAGGTGAGGATGGCAGGAAGTAGGGGCTATGTTGCTATTTCAGAAGGGATGATTACAGCAGGTCACGCTGAGAAAGTGAATCTAAGTTGAAACCTTAAAAATGATGTTGTTGTTGTCGTTAGGTGCCATCGAGTTGGTTCTGACTCGTAGCGACCGTATATACTACAGAACGAAACACCGCCGGTCCTGCGCCATGCTCACAATCCTTGTTATGCTTGAGCCCATTGTTGCAGCCACTGTGTCAATCCATCTCATTGAAGGTTTTCCTCTTCTCTGCTGACCCTGTGCTTTACCAAGCATGATTTCCTTCTCCAGGGACTGATCCCTCCTGACAACATGTCCAAAGTATATAAGATGCAGCCTTGCCATCCTTGGTTCTAAGGAGCATTCTGGTTGTACTTCTTCCAAGACAGATTTGTTTCTTCTTTTGGCAGTCCATGGTATATTCAGTAGTCTTCACCAACCTCACAATTCAAAGGTGTCAATTCTTCTATCTTCCTTATCCGTTGTCCAGCTTTAGCCAAATATATGAAGAGCCAAGAGGAACAACAAATACAAAGACTATAAGACAGAAAGGGGCTGGCATGTGTGAGGACCAGAAGGGCCACTAGTGTTCCTGGATCATGGTGAGTAAAGGAGAGACAGGTAAAAGCCAGACATACCGGGCCTGATGGACTACAGTCAGGTGTCTGGCTTTTCTTCTAAGGGCTGTAGGGAGCCATTGAAGGTTTAGACATAGATGGAAATGATTCTGAGCAGACCTCACCCCCTTGGCTAAGATCTTCCTGCTTATTTCTTCAATCATTCAATTCTCCAAATTACTTTTCGAAATTAACTTGTGCCCCATTTTTTAAAAAAAATTTTATTTGATTATTTTTATTATTATTGTTGAAGTATACACAGCAGAACGTAACACCAATTCAATGATTTCTACATGTACAATTCAGTGACATTGATTGCATTCTCCAAGTTTTGCAACCATTCTCACCTTCTTTTTGTGAATTGTTCCTCCCCCATTAACATAAACTCATCGCTCCTTAAGTTTCCTATCTAATCTTTCCAGTTGCTGTTGTCAGTTTGATCCAACTCATAGCGAACCTATAGGACAGAGTAGAACTACCCCATAGGGTTTCCAAGGAGCAGCTGGTGGATTTGAATTACTGACCTTTTGGTTAGCAGCGGAGTTTTTAACCACTGTGGCACCAGGGCTCCTGGTCCCATATAGATAGTTCTCAAAAGAGCACAATGTTGAGCCCCACTTTTGAATAAGCCTTTGTCTGCCCTTCTGCTAAAGAGTAGAAATTGAACTGTCAGATACTCCAGAGACCCATGAGACTCCTTTCCTAAGTTTCCATCCCCTCATATACTTTAAGGTGTTAGAATTCTGCTATAAAATCTTCCTCCTGCCGAGTAGACCCATGAGACTATGTGGGCAGCACCTGTCTGGAGAGGAGATGAGAAGGCGGAGGCGGGCAGGAGCTGGCTGAATGGACATGGGGAATACAGCGTGGAAAGGAGTGTGCTGTCTCATTAAGGGGAGAGCAGCTAGGAGTACATAGCAAGGTGCGTATAAGTTATTGTACGAGAGACTGAATTGATTTGTAAACTTTCACTTAAAGCACAATAAAAAAATTAAAAAAAAAAAAAACTTCCTCCTGTCTGAGTCTGGAGAAGCAGAAGAGAACCTTGAGAGTGTTTCACCAATTTCACTACATCTGGAATAAAGATCAAGCCAGCTGATCTTTAAATTAAAAGTGCAGATGTCCTTTCCTGCCTTTTCTCACCAAACAACTAAAATTAAGCAATGAACATTCAACTGGTGAATGACACATTCATCAGAAATCTGTCTAGGTATATTTTCATCATTTATCAAAGCCACAATTAACCCTAATTAAGTCTCACCCTTCTACTCCCCACTGCCCCGCCCCTACCTACGAAGAAAACCCAACCCATTCCCCACTTCTAACCCAGAAAAATGAAACTTTTATGACAGTACATGGACCCAGAAGTATTTTACAGTGTAATTGTCTGTGTCTGTTCCCAATAACACTGGAATGGCCAGTGGGCAAGGAAAACAGGTTGTCACCTGGAAGAAATGCAGAGAAAGTATCTGTCCCAGCTAGTCGGGTGGGATTTTGGCCAGGTTTTTCTTCCCACTGGAGGATTATCTTTCCTTGATTGTTAAAAGATTACTGGCTTTTGCTCTCTTTTTCTTTCATTTTTTCCACAAGTATTTACTTAGCAGTTAATATGTGTCATGCAAAAATTTTTATATGGTTCTTTTCCAGTATGGTATAGTAGAAAGGGCATGAATTCTGAAGTCAGAGGAATTGAGTTTTGAGTCCAGGAAGTTTTGCTTACCTGGAGCAATTCAACTTATTTCCCAAAACTTCAGTATCTGCCTTGATGACTTATAGGGCCGCTCTGAGGATCAAATATGATAATGAGTAGGAAAGTTCTGAAGACATTGCTTTTGTTTTGTTTTGTTTAAGATGAATCTTCTTGTGGTCACTCACAACCTATAGCCAGGGGAAGCTAATGGACCTAAGCTTCAGGGCCTCTCACTGGCACCTATCCAAGGCCCTTTGAGCTGCCCTAACAATACGTTTATATGGTCATATGTTTTTATTAAGTTTGGGAAATAAAGATTGTTTAGCAACAATTGGTTAAGATCACTCTGTCTGTCTTCTCCGACTTCCTTGCCATCACTCTTCTATCAAGTAGTGATGAGGCACAGTAGATGTTTTTGGTATCTGGCTAAGGAGAAGTTGAGTTGGGCATACATGATGTTTGGGTTTAGTGCCATATATTTGTGTGGTTTTCAGTCACTTCCATGTTAGTGAGATTATTACTAGGCCTCCTGGAGCAGGAATGGCTTCCAGAAATACTCCTACCCCCCACCATGCCCAACTCACCCGGTGTTGTAACATGAAGGTGCAGGGCCAAGGGTCAAATTGTGTATGAATGTGTCCCACGGTACCCAGCACCAGAAATACTTTAGGTAATGGAGGAGAAATAAGGTTTGAAATAGATGGAGCCAAAAGCTAGTCTGTGGAAATTTCTTCGACACATCAAATGTGTAAAATTGTAAGTGGAGGATTGGGTTTCTCTGACACTCAGTTAACATTCATAGTATACACAATTATAAATACACCAAGCATTTTTTCTTTTTTGATGGGAACCTCCAAGATAGAATTGATCTGAGTTCTGGTAATTATAGGGCATAAACCTGCAGCAGTATTAGCGACAGCAAGTATATCTGTGCATGAAGTCACATGTCTAATGCAACCATCACACCAGATCACCTCTCCGCATATCTGAGGCTCCTTGTGCTGACAAAGTCTATTGGTTCCAGATGAAAAAGGCACTTAAAATTGCCACAGACACAGCAAGCAGCCTGAAGAAACAAGCGTTCCTATGTCAAACTCCTACACATATACATTAAAAAAACAACCTAAGTAATGTAAAAAGAATTTGATTACAAAATTTTTGCAGTTCAGTACAACACAGCAGCAATTTTAAACTTCTCTTCTGTATGCCTTTCATATTATTTTGTATATGTGTATATATATATGGATAATTGATCATGCCAAAAAGTTTTGGGCAGCTAAATGAACAAAAACACTATATTATTTTCTGAATATGGTGATATTTGTGATATTTGCCAGTTTTTTTAACATTTGAAAATTACTAGAATTTCTTTTCTTATTCTAGACAAGCGTTTATTTTAGGTTCTTTATTCATATCTAATTTCATATTCGTAATTCTGTTCTTCCTCTTAAGGTAAAAAGAAAACCAAACCCATTGCTGTCAATTCAACTCTGACTCATAGCCACCTTACAGGACAGAGTAGAACTACCTTGTAGGGTTTCCAAGGCTGTAATCTTTATGGAAACAAATTGTCCCATCTTTCTCCTGCAGAGCAGCTGGTAGGTTTGAACCACTGACCTTTCAGTTAGCAGCTGAGCGCTTAACCACTTTGCCATTAGGCCTCCTTTTCTTAAAGAGGGCCCCCGAATTGTGTAACTTTCAGGCCTGTCAAAGCCTGAAACCACCCATCTGTAGCCAGTGCAGAAAGTGGTTATCACGTTCTGCTGTAAACAGGAGTTGGATATCTCTGCCCACCTCACTTCTCCACACTTCACCAAGAGCTCTAAGCCCAAGAGTGCACATTACAGACCCCAGGACCTGTCACCCGTGACAAGAAGCCAAGTATCCCCAAGTTGGACAATGAAAAGATTCTCAGTAACGTGTTCCTGGCTGTTAAGGTTAGGGTAGGATGCCATAAGAGGGTGTATTAGTTTCCCGTTGTTGTTAGTTGCCATCGAGTCAATTTTGACTCACAGCAACCCTATGTGACAGAGGGGAACTGCCCATAGAATTTCCTTGGTGCTTTAATCTTTACAGGAACAGATGGCCAGAACTTTGGAGCTGCTGGGTGGGTTTGAACCACCAACCTTTCAGTTAGCAGCTGAGCACTTAACCATTGTGCCCCCAGGGTTCCTTCTTAGTTTCGTAGTGCTGCTGTAACAGAAATACCACAAGTGGGTGGCTTTAAAGAACAAAAATCTATTTTCTCACAGTTCTGGAGGCTAGAAGTCCAAATTGGGTCTCAGCCATGTCACTTCCTTTCTTGTAGTCCTGGGTATTCCTTGGTTCCTTGGCTTTTAAAGAATACTCACATAGCAGGAATATCCCCCTCCATTCCCTACCCCATGTGTGCATGCCTCTGCATCTAATCTGCACTTTTTATAACTTAGAAGTGATTAGATTTAGAACCCACCCTACTTGGATATGATCCTATTAACATAACAAATAAAATTCTATTCCCAAAAGGGATTACATTCACAGCTGTAACGGTTAGGATTCCAAAACATGTTTTGAAGAAACACAATACAACCTATAACAGAGGGTAAGTGTCATGGATTGAATTATGTCCCCTCAAAAATGTATGTATCAACCTGGTTAGGCCATGATTCCCAGTATTGTGTAATCATCCTCCATTCTGTGATTGTAATTTTATGTTGAAAAGATTAGGGTGGGATTGTAACATGATGCTTACTCAGGTCACCTCCCTGATCCAATGTAAAGGGAGTTTCCCTGGGGTGTGGCTTGTACCACCTTTTACCTCTCAAGAGATTAAAGGAAACGGAAGCAAGCAGAGAGTTGGGGAGCCTCATACCACCAAGAAAGCAGCGCTGGAAGCAGAGTGTGTCCTTTGGACCTGAGATTCCTGCGCCGAGATGCTCCCAAACCAAGGGAAGACTGATGCATCACAAGACCTTCCTCAGAGCCGACAGAGGGAGGGGGCGTTCCCCTGGAGCTGATGCCCTGAATTTGGACTTTTAGCCTACTTGGCTGTGAGAGAATAAACTTCTCTTTGTTAAAGCCATCCACTTATGGTATTTCTGCTATAGCAGCACTAGATGACTAAGGAAGGAACAAAACTGCAGAGATTACCAAAGCAAATATCTCTCAGATAAAAGCCACACAGCACCAGCTGAGAATGACAATATTGAAAGTTTGTTTATATCTCGTCCTGCAATGCTATTTCAGGCAGCAATGACTAACCAGTAGGGAATGATCTCTGTGATGGAGAATGTTACTTGTCCACTAAAATCCATTCTTCCGTTCTCCCATAGACAAGGATGTTAAACCAGGCATATGCCAACTTGACTCGAAATAACACTTCCCACCTCCTAGGTCACTGGTTGTGACCATGTGACTAAGTTCAGCAATGGAATGTCAGTGGGAGAGAGGTATGTGTACCTTGTGCCTGGCTTTTGCTTTAAAAAAAAAATTCTGCCCTGGTTCTCCCTTCCTCCTCCCTGCCAGCTGGGAAGTGATATATCTCACCTTCAAACTTGCAGAAGAAACAATGCACCAAGCCATGGATTCACAAACTTTTCAGTTCATGGCACCCTTGGTCTCAGTAATTGCAACACTTCCTCTCAAGGCCAAAAGAAATACCTAACAGTTCTGTTTAGTAAGTAGTTTGGTCCAAACAACTTAAGAAGTACTCATGTCCTAAGAACTCAGCGTCAACAACTGTGAAGGGTCTGGGATTTTATCCTACTTGTAAGCTAATATGGAGTCCCTGGGTGGCATAAATGGCTAAGTACTCAGCTGCTAACCGAAAGGGTGGCAGTTTGAATCCACCCAGAGGATCCTCAGAAGAAAAGCCTGGCAATTTATTTCTGAAAAATCACAACCATTGAAAATGCTATGGAGCTCAGTTCTACTCTGAAACACATGGGGTTGCCATGAGTTGGAATTGTCTAGATGATTTTTTTTTTTTTTTTTGTAAGCTAACAAGCTAGCCTGCCGCAGTTTCATGGATGCTGGCAAAAGACATGAAACTCCTGGGTCAGAGACAAAGGACTTTCTTACTCACAGCAAAAGCAATAAACAGATTGTCATCATTTAGTTGGGCTCTAGTTTTCTGAGCCCCAATTCCAAGGGGGCTATGTGAAGACAGCCACGTGACACCTGCACACACAGTAGGTAACATTACAGGAAAGATAACTTGAATTGGGTTACTAAGCTTTGATAAACTGACTGTTTTAAAATAGGCAGTAAGCCCACCTGATCTTTACCCTGGAGGGAGATGTCCTTCTCCAGGGACTGGTCCCTCTTGATAATATGTGCAAAATACACTTGAGATGAAGTCCCACCATCTTCACTTTAAGGAGCGTTCTGGCTATACTTCTTCAAGGCAGAACTGTTTGTTCTTCTGGCAGTCCATGATATATCTAATCCATACGGAAGGTTGTTAATAGTCTTCCTCTAATCCTGATGCCCCATTCTTCTTCATATAGTCCAGCATCTTGGATTATTTGCTCAGCATATAGATGGAATTAGTATGATGAAAGGATACAACGCTGGTGCACACTTTTCCTGATTTTAAGCCATGAATTATCCCCTTGTTCTGTTCGAACGACTGCCTTTTGGTCTATGTACAGGTTCCTCATGAGCATAATAAACTGTTCTGGAATTCCCATTCTTTTCAACATTAGCCATAATTTTGTTATCCACACAGTCGAATGCCTTTGCATAGTCAATAAAAGGTAAACATCTTTCTGGTATTTTCTGCTTTCAGTCAAGATCTGCTGACATCGGCAATAATATCCCTCATTCCATGTCCTCTTCTGAATTCACCTTGAATTTCTGGAAGTTCCTTGTTGATGTAGTGCTGCAACCACTTTTGAATGATCTTCAGCAAAATTTTACTTGCATGTGATATTAATGATATTGTTCAATAATTTCTGCATTCGGTTAGATCACGTTTCTTTGGAATGGGCACAAATATGGATCTCTTCCAGCTGGTTAGCCAGGTAGCTGTCTTCCAAATTTCTTGGCACCAATCAGTGAGCACTTCCAACGCTGCATCCATTTGTCGAACTGTGAACTATCATAAGTAGTTTATACAGTGTCTGTCAGAAGTTGAGGATCACTGTGGTTTTTCTCGAAATTCTGAAATATCCCATTGTGCTCCTGTGAGTTCACTATGACTCTCTGGGACAAACTGGTGCACAGTTTGGGAGCCACAACCCTAAACAATGGTCTATGAAACGTTAGATTCTGAATGACTTCGTAGGGTAGAGCTTCCTTGACAGCCTAGACTAGTTGGATTTTTTTCAGAGGGAAATAAACACCTACCCTCTTTAAGTCTCTGAATTTGTCAGTCTCTTTGTTGCAGCAACATAGCCTTTATCCTAATAAAATTAAAAAAAAAAAAAAAAAAAACAGACCTATTGCCATCAAGTTGATTCCAGATCATGGCGTAGTATTTGATGTGCCTCATGATACACTATTTGTACTATTATATGGTCTTACAGTTCAAAAAAAAAATGTTTCCTGTGTTTCCTTTGTCTTTTCAAATTCAGTCATCACCTCAATCAACATTTATTGAGCATGAGTCAGAATCAACTTGACAGCAACTGGTTTGTTTTTTTGTTTTTTACTGGTTTTAGTATGCTCTGGCACTGGATTAAGCACCCTTCCAAGATCTAAGTCCTCAGCTGCCAGCTGAGCTACTCTTGACCCTGGTGTCGATTTTAGGTGAGCCCCTTCCTCTTCCAGCAAGGAGGGTCTGGAAGTAGCATTGGTATCTTACTCCCTAGAGGAACCAATGTGCCTAGGCAGGTAACCTGCAGCCTCTTCCCTCCACCTTTCCCTGCCAACATCACTGGTTTCCCAAGTCCTTATATAAGGCTTCTGTCTTTCTGGCCTCAATGTACTCTGGTTCCCATGCTGAGAATAAAGCTCTGTGCTGAAACTCCAGCCTACTGAGCTGGGACTGGGCACTGTGACCTCCTTTTGCCATTGCCCTTTCCCTAAGAGTTGACATCTGTCTTCCTTAGCCTCAGGCAGCAGACAGGATACTTGGAACACTGGCACCCATCGAAGATCAGGTGTCTCCCCTTTAGTCATTCACCTCATCCATTACATCAGATTCCCTTGATTCAAATACTCATTTACTGTGCAACTTTGGAAACTATTTAATCCACTGGTCGGAGGGCAGCCCTACAGCTGGATGAGGTTTGGCAGCTCTGTCCCAGTGTTTCTCATGGTGTTATGAGTGTTCAGTTCAAGCCCTACCTTGTTGGGAAGTCTCATCTGTCCCCTGTGGCATCTTCAGATCTTTGGAAAAGTCAGCACCAAAACCTGCCCAAAAAGCTTAACACTTACTCACCTACTTGCTAATTGTTTCTATGATATCCTTGGCTTCACAATGAAATTGCACAATAATTAATATTTTTAGGCTCACTAAGCTTTAATTTTATCACGCAAAGATCTCTGACATGAGCAATAAAGACCATGAACCACCACAGCACACAAAATGTTGAATTAAAATGTAATCATGTTAACTGGTATGAAGACGGTCTTACAGTCAGGGGATCTCAGAATACCAGAATCCTGTACTAGACTTCCCCCGTCAAGCTCCCTGAGGGAGAATATGAACAAGAGACAATAGCAAAGGAGAATCAAGTAACCCCTCATTGCTGGCTGGACTTGGGCCTGAAACTCAGTGACAAGAGCTTGGGTGAGCTGAACTGAACCATGTGGGTTGGTCGTTTTTGCTAATCGGTTAGGACCATAAAACTTCAGATCAAAAGCTAATCCAACACACCCAGGTGGACAAAGACAGTGTATCCAGAAAGAGAAGCAAGTATGCAAGCAGCAAGATAGAGAGTACTTGCTCTCACTGCCTAGGGCTTAGCTGGCCTGGGCTGCTGTGGGGGTAGAGAGCCCTGTGTCTGCCTGTGAAAAAGGGGAACAGGAAACGTTGACCCAATAAGAGTCCTAGAATTTGAGCAATCCACGCATGCTTTTCTTCTCAAGGGCTGTGTAGGGTAGAGGAGAAAGATGAGGGCTATGGGGAGCTTTGCCTCTGTCTTAAAGCCTATGCTGCGTAATACTCTTGGGCTTTTAGCAAAGAATCTCAAAGAAGTTGAAATAAAACAATGTTTCTGGTGAATTTTGAGTAAACCAGAAAGTTTACCTTGCTTTAATTTAACAACCAGGTTTCTTGTTTCAAAAAGCAACTGTTTTATTATTTTTTAACTCGTAGATTTATTTAAACTATTATTATTTTATTCAAAGAGAAATATGCATGTGTTAAAAAGGAGTCCTGGTGGTACAGTGATTAGAGCAATTGACAGCTAATCGAAATGTAGGCAGTTCGAAACCACCAGTGGCTCCACAGGAGGAAGATGTGGTGGTCTGCTTCTGTAGAAATTTATAGGCTTGGAAACCCTACGGGGTCTCTATGAGTTGGAATCTACTCGACAATAGTGGGCTTTTTTTTTTTTCCTTGAAGAATCAAGCTGTACAACTTTTAGCCAATATGATGCATGAAAAATAACATCTTTTTATTTGCACTTCTTTAATGATGAATGAAGCTGAGCATCTTTTCCAATGTTTAAAAGCTTTTTCTGTGAATTGCCTATTCATGTCCACTTTTTTCTTTTCATACTGTCGATACTTTTCTTATTGTTTTGTAAAAGTTCTTTTTATATGAAGGAAATTAGCATTTTTGTCTGTCATAAACGTTGCAAATATTTCTCTGGATTTTTTTTTTTAATTTTGTTAAAAGTATTTTTTCATGCAGAATTTTTTAATCATTTAATACTCTTTTATGAATTCAGAGTTTTATATCTTTTTCCATTCTGAAATTTAAAATATTTTTTCCAATGCTTTCTTCTTTTAGTAATTTATGAGTTTCACATTTTAGATTGCCACTTTTCTCCATTTGGAATTTGCTTTTCTGTAAAAAATTAACTAGAGACCCAGTTTTGCTTTTCTCCAGGTGGCTAGCCAGGTTTCCCGGCACACTTATTGACAAATTCTTCTCTCCTTTGACTTGAAATGCCACCTTTGTCATATCCTAAATTTTCACAGTTTTTAGACTGATTCCAGGGTCCCCCTTTCTAAAACATTGATCTGTTTATTCATGGTCCAGTACCTATCTATTTTAACTAGATAGCAGCTATATTAAATTAAAGGTACCATATTATTTCTGTCCTATCAGATTTGCAAAGATAATAATAAAAAAAATTTTTTTATTATTTATCTCCTATCAGATTTGCAAAGATAATAATAGCTTCCATTTATTGGCATTTACATTGAACCCTATGAAATTGCTGATTTTCAACTGGCTTTGACCCTTAAAATTGTCTGTATTCATATGGTTCAACCTGAGATATCTAGGCACTTTACTAAGCACTTTAGAAATATTAATTCACTGAATCCTCCCAACAACCCATGAGGTAAGTATTATTATGGTCCCCATCTCATAGATGATGGAACTGAGGCACAGAAAGATTAAGTAATTTGTCACACATGTGACATCACTAGAAAGCAGTAGAGCCATGATTCTAATGCAGGTAGTCTGGTACCAGATCGTGTGTTCTTAGCCACTGTCTTAGTCATCTAGCGCTGCTATAACAGAAATACCACAAGTGGATGGCTTTAACAAAGAGAAATGTGTTTCTTCACAGTAAACTAGACTAAAAGTCCAAAATCAGGGCATCAGCTCCAGGGGAAGGCTTTATCTCTCTGTCGGCTCTGGACGAAGGTCCTTCTCGTCAATCTTCCCCTGGACTAGGAGATTCTCTAGGCAGGAACCCAGGGTCCAAAGAACGGCTCTGCTCCCAGTGCTTTTTTCTTGGTGGTAACAGGCCCCCCAACTCTCTGCTTGCTTCCCTTTCCTTCTATCTCTTGTAAGATAAAAGGTGGTACAGGTCACATCCCAGGGAAACTCCCTTTACATTGAATCAGGGATGTGACCTTAGTAAGGGTGTTATACTCCCACCCTAACCCTCTTTAACATAAAATTACAATCACAAAATGGAGGGAAAACACACAAAACTGAGAATTATGGCCAGCCAAATTGATACACACATTTTTTGGAGGGACATAATTCAATCCATGACATTCCACCCTTTGGTCTCCAAAAAAAATCACATCCTTACAACATGCAAAATGTATTCATCCTACTGGGTTCTGGGTTTATACGGAAAAGGAAGAAGGCCTGGATGAGTAAAGCACTACTGAAGAAGAAGAATAAATTAGGAGGACTCGCACTACCTGACCTCAGAATCTAGTATACAACTACAGTAGTCAAAATAGCCTGGTACCGGTACAATGACAGACACATTGACCAATGGAACAGAATTGAGAATCCTGATGTAAATCCACTCATCCATGGTCACCTGATTTTTGACAAGGGCCTAAAGTCCATCAAATTGGGAAAAGACAGTCTTTTTAACAAATAATGGTGCTGGCAAAACCAGATGTCCATCTGCAAAAAAATGAAACAGGACCCATACCTCACACCATACACAAAAACTAACTCAAAATGGATCAAAGACCTAAATATAAAGCCAAAAACCATGAAGTTCATAGAAGAAAAACTAGGATCAACGCTAGAGGCCCTAATAGACAGCATTAACAGGATACAAACCACAATCAGCAACACATAAGCTCCAGAGGATAAGCTAGATAACTGGGATCTTCTAAAAAGTAAACACTTATGCTCATCAAAAGTCTTCACCAAAAGAGTAAAAAGAGAACCTATAGACTGGGAAAAATTTTTTGGCTATTACAAATCAGACAAAGGTCTAATCTCTAAAATCTACAAGGAAATCCAACACCTCTACAACAAAAAGACTAATAATCCAATAAAAAAATGAGCAAAGGCACCCCTTCGGGAGCAAGGAAGAATGAAGAAAACTAAAGACAAAAGGGGAAGATTAGTCCAAAGGACTAATGGACCACATCTCCCACGGCCTCCACCAGCATGAGTCAGTACAACCAGATGGTACCCAGCTACCACCACTGACTGCTGTGACAGGGATCACAATAGAGGGTCCTGGACAGAGCTGGAGAAAAATGTAGAACAAAATTCTAACTTGCTGGCCTGACAGAGACTATAGAAACCCTGAGAGTATGGCCCCTGGACACCCTTTCAGCTCAGTAATGAGGTTACTCCCGAGGTTCACCCTTCAGCCTAAGATTGAACAGGCCCATGGGACTTAACAAGATTAAAGGAGTGCACCAGCCCTGGGGCAGGGACTGGAAGGCAGGAGGGAGCAGGAAAGCCTGTAATAGGGAACCCAGTGTTGAGAAGGGAGAGTGTTGACATGTCTTGGGGTTGTTAACGAATGTCATACAACAACATGTGTACTAACTATTTGATGAGAAACTAGTTTGTTCTGTAAACCTTCATCTAAAGTTCAACAAAAAAGAAAAAAAAAATTCACCCTATACCATACTGGGAATCATGGCCCAGCCAAATTGATACACACATTTTCTGGAGGACATAATTCAATCCATGACAGCCACCATACTTTCCAGGCTCTGCAAAAAAAGAAAAAAGTTCTCAACGTGCATTGTTGGCAAGGATGTAGGAAAAACTGATGCACTCTTATGAAGTGTACAAATTGCTACACATTTTCTGGAAAATAATTTGCCAATGTGCATCAACATTTAAAATACCTTTCCACAGCAATTCAGCTTCTAAGAATTTATCCCAGTGACCTAAGTATTCAGAAGCACAGAGGAGCGTGTATTAGGATGTTCACTATTGCATTGTGTATAATGGTGAAACACTGGAAGTAACCTAAATGCCTATCAATAGGGGACTGGATAAATAAATTTTACTATTTCCACACAGTGCAGCCAGCAAAAAGGATCATGGGCATTTAAATTCCCTAACATGGAAGCTACGTGGGCTCATTATAGAAACACTAAGCTGGTTCTTGTCTAGTCACAGGGCTGGCCTTACACAGACATAAAGCTGGTGGCATTTGAGTCTCAGAGAAGCTCCCTGCTCACTCTCACTTCAAAAATACCTGTCCTGCTCCTGCCTGATATTCTCCCACACATTCCTTTAGGTTGGTCTTTGCTCCCCATGTTCTACTCTTCCCACTGCACTACTGTACTCTGTGAAGCTGTGGCTTGGGTGGCACCAACAGTTAAATGCTGGACTACTGGCTGAAAAGTTGGAGGTTGGAACCCACCCAGAGGTACCTTGGAAAACAGGCCTGGCCATCCGCTTCCAAAAGGTCACAGCCTTAAAAAGCTATGGGACAAGTCTACTCTGCACGCATGGGGTAGCCAGGAGTCAGAAGTGACTCAATGGCAACTAACAACAGCAACCTAAGATGAAGGTGTTGGATGCTTTCCTTTCACAGGAGTTTAGTGTGGCAACATGAAAGCATCAGGTACTTTAGTAGGAACCTAGAAAACGGAAGCAAATGAAAAGAAGAGGAGGGGAGGGAGCTAAAGTCTGCTGAGCACCTTCTGAGGACCATGGAGTCTCATCTCAATGAGGGTAAGTTTCCAAAGTAAGTGTGTAGGGCAAAAGTTGCATATGGTCAAATTTAAGCTTAAAAATGCCTTAAATTGCTGAGGAAATGCTGCATACATTCTTTTATGATAATACATATATATCAATGTAAAACATATACCTTATATATACAATAAAAAATACAGTATTTTAGGATGTTACTTGCATAAAGGAAGGCAAAGTGGAAGAATTGCAAGTGTTGGATTCATGTAAGTTAGCTGTGTGTATGGTGAGTGCGATACAGCTCCCGCTGTACTTCACATAATTTAATGAAATACCAACGCTGAAGGATGATCATTATTGGCCTCATTTTAGAAAAGTAACTCAGGCTTAGAAAGGCTAGCCGACTTGCCAAGGTCACATAGCGGGTAAGTGTCAGAGACAGGATTCGAAGCCAAGCTTGTCAGGCTCCAAGGTCAGTTTTATCCGCTTTATCCTTCCTGACTTCTGCCTCAACAAGAGTGGGAAGGCCCCTCAACTTACAAACGTCATAATTTTGCTCTGAACTGGCCTTGGACTTACCCATATAAATGTTTAATGCATATTTAAATGCTTTGGAAAAAATAGCCTAATAGTGTCATTTATAGGGACTTAGGTGAGAAACAGCCTCTCCTCCAAACCCAAATTTATATGTCGTCTCAAATCTGAATTTAAAACCAAAGTAAAATCTTTTTATTATTCCTTTTGAGTTCATTATTTCTTATCACTTGCTTTCCATCCAAAAATGTTTTGAATGGATTTTATGCTCAAACCTGACCCTAGAGATTAGGCTATGGACAGAAAATACGATGATCTTCTCCCATGTGGAATAAGAGAAATGGAAATTAGCTTCTGAATAAATTTTGGAATATTAAAGAGCTGCCCTGTCCATAAATCATGACCTAGAAAACCTGTACATGCTGACCCCGGGAAGTGGCTGGGGCAGCTTGCCTTCTGTCTGAGACTTTGGGTATTAAAAAAGAAAATCACCTGTGAGAAATCAAAGCCCAAGACTGAATTTACACTACCTATCTTAAAAAAAAAAAATTTTTAATTTTTTTGTCCCTGGTGGTGTAGTGGTTAAGTGCTACAGCTGCTAACCAAAGGGTCGGCAGTTCGAATTCGCCAGGCGCTCCTTGGAAACTCTGTGGGACAGTTCTACTCTGTCCTATAGGGTCACTATGAGTTGGAATCGACTCAACGGCACTGGGTTTGGTTTTTTTGGTTTATGTGCTTCAGAGGAGCCCTGGTGGTGCCATGGTTAAAGTGACCAGCTGCCAATGAAAAGGCCGGCCGTTGGAAACCACCAGTGGCTCTACGGGAGAAAGATGCAGCAGTCTGCTTCAGTAAGGATTTATAGTCTTGAAAACCTGATGGGGTCACTATGAGTAGGGATCGATTCAATGGCAGTGAGTTTGAGTACAGGTATGTGCTGCAGGACCCTAAGCATATAAGGTAACAAATTAATATAAAAACTGGTCAGGGCCCTTGAAGCCATCAGGGATCTGGCAGAACAAAACAGCAAACTGTTCAATAGAGACATTTCCATTATTCAGGGCTCATGAAAAAGTCACATCAAGACAGCTTTCATTCAAGGTGAGTTTATAACCAAAAATTCAAATTACACAATTTGATTTTTACCACTTTTAGGAAGAGTCAGGAGCCCTGGTGGCACAGTGGTTAAGAGTTGGGCTGCTAACCAGAAGGTTGGCAGTTCCAATTCACCAGCTGCTTCTTGGAAACCCTATGGGGCAGTTCTACTCTGTCCTATAGAGTTGCTGTAAGTCGGAATTGACTCGACAGCAATGGGTTTGGTTTTTGTGTTTTTAGGAAGAATCAGCAGGAGACTTATTATTTCAGAACCGGAAATAGTACGCCAATCTGAAGGATGATGAGAATTTGATGTGGAGAATTTCATATAGTGTGTTGCACAGCCTCATTGTGACTAATGTATCAGTTAACTGGGTTCCTGTTACTTGTGGAGACTCGCTAGGTTTATTTAAGTAGGAAAAGAATCATAACCCATTTTTTAAAATGGGAACACAGAGACTATGAACCCGATTGGGCCACCATAATTTTAACTCCACAATTTGGAGAATAGAATTAAGAGTTCTTCCACACCCAGGAATTCTCTTGGAGTCAGAAGCATGGGTGTCAGCCATTGACTGCATCACATCTTGCCCCAAACAAATGTGAGAATTATGATTAGGAAGGAGTCGGGATAAAGCAGGAATGGGAGATTTTATGTTCACATTTCTACAGTCTGTCAAAGGGAGGGCAGAAAGTGCATTTTCAAATTCAGTCTTTATTTGGTAAAAAAGAATAAATCACAGGCTATTTTTCTGCTAAGTAAAAAAGCAATCAAAGGATATTTGAACTGACACCTTGTTTTTACATGCAAAAGACATAGTAGATGAAAATTACTGGGTTAATTTTAATCATGCTGTTTATGCATGATCTAAGAAAAATTTTAAAACAGATTGAATGTCAATGAATTTGAAGAGAAAATACTTTGAGAGCAGCTGACGACAAAATTCCAAAATGAACATTTTTACTCCACAATAATTCTTTGTGCTTTAAGTGTAAGCTTACTATTAAATTACTCAGATGCTTCCCACACTGACATCAAAGGGTTGGAATATTTTTATCATGTTACCTGAGACAATTAAACTTCCTGTTCTTGCCGAAATGTTTATGACCCAACTACAGGAGAATTTCAACTTTTCTTCATTAGCTGGGAATAGATTAAATAAATTTCTCTGTTCCTAGTTGTGTAATGACAGAAACTTGAAAACCATTAAGCTTGGGCAGCAAAACAAATGGCCTTGGAATTGGTCCAGGGTAATGGTTCAATCGTGGGATCCACATAACTCCTTCCATTCACTTCTCCTTCACGAGAGTCATTCACTTTGCTTCCCTGCCTTCATGGGCCCATTCTATGGGGCATTTGGAGGTTTACTGAATGTGGTTTCTCTGTAAAACAAATGCATTTATGATAAGCACATATATATATATAAAATCTCAAATTTTTTTCATTGGAAAAAATAATATACTGAGAATACTATGAAATTTGTTCCTGGTTTGCTAGATGCAGAGTGCTTGGATGGCATAAATGGTTGAACAACCAACTACTAACCAAAAGGTTGGTGGTTTGAACCCACCCTAAGGCACCTCAGAAGAAAGGCTTGGGGATCTGCTTCTGAAAATTCACAGCCTTGAAAACCCTATGGAGTGCAGTTCTACTCTGCAACGCACGGGGTCAGCATGAGTTGCAATCAACTTGAACAGCAACTGGTTTGGTCTGGGTATTTGTTAGAAACAAGTATTGGCTTTAATCATAGGCTGTTCCTAAATGACCATCATAGGGGACATAATCTACATAATGGAATACTATACTAACACAAAGGACAAATGAGGACACTCAATACACAGGCGCAAAAACCTCTCTGAGATGTATAGTTAAAATAAAAAAGCAAGTTGCAAAATGTGTATTAACAATTGAATATTAAGGGCCAACAGAATGTACCAATTACAACTACATGAATCAATATGGAAGACTCTCATGAACATAATTTTGAGTGAGAGAAGCCAGACCTAATCCTATTGAATAATTCCATTTATATACAGTATAAAACCTGTTGCCATCGAGTCGATTCCAACTCATAGTGACTATGTATGTATGTGTGTGTGTATATATATATACAATAATAATACAGTATAAAGACAACAAAATTAATCTATATTGTTAAAAGTCAGAATAGTCGCTACCCTTGAAAGGGGTAGTAACTGGTAGGGGCATGAAGAGAGCCCTGGGGTGTTGGTAATGATGTTTCTTCGTCTGCCTACTGGTGACACAGGTGTGTCCAAATGGTGAGAAATAATTGAGATTTTTACTTTCTTAACCTTTTATTTCAATTAAAAGATGTTCATAGTGTGCACGTTGTTGTTTTTAGGAGCCGTTGAATCAGTTTCGGCTCATAGTGACACTATTTGTGCATAAAACATCTCTAAAAGTATGTTGTCGTTACTTGCTGTTGAGTTGGCTCGGACTCATACTGACCTTATGTACAACAGAAGGAAATGTTGCCAGCCCTGTGCCATCTTCATGATCATTTGTATGTCTGAGTTCATCGTTTTGACTATTGTGTCAATCCATCTCATAGAAGGTTTCCCTCGTTTTACCAAATATGTCTTTTTCTAGCAATTAGTCTTTCCTGATGACGTGTTGAAAGTAAGTAAGCCAAAGTCTTGCGGCTCTCACTTCTAAGGAACATTTTGGCTGTATTTCTTCTAAGATGGACTTGCTTTTCAATATTTTTCCCTAACACCACATTTCAAATGGATTAATTCTTTTGTCTTCCTTTCCACTGTCCAGCTTTCACATGTATATGAAGCAATTGAAAAGACCATGGCTTGGCTAGACAGCGGTCGTCTATGATGCATCAACTGGTCTCAACCCACCTGGAGCAAAGGAGAATGAAGAACACCAAAGACACATGGAAAATATGAGCCCAGGAGACAGAAAGGGCCACATAAACCAGAGATTCTGCCAGCCTGAGACTGGAAGAACTAGATGGTCCCCTGCTACCACCAATGGCTGCACTGAGAGGGAACACAACAGATAATTCCTGATGGAGCAGGAGAAAAATGGGATGCAGACCTCAGTTTCTAGTAAGAAGACCAGACTTAATGGTCTGACTGAGACTGGAAGGACCCCACAGGTCATTCCCCCAAACTCTCTGTTAGCCCAAAACTAAAACCATTCCCAAAGCCAGCTCTTCAGACAAAGATTAGACTGGACTATAAGGCATAAAATGATAATGGTGAGGAGTGTGCTTTCCTAGCTCAAGTAGACACATCAGACTGTGGGCAGCTCTTGTCTGGAGATGAGATGAAAAGGCAGAGGGGGACAGAAGCTGGTTGAATGGACATGGGAAATACAAGGTGGAGAGGAGGAGTGTGCTGTCACATTGTAGGGAGAGCAACTAGAGTCACATAACAATGTGTGTGTAAGTTTTTGTATGAGAAACTGACTTGAATTGTAAACTTTCACTTAAAGCACACACACACACACAAAGACCATGGCTTGGATCAGGTGCACTTTTGTCATCGAAGAGACTAAAACTTTAAAGAGGTCTTTTGCAGGAGATTTGCCCAATGCAATATGTTGTTCGATAAGAAACAAATAACATCTGTTTCCTGTGAACAAGGAAGCTGTATGGGAGAGAAACTAGGTACCATGGGGAGAGAAACGGGAGGTAGATTTTCACCTTATACCTTTTTATACTTTTTGAGTTTTGAATCACTTGAATGTGCTGTTGTTGTTGTTGTGTGCTGTTGAGTTTGAGCCTGACTCATAGTGACCCTATAGGACAGAGCAGAACTTCTCCACAGGGTTTCCTAGGCTGCAGCCTTTAGGGGAACAGATCACTAGGTCTTTTCTCCCATGGAACTGCAGGTGGGTTTGAACTGCCAACCTTTTCGGTTAGCAGCCTAGTGCTTAACCATTGTGTCACTATGGCTCCTTTGTATTACCTATCCAAAAAATTAACATTTTTTCTGAATAGTTTTTTTTTTTTTTAAAGAGTAAGTTTATATTGGGCCCAAAACAATCATGTCGTTATAACACAATCTTTTGTTAGGAATTTTCAACAACACCCAACAGTGGATCACCATGAACTGTGGCTTGGGGTATGTTTATTTAAAATTGCTATGTCCTGAGATAACTGGCTCTCCAGGTGAAGAATGTGCTATGATCCAAATAGTAAAAACATGAAAAAAAAAAAGGATTCCATACCAGACAGTGTCCAGCACCTTGCTGAAGTTGAGGAAAATACCATTTCAGTCAATATAGACCATCTCAAGAAGCTGGAGGGTACTTGGGATGCAGTTCATAAATGGAACTTCAGTTTATGCCATCTAAAAAAAAAACCTTGTCCGGGATTCCAAATGCATTTGAATCTGTCAGGAACCCAGGTAGACAAGTTTTTTACATTTGTGTGTATATGTATGTGTGCATCAGTGTTATTTCCAATTTGAATCCAAACTCCCTCCATCAAGATCTTCACAACATATGAATTGATGGTGGTGGTCCATGTGAAGTCTAGTCCATAAGGGACTGAGAGATCTCCTTGGAGAGAACTCTTCCTAAAGAATCCTTCAAAGTTTGTGCAGAGGGTAGACAGGATCTCAAGTAAAGCCTGGTGTCTCAGCCCAGGCTCCCCATATATTTGTATCTGAGTCCCGTAGGGGGAGAAAACTAAAAGAGTTATTTCAGTTAAGGAACTCTCACCCAGTTAAAAAATGAATGCAATCCTCTGTGGGAGAACAGAAGCAACACTGCTTGTATTAGTTTCTTGAGTCCAACATAACAAGTTACAACGATGTTGGTGGCTGAAAACAACAGAAATATGATTCTCTCACATCTCTGGAAGCCAGAAATCGAAAATCAAGGTGTCAGCAGGGCTGCGCTCTCTCTGGGGACTTTAGGGGAGAATTCCTGCCTTGTCTCTTCCAACTTCTTATGGCTGTCCTGGCATTCCTGGGCTTGTGGCCACATGGCTCCACTCTCTGCCCACGTGTTCACACCACCTTCTTTGTGTGTCTGTGTCTTCTCTCTGTGTGTCTATTTGATAATGATACAGATGACGGCATTTAGGGCCCACCTGATCATCCAGGGTAAACTCCCCCTCAAGATCCTTAACTAAACCACATCTGCAAAGACCCTTTTTTCAAATAAGGTCACATTCACAGAATCCAGAGATTTAATGTAGGTATCTTTTTTGGGGGGGGCAACATTCTTAGCTTACCACACTGCTATTACACCTTAATAACAGAATGTCATGGATTGAATGGTGTCCCCCCAAAATATGTGTCAGCTTCGTTAGGCCCTGATTCCCTGTATCGTGTGGTGTCCTTCATTTTCTGATTGTAATTTTATGTTAAAGAGGATTAGGGTGGGATTGTAACACCCTTACCCAGGTCACATTTCTGATCCAAAGTAAAAGACGTTTCCCTGGGGTGTGGCCTGCACCACTTTTTCTCTCTCAAGAGATAAAAAGGAAAGGGAAGCAGGCAGAGAGGGGAGACCTCATACCACCAAGAAAGCAGTGCCGGAAGCTGAGCGTGTCATTTGGACCCAGGGCTCCTGCTCGGAGAAGCTCCTAGTCTGGGGGAAGATTGATGAGAAGGTCGACAGAGAGGAAAAGCCTTCCCCTGAAGCTGACTCCCTGAATTTGGACTTCTAGCCTACTCTGCTGTGAGGAAATAAACTTCTCTTTGTTAAAGCCATCCACTTGTGGTATTTCTGTTATAGCAGCGCTAGATGACGAAGACAGAATAAAGCCTAAAAAGGGTAAGAGGAGCCCTTCCCCTGCTGTGGTCCACCTGTCCACGAGGACCTAATATTGTAACTGATTCTGATTTTTCTAATCAAAAAGACCGACCAGAAACTCCCCTTGGACTTCCAGAAATATTCCAGATGAGGAGCATGGAGGACTTTGTAGGGGGCTAGAAACTGCATTAGTAGGAGGAGCCAGTGCTGGTGAAATTTGGAAAGCAGAAGTAATTGTTTAAGACTTGTATAATCAATTGCCTTGTAATAACACCAGTTTCAAAAAACACCCTATGTGCTTACTATTTGAACAGCTTCCTACATGACAAGACTAGTACCCGAAGCTTGTAACTGACTTAGAGGTGGGAAGGAAGAGACTCCATGCATTCTCTAGCTTCGGTGGTTAATCTGACAGGGCAATCCATTCCAAGGGACATAACCCTGAGCCTCTAGTGCCGCAGTGTCCTCTGCCTTGCCAGGAACAGCCAGCTTAGTGCTTATCAAGACTCTACCGCCCAAGCCCAGGTAGCTTGATCCTTCAGGCTGATTCTGGCTCTGGAAGGTGTTTTCCAGCCCCAGCCTGGCACCAGTTTCAGAGGTCATCCCTGTGGTATTGGAAATGGCCAAAGGCCCAGGATGTATGCCAGCCCAGAAGGCAGAACGCTGGCAGTCTGGGGACTTGTGTGTGGTGTCGTTGTTGTTGTTAGTTGCCAAGCCAATTCCCACTCATGTCAATTCTATGTGGTCCATAGGGTTTTCTTGGCTTATTCTTAATGGAAGGAGATCAGTTAGGATTTTTCTTCCGTGGTACTGCTGAGTGGATCCGAAATGCTAACCTTTAGTTTTGTACAAACCGTTTGTGCCACCTGGGGACCTCTAAGGCGGGGAGGGTACAGGTTAAGATGTAGACCAGCAGGCTCCTTTGTACTAAGGCCTTGCAGGTGGACTCCAATGTCAAACTGAAAGCTATGGGCAAAGAAAGGGATGTAGGTAGGCCTCGACAAGGCTTATCTGTGGGCAAGTCTTATGACCGCTAAGCAGAACCCGGGCTTTACTTATTTTGTTTAGTTTAAGAAAACACAAGTGTAAATCATATTGCCTTTCCCTTCCTGCCTGCCTTACTAGTATGCTGCTTGATAGAATCCATTTGCACCTCCCCAAACATTTATCAAGGAGCCCTAGTGACGCTCGACTGCTAACCGAAAGGTTGGTGGTTGGAATCCACCTAGCTTTCTGCGGGAAAACGACCTGGCAGTCTGCTCCCTTGAAGATCACAGCCTAGAAAACCCTGTGGGGCAGCTGTACTCTGTCACATGGGGTCACTGTGAGTGGAAAATTGACTCGACAGCACCTAACAACAACGGCAACAAACATTCGTCAACTGGCCGGGAAGTCTCCTGCCATGTCAAACATTCTGTTTACATTGCTCTTTCACCTGCTAGTGTGAAGCCCCTGCCCAGGCAATCAAGCAAGAAGAGAGGCAGAGTGGTGCCTGCCATCTCTGAAGCCTTGGGTTTGGCGCTGAAGTGGGAGAGATCATGATGATGACAAGGCTGGGGTGGGGGTGGGGGGAGGATAGGGGCTCACTGACGGGGTTTCCGTGATCAGAAAGGTGGGTGAGCAGGTTTACTGCTGAGGATCCCCACTTTACTTGCTGGCGGCCTGCTCAGCTCTTTAAAAGCTGAAATCTAAGTCCTTTTTTTTTTTTTCTTTTAAACATAGTTACTTGTTTTGGGCTCAAGCTTCCTGCAGTAGCAGTTTCTGTCAGACCAGTTTGTTAAAAAAGCACTTTGAGTAAATACCAGAGGACAGGAGGAAAGTAAAAGAGTGGAACTTAATTAAAAAAAAAGAAAGTTTTTACATAACTTGAATTTTAGTTCCCACACGGGGGTAAATAAGTTCTCTTCGGAAAAGAATGCACATGGGTTGAGAGGGAGTTTCTGGGCTGGGGGAGAAATGGTGACAGCCTTGGAGCTGTACACCCAACCCCATAGCATGGGGCATTCCGATGCCTCCATGGGCTTTAGAACACCAAGAAAGAAAATGCTGGACTGCTGTGCCTTTTGTTATATACTAGCTATGTTCCTGAATTTTTTTTTAACTGAATCCTATTCTAAATATATTAGGTGAACTCACTGAAGAACTCTCACCAAGAGGAGTTTTGTAAAGTGAGTGAGAACTGCTGTTGTTGTTGAGTGCTGTGGAGTTGATTCCAACTCGTAGAGACCCCATGTGACAAAATAGAACTGCCCCACAGTATTTTCTTGGCTTTAAGGAAGCAGCTCGAGAGGTCTTTCTCCCACAGAGTCGCTGGATGGGTCCAAGCCACCAACCTTTCAGTTAACAGCTAAGCGTTCAACCATTGCACCACCAGGGCTCCATGAGTGAGAACTAGAGTGAGGCAAGTAATTCCATAATCAAGATACATAATGCTTTTATGCAATGTTTTAGCAAATCAAAATTAACGCAAAAAAAATCCATGATGAGCAAGTTATCAAAGTTTTAAATAAAGCCAGGATCCACTTCTTCCCCCATTCTTCTCTAAGGTTTCAAGTATCTGTGATTGCTTTAAGTAGAGGTAAGCCGACTTCTTCTCTGAGTGAGCCATGGAGAGAAATTTGCAGGTAACAACTCCCACGATGCCCTTATCACTCACCACCTTGCTAAAAGCGACCTCATCCTTTTGCTTGCGCCGCAAGTAAACTTTCTTTAATGACCGCTCATGGATTAAATGACTGTGTGTGTGATTTTATTGCCTGTCCTCAGTATCTCTGTCAGTGTTGCCTGGTTTAATTTGAAAGCCTCTATGAGATTTATGAGACAGAATTTCAAATGAAGCTTGGCATATGGGCTGAACAATGGTGATGATGGCCAGTGATTTCCTGGTTAACAGCAGAAATAGAGTAGAATTGAAGCAGGCAGTCAGGAAACGGTTGTCAACCATCCCATAATAGTTGTTTTTCAGAAAAGTCTACTCTTGCTACATTTTTGTTACAACTTTTATAGCACTTCACCATGACTGGTCCATTCCCCAGATTTCTTCTCTTCTCCTGGCAGGAGGCCAAGGCACAGGTGCAGTGACTCCAAATCTTACCCCTATATGACCTTCCTGGGGTGGCAGTAGCTAGCTAGTGCCTTTTTTTAGGGCTAGGTGCAATATTTTTAGAGCCATGTGCAAAAACTCATTCACTAAAATTATGCAGACTGCACACGCATTACAAGACTGAAGATCCTTCCCTCACTGTTCATGCATATGTATGTCACTCCCTATAAAAGGAGCAAACCTGCCCTGGTTCAGGGAGATGACAGCCTTAGGTCAGGAGACCCTGTCTGCCTCCCAGTTTGCAAACTGTGAATAAACCTTTTGTCCTTCCAACCCTGTGTCTGGCTGACTTCAATTCGCTAGTCTGCTTGACAAGAACCTATTAGTTGATGGCTTCAGAATTGTTTTCCTCAAGCCTGATTGCAGGGCCACTATGCAATGAGGCAGTGGGAGGAGAGGGATATCATGGGGGTTCAGGGGCAAAAAAATGAAAATGGGAGGTTAAATCCACATTTACCATATGTGTGATCCTGGACTGATGTTCTCAGGAGGTGGTTGTTGTGTCGTTAGCTGCACTGGATTCGGCCCCTGACTCCAGGTGACTCCATGCACAAGAGGATCAGGCTGTTACAATCCACAGGGTTTTCAATGGCTGATTTTCTGAAGTAGATTGCAAGATCTTTCTTCCTACTCTAAGTCTGGAAGCTCTGCTGAAACCTATTCAGCATCATAGCAACACGCAAGCCTCCAGTGACAGACGCAAGTGGTGGTTGTGCTTGAGGTACATTGGCCAGGAATTGAACCTGGATCTCCCGCATGGAAGATGAGAATTCTACCACTGAACCATCACTGCCCTCCCTCAGAAGGTACCACACACATACTTAGTTTCTTTTTTGTTTCCTTATGCCCAATGGGAAGGGAAGTCCCTCTTTTTTGGGTAGACACTGCTTCCTGGAGAGCCAACTGCACAGCGATGAGTAAGGAAAGTGTACTGGGTGTTTTCCATTTTGTCTGCCAGATCCACTTTCCACCCTGCCCTGTGCTTTGGTAGGCTGATCTTTATGGACTACATGAATAAGGGCCTGTGGTGTCTTGTTTTCAAGTTGGGCTAGGAAAATGGAAATGAATGACAGCAAATCAGAGGCAGAAGAGAGATGGTTGGGGTATTTAGTCCCCTGGCTCCCTTCCAACTAGGTTTTGGGTTGTCTGTGTTCCTCTGCTGAAGGCCCCATCTTCTGTCAGTCCTTCTTCTCAGTTGCTCTCTATGAGCTTTGTAACCACTTTTTTTATAAACTGGATTGTATCCACCCAAAAGATATGTCCAAGTCCTAACCCCTAATACCTGTGAACATGATCTTATTTGGAAACAGGGTCTTTGAAGATATTGTCGATTAACATGGGGTCATACTGGAGCAGGCTGGGTCCTAATCTGAGTAGTGTCCTTATAAAAGAAGAGACAAAGAGAGAGACACAGAGGGAAAACAGCCTGGTGAAGACAGAGGCAGAGTTGGAGTGATCTACAAGCCAAGGAATGCCAAGGATCGGAGGCCATCACTGCAAGGTAGGAGAGAGGCATGGAACAGATTCCTGCTCAGAGACCTCAGAAGGAATCAACATGGCTGACACCCTGATTTTGGACTCCTAGCCTCCAGAACTGTGAGACAATAAATATCTGCTCTTGTAAGCCACCCAATTTGTCATACTTTGTGAGGGCAGCCTTAGGACACCAATACAACTCCCTCCATTTGTCCCTTTAGGTCGTGGGGTGATATCTGCTATAGCTGGGTGCCTCAGCATCCCTTGCTGTTTTTCCTTAACCTTTTCCACATCTTCGTAAATTATTTTTTATTAAACCTTTTTTTTACTGCTCTGTTTCCACCACCTGTCTGTCAGTTTGTCAGACTGTAGTGGTTTAAGTATTGCTAGAATGCTGGAAGGTATGCCACTTTTATTTCAAATACCAGGAGGGTTCCCATGATGGACAGGTTTCAGCAGAGCTTTCAGACTACCACGGGCTAGGAAGAAAGGCCTAGAGATCTACTTCCGAAAATTAGTGAATGAAAACCTTATGGATCACCACAACATTGCCTGACTCGCTTGCTTTGCGCGTGTCATCAGGAGGGATCAATCACTAGAGGAGGACATTATTTTTAGTGAAGTAGAGGGCCAGTGAGGGTGAGGAAGACCCTCGATGAGGTGGATTGGCATAATGGTTGCAACGATGAAGTCAACATGCCAGCAATTGTGAGGATGACGCAAGACAGGGCAATATGAGTGAGGTCACCATGAGTTGGAATTGACTTGAAGGCAACTATCTACTTTGTTTAGGTGTGGCCTCTTGTCTCTTGCCAGGACTTTGACTGATACAAGTCATAGGTGCCCATCACTAAGCAAGGGGTGTCACAGTCCAGTCCTCAGGACCCTTGGCTCTGGCAGTTGCTTTTGCACTTGGAGAATAAAGCCGCCCTGCCTGGCTCTTCCTGGCTTTAGATCCTGTGCCTGTACAGTCAAATGCACCTGGTAATGAACTGCAGGAAGTTTAAAGAATGGGTAATTCCACCCAGCATCATCTCTGCTTCCTTGGATTTAAAATATTTATTCAAGAACAAGAAGCTTAACTTCGTTCCTGAGGTCATCCAATCACCTGACACTGAGAAGGGGAAGTCCCTAATCAGTATAAATAAATAACAGCATGAGCAACTGTGTTCCTAGTAAGTCTTCTGCCATGTTTCAAAGACTGAGAGAGCAAAGGTTTCAGGCCCCAAACAAGATGTTCTGTATCTTTGCCTGTGCGGGGATGACAGGCAACGGAAAAGGCCGGGAGGTCTTCCTGTGCTCACTGTGGTCCTGTCTGTATCCAGCCACATCTTGAACTTGGTGTCTCAGACTGTAATGGTTCCCTAACATCCTCAGCAATCTTATTCACCACCCCTCCTACTGGGTTTTCCTACTGGTTGGGGAGGTTTTGCATTAGTACATTTTTTTTAAGGTAGAGTGATAAGTTCAATGTGGCACGGGGATTGTGGGCAAGGGCCAGCAGTAGACAGCAGTGGAATAAAATATTGTGTGTGAAACTGTGTTGAGCAGAGCCTGGGGCATCAGAGCTGCTTCATCAGCTTTAGCTAAACTGACTGAAAGTAGGTCTTCAGTAGCGGGAAGCACCATTTACCAGCTGCTGTCTGATTCATGGTGACCCCATGTGTGCCAGAACAGAACTGTGCTCCATAGGATTTTCAATGGCTGTGATTTTTATGAAATTGATCACCAGGCCTTTCTTCTGCTGTGTCTCATGTGGACTCGAACCACCAGCCTTTTGGTTTGTAGCCTAGTGTGTTAACCATTTGTACCACCCAGGGACTCCAGTGGGGGACAAGTAGGTCTCGGTATTCTTTTAGAAAAAGCGCAGCTTCTTATGCTGTGCCCTTTTCCCCTGTCTCTTTCTTCTCTCCCTTTCTCAAAAGCAACAATATCAATAGACTTATTTTCTTTCTCTTTCCTAGGGCAGTACTGGAGGTACTAATAAATAAAAATGAGCTATTCAACAAAATTATTCAACCTGATACCTGTACCCACTGCTGTCGAGTCAATTCTGACTCATAGAGACCCTATAGGGCAAACTAAAACTGCCCCATAGGGTTTCCAAGGAGCAGCTGGTGGATTCAAACTGCTGACCTTTTGGTTAGCAGCTGTAGCTCTTAATCACTGTGCCACAACGTGATAGCAGTCAGAATAACTGATACCTTAGGTGGTGAAGAGCGTGTGTGCGTGTAAATTCGCCAAGTTCTACGCTAAGATTTGTGCACTTTACTTTATGTAGGCTATACTTCCATTTCTTTTTGAAAATGGGCCATGTGAGATAAGCCACTTGATATTAATGTTACAAAGTCTTTCCTTCTACTTGTTAAAGCTCTGCCATGGGTCTCCCTTACATATTGCTGATCATCACCTAAAACTCCAATTTGTAATCTACTTGATAGGATTTAAAAAAAATAATTATAGATTCACAGGAAGCTGTAAAAAATGTACAAGGAGGTCACATGCACCCTTTTTTCCCTCTTCCCCTAATTTTAGCATTTCGCATAATTGTAGTAATAGTACCAAGTAATAGTATCAAAACCATGAAATTTGAAATTGGCACAACTCACGGAAGTACAATTGGCACAATCTGAGAAGCTGGGCTATATAAAGAAGAATGTGGCATCAGGATTGGTGGAAGACTCATTACCAACCTGCAATATACAAATGATACAACCTCGCTTGCTGAAAGCAAAGAGGGTTCGAAACACTTGCTGATGAAAATCAAAGAGGAAGACTCTCAATGAGATGGACTGACAAAGTGGCTGCAACAATGGGCTCAAACAGAACAATTGTGAGGATGGCGCAGGACTGGGCAGTGTTTGTTCTGTTGTACACAGGGTCGCTATGTGTCGGAACTGACTTGACAGCACCAACAACAACCACACAATCCACAGAGCGTATACAGGTTTCATCAGTGATACATGCACTCATGTGTGTATGTGCCTATGCATGTACATAGGTGCATAGTTCTATACAATTTTATTACATGTGTAGATTCATGTAATCACCGCCACAAAAATAAACTCAAAATGATCAAAGACCTACTATTCATAACCTTGGATGGCAATGATTTCTTAGATATAACAGCAAAAGCATATTCAACCAAAGAAAAAAGTAGATAAAGTGAAATTCATCAAGAAACTGAAAAGATACCCACAGAGTGGGAAAAAATATCTGCAAACCAAATAGTTGATAAAGGTTTGTTGTTATTAGGTGCCATTAAGTTGGTTCCGACCATATATATATATATATACACGCTTCACTGGTTTGCTTCTCTAGAGAACCTAGCCTGAGACAACAGAGGTATGTGTAAAGGCCAGAACCCCTTACACCAACTTGGGGCAGCTCTGAAGGATCTCCCTCTATGATATATTAAGGTCTTTGCTGGGTCTAGGAAACCCCGGTGGCATAGTGGTGAAGTGATACAGCTGCTAACCAAAGGGACGGCAGTTCGAATCCACCAGGCGCTCCTTGGAAACTCTATGGGGCAGTTCTACTCTGTCCTACAGGGTCGCTCTGAGTCGGAATCAACTTGACGGCCCTGGGTTTGGTTTGGTGTTTGGTTTTCTCGGGTCTGGAGTCCCTAGGAAGCACAAACAGCTAAGTGCTCAATTGCTAGCTGAAAGGTTGGTGATTCAACCCCCCCCCCCCCGGGGTGCCTTAGAAGACAGCCTTGGTGATCTGTTTCTGAAAGGTCACAGCCTTGAAAACCCTATGAAGCAATTCTACTCTGCATACATGGGGTTGCCATGAGTTGAAATCAACTCGATGGCAACTTAATAACTGTTGGGTCTGCATCATAACTTAGCTTCTCCCTTTGTCCAGGTTCTGCTTCCTTTCCTTCCCTCACACAGGCATTAGTCCCCAGAGCACTCCCCAGAAAAATTCTTGCATGACACCCCAAACATACACACACACACACACACACACACACACAGAGGTTTAGCCAGGTGTCCTGTGATGCTCCTTGCCTTTTTTGCAGAACATCAAGGGCATCAAGGGTTAAGGAGCAGGGGACTAATTCCTAAAGTCAATGGAACCAAGGCTCTCCTTATAAGATTTCTCCCCTAATATCCCTATCTGTGTGAGTTGCCGACATGCTGGTTCCTTTACCAGTGCACCCATTAAATTAAACCAATAACAATTATGTCCATGCTAGAAAGGAAACATTTCCTCTCTCAGCGGCTCTCCTCATCTGGGTCCTTATTATCAGGGAGAAGAACACTTGTTTCTTTCCTTATCTGTTAAAGGGAATAACCTCTTCAAAGCATTTACATTCAATGAGTTAGTATATGTGAAGGAAACCAGGGCAGTACCCAGCATGTAGTAAGTGCTGTGTCTACCAGGATAACAAAGAAACGAGAGTATTCCTGAAGACCAATTCCCTCTTCAAACACTGAGTGATGAAGGTTCTACAGTTCCTCTCTGTGGGAGGAGGACTGCCAATTCTTTCATCTTCATTTGAGACATTCGCATGTATGCGTGGGAGGGGCTCTCTCCTGTAAATGAGCCAGAACATTTTCTGTGCCTGCATATTACATTCCTCTATGATGTAACCTACTGCAATACCATCATGGAGGTAGGCACCCTGTGAATCTTGAAAAGGGGATTATAGCATGTGCTGTAGCTTAGGTTTATTTGTCTTTGAAATGCTTCCCACTTTGATACCTGAAGCATATGTGAACCATATCTGTTTTGGATTGAATTGTGTCCCCGCAAAATGTATGCTGGAATCCTAACCCTTATACATGCGGTTGGAATCCCTTTTGGGAATAGTGTTTTCTTGGTTAATGTTAATGAGACCATGTCAGTGTAGGGTATGTAACCTATTCACTTTTGAGATATGAAAAGAGCAAATTAGGCACAGAGAAGCAAGAGCAAACAGAGAGGAAGATACCTGCTGCATGGAGATAACCAAGGAATTAAAGAATGCCGGGTCTACAGAAAGTGAAAGAGATCTTCCCCAAGGGAGGACAGAGAGAGAGCCTTCCCCTAGAGCTACTGCCCTGAATTTGGACTTCTAGCCTCCTAAGCTGTGAAAAAATAAATTTCTATTCATTAAAGCCACCCACTGTATTAGTACTAGCTAACTAAGACAATATCTATGAACTAGTCCTTGAATAGTTGTTCTACGGAACACATTTTTGGAAACCCTCATCTATTCAAAGTGATTATATTAATATAGGAGGATATTTTTCCCAAATTATAGCAAGATAGGAGTTAAACAGAGTTTGCTAATCACCAGTTTGTGGCCATGACACTAACAATCATAATTATTCTTTGTTGAGCACTTACCATGTGCTAAGCATTGTGCTAAAAGCTTGACTAGCTTCATCTCATTTAAACCTCTTAACAGTTCTTAAAGGTGAACATCATCACCCCATTTTAAAGATAAGGAATTTGAGGAACAAAAACGTTAACTAAATTGTTCAAGGTTACACACCAGCGATGGAGCCAAGATTCAAATCCAAGTCTGTCTGACTCTAAAGCTCATGAATTTGGGTTTCTGGTTTGAACATGGTGGTATATAAAGGTGGTATTTCTTTTCTTCCTAGAAGTCAGCCAGAAGCAACAAGGAGATAGAGAAACAAAGACACAAAATTCTTTTTTTTTGTGAAAACTAGGAGATAGCTAAGATCCCAGGCCCACATTAGTTGGAAGGGCTCCCAAAAGTAGAAGAGATCAAGCAAGGGGGCATGTGGGAATAAGCAGAGAAAAAGAATTTTAAAAAACCTACAGAGAGAGGACACAGTGGCTGCATATCTCAGAAACAGCTAAGTGAAATTCTGGAAGTTGAGAGGCAAAACCTCACTCCTTTGTTTGCAATATTGGGGCTGGGTAGCCTGCTTCTGCTGGTACTAAGAATTTTCCTGCATCCTTTCTGGCATTAAAAGACAAAGAAGAGGAGGCTTCCAAGGAATCACAGAGATAAACCACATCGGCAAGAAGCTGTCTCTGTAGCATCAGAGAAGAGTCTTTGTGTTGCAAAAACTTTAAGGCTGCCTATCTTCATTCTTTGGAAGAAGAACCGAGAATCTGGAAAAATTCCAGGCAGTCTGGCCCTTCCCGCACACAAACCTTCTGTAAATAGCTCACCAAGGAAAAACTTACCCCCTTCAATGGTGAATATGTAAAAGAAACCAACACAGGAAACTATACAAAAATAAGGGAAAAAGTGAAAGTGAAAAAAAAAAAAAAAAGGAAACCAAATGGTAGACAAGGAAGATACACAATAATAATGAAGTAGATAATAATTGTGGTCAAATGTTTCATTATAAATTTTAAAAAGTTAATGAAGTCATTGCCTCTATAAAACAAGAACACAAAAACTAACAATGCTAAACTCAGGGAGGTTATGGTGAATGACAGAATGACATGAACTAGCAGAGCTCAGATACCAGTGCAAGTGCAGAAATGAAGCTCATGCATTCATCTACCCTACAGTACTATTATAACACAAAAAGGATAATGACAGCAAGTGCAAATAGTGTAGATTTCTCTTATTACTGGAACATGAGTAGAGAGACAACTTGTGGATGGGTGAACTCACCTGCAGAAATCCTGGTGGTCTGTATGGGCGGAGTTAGAGTTTTTGGTCCAAGTTTAGGGTCAGCTCTGACTACAGCTTTCAGCAAATTTCATCTATTCATGGAGCTCAAAGTTATAAACAATAGACTGTGTCAAAGTCCCTCTTTGAACTACTAAATTGTTGCATGGGGAGAATCATGCAGAAAAATGATTACTACAGGTTGTTGTTGTTAGTTGTCATTTAATTGGCTCTGACTCATAGGGATCTCATACATAATAGAAAATAATGTTGCCTGGTCCTTCATCATCTTCACGATTGCTGCCATGTTTGAGTCCATTGTTTAGGCCACTTTGTCAACTCATCTCACCTACGGTCTCCCTCACCTTCACCAACCCTCCACTTTACCAACCATGATGATCTTTTTTAGCTATTGGTCTTTCCTGATGACATGTCCAAAGTGATTCAGCTGATTTTCAGAAATACATCATCAGTCCTTCCTTCATAGCCTGTCTTAGGCTGGGAGCTCTGCTGAAACCTGTTCAGCATCATAGCAACATGCAAACCTCCACTGGGAGACGGGTGGTCACCCCCTTATGAGAGGCATTGACCAGGAATCAAACCCGAGTCTCCCGGATGGAAGGTGAGAATTTTTTGATCTCTACTTACCCAAACAAACACAAGTATAGCCTATTCTCAATTACCCAAAAACGGCCCCAACCGTATATCACATGCTGTCGACAAACTGTCTTCTCCCGATTAGCTCCCTATCATCATCCCCAGGTCCATTATCTTGGTCTTCATAATAGTCTTCTACTTTTGGCCTATGATTTGCAAGGTTTATAGGAAGGCAATTCGTATCTATTCGTTCAATCATCCATTTATTGAACAAATATTCAATGAGTACATACTACCGAATAGAGACTCTTCAAAATACTCAAAACAGGGTGAAAACTCAATTCTAACTGGCCTATCACTGCTGCAATAATGATTGTACATTTTGTAGTTTATGAAGTATATTTATACACATCATCTCCTCAGGTGTATTATGTTGGTCGTCAAACACTTAACCCTCTCAAAGAAGATAAAACTACTTTCACCCAGTCATCTCTAGGTTGGCAGGATTTGCTTTCATAACTTCAGCACCATTTGATGAGGGTTACTGTGACCCTGAAATATTCCAAACATGAAGAATGATAGTGGTATCTCTGCAAAGAGTGAGGCCTAATAGAAGTTTCTTATCAATAAGTGGTTACAAATGCAGGTGATAATGCCATCGCAAAATCACCATTTATAAATAATACAGTGCACTTAAAAAGTAAGTGCACCTCTCAATAACAGAAATGACTCAAGCTAACAGAGAAATAAATGATTAGCATGTTATGATAATATAAGTGCTTTACATGGAAAATGAGAAGGAAAAAAGAACAGCTATGTTCACACATATACCTCTGGAGACCTTGAGTATTTCTCCGAATTTCCCCCACAAGGTGTTCAGACAGTTTTCTGTTCCATGCCTTAAGACAGTGTCCAAATTTCCTTAGGTAGACCTGCTAAATTATTGAATGAGCCCAGGCGAATGATAATACTAAATATTTCGTTAGCAGAACATTTTGAACATGTGGCAATGTTTTCTAAAAATAGATGAATTCTAGAAGCTGTGGGGCTAAAAAACAAAAATATTCAAAGGAAGTGTGGATTTCTCACATTTAAAATGTGAGCACAAAAACCGTGGGTGATAAAATTTAGTCGTCTATTTTCATACGTGAGGAAACTTTTGAACACATTTGACGTGGATGGCTGTTGGTAGTGGTCATTTGAAACCACTTCAAAAGCTGTATCTAGGGGTGAAGAAATTTAAGATCTAGTTTTGTTTTTCAGTTCAGAGCAAAGTTAACGAATGTTGAGAGCTATTAATTTTACAGATGATGGAAAAATGATGAGAAAGAAAATGAGAAATGTTTCCCTATGACTTCAAAGAATCCTATAGACACAACATCATTCATCTAAAAAAAACAACCCTCCTAATTATATTATACATATTATATATAATTACATTGTTATATATAATAAACGAATCTCTTACTTTTCTGTTTATGGAAAGAGTTCAGACCTTGGGAGAAGAACTGTGCAAAAGTGGAAAAACCAGAAAGAAACTCCTAGATCTGCTAACTCTTTGGCTTAGACTATACCTCTTGGTAACTTGAGATACATTTTCCTCCTGGTCTAACTGGTTCAGTGATTGTGAACTCCTTGGTAGTAAGAAATATATCTTCTTCATCCCCCTGGTTTCTGTATCACCGCTCACTCCTGATTCTCCTCCTACCTCTCTGGCCACTTGTCAGTCTTTTTGTACTAACTAGTTGCCATTATCAATTCTGACTCACAGCGACCCTATATGTGTCAGAGTAGAACTGTGCTCCTCCATAGGGTTTTCAATCGCTGTTATTTTGAAAGTAGATTGCCAGGCCTTTCTTCTGAGACACCTCTGGGTGTACTCAAACCTCCAAACTTTTGGCTAGCAGGTGAGAACATTACTGTATTTTTATGAAAACTACAAGTGCCTTCTACATTTGTTTGCCAACTGCTAAAATTGTTTGCACCACCCAGGGACTCCTCTCTTCCACTAGATGCCTCCTAAGTCTTGCAGCTATTGGCCCATCCTGGCCCTTTTTTTCTTTTCATGCTATTCAATCCTCCATGGATAAATTTTCCTCCCCCATGTCTTCAATTGCCAACCATGTGTGGAGAGTTTCAACTCTAAATCTCTAATACCAACCTCTCCCCTGTGGTGAAATGAGGCAAGCTGTAATCAACTTGACTTTTTGCCTGGCCCTAGACTGCAGCCTGCCCTGTGATTGGTATGCACCTTGCAAGGGCTGGTCAATAGACTATGCAAATGAAGTGACTATAGACCATGCAAATGAAATGTCTGTAGCCTATTATGCAAATGAAGTGACTATAAACCCATTACCCACCCATTGCCATCAAGTCGATTCCGACTTGTAGCGACCCTATAGTGACTATATAGACCATGCAAATGAAATGTCTGTAGCCTAATACGCAAATGAAGGATCTGTGGCCTACCAAGATGGGATTGGTCAGTTTGTATCCTTGGTGAGAGGGCTGTGCCTTGGAACTGATGAGGACTTTGTAGATGTAAGCAGTCAACCCCACAGCGGTTTTTAGAGATAGAAAGAAGCAGGAAAGAAAGCAGCAGGAAGAAAGAAGAAGAAGCGAGAGGAGGCAAGGAGCCTCCCCAAAGAGCTGTAACATGGGTCAAGGGCTGTAACATTCAAAGTGGTCACAGGTACAGAAGGGGCCCAGTGGCAGAGTAAGTGGTGACAGACAGCATGGCCAAGAGGAGCCTGTCCTGAGGAGGCCTGTCTTGCCAACAGAAGTTGAGAGAGAGCAGTCCTGCACTGAAGAAGGGAGACTTTGCCTACATGCTTCCTGATCCTGAGTAAAGCATTATAATGACATGTGCAAAGACGCGGAAATAGGAAACAGAAAAGGAAGAAGGCGCTTGGCGTTCTCAGCATTTCTCAAGCAAATACATAGAAACTAAAAATTATTAGTAGTTATTAGGGATGAGAGGGAGGGGGAAAGGGAGAGTGTTTGCTTAGGGTGCATCGAGTTTATGTTAATGGTGGTGGAACCATACGGAAATGGATAGTGAGAATGGTTGCACAACTTGAAGAATGTAATCAGTGTCACTGAATTATGCACGTAGAAATTGTTGAATTGGTGTTGTTTTGTTGTGTATATTTTCACCATAGTAAAAAAATTATCCATTTTAAAGCGTACAATTCAGTGGCATTTAGTACATTCACAATATTGTGTGGCCATTACCTCTATCTAGTCCCAAAACATTTTCATCACCCCAAAAGGGAACCCCATACCCATTAAGAAGTTATTTTCCAATCCTCCTCCCCCTTGTCCCTGTCAACCATTAATTTATTTTCTGTCTCTGGATTTACCTGTTCTGGACATTTCAAACAAATGGACTCATACAATATGGACCAGATGCGTCTAACTTCTTTCACTTGATGTAATGTTTTCAAGGTTCATCCATGTTGTATAAAATCATTTCTTTCCATGCCTAGCTTCTTTTGCTTAACGTTATGTCTGTAAGATTCATCATGCATACTTTAAGGTATGCCTGCCGTTTTAAAAAATTCCTGTGTAATATTCTATTGTGTGACTATGCCATAGTGTATTCATTATACTGTTGGTGGACATTAGGGTTTTTCAGTTTTTTATTTTTGTTTTGCTTTTTTACTATTATGAATAACACTGCTATGGAAATTCTTACATACATCTTTTGGTGAACCTAATGACTCAGTTAATATAGACCCGGGAGTGGAATACTGTCCAATATAGTGCTTGAAGATAAGCCCCTACATTAGAAGGCACTTAAAATATACAGTGGCCTCAACAATGGACTCAAGCATACCAACAATAGCGACGATGGTGCAAGCCTGGCCAGTGCTTTGTTCTGTAGTACATGGGGTTGCCACCAGGTGGAGCCAGCTCGATGACAGCTAAAAACAACAGCAACATCATAATGTGTTTGGGACAAAGAGGAGATAGTGGGGTGGCTGGCTGCCTGGGGAAGACCCTAGCAGGAGCTTTTGTTTAGTCACTTCTGCAAATTATAATGTTACAATACCACAGAGAACTCCTTTCAAGGCTGAGGGATCGATGCAGGAACTAACCCAAAACAAAGTTAGGCATTTTTTCCCCTAAACCTGCAGGCTGGCCTTGTTCTAGTATAGGGGGATCACACGTTTGCCTCCACAGTGTGGTTTTAGGGACTCAAGTAGCTCCCTGCAAATCCTTCCCACCTGTTTTAGCTGAGTGATGCCTGTTATTCCACTGTTAATATTTTTACCTTTCCTTTAAACTGAGATTTTGATTCTTTTGCTAAAACGGAGGTACATTTGGGAGATAATACGTTAAGTTATTATCAGTCTTTTACCCCCTGTGGTGATGAAAAGAGCTGAGGAACTTTTTATTAAGAGGTGGTGTTGTGGAGGGGAAGACAGTAACAGGTACCTGGAGGTTGGGGGAGGGCAGTCCCCAAATAGAGAAAGAGACAGACTGGAGAAGCCTAGAAGAAGCCCTGCTGGCGCAATGGTTAAGTGCTAGGCTGCTAATCAAAAGGTCGGAGATAGGAACCCACCAGTAGCTCCACGGGAGAAAAGACTTGGCAATCAGCTCCCATAAAAAGATTTCACACAATGGAACACTACGCATCGATAAAGAACAATGATGAATCTGTGAAACATTTCATAACATGGAGGAATCTGGAAGGCATTATGCTGAGTGAAATTAGTCAGCTGTAAAAGGCCAAATATTGTATGAAACCACTATTATAAGAACTCAAGAAATAGTTTAAACACAGAAGAAAATATCCTCTGATGTTTACGAGGGTGGGGAGGGAGGGAGGGAGAGGAGTATTCACTAATTATATAGTAGACAATTAATTAATTAGATAGTAGACAAAACTATTTTAGGTGAAGGGAAAGACCACACACAATACAGGCGAGGTCAGCACAACTGGAATAAACCAAAAGCAAAGAAGTCTCCTGAATAACTGAATGCTTCAAAGGCTAGCGTAGCAGGGGCAAGGTTTTGGGGACCATGGTTTCAGGGGGACATCTAGGTCAATTAGCGTGATAAAATCCATTAAGAAAACATTCTTCATCCCACTTTGGAGAGTGGCGTCTGGGGTCTTAAACACTAGCAAATGGCCATCTAAGATGCATCAATTGGTCTCAACCCACCTGGAGCAAAGGAGAATGAAGAACACCAAAAATACAAGGTAATTATGAGCCCAAGAGACAGAAACCAGAGAATACATCAGCCTGAGACCAGAAGAACTAGATGGTGCCCAGCTATAACCAATGACTGCCTGACAGGGAACACAACAGAGAATCGATGATGGAGTAGGAGAGCAGTAGGATGCAGACCTCAAGTTCTCGTAAAAAGATCAGACTTAATGATCTGACTGAAACTAGAAGGACCCTGGTGGTCATGGTCCCTGGGCCTTCTGTTAGCCCAAAACTGGAACCATTCCCAAAGACAACTCTTCAAACAAGGATTGGACTGGACTATAAGATAGAAAATGATACTGGTGAGGAGTGAGTTTCTTGGATCAAGTAGACTCATGAAACTATGTGGGCAGCTCCAGTCTGGAGGGGAGATGAGAAGGCAGAGGGGGTCAGAAGCTGGCTGAATGGACACAAAAATAGAGGGTGGAGAGAAGGAGTGTGCTGTCTCATTAGGGGGAGAGCAACTAGGAGTACATAGCAAGGTGTATATAATTTTTGGTATGAGACTGACTTTGTCTTAGTTATCTAGTGCTTCCATAACAGGAATAGCACAAGTGGATGGCTTTAACAAAGAGAAATTTATTTTCTCACTGTCTGGTAGGTTACAAGTCCAAATTCATTGTGTCAGCTCCAGGGGAAGGTTTTCTTTCTCTGTCGGCTCTAGAGGAAGGCTTCCCCTGGTCAAGGAACTTCTCAGGCACAAGGACCCCGTGTCCAAAGGACACACTCTGCTCCTGGTACTGCTTTCTTAGTGGTATGAGGTCTCCAACTCTCTGCTTCCTTCCCTTTCATCTCTTGAGAGATAAAAGGTGGTGCAGGTCACACCCCAGGGGAACTCCCTTTACTTTGGATCAGGGATGTGACCTGGGTAAGGGAGGTGTTACAACCCCACCCTAATTCTCTTTAACATAAAATTACAATCACAAAATGGAGGACAACCACACAATACTGGGAATCATGGCCTAACCAAGTTGACACATATTTTTGGGGGGGACATAATTCAATCCATGACAGACTTTTTTTTTAAACTTTCACTTAAAGCACAATAAAAAAAAAAAAAAAAGATTTCAGCCTAGGAAAACTTATGGGGCAGTTCTACCCTGTCATACGGTCACTGTGAGTTGGAATCAACTCCATGGCACACAACAAAGGAGAAGCCTGGGGTACAGATTTTCTGTGGATTTGCAGTTCTGCCTAGAGCCTGCCATAACTGTGCAGGAACAGATCTGGTGCTGGATCTGAGAGGATTAGAGATCAAGACTTACTGAATTTATGGGAGCCACACGGATTGTGTGGAGGCAAGTATCTTGGAGGCTTGGATTTTCTGATAAGGCACTGTTGAACTAAACCTAATGGCTGCAGAAGTAGCTTTTACCCACCAAAACAGAAAGACGGTGAAGGCTCTGGCAAGATCATGACAGGTGGGATCTGAAGGTGTGTCCTAGAACTTTCTGAAAGCAACCAGGGCCAGATTAAGGCATGTGAGGGTTCTAAACAGTAATAATCTGTGGTGCTCTGTCCTTTGCTTACTCATGCTTTCAAAAGGGATATGTGAGTTATATGTGTACACAATAGTGTCTTTGTCAGCACAAACACAACAGCAATACCCTACCCTATTGATGTTGTTAGTTGCCGTTGAGTTGATTTCAACTCATGGTGACCCCACGTGTTTGCAGCATAGAACTACTCCACAGGGTTTTCAAGGTTGTGACCTTTCAGCAGCAGATAGTCAAGACTGTCTTCCAAGACACCTCTAGGTAGGTTTGAACCGCCAACCTTTTGGCTAATAGTTGAGCTTGACCGTTTGCACCACCCAGTAATATATATTACAAGGAGGTATGTATATTCAAGGATACATCTCAATCACATCAGAGTAGTGTGCCTGCAGAGGGGCAGGCAATGCGAAGGGGTGGCTGGTATGGATGAGGGAAAAAGCAAATTTTTAAAAAGAGAAGGGCCCTGCACAGACTATGGATGAGACTGTGTTCTGAAATAGGTTTTTATTTAACTCATCTCTGCACCTGATGTCCAGAAGAAAAAGGAGAGGGAGGAAGAAGGAGAAGACAAAGAACGACCAGTGTGAAAAATTATTGTCAATAAACCCATTACCACAGAGTTGATGCCAACTCATAGCAGCCCAGTAGGACATAGTAGAACTGGCCCACAGTGTTTCCAAGGCTGTAAATCTTTACGGAAGCAGTCTTTCTCATCTTTCTCCTTCAGAGCAGCTGGAGAGTTCAAGTCGATGACCTTTGAGTTAGCAGCTGAGTGCTTAACCACTGCACCACCAGGGCTCCACAGTTATATGAAACTCTGTAGTATGACTCATGGGAAAAATTCCTCTGGACTCAACTGACTCAGGAAACCACGACAACTCTCCTAACCTCAAACCTTCCCAATATTGCCAGAGCCCGACTTTACCTCTGGGACCTCTTAAATATCCAGTGGCTATAGCAGCCAATGCTCCCTGGATGACTAAGAGGTGAATTCTTGGCTTGCTGTACTATTCCCAGCAGATGTGAACAAGAACTCCAGGCTCTCCTCTCGGAAGGACATAGGCTACTGGCCAGCCCTTTATATCTCAAATGCAAACACTGGATTCCCTTTCCAGATAGTCTGCCCTAGGCTTGGTGCCTGTCTATCTTCAGAGCCTTGATCTATCTTTACGAAGCTGTCCCTATCAGGGCTCAGTAGACCTAACTTCCTGTTTGGGTTTTGTTTTCCATGGGGGGAGATCGCTGGCTGCCCACTTGCTCTAAGCAAAGGTGCATAAAATTAAATGTTAAGTAAAATCTCTGTGTTGTGAAAGGTTTTTGACTGAAGAGTCTTGTGAAAGAAGCCTAAAGGGAAGTGTGATAAGCTGTCACAATAATGTCCCCAAAGAACCATGCCTCCTGGCATTCACATCCTTTGAATCTTGACGGCCCAGTAACTTGCCTTAACCGTCAGAATATGGTAGAAGTGATGCTGTGCCAGTTCTGGGCCTAGGACTTAAGAAGGTTTGGAAGCTTCTGCTTTGGCACTCTAGGAGAAACTATGTGGAAGGCTGACTACCCTGAGACTACTATGCTGTAAAGAAGCCTCCACTAAGTTTGGGGGTGGTTCATTAGACAACAGGAAACAGCAAAACAAAGGGCTACTATACTGCATTATATTTAGGGCTTGGAACAGAAAGATTCAGAGAGAAAGCTAATGTTTTTTCACGCAAGGGGAAAAACATATAACAGATGGTCTTTGAATCCATGTTTAAAAGAATGTGTAATACTACAGAACTTCATGTGAATACTACCATTATTTCCACATTTCTCCACCTCCTCCTCTTCCTGTACCTCCTCTTCTTCCTTTTCCTTTCCTCCTCCTCTTTTTCCTATTCCTCCTCCTTCTGCTATGTCACTCTGTGTCCCTGTACTTGCCTGCAGTGCAGTGAATTACTTAATATGGCCCTTCCAGTCAATCTTTATGACTCCCACACAATGACTGGGTGGGACTGTGCAAATAAGGTGCTTGTGGCCAACCAAATGGACAACTTGATAATAATGCAAATAAGGTTCATGGAACACTTGTGGGAGTGGGGCCATGCAAATCAGGTGTATGGAACCCAAATGAGGGGATTGGTCAGTTTTGCCATATCACTAGGCTTAAAATAAGCCAGTTCCAGAGGGTGGAGGAGGGGACCTTATTACCATCAAAAAGAAGAGCCAGGAGCAGAGTGCATCCTTTGGACCCAGGGTCCCTGTGCTGAGAACTTCCTAGGCCCAGGAGACAGAGAGAGCTGTAACACCAGAAGTGGTGAGAAACAGCAGCAGAGAAATGGTGGCAGCAGAACCAGGAGACTGGTGTGGCACGGTGGGCTCCTGGCCCATGAGCAAGGCAGCTGTAGTGGGCTTGCTGATCCACAGAGCAAGAGAGCCTAGTGCCTTAGGGCCAAGGCTTACTGGCAGAGTAGGGTACCTCAGGGCACTTACTGGCAGAGCTAAAGAGCTTTGTATAACACTTGCCAGAGCAGGGCAGGGGCTGAGGGGCTGAGGGCCAAGAGAGAAGCCTGTCTGCAGACACAGCTGAGCAGCTGTCCTGACCGAAAAATTGTATCCTGAATTTTTCCTGATCCTGAATTGTAACCTGTTACTTTCCTAATAAACCCTATAATTGTGACTATGATCTGTGAGTTCTGTGTGGTCATCGCAACCAACTATCGAACCCAGAAGAGAAGTAGAGTGTGCCATGGGAAGGACGGCTGGTGTCAGAATTGGCAAAAATGTCGGAGACAGGAGGTATGTCTGATGTCCACCTCATAGGAATCAGTCTTGTGCTTACGTCAATCTTGATCCTCTCTCTTCCCCCTTGTGAAGTCAGACAAGGAGATCTGATGCCTTCGTATCATTTTTTACATTGCTTTGTGCTTTTCCCACTCCTGTGATTTTGTCTGTCTCTACCATCACCTCTAATGCTCTACCCTTCATCTCTGTGTATTAAAATTCCATTGGGTTTTCCAAATCATTGTAAACTATAACCACCTTTATGAGTTTTGCATGAATACCCCAGCCCCAGTGAGGGCTCTCCCATTCCTCTGAATTTAATTCTTAAGGCAATTCTGGAGTGGAAAATTGACTTGGCAATTAGGCATTCTATAACATTTTTCTTATTTCTTTAATGTTATTTTTGTTATTGTTGAAAGTATACACAGCAGAACATATGTCATTTCAACAATTTCTAGATGTCAGATTCAGTGATACTGATTCTTTGAGTTGTGCAACCATTCTTATCCTCCTTTTCTAATTTGTTCTTCCTCTATTAACATAAACTCACTGTCCCCTAAGTTTCCTATCCAATCTTTCGAGTTGCTGTTGTCCATTTAATCCCATATAGTTTTAAAAAGAACACAATGCTAAAGGCAGAGACTCTTTACTAGTTGAGCTAAAGTATTGTTTGGTTTTAAGAAGATGTCAGGGGATATTTTTGATTCAGAATTTTAAAGATTATCTCAAGGCAATAGTTTCAGGGGTTCGCCTAGCCTCCATGGCTCCAAAAAGTCTGGAGTCCATAAGAATTAGAAATTCTGCTCTGTATTTTCCCCCTTTGATCAGGATTCTTCTATGGAATCTTTGATCAACATGTTCAGTAATGGCAGCTGGGCACCATCCAATAATTCTGGTCTCATGGCAAAAGGGGCAGTTGTTCATGGAGGCAATTAGCCACACACTCATTTTCCTCCTCCTATTCCTGACTCTCCTTATTCTTGTTTCTCCAGGTGAATATAATTTCTCTTGTGGTTTTGAACTAACACGTAAATGTATTTTGATTTACCTTTATACTAATTTATTTCTTTTTTTTTGGATCAGATTATAGCTTGTCAAGGACAGGAAAATGTATGTTGTCCCCTCAATAGAAAGTCAGTAAATATATGTTGATTTCTGCTACATTTCTCAGTTCTCTCCAAATCCAAGGGGGCCTAATAGTTACATTTTCTTTTTAAAGCTTCCATTTCCTATCAAAATCATTGTAATAATTTTATGCTTTGGCCTTTCTTATACTAAGGTGACCAACCCCTGGTTTTCCTGAGACTGAAGGGGTTCCCAGGGTGTGAGATGTGTCAGGATGGGTTGGTCACCCTACTTATACCAATTATTGCCTCATCCAATTCACATGGCACCCCACCTAAGATTTCAAAAAGCAAAACAGTTGCCCAATCCTATTTTCACATAAATTCATCCTGCAACCTATGAAGTGCAAACAGGTGGTCTCCTAAGCAAATTTCACTATCATTTACCTTTGATAAAGAAGTTTTTGAAATCGATTGTGGTAATTATATGTTAGCATAATAGAGGTTGTTTTCACAGTACCAGCTATAAAAAACCAAACCCACTGCTGTCAATTCTGATTCATAGCGACCCTATAGGACAGAGTAGAACTGCCCCGTAGAGTTTCCAAGGAGCACCTGGTGGATTCGAATTCCCAACCTTTTGGTTAGCAGCCATAGCACTTAACCACTACACCACCAGGGTTTCCAGCAGCTATAAAGAGGAAGGATAAAAGTTTGCTGGATAGAAGTGTGGCCGTATGGAGGAAAGCTGTATGTAGCAAGCACATGCTGTCTACTGCTAGAGAATCTACCATATTCCATCATGCAACAAAGGAAGTCCAGCATTTCATTCATACCTTGATTACAGCACTTATTAAATTCTACTGAAATTTGCTTCTTATGTGTCACTCAGGGATGGTGATTCAGTGGTAGAATTCTCTCACCTTCCATGCAGGAGACCAGGGTTTGATTCCCTGCTAGTGCACCTCATGCGCAGCCACCACCCATCTGTCAGTGGACACTTGTGTGTTGCTATGATGCTGAACAGGTTTCAGCAGAGCCTCCAGACTAAGACAGACTAGGAAAAAAGGCTTAGCAATCTATTTCCAAAAATCAGCCAGTGAAAATCCTGTGGATCACAATGGTTCGACTGGAAACCCATCACGGTGACAGCGCAGGACCAGGTAGTGTTTCCTTCTGTTGTGCATGGGGTCACCACGAGTCGGGAAGCCAACTCAAGGGCAGCTAACAACTGTGAGCTTCTCAAAGATAGTAACTGGTACATTTATGTGACCACATTTATAACATACATATGATGAGCCAGGTAGTGTTCTCTACTCTTTAGAAATGTTAACTCATTTAATTCTCATATCACACTTACTAGATAGGTGCTATTACATTGCAGATGAGGAAACTGAAACACAGAATAATTAAATAACTTGCCAAGCTAGTCAAGTGGCAGAGTTAGGATCTGAATCCACACAGTCTGGCTGCCGAATGTGTTTTAACTATTACAATGCTGTCCACTCTTTACGTATTAAGGAGCTAGCCCCTTCTCTGGCATGAGGTAAATGCTCAATAAATTTTATTAAAGAAAGAAAGAATAAATGCATGAATGAATGACTTCCATGTGTACAGCAATTATATGTCCAGGATATTCCTGTGGTGTTCTAATTTAAAATATTCTGTCATGTTTTCAAAATGTGTGTTAAACCATACATCAAATGATGCACCTGGATTTGGGGGTCAGAAAACACGGTTATGGTTTTCATAAAACCATCAATTCCCTTTACTCTGATTCTATATTCAACAAGGCACGTTCAACAACCAGCTCCATGAAACTAAAAAAAAAAATTTTGTCAATTTTGGCCCACAATGACCCCATGTGTGTCAGAGTAGAACTGTGTTCCATAGGGTTTTCAATGGCTGATTTTTTGTAAATAGATGGCCTGGCCCTTCTTTTAGTTAGAGTTGTTTTAGTCATCTAGTGCTGCTGTAACAGAAATACCACAAAGGGATGGCTTTAACAAGGAGAATTTATTTCCTCACAGTAAAACAGGCTAAAAGTCCAAATTCAGGGCATCAGCTCCAGGGGAAGGCTTTCTTTCTCTGTCGGCTCTGGAGGAAGGTCCTTGTCTTCAATCTTTCCCTGGTGCAGGAGCTTCTCAGGCTCAGGGGCCCCAGGTCCAAAGAATGTACTCTGCTCCTGGCACTGGTTTCTTGGTGGTATGAGGTCCCCAACTCTCTGCTTGCTTCCCTTTCATCTCTTGAGAGATAAAAGGTGGTGCAGGCCACACCCCAGGAAAAATCTGTTTACATTTTATCAGGGATGTGACCTTAGTAAGGGTGGTGTTAAAATTCCACCCTAATCCTTTTAATATAAAATTACAATCACAAAATGGAGGACAACCACTCAATACTGGAAAGCAGGGCCTAACCAAGTTGATACATTTTTGGGGAGACATAATTCAATCCACGACAGCAGTTGAGAGCACTAACTCTGCACCACCCAGGTGAATATCCCTGTATATTCCTGGGCCCAGACGAGTCCTACAGAATCAGATCTCTAAGGCATGGCCTGGTTATTTTTTCATTATTTCTGTTCCCTTTCTTCCCGCTAGGTCATGTGACAGTCATTTAGGTGTGCATTTCTTCAGTGTGTTAGATTAACATTGTTAAATTAAAATTTAATTCAACAGAACCCCCCCTCTGATGACTGCCAGGACTCTAGTTCCTGCCCCAGGTACCAAGTGACTTTGCCACTCCACGCTGATGGATCCAGAGAGACCTCAAACTCACTGCATTCCAAACGAAATCTACCATATTCTCCCCTGGCACCCCAGGCCCACTCTGCTCCCCTGTGTGTATTTACTTTCATTTTAATGAGAAAGGTACTCCTCTCTAGATTCCCCCCGCTCTTATTCCCCACATTCAATTAATCATCAAACCACTATTCTAACCATTAAATCACTCTCAAACTCACCCCTCCTTTCTATTGCCACTGCAGTTACCTTAGTTAGACCCTCGTTGCCTCTGAAGATTACAGCTACTGTCAACTTGCTGTTCTTGCTTCCAGTCATACACTGTATACTCCCCTGCATTCTATCCTTGAAATCATCCAACTACCACATCTGATTTCTCACTTTTCTGCTTAGAATTCTTCAATGGCTCCCCATTGCCTACAGCAGGGGTCAGCAAACTTTTTCTATAAAAGGTCAGGTAATAACTAGTTCAGGCCTTGCTGATCACACAAGTTCTCTGTTGCATATTCACCTTCTCCTCCTCCTCTTTCTTCTTAAGTATAAAACAGGGTGCAAGTCATATTTGTCCACAGGCCATTGTCTGTCAACCATTGGTCTAGAGTGTGTGGCATTAACCCCTAGGCATGGCATTAAAAATGACCTTCAGTCAGCTCAATTGGGCTGGACCAAAAGCAAAGAAGTTTCCGGGATAAAATGAATGCTTCAAAGGTTAGCGGAGCAAGGGCGGGGGTTTGGGGACCATGGTTTAAGGGGACTTCTAAGTCAATTGGCAAAATAATTCTATTATGAAAACATTCTGCATCCCACTTTGAAATGTGGCGTCTGGGGTCTTAAATGCTAACAAGCGGCCATCTAAGATGCATCAATTGGTCTCAACCCACCAGGAGCAAAGGCGAATGAAGAACACCAAGGTCACATGACAACTAAGAGCCCAAGAGACAGAAAGGGCCGCATGAACCAGAGACTTAGATCATCCTGAGACCAGAAGAACTAGATGGTGCCCGGCCACAATCGATGACTGCCCTGACAGGGAGCACAACAGAGAACTCCTGAGGGAGCAGGAGATCAGTGGGATGCAGACCCCAAATTCTCATAAAAAGACCATACTTAATGGTCTGACTGAGACTAGAGGAATCCCGGCGGCCATGGTCCCCAAACCTTCTGTTGGCACAGGACAGGAACCGTTCCCGAAGACAACTCATCAGACATGAAAGGGACTGGACAGTGGGTAGGAGAGAGATGCTGATGAAGAGTGAGCTAATTATATCAGGTGGACACTTGAGACTGTGTTGGCATCTCCTGTCTGGATGGGGGATGGGAGGATAGAGAGAGTTGGAAGCTGGCAAAATTGTCACGAAAGGAGAGACTGGAAGGGCTGACTCATTAGGGGGAGAGCAAGTAGGAGTACGGAGTAAGATGTATATAAACTTATATATGTGACAGTCTGACTTGATTTGTAAACGTTCACTTGAAGCTCAATAAAAGTTAATATAAAAAAAAAAAATGACCTTCATGATCAGACCCCCATCTATCCTACTTAGTATCATCTCTACTGGTAGTTCGCCAATACGTTATGTTCTCACAGGCCTCCTTACCTCACACATACTACCTTCCTCTTGAAATACCTTTCCCTGTTAGAGCACCTGGCAAATACCTTCAAGTCTCTCAGCTCAAGGGTTACCTTCATCTTGACACTACAAGGAGAACTCAGTTGCTTCTCCTCCTATTTCTCCAACACTCTCTACAAATTCTTCAATCATTCAAATTATTTTGTTGAGTATAGTTGTTTATTTGCTTGTCTATATCCCCATTGCACTATAAGCTCCTTAAAAGGAAGGAGTCATGTCTTTTTCATCTATGTATTCTAAGTGCCTAGGGCAGTGCCTGGCATTCAATCAGTATTTATTAATTGAATGAATTAACAAATTATCCAGTTATAATGATTGTCATTCATTCCAAAATGAAAATCTTTAAGATTATATTTTAAAATCCCAATTATTCTGAAAATGCTCAATCTGTTTCCTTATCTATTTGAACTGTTTGTGTTCCCTTTGGATTTAGCTCCACCCACTTGAAGAACCACAGAACTTTTTGGGAGCAGTTGTTTTTCTGCATACCAGCCTTCACCCTGGCTGGAGCCAGGAGGGTGGTTGGGGCAGAGGATGGTTATACTTTATTGCTGGGTGTGTGTGAGCAGGTAATCCCAGGAATTCTCTGCTGGCTATTGACACTTGGAATTTCTCTTCCTTCCTCCCATGCTTTTTATCTTGATGTCCCAGGCTTCTAGAATGGTTTCTGGTTATAATGAAGATCTCCTCCCATGTGCCCACCAGTCCAAAACAGGGTAAACTGTTTGTCTTAGTTATCTAGTGCTACTATAATGGAAATATCACAAGTGAATGGCTTTAACAAAGAGAAATTTATTTTCTCACAGTCTAGCAGGCTAAAAGTCCAAATTCAGGGCGTCAGCTCCAGGGGAAGGCCTTCTCCCTCTGTCAGCTCTGGAGGAAGGTCCTTCTCATCAATCTTCCCCTGGACTAGGAGCTTCTCCACTTAGGAACTCTGGGTCCGATGGACACGCTCTGCTCCCGGAGCCGTCTTCTTGGTGGTATGAGGTCCCTGTCCCCCCTCCCCTTGCTTCTCTTTTTTATATCTCAAAAGAGACTGGCACAAGACACAATCCAATCTTGTAGATTGAGTCCTGCCTCATTAACATAACTGCCGCCTATCCCACCTCATTAGCATCACAGAAGTAGGATTTACAACACATAGGAAAATCACATCAGATGACAAATGGTGGACAATCACACAGTACTGGGAATCATGGCCTAGCCAAATTGATAACACATTTTTTGGGGGGGGGACACAATTCAATCTATGATACTGTGGATTCCCTAGAAAATTAGCTCTAAGTTTCTACGGCCTCAGCTTTTAAAAATGAAGTTTCCAGAACAGCCCAAATCTGACTCTCCTCTAATAAATAAATAAATAGTTGAGCCTTATTTCTGCCCTTTGTGAAATTAAAGATTTACCAGTGAGTATCTCCAACATTACTCTAAGTATAGTGACCACATCCTCTAAACCAAAAATCAGTACATAAAGTCTGGCAAAATCAAGTGTTCTTCGTTCTCTATAACGTGACTAAGTTTGAAGTTGAAACAGTCCTGAAAATATCCATTATATATGATTTTGAGTCAAACAAAGGATCTGAAGGAGGACATAGGAAGGAGCCTTCTTCGCTTGATATTAGACGACAAGTAATGAAAAAACAAAATAAAACAAAATAAAAAAACCCTAAAAATGCTCATAACAATTGACTGGAATCCCTGGGTACCACAAATGCTTAAGCACTGGACTACTAACCAAAAAGCTGGTGATCCAAAATCACTGCCGTGACAGGGAACACAACAGAGAATCCCTGATGGAGCAGGTGAACAGTGGGATGAAGATCTCAAATTCTGGTAAAAACACCAGGCTTAATGGTCGACAGAGACTAGAGGGACCTTGGAGGTCACGGTCCCCGGACTCTTTGTTAGCCCAAGACTGAGACCATTCCTGAAGCCAACTCTATAGACAGGGATTGGACTGGACTATAAATAGGGTAGGGTCACCATGAGTCGGAATCGACTCGACGGCACTGGGTTTGTGTTTTTTTTATAAGATAGATAATCATACTGGTGAGGAGTGAGCTTCTTGGCTCAAGTAGATACATGAGACTATGTGGGCAGCTCCTGTCTGGAGAGGAGCTGAGAGGGCAGAAGGGGACAGGGGCTGGCTGAACGGACACGGAGGAGGAGGACAGGGGGAATGTGCTGCCTCATTAGGGGGAGAACAGCTAGGAGTACGTATCAAGGTGCGTATAACTTTCTTTGTATGAGAGACTGACTTGATTTGTAAACTTTCACTTGAAGCTCAATTTAAAAAAAAAAAAAAGTTGGTGGTTCAAACCCACCCAGAGATGTATTGGAAGTAAGGCCTGGTGATCTGCTTCCGCAAGGTCACAGCCTTAAAAACTCTATAAAGTGCAGTTCTACTCTGCACAGTTGGGGTCGCCATAAGTCAGAATCAACCCAGCAGCAACTAACGACAACAGTACTTGTGTACAAGGCTTGATGGGTGAGCTGTCTGGGGATGGACTGTTACCCACTTAGGAAGGCCTGAAAATAGCGACTATTTTAAAGTAAAATTTCCTAAAGGTATTATTTAATAGTCCAGCAGCCCTGATGTCTTATTATTTAATAGTCCAGCAGCCCTGATGTCTTATTATTTAATAGTCCAGCAGCCCTGATGTCTTATTATTTAATAGTCCAGCAGCCCTGATGTCTTATTTCTCCCGTTGAAATAGTATTGGGCAAAGAGGCTGAGGCAAATGGTAACGTAGAACAATCTTGTCTCTTAGTAGCTCCTTTCCCTTTGTCCTTATCACATGTAGTTACCTGGTTTCTAGGACCTTGTCTACACATTCAGACCACATCGATAAACTGGCTTCGACGCATGCCGCCAGCCTCACTGTACTGAGGATTCATTCTTAGGCTAACTCCAGGCTCCACGAAAAAGTGTGTTATGATAGATTAGCAACACCTGCCATTAGCAACACGGAGCTTGCCTAGCACCTGCCATCCCTGTGTTAAGGAGTTTATGTGTTACATTTCTACGGGGTATTTGTATGTTAAAGGAGCAATGTGAAAGAGACAATAGTTTATTAAAAGATAAATGGATATTTAGACATTTGTAGTGGGATACAGATTTTGAGGAAACCATGGAAAGATAGCAGAATCAGGTAGAAGGAACATCTGATCCAAAAGAGAGAATCAATTTGAAAAGGTGCGAAGAAATTGCTAATCCTAGCCTTACAAACTACTGCTTTATGGACCTAACTTTAAATTTCAGTTATATTTATAAAATGTGTCCAAGTTGCTCTGATTGATTTGCTACTAATACGGTTTTTGTTAAACAGTGACAACTTCCCATGCTTCACATCACAGCCCTGAGCCAGTTGTTTATTTTATTCTCTTTTGGCTATGATGTGAGCCAAGCAGCTGAGAAGGTGGACTTATAGAAGGTGCAAATGTATCATATGCTGTTTGCCTACTGCACCCGGCACAGTCTCAGCGCTAAACATATGACAAGTCCCAGAAGTGCTTACCAGGAAACCAGCTTTTCCCAAAAGGGTGTAAGTAAGAAGAAGCACTGAGAACACCAAATCCTTACAGTGCCTTAGTTACTTATGCTCAAAACAGTCCCCACCAAACCCACTGCAGAAAGATAAAACGAGGTGGTTGCTATGGATTGAATTGTGCCTCCCAAAAATATGTGTTGTAAATCTTAACCCCATCCCAAAACCCATTTCCGTTGAGTCGATTCCAACTCATAGCAACCCTATAGAACAGAGTAGAACTTCCCATCGGGTTTCCAAGACTGTAAATCTTTATGGAAACCGACTGCCACAGCTCCTCCTGGAGAGTAGTTGGTAGGTTTGAACCACCGACCTTCCAGTGAGCTGCTGAGTGCTTAACCACTGCACCACCAGGGCTCCTTCCCTAACCTCTATACTTGTGGTTATAATCCCATCTGAGAGTGGGTTTTCTTTGTTATGTTAATGTGGCAGTATTAATTTACAATGTGTTTTAAGTCAATATCTTCTGAGATAAAAGATCAGATTAAGCAAGCAAGCACCCAACCCAAAAAACCCACTGCCATCGAGTCGATTCCGACTCATAGTGACCCTAAAGGACAGAGTAGAACTGCCCCATAGAGTTTCCAAGAAGTGCCTGGCGGATTCGAACTGCTGACCTTTCGGTTAGCAGCCGTAGCACTTAACCACTACACAACCAGGGTTTCCCAAGCAAGCACAAATAGAGAAAACACACACCACATTAACGCCAAGGGACCTAGGAACAGGAGCTAAAAAGAGACAAGGACCTTCCCCCAGAGCTGACAGAGAGAGAGCCTTCCCCTAGAGCCGGCGCCCTGAATTTGGATTTCAAGTCTCCTAAACTGTGACAACATAAATTCCTGTTCGTTAAAGCCACCCACTTGTGCTATTTGTTATACCAACTCGAGATAACTAAGACAGGGATCTAGTAAAAGGATTTTCTTTATGCATTCAGATATTTTGAAAGCATAATGTATATTAGAAAGAAAAAATAGATTTGGAGTCAGAAGACCTGCTGTGACCCTTGGTTGATTGTGAACAAGGTCACAATCTATTTCAGACTGTTTCCTAGACCATAAAGTAGGGACACGACAACCCCCAACTTATAACCCAATCATTCCTGGTTTGCCAGTCAAAACACAAGCCAACATGAATTGAACCCTGATTTCCTGTAGACACAACACTACTTCCTATCATAAGAATTACAGAATTGATCACAAAAAGCAGAACAAAAAAATCTCAAATACATTTACAAACATTTAAGTATGTAAAACCATGCATACCATAAGAACTATGTAGCCAGTGCTCCTTCTGAGGCATTTTTCTGCCTGGCAGACTTGTTGCGGAGTATCGAGTGTACGGTTTATGAAGACAACTTTTCCTAATCAATCTCCCTATGGCAAATAAAGACCTCCAAACTGCATTGACAATTCGGGTCATCTGTCTCACAAATAGTCATTGCCAACGTGATGTGCGTGGGTGCCTCTGAAAGTCTTTGAATGGCAAATGCTTCTACAGTGCTGCCTTACCCTTCTATATCAGAAAATAATTTGTTACTGAGCTCCGATAACTGAAATTCTAACACTTCCACTCTGCCGATGGCAGGACCTTTAACCAGCAGCTTGGTTATTGCTGCCAGGCTAAATGTGATGTAATTGGCACCTAGTCCCAATCCATTCAGTGGTTTTTAAATATTAGCTTTGGCCGCTATGCTGGAGTTCTTATTTCCAATAATAAAGGGCCTTGAGTGGGGGTCAAAAGTCAAGCCATTTCAAATCATGGGTGGAAAGCATGTGTGAAGTACTTTATAAAGTAGAAAAGACTGGTAAACTGCAAATAACCAACCTAATGCTGGACATTATCATGTATTAACTGAACAAATACATATCATCCCAGGGCAGAAGTTTTAGTCAGGATGTTTAAAAGAACATGAACCAGACCCAGCAATCCCAATCCTAGCCATATCCCAGAAGTAAAGGCAAGATGCAACAGAAATTGGTACACCAGTGTTCACCGCAGCACTCTTCACAAGAGCCAAAATGTGGAACCAAAATGTTCGACAGATGAATGGATAAACAAAGTGTGCTATACACACAATGGAATACTCCTCAGCCATAAAGAGAAATGAGGTCCTGATGTATGCCACAACATGGATGACGGTAAAAACACTACGTTGAGCAAAATAACTCAGTCACAAAAGGACAAATGTTGTATACTTCCCACATGAAACAAGAAAATACACAGAAACCAAAGATTATTAGTGGACACCACAGGCAGGAGGGTGGGGGGCGGAAAGGAAGCTCTTGCTTAGGGGACATTGAGTTTATATGAATGGTAGTGGAATGATTTGGAAGAGAATAGCTGCAAAACCTGAAGAGTGTAATCAATACCACCGAATTGTACCTGCAGAAATTGTTGAGTTGGTGTACGTTTTATTAAGTATATTTTCACCACTATATATATGGATATATACATACATACAATTTATATAATAAAAAACGTGACCCAGAGGGGGATTGTGAGACAGGAAAGCTAAAGAAGAAAGATTAGAAGTTTCATCATGAATTTGCCCACCACAGAGAAGCATTCTCTCCCCTCACCCCGGTTGTGGGTCTCTTCCAACAGCTACTGTCTACGTCAGAGCTTAGCTCAGGGTCAGCTCAGCTTGAACCCTTCCCCGGCAGCTTTCCAAATTCCAGCTTCTCTGGCCTCAATCTGAGAGTGTTTACACCAGAGGGTAGATGGTTTCTGTTTGTCCATGTTTCCCATCTTTTTACCCAGGCCCTTGACCCCACATTATCCCCAGCTGGACCATCGTTTAGTTTTATTCACAGAAATGGTGTCTTCAAGGAACGAAAGCAAAAAGGGATCTTTAAGAAACAGTTTGAAAGTGAAATGTGACTCTCCCAAGGTAGTTACAATGATGAATTAGAGAGACAGCACTTAGCTGACTTTTCAGCAGCGGTACTTGAGCTGCTAGCAATAACAGTTCCCAAGGAAACACTGCCCCCTTGTGTTTCAGAGACGGACAGAATTATACAATTCCAAAAAAAGAAAACTGCCTATTGCTGTCCAGTGAATTCTGAATCATAGTGACCCTACAAAGGACACAGTAGAACTGCCACATAGGGTTTCCAAGCAGTAGCTGGTGGACTCGAACTATCAACTTTTTGGTTAACAGCCAAACACTTAACCACTGTGCCAACAGGGCCCCTATTCCATTGTAACACACACTAATAGTCATTGAGTCAATTCCAACTCATAGCGACCCTATGGGACAGGGTAGAACTGCCTCATAGGGCTTCCAAGGAGAGACTGGTGGATTTGAACTGCCCGGGCCTTTTGGTTAGCAGCTGAGCTCTTAACTGCTGTGCCACCAGGGCTCCTATTCCTTTATAACCCAGTTATTCCTTTATAGTGAGGTTTATTTGGCAATCATCTATAAGATTCTTGGTGGGTTATTTTTGGCTCTTGGATTTGTCCAAATAAAATTTCCTTCATCTCATGGCTTTTTAAATTACAACCTTTTCCCCTTCCCCCTAATTTTTAGGAGTCATATCTTACTTTGATTATCAAAATAGTATATCTGCAGTGTAGAAAATTTGTGTATACCATTACTTAATTTTGTTAATGTTTTGATGCATTTCCTTCCTATTTTTTTTACTTTTCACATATAAGGAAACCTAATTTTACATGGGGAAAAAGCCACCAGACAATGAAATCTAATTTTATCATAAATGTCATATAAACAATGATCCCTTTTCCATAAGGAAATCAACCGCTGAATTTGCTAGAGTACTAAGAAACAGACTTGCCTTTTTCTCTTAAACAATGTAAAACATAAAGGAAGAGCACTTTAGATCACACCAAAAACCAAACCCGTTGCGTGGAGTTGATTCTGACTCATAGTGACCCTACAGGACAGAATAGAACTGCCCCACAGAGCTTCTATGGAGAGCCTGGTGGATTTGAACCATCAACCTTTTGGTTAGCAGTTGTAGCTCTTAACCACTATGCCACTACCAGGGTTTCCACAGAATCTCATAAAATTTGCCTATAATTTCAATGGATTAAGAATACTACAGTATTCAAGCGGCTAACAGATACATGAGGAAATGCCAGCAATCACTAGTCATTAGACAAATCAAAGCCACAATGAGATACCACCTCACCCCCAGCATTATTGGCAAGAATCAAAAAAACAGAGAATAACAAATGTTGGAGAGGCTTCAGGGAAACTGGAACTCTTCTGCATTGCTGGTGGGAATGCAAAATGGTACAACCATTTTGGAAAATGATATAATGCTTCCTTAGAAAGCTAGAAATAGAAATACCACATGATTCAGCAATCCTGGTGGTGTAGTGGTTAAGTGCTACGGCTGCTAACCAAAGCGTCAGCAGTTTGAATCCTCCAGGCGCTCCTTGGAAACTCTATGGGGCAGCTCTACTCTGTCCTATAGGGTCGCTATGAGTCGGAATCGACTCGACGGCACTGGGTTTGGTTTTTTTTGGTTGCTCAGCAATCCCACTCCTAGGAATTAAAAAAAAAAAATTTTTTTTTTTTTTTTGGAATATATCCTGGAAAAATAAGAACCATCACAGAAATTGACATATGCACACCGATGTTCATTGTAACATTGTTCACAATAGAAAAGAGATGGAAACAACCTTAGTAGCCACCAACAGATGAACGAATAAACTATGGTACATATTCACAATGTAACACTATGCAAAGATAAAGAACAATGATGACTCTGCGAAGCATCTCACAAGATGGATGAATCTGGAGGGCATTATGCTGAGTGAACTAAGTCAATCACAAAGGACAAATATTGTATGAGACCACTATTATGAAAACTCATAAGAAGGTTTATACACAAAAAGAACAATCTTTGATGGTTATGAGGGAGGGGAGGGGTGAGAGGGAAAAACACTAAATCGACAATAGATAAGTGGTAATTTTGGTGAAAGGTAAAACAGTGCACAATACTAGGAAAGCCAGTACAACCTGTCCAAGACAAGGTCATGGAAGTTCCATAGACAAATCCAAACTCCCTGAGGGACCAAATTACTGGGCTGAGGTATATGGGGACCATGGTCTAGGGGAAAATCTAGCTCAATTACATAACAATTTATAAAGGAAATGTTCTACATTCTACATTGGTGAGTAGTGTCTGGGGTCTTAAAAGCTTATGAGCGCCATCTAAGATACTCCACTGGTCTTACCCTGTCTGCAGCAAGGGAGAATGAAAAAAACCAAAGACACAAGGGAAAGATTAGTTTAAAGGACTAATGGACCACAACTACCACAGCCTCCACCAGACTGAGTCCAACACAACTAGACGGTGCCTGGCTAACCAAAAAAACCAAACCAAGTGCCGTTGAGTCGATTCCGACTCATGGCAACCCTATAGGACAGAGTATAACTCCCCCATGGAGTTTCCAAGGAGCACCTGGCGGATTCAAACTGCTGACCCTTTGGTTAGCAGCCGTAGCAGTTAACCACTAAGCCACCAGGGTTTCCGGTGCCTGGCTACCACCCTGAAATGCTCTGACAGGGATCAAAATAGAGGGGCCCAGATAGAGCTGGAGAAAAAATGCAGAACAAAATTCTAACTCACAAAAAACAAAGCAAAACCAGACTTACTGGTCTGACAGAGACTGGAGAAACCCTGAGAATATGACCCCTGGATACCCTTTTAACTCAGTAATGAAGTCACTCCTCAGGTTCACCCTTCAGCCAAAGATTAGACAGGCCCATAAAACAAAATGAAACTAAAGGGGGCACACTAGCCCAGGGGCAAGGACAAAAAGGCAGGAGGGGACAGGAAAGCTGGTAATGGGGAACCCATGGTTGAGCAGGGGAGAATGTTGACATGTCGTGGGGTTGGCAACCAACATCACAAAACAATATGTGTATTGTTTAATAAGAAACTCATTTGCTCTGTAAACCTTTACCTAAGGTACAGTAAAAAAAATGGGTAAAACGGCAAATTTTGTTATATATATTTTACCAAAATAAAATAAAGGGGGAAAAAAGAATATTAAGGTGAATGCAACTACTAGACACTTACCGAAGTGAATATTGTCTAATTTTCAATGCAAAAAAAAAAAAAAATCCTGCTCTAAAGACAGCCAGTGAGAGTTATGTAATTTGGCAGTTTGAATGATCCAATTATTGGCAATGGGTTCCAAATGTGGTTGGTTGTATCTCCAAATGTTGTATAAGTACCTTGCTTCACCCTCCATGGAGACTATAGAAACAAGGTCTTAGATCTGGGCATTACAGGAAGAGCTGAGGATGAGTCATTTTTTTCCCCAAGTTCTTTTTCTTCTGTATTCTCAGCTCTATTCCTTCCGAGTGTCTTGTTTGTGTGTCTGTCCTTTAATGTGTATAAACAAATGTGGGTGTGTGATGTAAGAGGGCCTGTGGATGAGAACTGGAATGAGGAAGTTTAACGTGGCCTTAGCTACCTTGTCGGATCCTTTACTTTCCTTGAAGGCCTTGTGACTAAGAGAGGATTTTTTGGTATGTGCGAGGATCTCATCCTAACCGGGGATTTGGGGAGAGACGGGAATGGAGCCCTGGAACAGGCATTCTCAATCTTTTTGGTCCTCAGATCACTTAGATTCTACAGGAAGAAAATTCCATAGACCACCTACTTCCTGTTCATCACTTTTAAAAATGTGTAAGGAACATGTCGCCATTTTCAACACAAAAAAATAAAACTTTCTTTTCTAAAGGTAGCCTACGGGAGTTATGTAGTTTGGTGGTTTAAACGATCCAGCTATTGGCGATTGCAAATAGCCATTGTCATGCATGCATTCAAGACAATGTTTTGTAAACTTAATTACTCCAGAAAAGTTACTCCAGAAAAGTGATTGAATATTAAGCCCTTAATTATTATACTTCAAATTATCTGATCACTGTTACTACACATTTGTACATTATAATATTCTTATAATCTGTGCCCTACTTTCTGTACTCTATTTTTTAAATCCACTTTTGTTCTTTGAAATATAAGATTCAAATCTATGTCATGGTGGAAAATACATATTCTATATAGTTTAGTAATAATGTAGAGGGTGAGTGAAAATGAGGGAAACCCCCAATGAGATGGACTGACACAAAGGCCAAAACAATGGAGTCAAACATACCAACAATCATGAAGATGAAGCAGAATCAGGTAATGATTCGCTCTGCTATACATAGGTCACCATGAGTCAGACCCAACTCAACAGAAACTAACAACAACAACATACATTTTAGGCATTGGTGGTTCAGTGGTAGAATTCTCACTTCCCAAGTGGCAGACCCAGGTTCAATTCCCTGCCAATGCACCTTATTTACAGCCACACCCACTTATCAGTGATTTGCTATGATGCTGAACAGGTTTCAGCAGAGCTTCTAGACTAAGAAAGAAAGAAAGAAAGGCCTGGTAAACAACTTCTGAAAATTAGCCAATGAAAACCGTATAGCTATATATCAGCAATAAACAAGCAGAAATGAAAACTAAGGAAACCTTATCATTTACAATAACATCTAAAACAATAAAGTACCTAGGATAAATTTAGCCAGGAAGGTGAAAGACTTGTACACAGAAAACTATAAAATATTATTAAATTAAAGAAGACTTAAATAAATGAAGGGACATTCCATGTTCATGGATTGGAAGGCTTATTATATTTAAGATGTCAATACTACCGAAAGCAATCTATAAATTAAATGCAATCTCCATCAAAATTCCAACAGCCTTCTTTACAGAAATGGAAAGCCCAATCCTTATATTTATATGGAAGGGCAAGAGGCTCCAAATAGCTAAAGCAATCTTTTTTTTTTTTTTTTAATTTTTCCATATGAACTTTATTTTTCTAATTATTTTTTGTTATTGTTGAGATTTATACAGCAGAACATATACCAATTCAACAATCTCTACGTGTAGAATGTAATGATATTGATTACATTCTTCAAGTTGTGCAATCGTTCTCACCCTCCTTTTCCAAATTGTTCCTCCCCCATTAACATAAGTCAGTGCACCCTAAGTTTCCTATTTAATCTTTCAAGTTGCTGTTGTCAATTTGATCCCATATGGATAGCTCTTAAAAGAGCACGATGCTCAAGGCAGACATAGATAAAGCATCTTGAGGAAGAAGAACAAAGTAGGAGGACTCAAACTTCTTGATTTCAAAACATACTATAATTAGAACAACCTGTTGTTATTGTTATTTTAGGTGCCGTGGAGTCAGTCCCGGACTCACAGCCACCCTATATACAACAGAACAAAACACTGCCTGATCCTGCGCCATCCTCACAATCATTGTTATGCTTCAGCCTATTGTTGTAGCCACTGTGTCAATCCATCTCGCTGAGGGTCTTCCTCTTTTTCACTGACCCTTTACCAAGCATAAACAGCCTGGTACTGGTACAATAACAGACATACACACAAACGAAGTAGAATTGAGCATCCAGAAATAAATCCATTCATCTATGGTGAACTGATTTTCGACAAGGATGTTAAGCCCATTCAAGGAAGAGTCTCCTCAATAAATGGTGCTGGGAAAATTGAGTTTCCACATGCAAAAGAATGAATCAGGATCCATGCCTCACACCATACACAAAACTACAGGCAGACTCTGGATTACTAACGAGTTGTGTTTCTAAATCTGTCTTTAAGTCGAATTTGTACGTGAGTCAGAACAGTTAGGTATGGTTCATATCTAACTTCAGTGAAATGTTTGTCTTAGTATATAGTTACCTTTCCATGCATTAAAAAAAAAAAAAAGAAACACTTCCAGAAACACTAAAACATCTTTAACATAATACAGTAATTACAATGATGACATTTTGATGCGTGTCACAAAGTGGTGCCCATTTGTTATTACAAACCATTGTATGTACCTAGAATTTTTAATATAGTAGGCTTTACGGGGATTGGTCCTAAGCTACAGGTTGTACATGAATCAGCAGTTTGTAACCTGGGGACTGCTGGTAATTCAAAATGGACCAAGTACCCAAATGTGAAAAGTAAAATAAAAAAATTCTTAGAAGAAAATATACGGGCATGGGTGTGGGGTCTAGTTTTTAATGATGGATTATCAGATATGACAACAAAAACACAAGCAGCAGAAGACAAACTAGATAAACGGCACCTCATAAAAATTAAATACTTTTGTTCATCAAAGGACTTTATCAAGAAAGTGAAAAGACAACCTACACACTGGGAGAAAATTTTGGAGAACCATGTATCTGATGTTGTTGTCTGCCGTTAATTCCAACTCATAACAACGAGTAAACTGGGACAGAGTAGAACTGCTTGACAGAGTCTCCTAGACTGTAATCTTTACGGGAGCAGATTGCCAGTCTCTTCTCTCTAAGCAGCAGCTGGTGGGTTCAAACCACCAACCTTTCGGTTAGCAGCTGAGCACTTAACCGTTGCACCACCAGGGCTCCTAATATGTCTAATAATGGTCTAATATCCAAAAATGTATAAGAAACTTCTACAACAACAAAAACAACCCAATCAAAAAATGGGCAAAGAACTTGGATGGACATTTCATCAAAGAAGATATTCAAATGGCCAACAAGCACATGAAAAGATGCTCAAAGTCTTTAGCTATTACCAAAAACCAAATCCTTTGCCATAGAGTCAATTCGGACTCATACCGACGCTACAGGACAGAATAGGACTGCCCCCATGCGGTTTTGAAGGCTACAATCTTTACGGAAGCAGACTGCCACATCTTTCTCCCACGGAGGGGCTGGTAGGTTTGAACCACTTGGTTAGCAGCTGAGTGCTTAGCCACTGCTGTTCAGTTGATTCTGGCTCATAGTCACCCTACAGGACAGAGCAGAACTTCCCCATAGGGTTTCCAAGGAGTGGCTGGTAGATTCAAACTGCTGACCTTTTTGATTAGCAGCTGAGCTCTTAACCACTGTGCCACCATGGCTCTCCAACAGCCATTCCAAAAAAACCAAACCCATTGCCATCTAGTTGACTCTGACTCATAGCAACCCTACAGGACAGAGTAGAACTGCCCCATAGGTTTCCAAAGAGCGGCTGGTGCATTCGAACTGCTGACCTTTTGGTTAGCAGCCATAGCTCGCCATAGCTCTTAACCACTGTACCATCAGGGCTCCCATTAGCCATTAGAGAGATGCAAATCAAAAGCACAATGAGACAGCACCTCATCCTTACTAAAATGGCAATGATAAAACACATACATACTGCAGTGTTGGCGAGGTTGTAGTGAAATTGGAACCCTCATATATTGCTGGTGGTGGGAATGTAAAATGGTACAGTCACTGTGGAAAACATTTTGGCAGTTCCTCAAAAAGTTAAACATAGAACTACCACATGATCCAGCAATTCCAATCTTAGGAATATACCCAGAAGAAGAAAAGGCAGAAATGCAGACAGAAACTTGTATACCAGTGTCACTGCAGCACTTTTCATGATAGCTAAAAGGTGGAAATAACTGAAATGTCCATGAACAGAGAATGGATAAACAAAATGTGGTCTATACACACAATGGAATACTAATAAGTCATAATGACAAATGAAGTTTTGATGTATGCCACAACATAGATGACCATGCTTGGCTGCTTACTAAAAGGTCGGCAGTTCAAATCCACCAGCGCTCCTTGGAAACCCTATAGGGCAGTTCTACTCTGTCCTATACAGTCGTTATGAGTCAGAATTGACTTGACAGCAATGGGTTTGGACAAACATAAGTCACAGAAGGACAAATACTGTATGATCTCATATGATATAAGCAAACATACAGAAGCCAAGGAAACCCTGGTGGTGTAGTGGTTAACTGCTACAGCTGCTAACCAAAAGGTTGGCAGTTCAAATCCACCAGGCACTCCTTGGAAACTCTATGGGGCAGTTCTACTCTGTCCTATAAGGTTGCTATGAGTTGGAATAGTCTTGACCGCAACGGGTTTAGTTTTTTCTAATAGAAGCCAAAGTGTATTAGTATTTACTGGGGCGTGAGGGTGTGGGAAAGGGGAGTTTTTGCTTAGAGGCAATGAGTTCATGTGAATGGTGGTAGAATGATTCGGAAAAGGATAGCAAGAATGGTTGTACAACTTGAAGCATGTAATCAATGTAATTGAATTGTACATGTACATATTGTAGAGTTGGTGTCTGTTTTGTTGTGTATATTTTCACCACAGGCACACACACACAAAAACCTGTGTATCACAAACATCTGATCTGCAATCGATCAGGGTGATGGCACAGGTCTGGGCAGTGTTTCCCTTTGTTGTGGATGGGGTCTTCATGACTCAGAGGCAACTTGTTGGCAGTCAACAACAAATATTTTAATGGGACTTGCTTTGTAGACCAGTCTGTGGAAATGACCTGAGTGGTCCAAAGGCCTACTCAACCACTTTTTAACAAAAGTATAAACTTAGAATGTCCCACTCTAGGATATGTGAGGGTTGTTGTTGTTGTTAGATGCCATCTACTCAGTTTTGACTCATAGTGACCCTATGTACAACAGAATGAAACACTGCCAGGTCCTGCACCATTCTCCTGGTCCTTGTTATGCTTGAGCCCATTGTAGGCACTGTGTCAATCCATCTCGTTGAGAGTCCTCCTCTTTTCCACTGACCCTCTACTTTACCAAGCATGATGTCCTTCTCCAGGTTCTGGTCCCTCCTGATAACATGTTCAAAGTATGCCCAAAGCCTGTGAGACACAGTCTCATCATCCTTGCTTCTAAGGAGCATTCTGGCTCTACTTCTTCCAAGACAGATTTGTTTATTCTTTTGGCAGCCCATGGTATAATTCAGTATTTTTCGCCAACACCATAATTCAAAGGCACCAATTTTTTTTCAGTCTTCCTTATTCACTGTCCAGCTTTCACATGCTGAGAGTAGAGTGGAAAATGAGGCCCATATTTCTCAAGAGGCAGATGGGTCTCACCAGAAAGCTAACCAAGGCCACAGGCACCTGTAGTAAGTTCACAGCTCTAACTGGTCAGGTTTCTCGTTTCTCTTACAATCTCAATTGAGCACCTACACTCTGATAGATAAAGAAAGAATTCCTCCACTCCTAGGTATATATCCACACAGAAACATGTACATCAATGTTCACTGCAGCATTATTCATAACAGCCAAACAATGGAAACAACCCCAAATGTCTGTCAACAGATGAATGGACAAATAAAATGTAATATAGTCATAAAATGGAATATAATTCACCAATAAAAAGGAATGGAGAAGTGATGCATGCTGTGGCATGGATAAGCCTTAAAAACATTACGCTAAGTAAAAGAAGCCAGTCACAAAAGACCATATATTGTATGATTTTTCTATATGAAATATCCAGAATAGGCAAATCCATAGAGACAAAAAGCAGATTAATAGTTGCTAGGACTGGGTAGGTTGTAGGGAAGTGGGGAATGGCTGCTAATGGGTATAGGGCTTCATTTTGGGGTGATAAAAATGTTCTAAAATTAATTGTGGTAATGGTTGGACAATTCCGTGAATATGCTAAAAAAACACTGAATTCTACACCTTAAAAGGATGAATTGTATGGTATGTGAATTCTATCTCAATGAAGCTATTATTTAAAAAAAATGCATGTAAACATTATATCTGCAGATATAAATGAATAAATATATAAACAGAAAAACATGAAGAAAATACAGCAAATACTAACATTAATAATTAGGTGGTGGGACTATAGTTAATCTTTTTTTAATAGGTTTCTGTATTTTTTGAAATGTCTATAATTACTACATAAACCAAAAAAAAACAAACCTGTTGTTGTCGATTCCGAATCACAGCGACCCTATAAGACAGAGTAGAACTGCCTCATAATGTTTCCATGGAGAGGCTGGTGGATTTGAACTGCCAACCTCTTAGTCAGCAGCCGAGCTCTTTAACCACTGCAGCATCAGGGCTCCTAATTACTACATATCACCTTTATAATGAAAACATTTTTTAAGGGGAAAAAAAGGAATTCTTCGATAAAAGATGAATACAAACCTGAGTTTTCAATACAACTCTGAGAAGCAGAGTCTGGTCACCACTCCTTCTATTACACAACAATGGAAATGAGAAGAACCAGGCACTTGTTTACCATGGTGAGAATATGAATATGTATAACCTTTTTAGAAAGAAATTTTGTATATGTCTTCTGACCAAATAATTCCAATTCTATGAATTTATTCTACAGAATACTTACACAAATAAAGAAGGATATTGTACAAAGATGTTAATTGCAACATTATTTGTGACAGTGAAAAATGAGAAATAATCTAATTGTCCAGCAAATAAATTATGGTATGGCCATATAATAGAATATTAGTGATCCTTTTAAAAAGTGAAGTAAATCACTCAGCACAGAAAATTAAGTGGAACAAAGAAACTGTAAACAACACCAAAAAAAGACGTCAAAATGACAACACTAAACTCATACCAATCAATAATTATGCTGACTGTAGATGGACTAAATGCACCAATAGAGGACAGAGAGTGGCAGAATGGATTAAAACACACACATACACACACAAAATCCATCTATATGTTACCTACAAGAGACATGCCTTAGACTTAAAGACATGAAAAAACTAAAATATATACATATATATCAAGCAAACAACTATCAAAAAAGAGCAGGAGTGGCAATATTCATCTCTGACAAAAAAGACTTCAAAGCAAAATCCACCACAAAGGATAAGGAAGGACACTATATAATGATCAAAGGGTCAATACACCAGGAGGACATAAACACAGTAAATATTTATGCACCAAATGACAGGGCTGCAAGATACACAGAACAAACTCTAACAGTATTGAAAAGAGAGATAGACAGCTCCACAATAATAGTAGGAGACTTCATCATACCACTTTCAGTGAAGGACAGAACATCCGGAAAGAAGCTCAATAAAGACACAGAAGATCTAAATGCCACAATCAACTGACTTGATCTCGTAGCTATATACAGAATACTCCACCTAACAGCAGCCAAGTATACTTTCTTTTCCAACACACATGGAACATTCTCCAGAATAGATCACATATTGGGCCACAAAGCAAGCCTTAACAGAATCCAGAACATCAAAATATTATAAATCATTTTTTCTGGCCATAAAGCCATAAAAGTAAAAATCTATAACAGAAAGAGCAGGGAAAAGAAATCAAACACATGGAAACTGAACAACACCTTGCTCAAAAACCACTGGGTTATAGACGAAATCAAGGACGGAATGAAGAAATTCACAGAATCCAATGAGAATGAAAACACATCCTACCGGAACCTTTGGGACAGAGCAAAAGCAGTGCTCAGAGGTCAATTTATAGCAATAATTGTACACATCCAAAATCAAAATATTAACCCTACAACTCGAACAAACAGAAACAGAGCAGCAATAAAAGCCCTCCGACACCAGAAGAAAGCAAGTTATAAAAATTAGAGTAGAATTAAATGAAACAGAAAAACAATTGAAAAAGCTAACAAGAACCAAAAGCTGGTTCTTTGAAAAGGTCAAGAAAAAAATCGATAAACCACTGGCCAAGCAAACAAAAGTAAAACAGGAGAGGAAGCAAATAACCTGAATTAGAAATGAGATGGGTGATATCACAACAGACCCAACTGAAATTAAAAGAATCATAAGAGAATACTATGAAAAATTGTCCTCCAACAAATTTGAAAACCTAGAGAAAATGGACAAATTTCTAGAAACACACTACCTACCTAAACTAACACAAACAGAGGTAGAACAACTAAATAAATCTGTAACAAAAGAAGAGATTGAAAATGTAATTTAAAAACTCCCTACACAAAAAAGCCCTCACCCTGATGGTTTCACGGGAGAAACTGACCGAACTTTCAGAGAATAGTTAACACTACTACTAGGTATTTCAGAGCACAGAAAAGGATGGAACATTCCCAAACTCATTCTATGAAGCCAGCATATCCCTGATACAAAAACCAGGTAAAGACACCACTATATCCCTCATGAACATAGACACAAAATTCTATCCAACAGAATTCAATAACATACCAAAAAAATAATTCAGCATGACCAAGTAGAATTCATACAAGGTATGGAAACCCTGGTGGCATAGTGGTTAAGTGCTATGGCTGCTAACCAAAAGGTCAGCAGTTCAAATCCACCAGGTGCTCCCTGGAAACTCTATGGGGCAGTTCTACTCTGTCGTATAGGGTCGCTCTGAGTCGGAATCTACTCAAGGGCAATGGGTTTGGTTCTTGTGTGTTTTTTTTTTTAATGTAAGAATGGTTCAACATTAAAAAAGCAATCAATGTAATCCATCACATAAATGAAACAAAAGACAAGAACCACACGATCTTATCAATTGATGCAGAAAAGGCATCTGAAAAAGTCCAACACCCATTCATGATAAAAGCTCTCAGCAAAATAGGAATAGAAGGAACATCCCTCAGCATAATAAAGGGCATTTATACAAAGGCAACAGCCAACATCATCCTAAACAGAGAGAGTCTGAGAGCATTCCCCTCGAGAACGAGAACCAGACAAGGATGCCCTTTATCACCGCTCTTATTCAACATTGTGCTGGAGGTCCTAGCCAGAGAAATTAGGCTAGAAAAAGAAATAAAGGGCATTCAAATTGGTAAGGAAGAAGTAAAAGTATCTCTATTTTCAGATGATATGATCTTATACACAGAAAACCCCAAAGAATCCACAAGAAAACTACTGGAACTAATAGAAGATTTCAGCAAAGTATCAGGATTCAAGATGAACATACGAAAATCAGTTGGATGCCTCTACACCAACAAAGAGAACGTCTAAAATGAAATCACGAAATCAATACCATTTACAATAGCTCCCCAAAAGATAAAATACCTGAGGAATAAATCTAACCTTTTGGTTAAAAGACGTAAAAGACCAATACAAAGAAAACCACAAGACACTACTGCAAGAAACCAAGACAGACCTACAGAAGTAGAAAAGATACCATGCTCATGCATAGGAAGACTCAACATTATGAATATGTCAATTCTACCCAAAGTGATCTGTAGATACAATACAATCTCGATCCAAATTCCAACATTTTTTAACAAGATGGAGAAAAGAATCATCAACTTCATATGGAAAGGGAAGAGGCCCTGGATAAATAAAGCATTACTGAAGAAGAAGAACAAAGTGGAAGGCCTCGCACTACCTGATTTTAGAACCTATTATACTGCTAAGGTAGTCAAAACAGCCTGGTACTGGTACAACAACAGATGCATAGACCAATGGAACAGAATTGAGAATACAGACGTAATTCATCCACCTATGAGCAGCTGATATTTGACCAAGGATCAAAGTCCATTAAATGGGGAAAAGGGTGTCTCTTTAACAAATGGCGCTGGCATAACTGGATATCCAACTGCAAAAAAATGAAACAAGACCCATACCTCACACCATGTATAAAAACATAACTCAAAATGGATCAAAGACCTAAACATAAAATCTAAAATGATAAAGATCATGGAAGAATAGGGACAATGCTAGGAGACCTAATACATGGCATAAACAGAATGCAAACCATAACTAACAGTGCACATACACCAGAAGAGAAAGTAAATAACTGGGCACTCCTAAAAATCAAACACTTATGTTTACGAAAAGACTTCACCAAAAGAGTAAAAGGACAACCTACAGGCTGGGAAAAAATTTTTGGCTACAACAAATCTGATCAGCGTCTAATCTCTAAAATCTACAAGATACTGCAAAATCTCAACAAAAAAAGACAAATAACCCAACTTAAAAATAGGCAAAGAATATGAACAGACACTTCACCAAAAAAGACATTCAGGTGGCTAACAGATATATGAGGAAATGCTAACAATCATTAGCCATTAGAGAAATACAAATCAAAACTACAATGAAATACCATCTCACCCCAACATCAAAAAAAAACCAAACCAAAACCCCAACATGGCTAGTAGCATTAATCCAAAAAACACAAAATAATAAATGTCGGAGAGGTTGTGGAGAGACTGGAACACTTAAGCACTGCTGGTAGGAATGTAAAATGGTACAACCACTTTGGAAATCAATTTGATGCTTCCTTAAAAAGCTAAAAATACAAGTACCATACAATCCAGCAGTCTCACCCCTTGGAATATATCCTATAGAAATAAGAGCCCTCACATGAATAGATATATGCATACCCATGTTCACTGCAGCACTGTTCACAATAACAAAAAGATGGAAACAACCGAGGTGCCCATCAACAGATGAATGGATAAACAAAGTATGGTACATAAACACAACTGAATACTACACAATGATACAGAACAAGGATGAATCCTCAAAACATCTCACAACATGGATGAATCTGGAAGGCATTATGCTGAGTGAAATTATGCAGTAGCAAAAGGACAAATATTGTATGAGACCACTATTACACGAACTCAAGAAAAGGTTTAAACACAGAAGAAAACATTCTTTGATGGTTACAAGGGTGAGAGAGAGGGACAGGGGAATTCATTAACTAGATAGTAGACGAGAATTATCTCAGGTGAAGGGAAAGACAACACACAATACAGGGAAGTCAGACAACTGGACTAAACCAAAAGCTAAGAAGTTTCCTGAACACAACCAAACACTTTGAGGGACAGAGTAGCATGGGCTGGGGTCTGGGGATATCTAGGTCAATTGGTATAACAAAGTTTATTAAGAGAATGTTCTGCACCCCACTTTGGTGAGTGGTGTCTGGAGTCTTAAAAGCTTTCGAGCAGCCATCTAGAATGCAACAATTTGTCCCAAGCCAGAACTAAAACCATTCTCAAAGGTAATTCTTCAAAGATTAGAGTGTACTATAAAACATAAAATAACATTTGTGAAGAGTGTGCTTCTTAGTTCAAGCAGATACATGAGGCTAAATGGGCGGCTCCTGTCCGCAGGCAGGATGAGAAAGCAGAAAGAGACAGGAGCTGGTTGTATGGACACGGGAAACCTGGGGAGGAAAGGGGAAGGGTGCCATCACATTACAGGGATTCATCCAGTGTCGCATAACACAATATGTATAAATTTTTGTATGAGAAATTAACTTGAGCTGTAAACTTTCACCTAAAGCACAATTAAAAAAAAAAATGAAATCGAACGACGCATTGCATTGGGCAAATCTGCTGTAAAAGAACTCTTGAAAGTGTTGAAAAGTGAGGATGTCACTTTAAGGACTAAGGGGCCCCTGCCCCAAAGCCATGGTGTTTCCGATCACCTCATGTGCATGCCAAAGCTGGGCAATGAGTAAGGAAGGCTGAAGAAGAATTGATGCCTTTGAGTTGTGGTGTTAGTGAAGAATATCAACTCTACCACTGACTGCCAAAAGAACGAACAAATCTGCCTTGGAATAAGTCCAGCCAGAATGCTCCTTAGAAGTGAAGATGGTGAGACTTTGCCTCACATGCTTTGGACATGTTATCAGGAGGGACCTGTCCCTGGAGAAGGACATCATGCTTGGTAAAGTAGAGGGTCAGTGAAAAAGAGAAAGACCCTCGAAGAGATGGATTGACACAGTGGCTTAAACAATGGGCTCAAGCATAAGAATGATCACGAGGATGGCGCAGGACTGGGTCCTGTTTTGTTCTGTTGTACATTGGGTCACTATGAGTCAGATCAATTCAATGGCACCTAACAACGACACAATATTTTGGTGGTTTCTATGTGCTTTTTTTATGTGCTAAGCAGTTTCATTACCACAGCTCCATGAGTTAAGCATTATTCCCTTTTTCCCAGATTGAAAAAACTGAAGCACAAGTAAATGTTGGAATTAGAATTCAAAGTCAAGTTTAGCTGACCCCAAAGGGCCATGCTCTCACCACTGCACCACTCTCCCAGCCCTCTTGCCTAACATCTGTTTCCTGATGCTAAAGCACACTTAAGCACAGGACTTCTGACTCAAAATTCTCTACCTGGAAAATCCTATCATTCCGAGTTAATCCCTGATCACTTTTATTATAGTTATGTTTATTCTTTACCTTGTATCAGACTCTAAAACAGTGTCTCAACTTCAGCACTACTGACGTTTCGGACTGATAATTCTTTGTTCTGGGGGGTTGTCCTGTGCATTGTAGGATGTTTAGCAGCATCCTTGACCTCTAGCACTAGATGCCAGTAGCACCCAACCCCCAGTTGTGACACCAAAAATGTCTTCAGATATTAGCAAATGTCCCCTGGGTTCAAACTTGCTCATGTGGAGAACTGATGTCCTAAAAGGAGGAAAAAGCCAAAGTCCTGCATTAACCCTGAAGAAAGACTGTACTGAAAGGAGATACTAAATCTAGTGAATATTTTTTACCTCCATGATTCTTTGACTTTATCAGCTTGGGTTAAAGTCAAGTCCTAGTAACTCACAATTATTCGCCATATGCAGGGCAATATACCAATATACAATTAATTATCCAATTGTCCCAGGATATGCAAAAGGGGGGATTAGGACAAACCTTGCCCTCTCAACAATGATCCCATTCCTTGCTTAGTGGAATTCACCTTTGCCTGAGAAAAAAAAGAGCCACTGAGAAGTCACTGAGAATGCCATTTTCAACTCAAAACAGTAGTAATTGAATACAATGCTGATTTTACTTCCAACTAAATAAGGCAATGCACAGGTCATCTGGGCAATAAACTTAGCTCAAGGGGCAAAAGGCAAGAAAACAAGGAAATTTTTTTTAGGCTCTCTTCCACACCTCCTCTCAGAAAACATGGATTAACAAATCTTACATTAAGAAATACAGGAAAATGAAAAAGAGAACACTGAGATTCGTATAAAGTGCCCAATGTAAGGTGGTTTCCCCATTCTCTTTTCTGTGAACTGCTCCATCAGCACGGGCCACTTTGGATTATTTTAATATCATTACCATCTTCCCTGCAATTCAACAAATATGAAATAATTATTACCTACCATACTGAAACTGTTCCACTATTTGTATTAAAAACACCCCTGTCAACCATTCCCAAAGCCAACTCTTCAGACAGGGATTGGACTGGACAATGGGTTGGAGAGGGATGCTGGCGAGGAGTGAGCTTCTTAGATCAGGTGGACACTTGAGACTATGTTGGCATCTCCTCCCTGGAGGGGAGATGAGAGGGTAGAGGGGGTTAAAAGCTGGCAAAATGGACACAAAAAGAGAGTGAAGGGAGAAAGCGGGCTGTCTCATTAGCGGGAGAGCAATTGGGAGTATGTAATAAGGTGTACATAAGTTTTCGTGTGAAAGACTGACTTGATTTGTAAGCTTTCACTTAAAGCACAATAAAAAATTAAGAAAACAAACGCCCCCGTCATCATCATTATTATTCCCCCCAGGGCTACACTTAACCATTTTTTTTTTTTTTAAAGCTAAACCAAGGAAAATTTACCCCAAAACCAAACCCATTGCCATCCAGGGGATTCTGACTCATAGTGACCCTACAGGACAGAGTAGAACTGGCCCACAGGGTTTCCAAGGAGCAGCTGGTGCATTCAAACTGCCGACCTCTTGGTTAGCAGCCTCAGCTCTTAACCACTGCGCCACCAAGGTTCCAAGGAAAACTTAACTAGGAAGAAAATCCCAACTCTGCCACTCTTTCCCTAACCCTAGGGCAAAGGTCATTAACTCCAAAGAATCTCTGAGATCAGAGAATGGACTCCCTAAAATACAAAATAGCATACCTGGAGGGGGAGTCACAGTCACCCGGTCAGGTGTGTTACATGAAGGGCATCAAGTGTAATAAACTTGTTACTTAGTACTCTATTAAGCAGAGCTATGAAGTCATACTTCTTGGCTAGTAGAGCAGTGTATGCAAATGACCAGCACACACCCTCTGAATTTAAAAGAAAATGAAATATTCTATGGAGTCTAACTACATATACTCTTAATTTGGGGAAACTGCCCATCCATGATAGTAACATGAGTTGATTATCTGGTCTACAGCTGATTAATCACACACCTTACTGAGGGATGTTGTATCTTTTTAAATGTCAGTCTGAAAACTGAGAACCACCTATGTCACATGTGATACTTTTCCGTAAGAAAGGAGTCACTACTTCCTAAATAAAGAAAACTCAAGAAAAGAAAACTCAGCTGGCCAATAGCTGTAAAATTGTTACCTGATTTTCACGCACAGGGTACACTCATTGGGATATGTGACCATGTCGCTCCCACACACAGGGTTGAAGTCCCTTGGACATCCTGGTAATGTATACTGGTCGCACTCTGGCTAGAAAACAGAAAAGAAGAGAGAAATTAGAGAATAACTTGAGAAAACTCATCACAAGATAGGTGAACCAAAAATCAAACCACACCTGTTGCCCTCGAATCAACTCTGATTCATAGCGACCCTACAGGACGAAATAGAACTGCTCCACAGGGTTTCCAAGCAGCGGCTGGTGGGTTCAAACTGCTGACCTTTTGGTTTAACAGCCGAGCTCTTAATCACAGTGTCACCAGGCTCCAAGACAGTTGAGGGAGGGGGCGATATCTCAAATCTCCCTAGATTTCCTAGAGACATCCTATAAAAATATTTATTTTCCACAAAAATCATTTTTCTAACACAAAAATTATATCATTTCCTTCATCTACTTAAAGTTCTGTGGTAGGCTATATTACCACTCCAAACACTGGCTGCCCTTCCCTATAGTACTCCTTTCCATGAGGGAAAATCATACATCCCCAGCCTGCTGATGATCAGACTACTGTGACTACTTAAAACAGGAGCAAAAATGAATCGCTTCTGCGAACAGAAGCTTTTAAGAGCCACTGCGTAGTAAGCTACAGCTTTTGTCCCTTTGCCAAAGACCATCAATGCCCCAGATAGGATCAAATTCACCACCTCCTAAGCCAAAGTATCAAACAAATAATGGTGCAATTATGCTAAGTCAGTATAATAGAAATGAGAATAAAGTATAATACTGGAAGTGGAGAAGATAGTAATCGTCTGTGTCTGGGGTGTGAGGGATATTTTCATAGAGAAGGTTCTAGGTAAGTTGGGGTTTGAAGGATGAGTAGGTATTGGCCAGGTAGAGGAAACAGCACATGTTCTTTAAAAGAAAGCTGGCGCACGTCTTCTGTTCCTCCCCATCCTTTTTAACTTTCTTCTTCCATTACTCCATTCTGCTATGGGCATGAGCTTTACCATTCCCTTAGACTATGAGGACAAGATCCACAAACTAAAATGGCTAAGTCGTAAATTATTACTTTGAGTCTCTGTTACTTGCAGCTGGATCAAATCCTGATACAAGTGACAATACCTTTTGTTTGAACGTTGTGTGGTATCACTGCAAAAAATCATACCCATAACACATCACCTATGATTTCCAGTTTTGGTTTCTTTAAAACAGGGTTTCTCTACCTCAGCACTGTTGACATTTTGGACTGCATAATTCTTTTTTGTGGGAAGTTGTCCTGTGAACTATAGGATGTTTAGTAGCATCCCTGATCTCTCTACCCACCAGATGCCAGTAACACTGCTGAGTCATGATGATGAAAAATGTTTCCAGACATTCTAAATGTCCAGGTATTCAAAACTGCTCTGGGTTGAGAACCATTGCTTTAAAGTACAGTGAGAATTTAAAGACATTTGCAAAACAACTTGGCATACAATTTTTTTAAATAGTTGTTTCATCTATACCTAACTCAACAGCAATATTTTATAGCAATTTATCTCTCAGTATGTCTTCCAAAAGTATTTTCTGTATTCCCATATGTTGTTGTTAGCTGCCACAGAGTCAATTCCAACTCATGGCAGTCCCATGTGTGCACAGTAGAACTGTGCCCCTGGCTCTGCAATGGCAGATCTCCAGATCTGTCTCCCAAGGCACCTCTGTTTATACATATTTTTTTTTTACATTTTTAATTAAAATTAGACTGACAACTGGCATAAATAGGTTTGTAAACAAACACACTTGGATGTTGGTAAGAATAGAACTCCACTGATGAGAAATAAAGTCACTGACATACAAGAGAGTAGTCTATCTACAACCAACAATATGCTGTGGGAATCAGCGGGAGGAAAAGGAGAGGGTAATTTATGTGGCAAGTTATTTAAGTGGATGGTGGCCGAATGAGTTTTTACAGTTAAAAACTAGTAGTTACACAATGTGGCTGCACATAGGCATCTCTTTGGGAGCTTGTTAAAATTCTCACTTGGGGCCTCACCCCAGACCTACTGAATCAGAATCTCTAGGGGTAGGACCCATAAACCCAGAGGTCTAGGAACTTCTGATTCAGTAAGGACTGGGTTTAGGAGCCATTGTTCTTCATCATCTTGGCATCAGTCCACTTTGACTACTTAGTGAAATTTAACAAAAATGTACATAGACACACAATTCTGCATACAGTTTAAAGGAACTCTGCTTTAGAAGTTTTCTGCCTCCTCCTTTTTAAATCAAAACAGAGATTGCCTATGTCCCATTCTCTCAGTGGCTGACTAGGTGAACAACTAACCTAATCCAAATCAGTCTATTTAGCCTGAACGTTTCAAATTGTTTTACAGTTCAATAGGAGTTTTCAAATGCTTTAATCTCAAGAATAACTAATATATGAATTTCAGAGAGCATTAACAAGCTGATGTTCCTCAGATTCCTGAAGGATCTGCCCAGCTGGTGGGCAATGATGGTGTTCCAGTCGGTTTCCAGTCTGATTCTCATGATTACAAAGCTGGGCTTGGCTACTCACCATTTAATTTGATGATATTCAGGTTTCTTCTTGGATTTTAAAACTCTAAGCTGAGATATAAGTCGATATGCACAAGTATTTTTTATCCTTATCAATGACATCAAATAATTTCATTAATAAATTATGCCTCCATGATTTTAGAATCTATTATACCACCACAGTAGTCACAACAGCCTGGTACTGGTACAACAATGGATATATGGACCAACGGAACAGAATTGAGAATCCAGACATAAATCCATCCACATATGAGCAGCTGATATTTGACAAAGGCCCAAAGTCAGTAAAATGGGGAAAAGACAGTCTCTTTAACAAATGGTGCTGGCATAACTGGACATCCCTCTGCAAAGAAAAAAAATGAAACAAGACCCATACCTCACACTATGCACAAAAGCTAACTCAAAATAGATCAGAGACCTAAATTGAAAATCTAAAATGATAAAGATCAGAGAAGAAAAAATAGGGACAATGCTAGGAGCCCTAATACATGGCATAAATAGTATACCAAACATTACTAGCAATGCACAAACACCAGAAGAGAAATTAGATAACTGGGAGCTCCTAAAAATCAAACACCTATGCTCATCCAAAGACTTCACCAAAAGAGTAAAAAAATGACCTACAGACTGGGAAAAAGGTTTTAACTATGATAGCTCCGATCAGCATCTGATCTCTAAAATCTACATGATACTGCAAAAACTCAACTACAAAACGACAAATGACCCAGTTAAAAAATGGGCAAAGGATATGAACAGACACTTCACCAAAGGAGGCATGCAGGTGGCTAACAGATACATGAGAAAATGCTCACAATCATTAGCCATTAGAGAAATGCAAATCAAAACCACAGTGAGATTCCATCGCACTCCAACAAGGCTGGCATTAATCCAAAAAACACAAAATAATAAATGTTGGAGGGGTTGTGCAGAGAACTGGAACACTTATACACTGCTGGTGGGAATGTAAAATGGTACAACCACTTTGGAAATCAATTTGGAGCTTCCT